>NC_090724.1:625000-1250000 GCF_040954835.1 Lepisosteus oculatus | reverse complement strand
AAATTCTGCCTTTCCTTTTAATAATAATAATAATAATAATAATAATAATAATAATAATAATAATAATAATAATAATAATAATAATAATATTTCTTTATTAGCCCTATACAATTTCTTGCATTAGGAATTCGTCTTTTTGTATACCCCAGCATTTCTCCATGGAGACACAGACACACAGACATGGAGAGAAGCTGGGGGTCAGAGCGCAGGGTCTGCCATTGTACGGCGCCCCTGGAGCAGTTAGGGTTACGGGCCTTGATCAGGGGCCCAACGGAGTAGGATTCCTCTGCCGGCCGCGGGATTTGAACCGGCAACCTTCCAGTCACAGGCGCAGATCCTTAGCCACAGAGCCACCGCTCTGCCCTGACTTTTGACATTAACTAAAAAAATGTTCTCACTGAACACTTTCAAATACAGTATTACTGAGGGTGTTTTGCACCGATTGTTATCTCCTAGCAGGATGTCTTTCGTTACAAGTTGCTCATCACAGTACCGAAAGACAGAGGCTCAGCACATAAAACTTACAATTGCTGCCCATGTAACCCCGGCTTCTAGAGAGAAAGAAAAAGTCTCTCACATTTTGTGAAGATGTCCCAACGATAAGGTCTTCATTGTGTTTTTTTTTAGGTTTTCCTTGATTTAGTTATGGGATTGAGCATTATTTACTGAGACCATATCTCTTGTAAACCACTTCAAAATAAAGGAAAAAGGAAGATCTATTATAGAAAAGTATATATTTTGTATTTCGAGCAGAAGGAAACAAGTCCAAAGCTATTTATGGCAAAGTATCTTGTAGCCTGAAGTTTCTGTATGCTCAATTCTGCATTTACAATTTCGCTTACAATTCATTGCAACTAAAAAACACCATAAAATTGTTCAAGATGTATTATACAAAATGGACCTTCATAGAACCCAGTCAACATCAATTTACCCGCTTCACAAAATGAATTTTGTTAACTTCTCCCAGTGTTCAGCTAATCGAAAAGACAATAAGGTACAATGAAGTACAGCACGCAGCGCATGTGAGCACAGCATAATATCTTCTCAGCTCAGCTTTGAATTGAAACTGCTGTACCAAAACAAAAATGTACTGTACTTACTAAAGACTGTCCAAAGAGCACTTCCTCATCAAACTTGTCTTCATGATTTGAATTATATCCTTACAACTCAGTCTGGTTCTTCTGTTAATCTAACATTCACTTTCAAGCCTGACCCGATTCCTCACTACCAGCTAAGAGGTGACTTCCTCCTCAGGGGCTGGATTTATGTAGAGTGCGATCGGTGTGGCTGATAGGGAAAGGGGGCGGGACGCTGTCTTCAGTTTAGCCCAATCAGGTGTGCCACATCTAACTGAGTCAAAGGCCAACTGTTGCTATAGACAAAGGTTCTACCTCCACCTTTCACCCTCTTCACACACCAACTCAAGCTGACAAACACATTTTAAGAACTGCATAACAAAAGGAAGAGCCCTGGGGAAAGACGTTACAGGCCAAATGTTGTCTACCCTTCAACCTTTACCAAGTTATGGCTGCTTGTACGGCCCACCTTCATAGGACATTTCTCACGGCTGCTTTTGGTTTTACCCCGATTTCCTCTTTGCTACCTTATGTCAGCTTCTTGAATATTTCACTACTGTGCAGCACGCAATAGCAACCATGCTGTCCTTAAGAGGGTGGCAGTGAACCCAGGAGGCATCACCAGCCTGTCTCAGGGATAACTGCAGCCTGGACAGAGCACACTCACTCATTCACACGTACAGGGGTAAGCCAGACGTCCATTCACGCAAACAGCAGGTCTGCGGACCGTGGAGAGGAAACCAGAGCACTGGGAGAAGACCCACATGAACACACAGGCAGAACATATTTGAAATAGTTTAACCAGGGGGGCAGAACAGACATAAATGCAAAGTAATTTTAAAACACCTTCACATGAAAGCATTTTTGTACAGTTTCTCACTCCACAAAAGGACTACAAAATTATTTAGACCACTTGGTTTGGAGACCAAAACTCCAGACACTGCAGTGAAGTGAAACTCTCCATCCATTTTAAAGAGGCTCTGATTATGTACAGTGTCAGAGTGCTGAACTGCAGGAATGTATTTCTACTGCTAGTAGCTTTAGCACTAAGTTACACTTAATATGTTTGTTATAAGGATTCTCCGACAGATACTGCAGGATAAAGGCCAAGGAGATAGTACTCCCATCAACACCAAATTTAGTTTTTTTTTTCTGAGAAGAATGTACCTTTTGGAGCAATTTATAGTGCAAACTATAATGTTAAATTTAGAAATGGATTATGGAAAAACGGTAAAAAAATCCTGTCTTACAAAAGGAATAATTTGTTGAGTGTTTCTGATAGACTACCAGGAATCGGATAACTACCAGTTCTCTGTTAATATTAAAGGAATATAAGATTACTCACATGATATGGACAACCAGTTATGAGCAAAACAAGCTACTGCAATAAATTTAAACTTGTATTGGTTACT
Source organism: Lepisosteus oculatus (assembly GCF_040954835.1). NCBI lineage: Eukaryota > Metazoa > Chordata > Actinopteri > Semionotiformes > Lepisosteidae > Lepisosteus > Lepisosteus oculatus. The sequence continues at coordinate 1,247,512 of NC_090724.1, read as the reverse complement.
TCAGATTTGAATAAAACAATATTAATACACAAATCATTAACCAGAAGCCATATTTGTGTTGGAGTTAAAATCTATCCTGATATTAGTGTACCAATCTAACGACTCCATTTTCTTGACTTTTGAAATGTGAGAGATCGGCCTGTGGCTCATATCGAAAGCAATCAAGGACTGTTCAAATCCCTGCTGTGTTCCCTGTGTGAGTCCTGCCTCAGGTTGCTCCCTCCTCCTTGGCTCGCTCAAATCTGTCATTATTACCTCCTTTGTTATTTGCCAGGAAGCAAAATAATGACTGTAATTTTCATATGTATAGGTTCTTTAATCTAACACTTGTCAGGGCACTCTACAGCAACAAAACAGCCCTTTATTACCAGATTAAAAAAGCTTTTTCAAATAAATCCTCAAAGCGGTCTTGGATTTTCTGTAAATCTTCTTAGTGCAGTATCACAAACTCAATGTTGCATGTAGTACTTTTACTGTCAACCGCCCTACATTTCTGGAAAACAACAAATATTAATAAAAAGGCATTCTGGAAAGCATCGCTTCTTCTGTGGCCTTTTAAGCTGTCACCAAAAATCCCCTTCAGCTGCCTGTCTGTGCATATACATATACATATACATATACATATACATATACATATACATATACATATACATATACATATACACAGGCACTCAAAAGTTTAAAAAATCAATTATGAGTGTCTGTCATTAGACAGAAAATCAAAGTTTGAAAGATAACAGGCACATGAAAAGTGCTGTTGTGTGGTTTGAAACACATACAGTAAAAAGTGAGGTCTAAATAAGTATTTTTGTGTGGAGTTTTCAAGCGGCTGTTGGTGCCACCATTGGGTACGATTTCACACTGTGTTCCTTTTCAGAGGACATCATGAAAACTCACTCAGCTCCTCTGTAGCTCCAGCCAAACCAAACCATTCCTCCCGGAGCTGTGCTATTGAGACCCTCTCCTCCGGGAAGGCATTAGAGAGACCCTGGCTGAGGCGACTGCCACCTACACCTCAATCACAGAAGCGCGTGCCTGTACTGATCAATCAGCACTCCCCTGGAGGGAGTGAAAAAGTGACCTACTGGGAGAGACAAAAAGGAATTCTTTACTTTGCTGCATTTGTTCAAAGCTGCTGTTAATTAAATTAATTGCCCACGAAAATGGAACAGCCTGACAGCTAACACTTTGGAAAGTCAATGCAATCACTGTCTATTGTCACTCAGTTTGAAGTCCTGCTGATAAACTAATCCAGATAACTGGAGCAGTAGTTTGGGACTCCGGACCTGTAACTGAAAAGCAGTGGTTTTAAATACCGGGTGGGTGCTGGGTGCTGTTCCCCTGAGCAAAGTATTTCACCTGATCTGGTAAAATGTCCAGCTGTAGAAATGTAAGTCTATCTACGTAGAAATCCCAGACAAAGAAATGAACCCATGGAGTGGCTGGCTCTTTAAAATGGATATAAAGGCTTGTTTGCTCATGTGAAGGGCACTGGAAGGTACACCTTATTTTAAGGACTTATTACATGCGTGCAGTCCAGATCTTAATCTGAGATCTTCTTACTCTTCTGCAGACCAGGGTCCAGACTGGGAGTCCATGGACATCACACTTCATGTAGCATTTAATGTATAATTTAGTTTTACTCCTTCACTTTTCTGGGCTTTAGTTTCTTGTCACATCTGTTAACACATCTGAAGTGATAAAAAAAACATTTTTTATTATTTGACACTGTTTTTATTTTGCTGAAGTCAGCTGAAGTTCATCTTAGGAAGGCCAAAGATGAAAAAAAAAACAGCCTAGTAGACTTTTTTCAGCTGTCACAGCGAGGCCGGTTGCTGGTTTCTCTTTCCGACGGAAGCCGAGCTACGAGCAGAGAAAGGTCGCCCACTTCCCCAGGAAGCTGCATCATCTGTCAGCCAGGAGAAACCTCACCGAACACTCTTCCGTTCTCACGAAATGGCACCTGTGCCCAGGGCTGTGGGAATCTCCGCCAAGCCCCAGATAACCTTAATTTTGTGATTTTTGTGTTTTTGTTTTAGAGATTTTTGTGATTCTTATGATTTTTGTGAGCTCTGAAAAAAGACATTTCATTGCCAGCAACTACTGCTGCACGCTGTATTGTTGTGCATTTGATAAATAAACTTTGATTTGATTTGATGACTGAGACAGTCTCCTTTTGACTCTTTACAATAGCTTGCTTCACATCATGTCCGTGAAATCCTCCTGATGAATCGACACCTCTCCACTACGTGTTTTCAAGGCAAACCTGAGACAAACACTTTTCAGTGTTTTTGAAAACTTATTTAGCACAAATATTTCAATGCAAAACACAGGGTGATATATGCAGATAGCAGAAAAAATTTACTAGATGGAAAAAAAAAACTACCATCTGCAAAAATCCTACAGTATTTATGTTATCTCATTTTCATTTTTTCTTCCATTGTACAGAAAAAATAAAAAGACAAGCGACTGTAGTACTGTATATATGCAGTAGGTAAAAGAACAGAGTTTAAATCAAGGCAGGATATAAATGTATACTGCACCAGTAAGAGCTCATATAGAAGACATGAATATATGTGTACTATTTTACTGTATTACAAAAAAAGATAATGCTACTCTGGCATCAGACAAGAGCAACTAGAAGACATTCCTTCCCTGAGATTAAAGGAATGCCTTACCTTGACAGGGTAAATGAACTGAATTGTTCTAGTAGAAACAGAGAGGATAATGAAAAAGTAAGGTGACGCAAATTCACATTTCATCTGAAAATATGCAACTGCTTAGCCAGTTTTTAAAATCTGTTCATTCTTGACCTTGTGCTGCGATCAAGTCATCAAGTCAAAGATGACAGTAATTATCAGCTTCCTTTACTTGAATAAGATCTGCTCCAGAGCCATAAGATAAAAATGCAGTACATTAAAATAATCACATTGTGGATTTTCCTTATAATCTGTAGTCTATATTGTCTGTTACAGACTGGTGTGAGATTCAGGTTCAAATTTCCCAATTTTAAGCAACTGATGAATAACCATCTTCTAGTTTTCTAAAAACATTACAGGAACTTCTTTAAATAAAATAAAAATACCCTGAACAAAAAAACAGTCTAGCAAGTTCAAACAGAAACATTATTTTGTTATCATAAGGGAATTGCACTTCCAACACAAATGGTGTACCAACACAGAAAATTAGGAGTGAGTGAAAGCTTTTGTGCAATCTGGGCAGCAAGGGAAAAAGTAACAAGCTTATAAAAGAAGCAGCCTAAGTTGGGCAGACAAAAAAACAATTTCATTTCTGGCACAGTTGTCTGAGTAAAGAAAAAACACTTTCAGTTTCCATTTGACATTTCTGGTACGGCTTCAGCTCTTTAACATATTACTGTAAGCAATACAGTTTTCTGTTGGCAGATGACATGACTGAACAAAGGTTTTAAGAAAAGCACCCACTACTTTTCTCTGCATATACAGCAGGAGCCTTTTATATTAGTTTCAGTCAATCTACTTATGTTCTACAATATGTTTTATAGGGCAAGAGCTGACAGAGAGTTTAGGTTTCTTATGATTAGTAGAAGTGCACAGACAGACATGTAATTCAATTAAAATTAAACAGTTGCCTATCGTCATCACTATGAAATACATAGATGTAGGCAACTTCTAAAACATAAAATGGATAAAACTACTATACATCAGGCTAATGTCAGCAACCTTGTCCAACATTTATCTTTGATCTGTAATATTCTTCAATATATTATTTTAAATCTCCGGCAAATTCAAATGTTTGATCTCTTCATATGTGGCTACTGTGTTTAATACCAGTATTTTTAAAATATAGTTTGCAACATAGCCCCCGATATGAATTTACTTGACTCACCAAAATTGATAAGCAAAAATGTTCACCCAGAATAGTCCTTGATCACACAGCTGGAGTGCAATACCACTCATTAAACAGAGCAGAAAAGTATTTTCTAAACCGTGTGATTCTTTTATCTTAGAGGGGGCTCTTTTGCGATAAAAACCAGTTCAACTTGGTAAGCGCTGATCATTGTTTTAGATCTCAGATCACGCAACCACGACAGTGCGGCTTGATACTTGTTGCCATTTAAACAGCAGCTGAATTTGTCATCGGCTTTTTGCTGATGTCCAGGAATGTACTGATCAAATCTCTTTGAACTCCAAGTATGCACAGTTTGCATCTATGATGGAAACTCCAGCTTGCGAAAGGGGTCATTCCAACTAGCGATAGAAATGGGATGGCTGGTGCAGTTGTCAGCATCACTGCCTCGCAGCGCTGGGGCCCTGGGTTCAGCTACAGACCTGGGCTGTGTTGCTGTTGGTGTGGATTTCTTCCCACAGTCCAATAAATACTTCTAGGTTAACTGGCTTCTAGGAAAATAGTCCCTAGGTGTGAGTGTCTTCCCCGAGATGGACTGCTGCCTCATCCAGGCTGTACCCTGCCCTGTGCATTTTGCATGCCAGGATATGCTCTGGCTCCTCCACAATCCCAAATTGGAAGAAGTGGTTAAAAATGGATGGATAGACGACAGAATTCTGATGGTAAACAGTATATATGCACTGGGCTCAATCTTTGTCGGTGAAAACTGGTCTACTGCGGAACGACCATTGACAAGGATCATTCCATTCACTTCAGAAACAGGAACTTCGCAAAAGTTCTCAGACACCGCAAGAGCTGCATGAACCACACAAGGGGAGATAAAACAGGAATCTCTACAGACCACATGGCCTGCAGAGTCAGGTGCGACTCTTCTATAGTTGCAGATCGTGTAATATTTCAGTGTAGGAAGATCTGATGGTGAACTAACTGGAGAGTCATTTGCAGAGCTGCCTGGTTGTCAGAGGGTTTAGATTTCTGGGCTTGTCACAACGTGTCCCAAGACAGTGACATCCTATCTGGGCGAGATCTTGGGGACTCAGATGACACTATGGCAACAGTTGTCACGCATGCTCGAGAATGCAGCCCATGTGGAGCTTGGAGAAGAGAACAATGGGGGAGAGCAAACAGAAAGATCAGCGCATCAAACCTGGTCCATCTGGAAGCTTCTGGTCATGTCCAGTAGAAAATAAGCACCACATGCTTTTGTGCTTTATTGATCTTTGATTAGATGTTGAGATGTTAATGTCTGGCATAATTTAAAAATCAATCTTTCCCCTGAATCATTTAAATGTATAGAGCTGTTCTCCAGTTTAAAATATCAATCCATTCATTTGGTGCCTGGTTCATCTGTGTGATGGTTGGACTGACCTCTGGCTAATCTTAATTCAGATCTCTCACAGGGATTGGAAAGAAAACAGACTCCAGGGGTAAAGATAGAGAGCTGAGGCTGAGATCGTGAGTACTGCAGGGCTGACACCACAGCTCTTTTCTCCCAGAGTCAGATCTCCTTGGGTGACAAACAGGCTGGTTGTGGCAGTGAAGGAATTTTTCAGCATTCCAGAGTGGGAAACAACACAACAACAACCCCACCACCGCAAACACAAAACAATCTGGACCAGGTGAAAGAAGAGCACGAGCGTACTGAACTCTCTGCTCCTGCAGTTCATATTTACACACAAGGCCCTTACGATTAGCTGGTCAAAAGCTAATCTATTCAAATGGGAGGATCCCCATCTATTAAGCCCTCCTTATGCAGAAGAAAATATGCTTAAACTGTGAAGTTACTTATTACAGTTTAACATTTACAGTAGCACTAGGGATCTTTGTTTTTCCAAAGATCAAAGATTCCAATATTGTGAGACATATTCCTTGCCCTATAAGTTTCTGAGAATACCTTCCATATTGATAAAGTTATTGATTTTAAACATTGCAATCCAGGTTACTATATGTACATCTCTGATTTTATAAAAAATAAATAAATAATAGGTTAAACTGCAAAAATGCAAGGATGGAAGGCAAATTAAAGAGGGTCTGAGATTAGTAATAAGCATCAACTGTAAACTCGGTGATAGGGTCTTAAAAGGCAGTTGCACAGAGCTAGTCAGTGAGGAACATGCCTACTCTCCCTGAGGCCAGAATGCAGACCAGGCATAAACCTGACTTTCATCTTAAAATCTATCCTGGCAGCATCCAACAGGATTGTTCATTCATCAAGGAAATCACAGAAATCTGTGGCTAACCCATCCCCTGAGATGAGAAAGACAGATATATTTGATCATGTTGGTTTTACAAAGAAAAGACACTGGCTTTCGAAGAGTATCTCAAATGTATGTATGATTATGCAAACTTAGAGGAGTCACCGGTGTGTGGTTGTCAAAGTTGTCAGATGACACACAAACAGTGTACAGAAGGCATGCTGATCGTGTGTATTCCTGCTTGTCCAGTTTGCTCTGCTCATGTGTTTCATAACCACATATTGGGATAAGAACCTCTTGTGACAAAAAACAATTTGGTTTTCTCAGCTCCTGTACTAGCTGCCGTCTGTGTTGTGGAAGTGTGGAATGAATTCCTACAGCATGACAAAGCACTAGTACACTACTTAACTGGCAAAGCTCTGTCTGTTTTTTTCCTGAAAACTTACTGATGGCTTTGAATTGCTGATGACACAAGTTTATGATGCAAAATATGATTCATGGCAGATAAGAGCATTACAGCTGCACAGCACTGGGTGCCTGTGTTCAGTTCTGGAGTTTGTATGCTTTTCCTGTGTCTGTGCATCTGCCCTGCAATGGACTGGTGTCCCATCCAGGGTGCACCTGGATCGGACAGACTCCATCTTCCCTGCGACCCTGAATTGAATGACCAATTGAATGAATTGAATTCAGACCCTGAAGAGGTTCTTCAAAGCAAACTCTCACCTTGCTGATGATAAGGCTGTACATTCAGTGAACATTTTGAGGCCAACAGACAAGTGAGAAAACTCTCAAGCCACCAGGAAGCTTTTGAACTCTTGACACCTCTTGATTGGTAAACTAACACCAGCATAGGGGTCTCCTCCTGCTGCTGGCCTTGTGTAATATTTCATTACGCAACAACTGATTATGTAATGCTGTGGATCAGGTATCAAGATGCACAGACCTATTGTAATAGGATACCTCTTGGAGAAAATCAAGGATTCATGAATGCTTCTGTTCAAAAACTTGTCGGGAGTAAGGTTAATGCAGCCACATCAGCCAGCGGTTCCTCACAGAATGACAGCTGTCGTGCATAAAATAATCCTTGCAATCCCCACAGCACATATTTTCTAAATTCTAGATTCTAGTATCTCCCCAGAGATGCAAGCTCAGAGAACAGCTACAGGAAAATCTTCAGAAGAGCCGAGTGATATTACAAACCGTTACATGACAGGAAATAATGCAATATATTATGAAACAATGCAGGTTCTTGTTATTGGTTTTCAGTTTTTTACACACAGCAAGTACAAGCATTTTGATTTCCACTAGATCATGAACAACAACTATCTAAACAATAACATTTATATTTATTATATGTTTTCGAGAAAACATAAATAACAATTATTTGATAAAATTCCAGAATCTTCTGAAATTCAAAGTTAACATTTAATACAGGTTAGTAAGACAGCAAGTGGAAAAAAACAAGGGTTTAAGGAAACACACTGGTACATTAAACTGCTACCAGTCAATAACAATGAATTTCCCAGAATGGTGTTCCTTAGAGAGATAGAAGGATTAATAGATTATATAGACAATGAAAAAAAGTCAAATCAAAGTTACAGTAAAGTACTACACTTTTACTAAAAATAGATTAGGTTATGGAAATACATTAGACTGCAGGTTCAAAAATGAATTTCTGTTCCCCATCATTGTAAGTGCATGACTCTTAAATGATTGCATTGAACAACATGTGCTTAGCAATCAGGTGTTACAGGCACTAAATATTCAAAGAAGTCCTATTGCTTGAGGAATCGGCTATACAATGATTGGTAAATGAAAATGAACAACCCATCATGACTATGGAAAATTGATTTATTGAGTAAATATTATGCAAATCATTAACTAACTGTTGAACAGCATATTAATGAAGTAACTCAATCACATGATAATGATTGACAGCATTTATAAATCATTGATTGCTGTTTATTCTAATAGTAATACTAATAACAGTGCCTTCATTCTTATTTCTAAAGGTCTGTTAGTTATTGTCTTCCTCATGCTCAATACCGGGAATAATCCATAGATGATATTCTTTATCTTTATGTGTGACTTTCTTTGAGGCTTTTGTTGTGCTTAGAAACTGTTCGAGCACGGTAAATAAACGTAAAGTAAATGTTTAATTGCAAACAAAAGAGTCAGTTTTCATTAAGGCCCTGACATAACGGTTGTGTTTTATTAACAGCAAACTTCCTACAGTTATTGCAACAGATGAGGCATCTTACATCAGTAATTTGCTCTGTGATGTCAGCATAAATGCAACAAGCACAGCATGTTAAGAAAGGTTTCAAAGGAAAGAAGGCCATTCAGCCCATCTGGTGATGTTAATTAATGTAGTTGAAGCACAGAAAATTCATTTGCATAAAAGGTAAACTTGGGATTTTTTTTTCAGTTTAATTAGAATATGTTACAATAATAATTCAAACCAAAATACACACATAAGTACCTAGTCCTGTGTTTTAAACAGAGCAGCCAAAGCTGTGATATGTTTTACAGAACCTAGTCTTGTCTAAAAGCTGGCTGAGCAAGGCCAGCCTGCAATCGTCAGCAGCCCAGGTGCTACAGGTCACAGTGAACAGGGTCAAAGCTTTGCAAGAAGCAACTGTCTCAGCCAAACTGGCTACACTGCCGTGCTTCTCGATTCTTACCTTGGGCCTTTCTTTCTTACTAACAATTACCAGTTTTCTGAAAGGGGGTAATCTTGCAGAATAACCTACACTTCCACGAGGATGAGGATGATATCTTTGATTTTGTAACTGTTTCACAACACTGGTTAAGCTGACCCATCTTCTTCCATGGAAAACAAATAAATTGTAAAACAATCTGGGGTTACAAAGACAAATCCAGCATCTGTAACTGATAAATAACCCCCTGAGCTCTACAACAGCTCCTCGTGCTCTACACCTTTACAAATGTATGATTAGAAGAGAACTCATTGCTTAACTTTGCTGGAATCTAACACACCTGTTATGTCTTGCAGGCACATAAATAGAACAAAACAAACAGTTATACTGCAGAACTGATATATTTTACTGGAAGAGGAGGTATGTTAATTAAGCAAACAGCTTCACAATCATGATATAGCCTATGAATTCTTGATCAAGATATTTAAACATTTAAACAAAAGGTCTTATTTAATCATTGTAGATAGTAGTGGCCCTGTTGGACATACCTCAACAAACTAAAATTATAGCTTGACGTTCACTTTTTCCTTGTACTGAGACCTTTTTCCCCCCCACTATAAGACTTTGTCTGACCTATTGTCCTTCTCGGCTCTTTCTGAGTCACAGGTAAAAGTGAAATTCCGAGCAGACTTGTGAAACCGTTTCATTATCAAGCAGATAGCAGCGAAGTGGTGGAGTGCACGACTCCATCTCTTGCTACAGAAAGCGACCGACCTACGCTTGAGAGAATATAGGAAATTGCTTATTTGCTTTTTAGATCTGTTTGCTACAGAAACAGACCCCTGACCTTTGTTACATTTCTACTTTTACGTATCTTTATCTTTCGTATCAAGATGGCTAATAAAGTAAAAGAAGCAGCTGGTGGTAATTTCAACAGTTGTATTTCATTTCAGAGCTGCTGCACACTTCGAGTAGTAGACTTTAAATTCTGCAAACTATTCTTATTTGTTTCTTGATACCGTCCGATAGCGTCGGAACTCCGCTTTCACATTCCAGAACGTTTAGCGCTCTAGGGATGAGGGGAACCGGTGCGTGTTCTCCTGCTGCAGTCTGTTACTGACAGTTTCACAGTGACAGTGACTATATAATACGACCTTGCTCCTTTGAGCCTAAGTAATACAATTAACACTAATGGGACAAGATTAGGCTCCAGGTTTCTCTTCATTATTTTCTCTTGATTCATTGCTATCACAAAGGAAATATCTTGCCTGCAACGGTTTTGATTATTTCTTTTGGCAACAAAATACTTAATTATTTACTCCATAGATTCTTTTGCTGCAGAAGTAGAGCCCTGACCTTTCCGTTTCATGGGCTTTATCGCGATTTGGCACAGAAGCAAAACGAGCTGGGTGATGGCGTGGCAGTCTGGCTCGAGATAGAGAGCAGGTGTCAAAATGCAGGAAGTCTAGGGGCTGGTGTTTCAACTGCAGTGCGTCCCACTATAACCTGAATCTGGATTGGAGCCCTGCAATCCAGTGTGCTAACTGCAGGGCATGAAATAACAATTTCTGCACTTGTACTCCGCAGGATAACAGACATAAAATATCCAACACCTAGTAAAGGTTTATATACAGGAGCAGCTGTAAAAAACTGAATTGATCCTGAAATGCAACAAGTGATAATGTTGCTTCTTCAACCTCTTTGCCTCCTTCTAGCTACAAATGACCAGTTTTCCCCTTCTCCAGCTTTGTGCAAATAACTGACATCTGGGACACAGAATGGTCAGGACATAAAAATAGGGCTTGCATATGAGAGCTACTTTTTCTAAGCCTAATTGTTCTCTATTCCCCTGTATTATGAGAGTAGAGTGGGAGGACAATACAGTCTTCCACGTGACTTCTCGGAAAGAACAGGAATGTCTCCAACTGCTTCTACTCCTCTCCGACGCAGAGGTTGTAATCATACTGCAGGTCTTTGCTTTCAGACGTTTGCACAAAAAAAGGCTAGTAAGCGTTTTGTGTACAACAGAAAATGCCAATGAATTCAACTTGACTGTCAAAAGCATTTAACTTAGACATTAGAAAACTAGCCGACATTCCTTAAGTTCAAAAGCTGCCCTTGGTGTTGCGTCACTTCTCCCTCCAGACTGACATGACAAGGCCACAGTTGGCAGAGGAGTATTTACAGCTCATTTGTGCAGCACGTAATTTGATACAGTCTTGCCCTGTCCCCACTGCAGGCTGTGGAAAAGGAATGAGCATGGATTTGATACTTTGTGGCTGGTGAATACTAAGCATCCCTGGGCAGGAACACAGACAGGATTTAGCCTGTCTAATAAAGAAAGCTCAGTGCCTGTTTTATTTGATAGTTATGGTTTCTGCATCTTCTCTCAAGGAAACTGTTTCAAAGCTTTCCATTTCCAGTTTGGTAAAAGACCATGAAGGTGTAAAAAGATCCTTTGATATGACATTGTCATGAGACACCAGTTATGGTTAGAGTTCTCCTAGATTGCGTGCTTTAAATGTGAAGCATCTAATAAAAAAGCTGCATTTTTAAATAAGTAAAACACCATTAACTCTTATCATTTCATTTTTGTTTTACAGAAGCAAGGACTTAACATATTGAACCTTTGTAAGACAAAGCATTTGTGTTGTGACTAATTAATCTCGATCTCAGAAACATCCACCAAAAATCAAATCTAAAAACACAAGTAACACTCTTTACTTTAATTGCTGGCCATAATGTGAAGTACTTACATGTACACTAAGAGCATTTCTGTAATGTTACAACGTACAAATACAAGAAATGGAGTACAGTTTCTTTCTTGCTTTGTCGTCTATCTTTTATGCTTATCTAAAAAAATGAATTCATAACATAAATCAAATCTTACTTGTCTGTTCTGTCTAGATCTTCAAACATGGGTGAATCCATGCTGTCCACTGGGATCTTATAAAGCTTTCCAAATCGTCCTCTCTCCATGGAGCTGTGCTGTGAACTCATACCCTCACAAGAAAATGAGGCTGTGACCCACGATATCTTTACACTGGCTGTGCTGAGAGAGGGAATGTCGTTGGGATTAAAGGTTTCTTTTACAACCGCTTTTCACCAATGGAGCTCTGCTGAACTGTCTCACCCACTGGCACAGCTACACTCCTTACTCATCTCAAGGTGATGTCAGCTTGTGTTACCTTGGAAACTTCCAAATTGCAGCAACCGCTGCAACACCAAATTCCACAACACGTGCTTCCTATAGATGTGCAACACATCTTTGTAGAATTGTGGTTTATATTGGCAACAAAGCATTATTCAGCAAAAAGCAGCTTAATGTACAGGGACGGCTGTAAGCAAGTCCCGCCCATTGTACCAGTCAAAAGTATATATTTCTTATCATGGAGACTTTTAGCTTTGCACTGAAGTCTGTACACCTTTAGCAAAGAACAGCTTGCCAATGCAGTTACAATTATTTTCATGTGCATACCCCTGTTGGAATGTGAGCTAAAAATATTCTTCCCTGAAAGTGTTATAGAATATAAAAATAACAGCAAAAAACTGGCTTGACTCTTCCATCCATTGCTAGAAACCTGCTTGTGGGATGTCAGTTCATCACAGTTTTTTTAAGGAGCTCCTAACCACTAACCTCTTTACCACAGACCTGCAGATCGACTCTACAGTTTCTTAAAGGCTTTATCCATTTTTTTCCCAAATTTGTGCTCATAATACGACTGGCCACAAAATATTCTACTGTAGAAAAACATTAAATGACCCCTGGGTAACCCCAAACAGGGCCTTTTACAGTCTTTCTATCTAATCACAGTAAGAAGCATGTTATTTTACTTTATCAATATGCTGTTTCAGCATTATTACTTCTGAAGCGGTGCAGAGTTCACCTCCTGTTCCTGTAAAGGTAAGATGTAAAGCAATCAGTTGTGCTAAGGAAGCTTAATGATGTGATGTGTTGCACAAGCTGTGTGCAGAGGTTACCCTCGGATAAATGACCTGCTGTACCTCCAAAAATTATTCTGAAATTCTATCAACCTTTTTTTGAAGGCAGGATGTGACCAGGCTGAAGGTTTATGTTTATGTGGAGTTATGCCTCGGAAAAGAAAGTGTGTGTCACATCCATGGTGTAAATGTCGCATTCTCATCTTGATTAACATCTGTCACTAACAGGGACGATCAACGGTGCGGTCTGCCACAGAAGTCAAAGCCTAGTAGAGACACGGGCTTCGTACCATATGGCCATCTTGTGGGATTCTGTCCCACTCCTCTCACATGGCCCCAACAGGCACGTGCCTGTTCACTGCTCTCTGGGCCTTGGGCGCCACCCTTCACCCCAGCTCGTGCCACGGAGGCCGAGGTAGCAGGAATGTTATGTAAGACGATACCCTGGCTTCTTTCTGGAGGCGGAGGCTAGCCGAGAACCTTACTCAGCAACTAAACAGGCGAGGGGCTGAATGGTCTCCTCTCGACTGTAGCCTCAGCTGATGCACTGGAGGTGAAAGATCCTGAGCTAATCTTCTGGTTAGATCTGTGCTGATGCTTAAAACTGATCCCTTTTATTCCCCAGCTCATGCCGCCTCATGCCATCAATAGGTTGCACGAAAATAATTAGAATGCGGAATGAACAGGAATGCGGTAAAAAAATGCAGTAAAAAAATAAACAACAAGGCAGCCTCTGCGAGTCTTCACTGAAGAAACCAACCGAAACCATTGAAAACAGCTCACCCAACAGCGGTGTCAAAATCTTATTTTTGCTGAGCAGCTATCAAAAAGCCTGCAGTGGAAAAAAGCCATGAAATGCTTTGTTAAAAAAGGTAAGCTATGTCTAAAGCAACACAGTGCTTTCTGTACCCACACACTGCAATCTGGCAAGATCAGAGAAGTATTCCTCGAGGGTTGTGCAGGAAGGGACAGAAATAGAACTAAAGGAACCCCAGCAGCTGATCTGATCTCACACCTTCTCTGTTTGGTCTTATTTGTTTCTGTCGTGTTTTTCCACCTCCCTGTGGGTGCACACATAGCCAAACTCGGACCCATCTGTGCCGAATCGCTCTCCCGCACTTTATTTTGCACTGAACAGGAAAGAGAGCTCTAGAAGGGCCGGCAACACCTTGTCTTTCTTAGACAGCACTTAGTCTTTTTTGTCACCATTCTAGACCCAGAGCTCTCGGGTTTCTTCAGCTTGGCTTTGAGCCATAGTATGTGTGTGAAAACACACGTTACCACACTGACACTCACAAGGGTGACTAACGTCTTTTCATTACCCGCACGGTGTTCTACTCTGAATGAGCTTTGAGATTTACTGCTCTTGCTTCCTCTTTTATAATCACTCAACTCAAAAAAATATTGCTTTAAGATAGTTTTTTAAGCTGGCAATAAACATTTGATATGTGTCCACAATGCCTTGGGAGTAATCTTGTTCTGAAAATTCTGAATTACTGCATTTGCTAGTTTCTCTGGAGGTTTCGGATTTCAGTTTTCATGTTTTCAGCTGTCTGTGGGCTATTGTTGTACACTTTGGCTTTAAAGCACAACCACAAAAAAAGTCGCAGGACCTCAGCTCTGAAAAATAGAGGTGCCAACATCAACCATGGCTAAGAAAAATAAAGCATTCTCCATCTGCGAATGTTCCACAATAATGATAATCACAGTTATTACATACATTTATATAGTACTTTTCATCCCAACAGAAGCTTCACATACAGGTGTGGACCTACTTCACCCTCCCTGGATGACACGAGGAAGTCATTCTGCACCAGCATGCCAGCTGCGCACTGAGAAGCAAGACACTGCTCAACCAGTTGAATTATGGAGACCGGATTGTACCAGTCCACAGTGGAATTTAACCTGCTGAACATCCCTCTGTCGTACAAACAGCGCAATGGTGTTGCTTGGAGGCCAGACAACAATACAGTTCCAGAAACTTTGTTGCTTGGAATAATAATTATCCGAATAATAACAGGCTTCCAAGCAACTTTGTTATAGCAGGACACCTATTGTCACTACTAATAATAACAGTGGCTCAAGCCAGTGCTTCCATTCTTTCAGCGGTGTTCTCCGTTCTGAGCGCTCACACCAGCTGTCAAAACCAGAGCAAAACAGCAACACCATTCACCCTCAGAGGAGCAGGACAACCCTACAATACTGTTCTAGAAGTGTCTGCAAAGTTATTCCAAAGAGAAAAAGTGCTTACAAGCTCTGTCTGTCATCAAAGAGCACAGGAAATTAGTATAATTATTTTTTAATTTAATTTCTTCAAATGTACTTCATTCACTTCAAGACTCGATTTTCAGTATCTCAAGTCCCAGAAAATAAAGGATTTTTCTGCTTTTCTTAATTTAAGACTATTGTGAGAATAAACCATAGCAGGCAGAAACATATATCAAAATTTACGATAAAGTGTTTAGTGTAGTAAACTGTATCACAGCTTCCTTTCCAGATCAATACTATATGTAGTTGTTGTTAGCTTTATGACATTCATTCATCTAAAACATAAGAGCAGCTGCAAAAGTGAGCAGGACATGCACCCATCTAGAGTGTTCACTAGTTAGTACCTAACTGATCAAAGGATCTCACTGAGCTGGGTTTTGAAAGCCAGGGTATTGGCTACAACAACATGGCTGGGTAGTTTGAATTTCAGTGCTTATTCTGGAGACATTTTGTGGTTTGATCACATGCCCACTTTTAGAAGCCAATTAGGAGTTACTAAACCTTCACTAGTTCGTTTTTTTATCATTATTGATTATATCTGTTTAAACATTTCGGTTACTACTATTGCTAATTACATATATCACCAATCCAATTAAAAGAATAGTGTCAGGTTTTCTAATTCAACAAACTGGAAAAATAAATATGCAACCACATACACGTATAAACTGGTAAACTGCCAGGGTGAAATGCCTGTTAAACGGGCTCTGGGATTAGTGATCAGTGTCACCAGCAAATTGCACTTGCGGGATTGATGAGTCAAATCACCAAGCAGCTGTGTTGTTGGGTGAGACAGCTCACCTTATTGTGTAATAAACATATTTTTATTGTTTTTAACAGACAGAAATAATCAGCCAAAATTCAGTTTAAGGGGATCACAAAGAATAAACACAAAAAAATTGGAATATGACACATATGGTCTTTTTTTGTTAAAAAAAGGAAAGTTTAAACACTGAAAATGGGGATCAGCTTTTGCTTAAGGAGTTTCCAAAGTCATGAATTTGATTTACTACTAATTTCCTTCCACAGATTATCATCTCCTGTGAATCCTGAAATATCTGTCATTTAAGAAATGCTGCCGGAACAAACAACACCCCTGCTAGTAAATAGTGTTTCAAAACATCCTGTCTGCTTGTGCCATCAGCCCATTGACAAACTGACAGGTGTGTAAGGGATTACAAATTAGCACTAATGCATTGGAAATAATTTAACATTTTGAACAAAATTATTAAAAACGAATACATTACTACATTGTTTGCATTGTTATTATGTAAAGTAACACATTACTATAAACATGCTCCATGTTTCAGTTTCTTTTCATAAAAGAAAAACTTGCAGCATAGGATTACCAGTATATAAAATATCATTTAAAATTCAATGAAGTACAGGAATATTTTTCACTAGATGATGTTTCCCATTTAACCATGAAATGGATTCAAATATCCACAAAGGTGACATGGACACATACAGTATGCGTCTTCAGCATTTTTTCCATTTTTATTCTTCTGCAGACCAAGGTCAGACACGTACAGTATGACACGTTGCTAAACTTTTATGTCGTGTCTCATAACATCTCTAGGAATGTAAAAAACAGTTCAAGGTGGGCATTTTTTAAACTGCCTATAGAGTAACATATGCTGAGCCACATTTATTAAATACAGATAATAAGCTGCCACCAGTTTAATTTCTTACTTCTTTTTACTTTGGTTCTAAAACAGGAAATGCAAAGACATCCAATTAACTTGCAACCCTACTCTCTTTTAGAGGAACTGACTGAACTGTCCTTGAAGGAATATCTTTTACTGTACTTTAAACAAACTGAACAGGGCTCTCATTTCTAACCCGAGATAAGACCATTGTTACCAATTAACTCCTCACTGTACCCTGTTTAAAGATCTCTACTGCTCTTATCACCAAGGCTTAAAATGGTTTCCAGTTCACCGTCTTACCACATATGGTACCACAGAACAGCCACCAAAGCAGGATTTAAAACTCACATTTGTCTGCTTTTAGTTTTCTTTACACTCCCTTCACCAAACAACTTTAAGGGAAGTCTTATTGAAATCTTGAAAATTCGCTTAAAAATTTGCTCGTATGTTCTCCCTGTGTTCTTGTGTGCTAACTTCAGGTGCTCTGCTTATTTTTATAATTATGTCCCGATTCATCAGCCTGTTCCAAGGGGGAACGTAAGACCTGCTGCGTCAAATTGTAGGACATTTCTGCACAGAGTTGGTGACAGTATAGAAAGCACTGCAGCAAAAGTATCAGGTTAAAATGAAGAATTACAAGAGGAAAAGAAGATGTTTTTATAATTCTCTTCTGTAAGATGCTGGCTCGTGGTTTGTACGCTGGCATGATAGGGCAAATGATTTTGAATTAATTCAGCTGATGCTCTTGTCCGCTGATGATACACTGACGCCCAGGTGGGGTAGTACAGCAGTACTACCCCACCTGGGATTCAACTCCCACGTCTGAGCCCAGAGCCCATTATGGTGCCTGGGAGCCCTTTCCCCTTGGGAATACAGGGGAACAGATGGGCTGCGTGTTGATTGGATTTGTCAGTATACAAAGCTTAACAAGCAAAGACACCAAGACAAAAAAATAAAGAAACTATTCTGACAGTACAGGAATCTGGAGTTCCATTAATGCTGTTGATTTAACAGTCAAGAAATCTCTGCAAGAGTTCTTAATTTTTCCTTAAGTTATCCAAAAGGATAAAATGCCAATAATAGCAAGACATGATAAACAGATATGAAAGGAAATATATTTCTCAAAATTTAACTGCACTTTACTGAACTCCTTTAAGTTGTGTTTTAATTTAAAGTAACTTACACTTTAATATATGACCTACCAGAATTCTGTTTTTGAGCAAGTTCTGCCACACAATGGCTCCCATATAACGAAAGACGAAAAACCGAGGGTTGACAAACACTGCCATCTACTGGTCACATGGATACTTCCTCGATTTTCAACAATGTTGAGCCTCTCCCTTTGTTTCTAGTTTGTATAGTGGAAAATGAGTTTAGTTTTCTTGTATAGTTTTAGTAGTCACTTTATGGCAGGTTTAAGTAAAAAGCTGTTTTTTTTAGAAAAGTGTTTTACCAACCTTTTTTCCAGTAGCTTAGCTTTTGTTAAACTCATAATGACTATTCCTCATATCCATTCACTGATTTGAAGTAATCTCTTGAACCAATACATGGTAGTGATGAGCTGGAACCTCATCTAAGCAAGCAACAGGCACAAAGCAGAATACACCCTGGACTGGGCTGTAAGTACTCCAGCTTTTTATCACATGATTCTGTGGAAGGTTCCCTGTGCCTGGTAGGCAGCCAGACTGCGTGAAGACGCAAGAGGGTGTTAATTCTCATTAGTACAGATGTTAGGTGGCATGGTGGCACTGTGATTAGCATTGCTGCCATGCAGTGCTGGGTTCTAGGGTCAATTCAGGACCTGGGGTGCTGTCTGTGTGGGGTCTGTATGTTCTCCCTGTGTTTGCGCGTCTTACCTCTGGGTGCTCCGGTTTCACACTCCAAAATCACTGAGAAGTTATTGGCTTCTAGGAAAATTGGCCCCAGTGTGATTGCGTTTGTCTCGCATCTCTTTCAAAGTCTACCCTGCCTTGCGCCCATTGCATGCCAGGATAGGCTCTACCTTGGAAGAAGCAGTTAGAAAATGAATTAATATTGTAACGCAACGGGGGCTCAGGCGGGCGCCCTTGCCGCATCTGGTCAGCCCCATCCCGACTGGAGGCTCGAACCCGGGACTTCCGCGTCTCTGTAGTCCTGCTATCACAGGGAAGGGCGGTGACATCACCTGCTCTGGTAAGCCGGCTCTTACACAGTGCCTGTGGGCCGTAAGCGTTACACTCTCCCCCACTTAAATCGCCGTCCCCGGCGAAGGGCTATCCCATCCCGCTCTGACACCAATGTAATGCAACAGGGGCTCCGGCAGGCGCCCTTGCTGCATCTGGTCGGCCCCATCCCGACTGGAGGCTCGAACCCGGGACTTCCGCGTCTCTCTGCAGCGACCCAGCCCCGTGAGCTAAAGAGAGATCTCCCTACAGCCCAGTAGCTGTAGTCCTGCTATCACAGGGAAGGGCGGTGACGTCACCTGCTCTGGTACGCCGGCTCTTACACAGTGCCTGTCGGCCGTAAGCGTTACACTATTATAGATGCTACCCACCTTTCGCTCAAATCTATTTCTGCATTTATGATGCCAACTGTCATTCCAACAGAAAAGTTACAGCTTAACAGCAATAAAAAAGCTGTACAAGAGCACAGAGCAAAGGCATTACAAGAAGTCTTTTTATTTACGCATGAATAAAAGTCCTTCATTACCTTCATTACAGCTCTTTGTAAACACACCATTTATATAAGCTAAGGCAAACAGAGTTTGCCAACTTTGAATTCCAATTACATACCACATAAGGAAATGTCAACCAGCTCGAAAGCTGCATGTTACAGTCATTCTCTTTTACAAGTTTGAACAAGGGCACTGCAGTTTTCCCTGGCTGGGAGAATCAGCACATTTTTGCATGATCCAAGCACAGCCCACTTCCTTTCCTGTAAAATGACGTGACTGCAGGACCAGGGTGGTGTGACTGAGGCTGAACACCCCGGTACAGACTCACGTGAAAGCAATCATAGCAAAACAAAAAGCAGGCTGTCTTCTGATCTGCACAGTGCGGTCTCGGTCTGTACTTACAACCGTGTCAAAGAGAGTGCTGAAGGTCCTTAGTAACATTAGTAACGATCACAAACCCTGAGCAAATGAAATAAAAATGCTTGTCAAACTGTCCAAATCCAATGGATGATGATAAACATGCATTCTTTTAAAACTTTCAACACCAGTACAACCACAGGAACAATCTGGATGCACTTTCTACACAAATAAAGTGGCTTGCAGAAAATATGCATTTAAGATCTTGTTGAAATTAACACTGTGGTGCATGCCAACCTATGAAACCCCTTTTCCTAAGCTGGGACACCCCAACAAGCTAAACAGCCAGGCTTCCACTTTAATTGGAAAAAACATGTCCCATACTGGAAAACAAGGTCATTCCTAAATTTCCTGAGGGATATTCTCTTAGGATCCCACAATCACCTATAATACTGCCGAACATTTCTTAACCATTCTTATAAATATTTAAAGGATTACAGCTCTACAGACATTAGGATGGTGACCATTTCACACCTTCTTCTTTGCAAACATGTTCAGATCCCATCATATTGGTTGGGGTCACTAATGTACAGTTTCAGATCTTGCCACAGATTTTCAATCAGATTCAAGTCAGGACATTGATTGGGCCACTTTCTTCCTGCTGAACAGGTCTTTAGCAGCCTGAAGCAGGTTTCCCTCTTGCTTGTACTTTGAACCTCACTCTTGACAAGCCTCTCAGCCCTACTTCCCAACTGACGAGAAGCAGGAATGTTGTCACCACCGAGCTTGACAGTCGAAATGCTGCTGGGTTTGCACCAGAGGCAACACTTTGGATTCAGACCTAAAAGTTTCAATTCTGGCATACTTGGCTGTAAAAACTTTTGCATTGAATGACATTTGCCATTGAACTCACTACATGACTTGTCAAAGTAATTTAGTGTACCTGGACTAAGATGGGTTCACAGCTGAATACTCAACATATTTTAGGAACTTTAAATTTTATAATGATTGATTAATGACAGCTTGTAGAACACATCAGCACTAGAGGAGAGAAGTGCTAGTTAGGGCTTGATATACGAGAAGCCAGAACAGCCCCTCAGTTTTCTAAGAATGTGAAACTTATCAATTCAGACAAATGTGGTTGAGGTAAATTTACATCCACGTGATATATCTGTCAGCAGACTCGAAACCAGATGATAAAACTGGTTGTTCAATTCGCTACAGGAAATGATCTGAATTTACACTTTCTGTGCTGTAGCTAAGAATTGTCACCACAAGCGTCTCAACATTTCCCTCACACAAACCCACAGTCACACCAAGCTTAGTGGAATTCCCTCCCATGCAGACATCCATTTTTAAATGCCACCTGCACAGTAGTATGTCCTATCAGATGACTTAATTCTACTCATTATATACTGTAACAACTGTAGCTCGAACGTTTGGCACTTACATTTGGCAACAACATTAAGGGCAAATATTGGGACAGTCGTGTTATTTGCTAGCCCAGCCCTGGCATCAGTGTTTCTTTCAGCCCTCAAGACCACGAACACGTCCCCTTTGGCCAAATTAGGCAGAGAATAACTGATCTAAAGACATGGACTTACCTGTAGATGTGCAAAACAATGAAAGTATTAAATTTAGTTCTGTTCCACCTGATTAACTATCCAGTGGGTGTAGGGCCCAGGAGAGGGTAACAGGGTGGAAGAACATTTCAAATTTCAAACAGGCTGCCATTGTACCCCAAAATCAGAACCCAGGGACTTGTAGCAGTGTCACCAGTAAAGACTGCAGGAAAATAACTTCTATTCTGTTTACGCAAAAGACATGCATTGCTTCTTATATTCTTCTGCTGAATGGATATACAGCCTAATAAATGTTGGCAACTTTTGGTAAAGAAGTGCACTGCATGTGTATTGAAAGCTTCCACGGAAAAGAGGGAGTGCGATGGAGCAATAACAAAGACCCGCTCTTACTCATGGTACTGGGGTGGCATGGTGGTGCAGCACTGCTGCCTCACCACGCCGGGCCCGGGTTCAATCCAGTTCCTTGTGAGCCCCTGTCTGCGTGGAGTTTGTATGTTCTCTCTGCGTTTGTGTGGGTTTCCTCCAGGTGCCCCAGTTCCCTCCCAAAGTCAAAAGGGTAGGTTCTGTAAAAGTGTGTGTAAATTGTGTGTGTTTTAAGTCTGGGTGTGCCCTGCGATGGACTGGTATACCCTGGATGGGATATCTTGCCTTAGGCCTGTTGCTTGCCGAGATAGGCTCTGACCCTCCCTCCATCCTGTATTGGAGAAGCGGACTAGAATGTGGATGGTGCTGCCCGTTAATAGGAGACTGGTGCTTTCTAAAATTAAGAGAAATAGTGAAGTGAAAACTACACCTTTTTTATCTGCTGTGAGCCCTACAGGAGGGCTATCTGTGATGGTAAGAGCAATAATGTCTCTCACTAACATCACAAATTTCCCCATTACGACATCAAGCTTCCACCCCTTGCCCTGATGCAGTTCAAACTACTCTTCCACACAAATAAAACCACTACAAAATGTAGTCCACTTATCCATTTTCTAACTGCTTCTTCAGGGTATACTTGAATCAAAAGTTAAAAAAGACACAATTCTTGAGAAAGCAAAAAGTCCACGTTCTTGCAGTACAAATGACATCTGTTTTTAAAATGAAAGTTTCTCAGTAACCTTAACAGCAGGTCTAAGGAACTTTGTACGCAGACAACAGCCATCTATCCTGTTCGAGGCAATAAACTCAGCTCCTCAGCTCTCAAGGCCACCGCATGTGTTCATACATAAGATAAAAAAGTGAGAGGTGAGAGGAAATAAGTGACACAAAACAAATGTAAATACTAGTCACACGCTGTAAACTATCATGCGATCATGGGGAGTTTTCAATTACTCTGGAAAATGTTTCCAAATAGGCCCATGGTTTGGAAACCAAGTTTGGAAATTCCATATGAGGATAAACTGAGGGAGGGAACAATAGTGTTCATTCTTCTTTGTTGTGATGTCTACGTTCACCAAACCTCCGCACAGCTGAACAGGCGCCTGTTGGCATTTATTTAAAGTGCTACAAACACTGATGTCGAAGTACAATGGCAGCCCAGTGAGGCCTCCTTTATTAGGGAAGCTGTAAACTAGGTGGACAGGCCTGGACAACGCATGACAAAGACAACAAAAACGTTATGAAAACCTGCTCCATCTAGAACCAGTATCTCCTTTCAGTCAGCTTCAAATGCACGTGAGACCTAGAGCCAGGATCCTGAAACTACTCAGAGATTCAGATCTCTGTAAAATGTAGCTACTTCACATTACAATAATCCATCCATCCATTCGTTCGTTCATTCATTCATTCATTTTCTTACCACTTCTTCCATCTGGGGTCATGAGGGAGCCGGAGCCAGAGCCTGTCCTGGCAAGCAACCGGTGCAAGGCAGGCTACACCCTGGACAGGACACCAGTCCATCACAGGACACACAGACACACACACACCAGGGCCCATCGTCCCCGAAGTCAATTAACCTAACCGTATGTTTCTGGACTGGGGGAGGAAACCGGAGCATCTGGAGGAAACCCATGTGAACACGGGCGCAGCACACAAACACCACACAGACAGTGAAGGGCCAGAAGGGCCAGAATTGAACCCAGGGCCCCAGTACAGTGAGGCACTAATGCTAACCCCTGCGCCACCAAACTGCCCACATCACAGGAATGCTCTATTTACATGTTAGTCTCAAAGGCTTTGATTGCCTTGGCCCCCCGCCGCTTGTCTTATCTACAGAACTCTCAGCTGCCAAGAAGCTCTGAACTGTTACAGCAACCTGAAAGTGATCTGATTTTGTAAACACACTAAAATATCGTATCGTGAATTTCTGAACTAATCTGGCTTGTACTTCTATCCTCCGATCCAGTTATCTCAGATCCCACTAGCTGGCTCGAATATATATAAAGAGCATGCTAATCCAGGCCTGGATGAGACATCAGTTGAGAACCGATCCCCAGCAATGCAGGTCGCTGTTCATCAGGGTCCCTAGCAGGGATATGACCACACAACACAGAATTAGCACTTACTCGTGGAGAATGGGACGAGAATAAGTTACTGTAGAAAATGAGACATTAAATTGTCTGTTTGTTAAGAATAGGAACATCTGGATATGTACAAGAAAGATATTCAAGGTTTATCCAATTTTATGCAGCTACACTAGTAGCTCACAGGAAAGGGTCAAATTAGGAGATCAAGTAAAGTGTAAAGAGCACATTTCTACTATCCAAAACTCTGCACGTATTCCAATGGCACTGATGGTCTGCTGCGCCGGAGACACAGTGCCAATCTGAGCCATTGAGAAACAAACCTTCGATGTAACTTAATGCAGTCTCTCAACAAACAGGCACGTTCAGATCAGGCATAAGAGCAAAGCCAGAAAATATGTCACAAAATCCTAATTGATGTTCTTATGAATTCTTTTCATTCCCTATTTAATGCTACATTTAACCTATGATACTCATCTCCTATGATGTAGGTCATGCAATTAATTAAGCATTAAATGAGTTTTGGAGATGCGTCACTGCCTTCAGACACCTTCACACCCATGTGGAACCGAGATCAGATTCAGATCCAGGTTTTTTTATTCCAGTCCTGTGAATGTGTAAAGGGAATTGGAATTGAAAATTGGTTTGAAAGAATGAATTTAAGGTGAACTGGAACTTTTGGAATTATAGTTCAGCTGGGTAGCTGCGTCAGCATGCGTAGGCTGCAAAGGAACAAGTAATAGGTTTATTCCATGCTGAAAAAAAGAAGAAAGAGAACACAACGTTTCGGCCGTGGAGCCTTCTTCAGGTGTGAGAGAGACAGGGCAGTAGGCAAAGGTAAAGTAGCGGGAGAACAAAGGTTGAGAGGGAGGAGGAGTGAGAGGCGGGAGCAGGGGACAGAAAGAGAGGCCAATCAAGAGGTGTGAAGTCAGAATGGGTGCAGAGAGGTGTGAAATGAAACTTCCAATGAATGGAGAAAATTTAAAAGAACAGTAATCTGTCGTTAAGGGAAGGGAGAATGTGTGATCCTAACTGCAGAATAATTTTAGTTTCGGTGGTCATGGTGACAAGCCAATATGCTGAGCTGCTGGGACCTGATTCCAAGAATAATCAAACCCAGATAAAGACAATCAGCAAAAAAAAGTGCCTGGAGAGATATCAGCTGCTCCTGGAGAGGTTTCAGGAGTGTGAAGCTCCTCACTCGTCATACTTTTCCCAATGGGCACATCACTCAAACTTCGAGCTGTGAAGTCATGTTTCAGCATTATGAAGAAGAAGCATGACCTATATTGCTCCTCTTGCTTGGGAGGATTTCAAAACTCTCTGATAAGAAGGTGTATGCAACATGAAATTACATTTTACGTTACAGGTTATGTATTCCAGAACATATTATAACATTTATAGAATGTAACGTTTGGTGAGTTGTTCTGCTTAGGAGATATGTTACGCCACTGCCTGTTTTGTTTTGTTTGCTAGACCACAATATGGAAAAATATGAGTCTAAAACAAGTTGACATTTAAAATTACAGAAATGTTAAGATTCACAAAGAAAACTGAGGATATTTTGCTGCTGATCACTTTTCTTTAGAAAATATAATCCCTGCCCTTCTCACCACTATTTAAATACACTCAGTTCTGATCACCTGGATTAAATAAACACCATTTGCAAACTTCTTAGGCCATTCTTCTGTTCATTTCAGCCAGTAACATTTAAGGAGGGTTTCATTCAAACAAACGGAAGGGCCTGTGTACACATTTCAAAACCCTTTGGTTTGGCCATTGTGGTTTATGTTATTTCCAGAGAAGGGCTAAGACTCACCATCCTGTTGAAAAATGAAACCCTCCTTACACAAGTACCGTCTTTATTTAAGACATGGCATTGAGGAACCGAGGATTTTTTAAAGCTTTATATAAAGTTGAGACCTTCATGGGTTGTTACTGAGGTAAACATGTATGAGATATACACTGTATTGTTGTTTTTCTCACTAAGAAAATGAGGTACCCAGTAATAGACCCAGGTTTATTTCTATAGTTTATCTTGATGTTTAGCCACTGTAGACACTTCATGAGTAGATTTTCTTCGGTGGTAGAATTTCAGTCAGATTTTCACGCGAATTCTCACTTGACACTGGTGCACTAACAAAGCACATTAGCAAAGGTACCCCCAAACCCCGTAAACAACTACTTGTTCGTTTTAAGGAATCAGAAAATCCGACGTCTTCGCACTTCATTTTCTGAATACCTTTCCTGCCGTAAAGAAAAGCTCACCACCCCAGCTGAATTCCTAACGCCTCGGTATCCTGTGAAGCTCAGAGTGACCTCACCGGTCCTGCAGTCACAGTATGCGGGCTGGCTCTGATAACACAGCTATGTGTAACCCACAAGGCCAAAATATCAACACTCGGGCAGCCTTCTTCCATAAAATATCTTAATTAGGTCTGACTGTGATGCACCATGGCCAGTTTCTCTTTCCGATCACTGCATTAAGATAACCTAACTGAAATTTTAGGGGAAATGCAATGCACGGTCCTCATTTCAATTACCACATTCTGAACAGAATATCAGCAACAGCACTTCAGTACATCAATCATGTCACGTACAAACTCATGGCGTGATTTCTCATCAGAATTAATGCATACGTGGACACCAGGAGCTGCTCTGTTTCTCTGCTGAGCGATGAAGGCTGGACGTCCCGCTCTGAGCCACCGCTAAAACTACCCATCCCGACAGCGGAAAGCAGAAGCTCGTACACACCTGTCCAAGCATGACAGGTGTGACCCAGACAGCTGACAAAGGAACCCGAAGTGAGATGCCCGCACGAAAACCGGCCTCGTCTGACCCGGCTCTCTCGAAATAACGTGTTTTTGCCGAGAAACACAGATCCCGTCCCGGCACAGCCGGCCTGCTCACCTCTGTTTCATGAGATGTTTTATTCCAAATAAGCCCCTCTCGTCGATTTTCTTCAGGATTGTTTTGAGCGCTTCTCTCTTGCTCTCCAGCATTCTTCCTGCCGGCCCGGGTCCTGACAATGACACGCTGCCGCCTCTCAGCTGTTACTCTCAGCTGTAGTGGTTTTTTTTACTCCTCCATTGAAGCCGCAAATGGAAATGAGCTCCAATCGGACCAAGAGGAGCAGCCAATAGGAAGCCGAGACGTCATCGTGTAGGGCGTCAATTACGCCTCTTCAAGCATATCCCTTGGACAAATAAGGATGGAGATCAAGTTTCCTTCGAAATTCTGCAAGATTAGCAGAATAAATGGCTGTCCTGTAAAACCACCGACCACCAAAATGCATATAGAAAGGAGTCTCTGTGTTGTAGAATTATAATTGCATTTATATTAATAGTCATTATGATTTACAGAAAGTTGCGTTGAAATACACTTCAAAAATGTAATCATTGGTTTATACTTTATCCATTTTTAATCAAAACCGACGCAGCCCCTGTGACGAAAAGCGTAATAACACCCTTTCGTGGTTGCTCATACTGTATGAGTAAAGTAATAAAAATGGAACAGAATACTGCATATATAAATATCGAAAAAAAATGAAACAGGATGGTCTGGTAGGAAGGCTGAGGTGCTTTTATTTTGCTATTATTTTAATAATTAACTATTATTATTTTAAATAACAGCACCTGTTTGTTAAAATATGAGACCTGATTTTGAATAACAGATCGCTTTCTGTTGGCAATTTACATACAGAGCAGGGCCAACACTGAGGGAATTCAGTAGGGCTTTTAACATTGCTACACCTCTATCTTCTGCTGCTTGAGCAAAAAACTGTGGAACTTGACAGCTGCTGAAAATGTACAGTCGTTTGAAAGACAAACCCACTTAAATCTCTAGGCCACCCGGACTTGATTCTGCCTCGAGAGAGTGAAGGTGGGATGTCCTGCTCCTTACCTCATGGGGATCAATCCCTGGAATGAACAATTTGAAGCAGTCAATCAAACCTACCCAGCATGCTTTTGGACAATGAGAGGAAACCAGAGCACCTGGTGAAACCTCACATGGACCAGGGATACATTCTGAGGAAAGTGATTCATTATTAATAATGTTTAATTACTGTTTGGGTGTGGGCACATGGCCTTAAGCACTAAAAATACACTGTATCTTAATTGATATATCAGTACAAACATGATCTTGTGAATTATTCAGCCTACATATGAAGTATGAAATAACTGTTATGCCATCACATATTGAGCTGCTGTGATCAAAAGTGTAAAACTGGGGGCTCTCCAGAGACTCAACCAGTAAAGGTGCTCACTCACAGACTAGATTGACCTCTGTGGAGCAGATATCACTACTTACAGCCTGGGTTTTAACATTAGCCAGTAGTGACCAGGATTGATAATGGTGGAGAATTGACATTGAGATTCCTGTGCAGCACAGACTCCCTGTGCAAAAAGCAAGGACACCAAGGACACTTGCTGGCTTGGAGTGACAAAGATGTTCCACTGCTGCCATGGGACAGACTCTCCTGGTCAGAGCTGTGGACCCTGCAGCTTGGAACAGCTGACGGGCTGGGCCTGTGCCTCTGCTTCTCCCCTGACAAGGCACAGCAGCTCTACCTTCCAAAATCACATTGTAGATGGAAGCTAATAACACATAATTGGTGCTTTCAAATACAGATGAAAAGAAACAGTTAATGCTGTGGGATTAATGAGATGCAGAAGATCATGAAAAGCAATTTATTCACTAAGAGAAGGGCACCAAAATGGGACATCACAGGTCTCATTTTTCAGAAGGAAGAAGTCCCACTGGGCATCTTTACAGTCCTCATCTAGTTGCCTCATCTTCTCTTGAGATATTTTGATTTTGTTTTCTCACGATGACATCTTTTTTCAGAAGGATGTACGGGGGATAGACCGCTGTGAAGGTTTGTTTGAGTCTGCGGCACTAAAAGGATTGATGGGTGATGTTAATCAACGGAGGAAATTGCTTTAAAATTCGAGCTTACCTGTAGCTTTTTAAACTAGCTGCAAGGAAGACATGTGGAGAGTCATGCCATGTCTTTAGACATAAACAATCAAGCCTTCACACCATGATCAGAGGGAGTCCTTCTGGGTGTCTTCTGTTCACAATTGCAGCAGCAGCAAGTCTGACTCTTCTAGGCTGACTGGTTTTGTCTCTGTTTTCACAAAGTTGTTTTGTAATGTTCTGTTTTTGTGAACTAGCCACAGTCTTCAGTTCCTTCTCGGGTGTCACAAAAAGATCACCTGTTCCATGGGTGTTGAGTTTCCTCCTTGCGAGGGTAACCTTAGCCTTTATCCCATTACCTGGCCATGGTCATCATTAATTCAGTGGCCAGGCAGGCGCTGGGTGCCTGACAAGCAGCATGCTGCAGGGGTCCAGGAGGAAGAACAGAGAGCTGGGGCCGATGCAGAACGGAGAGCCCATGAGCCCACAGACACAGCGTCCACAGGGGTCCGGGGAAAACTCCAAGCAGATGCCCCAACCCGCTCCACCCTCACTTCCACCGAACCTGCCTTCACCTCCCCCCCCTTCGAGGCCCAGGCTAGTCTTCCACACCCAGCTGGCCCACGGCAGCCCCACAGGCCGGATCCAGGGCTTTACCAACGTCAAGGAGCTGTACACGAAGATCGCGGAGGTTTTTGACATCTCTCCCTCAGAGGTAGGCAACCATCTGCTGTGTCCGTGGTTTCCTTTTTAATGGAGTGCAGGTAGGTCTATATTCCTTGCTAGTTGTCTGGATGATGTCAGAAGGCTGTCTTTCTCTTGTTTGGGTTGAAAAACATTTCCTTGAATTTTTGACTCACCCAATGAGGCCTAAAAGGCCTGGATTCCACAATATCAGGTATTTCTGTTAAGTCTTTTAGAAAAAGGAAAAGAAAAGATACATAACAGTGGGGATATCTTAGAAACCACTAGAGATGATAACAACATTGTTAGAATATGACCAAAATATTGTGTCACATCCTTATATGTTAAACTACAGATTGTGGCCAGACTTCGGAAGACATTAAGTCATTTAAAGGTTCAGTTCCACTAATCTTGCAAATGTTTGGTTTGGGGTATTTTCAACATATCATAGCAGCAGAGCTCAGCTCACAATGAAGAATGAACATTGTAGTTACTGCTTTTCAACAAATGGGATTAAAAGGTGTTTAATTGTCTCACTTCATTCTTAATTTGTCGATCAGGTCCTGTAATATAGTAGAGAGTACTAGAGTTTTCTGAAGATAATAATAATGTCACCTAGGTTGATCTGCTCAGACAAACTGTATCTGCAACAGACCTTAGTGTTAGGCTTTGTTAGTGTTTAAATGAATTCATAGCCATTAGTAATCTGGATTAGATAAAAGGTTTGTTTTTCTACAGACCTTTTTGACTAGAACTCTGGGAAAGTGATTTCCAGGTTACTGCGAAATTCGGGGAAATAAATTGAATTTGTACACTTTGATTTATGATTTTAAAGACTTTTTCAAGAAACAGGGTGCAAGCAGTGCAATAAAATTTAAAAATAACCGTGGCAAATGGTATTCAATTTAAACACCTATATTCAAATGCTGTTCCACAGTAATACCTTTTTTGAACAGAGCAATGACAAATCACTCATTTTAAACATTTCCCAAAACTGAATGAAAAACGGTAATTTTGCTTTTATTCTAAAAATGAGATTTCCCATTGATGAATCAGGAGGAATAATCTGTAGGACCACAATGTCATTGATTCCTCAAATACCTTCCTCTCTCTTTATGTCTCTGCATTTTCCAAATAGTGAATGTTTTGTTTTACAAATAAATTATTTAATCAAATAAGTTTAACCAAACACAGCAAAGGGGGGTTTTGAAATTTGTGTTTTCTGAATTTTACTGTTCTTTTTATTTTTGCACAATACATGATGTGTTGTTAAGATTACAGTTTCACAAACTTGCCTTTTGCTACAAAGACAGAACCTGTGAACATGTCTCAGAATAGACTAAGGCACCTCCTAGTCAGAGTTGCAGTATTTGACTAGGAAAGCCTTTTTCCTTCATAAATATTTGTTGAGCAAATTGAGCAATGAGAAAGTGTTTGTGTGTTCATTTCAGACAAATAAAAGCAAGGTCCTGTACATTTTGCTCACTGTAGAAATGCTTTGTATTCTTTCTTAACAAATAACTTGTTATGTTCAAAATCCTAGATAGATGGGACGTTAGAGTTGAATCTGTTCCCTAAGGTAGACGATAAGCAACAGTGGAAGAGACTGCAATTTCTAGGTTATTATTTGGTTTGGGGTGGATGTGAGTGAAAGACAGCATGGTAGATTTTGCGTTGTGCTCCTGGACAGCTTCACTAAGAAATATGAGCCAAAGCAATCCTTCTTAAAATTTTAATTCTTAAATATTTATTCCAGGCTGAATAAATACTCACATTTTATTTCCTGCTATGTCCCTTCAGTAAACCAAAGATTAGTCGCTGTGCAGAGAGGAGTGTAATGGAAGCTCCTGCCGGATGACTGATTCAGACAGTACTGAATGGGAAGACTGTTCATTTATTAATTTTTGTTTGTTTGTAAGCTTGTAATGAAATTCAGAGCTGTTAAACCTTTCACTGGTACTCATCTGTACATTCTGTACTCTGAGGCATATTCCTGTCGACAGGGACATGATGCCAGGGAGAAATTCAGAGCATCGTTTAGCGTTTGGACTGCATGTGTTTTGAGATTTAGAAAGGAGGCAGCAGAGGGGGCTTTCGCACGTTTGAGTGTAGGCTGACGAAGTGTTGCAGCCATTAAAACGGCCATTATAGCCATTAGAGCATCCTGGCTGTCTCCATAATACAGTTGGAATTGGCCATTATTTCTGTCTCTATACTCTCCCACTATTGACATCCCCAGCTGCTGACAGACATGGCTCACTTGCAGAATGTGGACACTAGCCAAAGGGTGTCCAGTCCTGGTCCTGGGCAGCCCGTGTTGTCTAGAATCCAGCTCCTGACAAGCTAAACAGCTGGTGCAGTTACTGGCTTACCTGGACCAATTTAATTACTTTTCCAAGCTCTTCAGGTACTGCTGCTTTAAAGCCTTGAAAATCAACCGAGACTCCCCTCCTTTCCAGGAGCAGCGGTGGACAGTCCTGTCCAGCCTTGTGATGCCCTGCCAGCTCCCCAGCAGGCAGCTGTGGACACTTCCTGGACACTTTTAGGCATCAGGACAGCTGACACTAGGATGCAGACTAGGATGGCTACTGATGTCAGAAGGAGAAGTTCTAGTTGTTCTTCTTTGCACACCAAAATTGCAAAAAAAAAATTAATGTGATCATAGTAGTGCATTGCATATTTTTAACATAACATCCCTTGAATCTGAATTTTGCACATTTACTATACATCCTAACATTTTGTTTGCCTTTTTGTAAGAAGAGCTGAATGTACTTCTCTCATTTGTAGCCTATCTAGTCTGTTTAGATAAAGATGGCATCCCATATAACTACAGTAACTTAAAACCACTATCAGAGGAAATGACCTAATCCATTAGAATATAGCTCAGTCTGCTCACTGAGTGGTCACCTGTACTGGTTGAGTCCCTCTGATCGACGGCCCAGCTGTTATGATTTATTAGGATTTTGTGGGAGCCCAAAGGGGGGACTGTTTGAGCATTAACTGACTGAGTGGAGGATTGACAAGAAACATGTTGCACCCACATTATTCATTTGATCTAATCAGCACATCAGTGCTAATCAGTCAGAGCATATAAAAATGCTGAGAGTCATTGATAAGGATACTTGCCTCAAGTCAGAAATTCCTATAACACGGTGGAAACCACAAATAGAAAATCAATGTCTCGACAAGTATAAAACAACAGGCCCTTACTTAAGATCTGGAGTTCATTTATTAAGTGCTCAAATGACCTAGAAGTTCTGTATTCACAATCAATAAAGGAGATAACTAGCTCACAGTCCAGTTGTTTCTACTCCCACTTCTATTTCTTCTCTTCTGTCTGACTCTGTTTCTGTGTGGTCTTATATACTTGCGTCTCTATTGATGCTGGCTTAATGACTTATCTACAAATGGATTAAACTTGGTTAAGAAATTAGTATAGTTGTCTGACTGTGTTTACTGCCTCAAGGATGATCGGCTGAAGACAGCTGTGCATGCACCCCCAGGCTGTTTATTGTTTTACATTTAAAGAGTAGGGATGTGACTTGATGGGAATTGTAAACATTGTGATACAACAGTTGTGCACATGGAAAATGCTTAAACAGTTCCAGTTAAAACTGATTTAAATCCAGGATTCTGGCCTTAGAAGATCTCCCCTGGGACTCCTTGAGTTTAACTTTTAACTACCCAGAAACCGTTCCTTTTCCCAGATTCTCTTTTGCACCCTGAATTCCCACAAAGTGGACATGCAGAAGCTTCTTGGGGGGCAGATTGGCCTGGAGGACTTCATCTTCGCTCATGTGAGAGGGGAGACCAAAGAGGTGGAGGTGACAAAGACAGAGGATGCTCTTGGGCTGACGATTACTGATAATGGAACAGGATATGCTTTCATCAAGGTACTGTATACAGTATGTCCTAATGACCTCATTAGATTCTCTATACAGTACAGTATGACCCTGAACATCCAGCTCCGTCACAGTGGAAGCTCTGTGACTTTTGATATTCCTTCCAAAGGCCCGATACAAATTAAAGAATATTTAGAACATATTTTCCTCATCAATTCTTAAAAAAACAATTCTAATCTATATTTAGTATACATCAATTAAAGGTATGCATACATGAACCATGTTATTGGATTAATTTCCAATAATGAAAAGTCAATAAGTGTACAGTTAAAAATACAATTATTCTAAATTCATAAAACAGTTATCAATTACCAGTCATTTTAACAGAAATAACTACTCTTGAGAATAAACACTCAGTTCTTAGTTTTTATTCATGCTTACCAAGAAATGTAGCAAGTTAAACAATGCTTAATCTTTAAAAAAGAGATCTAAGCAATCCTTCACAATATTTAATTAATGATTAATGATGTACAGATACAGAGGAAAATTACACTGTTATTACTATCAAATAGCATTGTTAGACCTGTTCCTGGTCTTAACACTTAATAAAAGGGAGATGTGAAAGCACAGTCAATGCAGAGTTGTGACCCTGTTACAAGATGAAAATAGTTACAAAAACCATGTTAGCAATTAAAACTGTGTTTCAAGGGTATAATCTGTAATTGTGAGCTGAATGGAAACAAAAACTAGAATGTGAGCGACACACCGATCAGAATTGAGTAACCTGAAATAACTCAACTACATAATTCAGGCTTTGACTCCGACATGACACAGCTCAGGATCAGTGTTCAGAGTGTAAAATCATTCATCAGGGTTTATCAATCATCTGCAAGCACAGAGAGGGACACTGATGCACCGCAGATGTCAGATAAACCTAAATCTAAATCCAACAAAGATGCCAGGAACATAATGTACTGCCCCCTGCACCAATCACAGACAGTGACTTAACAGCTGTTTCACATATCCCACCTTGAACCCTCAGAGCGTTCTGATGAAATAGGCCAACAAGCTGAATAAATAAAGAGGGGAAACAGTTCATTGTGTGTGCAGTCGCTCAGTTCTCCCAGACAGAAATGGACTGCTCTGTCTAACAGTGATAGAGTGTTTGGAGGTGAGTCCCAATGAAGTGAAAAACAGTAACAGAGCCTAACTTGAATTATATGTTTATAGAACTGTTTAGTTCACAAAACAGATAAAATTGTCATGTTGGGGAAGTTTGTGTGTTTTCTTTTATTTATGTGAAAGGTTAAAGAGAAAAATCTTTTGGTACCTGACCTGTCTTCTACTACCTGGTTTGAACTCTGAACTGGTCTGAATGGAGCTGTTCCATCCGGGAGGGACATTTATGTTCTCAGTATTCAAAGAACCCCAGGCACATTTTCTAAGAAGCACAGAGTTGGGTTTTTACTTTAAAATGCATTCTGTTGTGGAGTTTGGGTTTTAATGGACATCATGCCCACATCCTGATCACAGGCTGTTTGAGTGAACAAGAAGCTTCCCAGCCGTGTTGTTGAAGCCAATATCTTGGCTTCTTTCAAGAAATGGCTGGATGAGATCCTGGGTTCAATTAGCTACTAACTACCACAGGGACTAGATGTGCTGCATGGCCTCCTCTCGTTTGGAACTGTTCTTGTGTTATTGCTATTGAAGTGAAGAAATACATGGCCAGATCACATACTTATTTTTTAATTTGTGTCTGGTTTCTTTACAACCCCTATCTCCACTCCCAGAGGATAAAGGAAGGCAGTACCATTGACCACCTGAAGTCAGTGTGTGTTGGGGATCACATTGAGGCCATCAACGACCAGAGCATCGTGGGCTGCCGGCACTATGAAGTGGCCAAGATGCTGAAGGAGCTCCCCAGAGGAGCACCTTTCACGCTGAGACTGGTAGAGCCCAAGAAAGCATTTGGTACGTGACTTCTGTTTCTCCTCAGGACAGTGGCACTCTAATCCAGTGCTGATTTTACGTAGTTATAGTGGCCTCTGCAGCTCATCTAATGCAAGGTGTGGGCTTTGCAAGGTCTTTGTGAGTTTTCCAGGTAGTGGCCAGGGCGCAAGCTGTTGGACTGGGACTAAAACCAATGCAAACATAAATAATACTGATCTAGAAAAGAGTATCTTCATATAAAAGTATTCTATTGAACTGTAAATTGTTGAGTACATTAAGAGTTATTATTACTTTTATGACAATTCATAATAACAATGAAAACCTACACTACACGTATGTATCTTAGAATTCCTAGACTGTGGACAACATTTTGACATTTTGGCTTAACCTTCTCGTAAAGGTTCCATCTTGAAATATTATCTCATACCCACTTTTTGTCTAATATGAAAAACAGAAACCACAGGTAAGCTTAATGCTTTCATTTCTACATGTAATGCAGTACTGGCAGAGAGGTTTTCACTTGGAGCTCAGTCTCCTCCCTGCTGTTGTGTTTTCCTTTATTCAACTGAAAGATCAGCAGCCCCTCCCAGTGGCTCTTTCAGGAATAGCAACCCCCACCGATCTGATGTACTGATGTGCAGATATAGGCCACTATTTCTCAGCCTAAGCCTTGTATTTCTGCACATTTTCAGTTGACAAAAAGGGAGAGAATTGAGAGAATTGTAATGTTAAGAGACACCAACTGTGTGTGAAAGGTATGTGAGGGTTTTATTTTCACTTATTGTGAGATTGTTCGGGGTGTGAATGGAGTTTTTATTACTGTAATTAAATCATGAAACTGATAAATGCAGTTATATTCCATTGCATGAAATATAAATAGTGCAGATTGTCAGTCAGGTGATACTTTGTTCCCTGTAAAATACCCTTTTCTTTTGAATTTAAAGATTCAATCAACATAATAAACACTAGTTTATTTACTTCTTTACAAACATTATAATTTTTGTTTCTTGAGTGGTCTTGTAATGTACTTGACAGCATTGTTCTAAGCTGTCTTCAGAACTGTCCTCCACAGCATTAGAACTGACAGTTCTTGACAACCAATCAGTCAGTCAGCCAGTCAATCAAATACAAGAATTGATAAAACCAAGTACATTTTAAGGAAAAACATCAGTGGAGGGTGCATTTATAAGAAATTATTCAGAAAGAATATTCCAAAGACAAAAAGACAAGGGGCTACTGCTGGAAAAGAATGATCTCCTCATGTATGATGTGAAGTCCTTGAAACCAGAAGAACTAAGTGAATAAACTGAGACACAGTAACTCTTGAAGGTAGCTCAGGGCCTGGCAAGTCGACAGGCTCTATAAGAGACTGGGAGCCAGTGCATGTTTTCAATACAGGAGAACAAAATTTCTGTTCCACATCCTGACTGTGATCCATTGCTTATGCCATCTCAGTGAGAGCAGGAAGCAGGCGGATATGTTTAAGAAGGTCAATCCCTGTGGAATTCAACACATAAACAGGCGTGATGCATAATTGCAAATATTTCAAAGTGAAGTGTAATGGAACTGTGTACTTAACAGAACTAGCTTTTAACTCAGCACTACTGGAGATTTACAAAAAGAGCTTTTAATTTTTTTTATACAAACACTGGTGAAGCCATACAATAAGTCACAAATGTTCATTTACGTAAAGTGTACAAATTTACTGAAAAGAAGGGGGCTAAGTTAAAGTATTTTACAAATACTACAAAATGAGCTGTGCAGTATCGTGATTAACATACTGAAGAAAAAGAAACATGTTTTACATTTTACTGGTGAGTTCTAAGATAGTAGGCACTACCAAAATGTTATTTAATTGGACTTTTTTGTCTAACATCTACATTTTGGACACGAAACCTAGGAATCTCAGAAGTGCTGCCTTCAAGTGCAGCAGTTTTTATAAAAATGATTACTGAATTAATTTAGAAGTCCTGGGTACCTGTGTATGTGAAAGTGCCTATCCAAGAACATAGTGCAAAGGTTATTCCATGGTAAATTCTAACTCAGGATTTTACTGTCTGGTGACTACTGTGCCTGTGCTACTGCACCTGATAAAGCTATTCCTCACTTCTCTTACTTCAGAAATAATCCAGTTTAACATGCTTTTTGCCCTTGTATTAAGACAGATTAAATTTAAAATGTATTTTACAATTTGTTCATTGGAACATTCTCATTTTTTTCTAAACCTAACGCACCACATATTTCTAGTTACTTTAAAAGGTTCCTGTCACCTTTAAGGAGTTGATAACAATGATAAAGATGTAGAGATCTGCTTCTTCAATTAACCACATAAAAATACTTTAAAAGCATGGAAGTTTGAAAACTAATAGTCACTTCAATCATTAGGATCAGAGTTCCAAAGTCATGCTTTTAAAGTTTTACTAACAGCAGGATCCATCCTGGAACACAAATTAAAATAAAACTGCTGGCCAACACAAAACCATTAGTCTCGCTTAAGGAAGAAGGAATAACTAATTATTTTTCCTTTCAATGAGCTGCTGCAGGAATTGGCTACTTACAACAGTAAGAAAAAGAAGCCAGAAAAGCTGGCTCCCGGACATGTTAATGTTCTAGTTAGCTAATTCAAGTGTTCAGGCAAATGCTAAATATGCTATATTGCTCTTACACCATTTTCCCAGTCCTAAATGTAATTTTATAAAAAACACAATGGAGGTCAAGATCAAATGATTCCTGTACATGGCCAGTAAAGTGCATCTCAAATTATGCTGAATGTGTTGTATATTGTGAATGTTCAAATTATTTCAAATCATCTATCGGAATCCAACTGATTCTCTGAGTCAGAGAGTGCTAACCATGATCCTTATATTTAGTTGATCTCTGTATTCAGCTGCAGCAAAAGCTTTTTGGAAATAAATCCACAATTTACACTAGTACCATACCTCTGCTAATAAATTAAATGGAAATAACAATATGTACAGTGCGTGCCCAATGAGCTATTAATATCAAATATCAAATATATTATGCTGTTTTCCTTGCAGATCCATAATTTCTTCTTAAATAAATTCTATATAGTGTACTCTAAGACTGCATGGTGGCCCTAAAAACTTTAAGTTAAATGAATCTATTCCATCTGAATTATACCTCCAACAGGAGAAGTCAGGGTTATACAGTACATGCAATTTAATTGTTTTTTGTAATTACATCAGACATGTCTGTTCAAAGTTTACTAACTGTTATAGTAAATTATTTGTAACAATTAGTAAACTTTCAATGCAGTTCAAAGCAATTTTTATGTAGTAGTCCTATTCAATATGCAGAACTGTGTATATCCTTTCCCTTTTGAAACAGAACCAAACAGTTTCACTATCAATTAAGCAGCTTGCAATTAATCAGGGCACTATCAATTTCCAGCTAAACAATTATTTTGAGCTAATTAAATGAGAGTCAATGGTCTGGCAAACCATCCATCCCATTTATCATTACAAGTTAATATCCCAGCATAATCACAAATTACAAAGACAAAATGCTTCAATTTAAATCTTTAATGTAATTCCTTAAACCACAGAAAAGAGATTACTCTTGTAAGTGTACAAAAACAATTTTTTCACTCCAGGGGATTTCAGATTTACAAACTCAAATTGCTTGTATATTTAAACACTAATTTGATGGATTGCCTTTTAGAAATGTTAATAGTCAGGTTAATAAAAGAACGCAACATCACATAAGGAATTTAACCAAAACCATAAAAATACAAGGAATTGAAAGGGGATAAAGTTTCCCTGACTCCTACACAACCTACCACACTTTCCTTTATTTTTTTAAACATTTTGTATTTTTTCTGTAAATTCTAATTATTCACACTGGGTATTCTGGGTATTCACAGCTACATCTTTTACCTCTGAATCTGTATGAATTTAATCGGTAAAGTGACCTATGATTTTCCAGTAGAGGCAGTGTATTTATTTTGAAGGTACTCGTTTGGCCACTTAGATTTTTTGTACTTTATATGTTATCATCATTGGTGTAAGTTTCTTCTGCCTCTCTCCATTATTCCTGTTGGAAATGATTCATTCCTGGAATATGTCAAACCTTGTAGCTGCTTGCCATGACGGAATACCGGCAGTGTCACGCTCCTCTCCAACCCCTAGAGGGCGCTGCACATCTGTCCTTTTCCTAGTTCCCTGTGATTATTCATGTCTTTCCGGTGTGTCTTGGTGTGTAGTCTTTTTCCTTCCTGTGTCTCCTCTGCTCTTGGCTCATTATTGAGGGTACGGATGTCGTGAGACCTGCCTCGTTTCCAGGTTGTCCCACGTCCGTGGCCTGAGGGTACAGGTTTCTACCCCGATACTGACCGTCCCCCTGAGCCTGGGCTAACCTCCGTGTTGCCCCTTTTTCCTGCTAGCATAGGGTCTCTACTGCCACTATCTGTGACATGCAGCTGCATTTTAAAACTAGAGAATTTTGTCACTACGAGTCGAGGTCTGTTGGAACCAGGTCTTCATTTCCCAAGCCTGTGCTCCTCCTCAAACTGTATTTCTTCAGCCGCTTCAGCTCATATCTTCAGTTGTTTCTCCACAAAGTCCTTCAGGAGCTGTCACATTTCTTTTCCATTTTTATCTTCCTCAGTACCCATGAGCTCTGAAAAACACTGTTTCTCACGCCTCTACATTGGAGATCCACTATACTGGTTTTAAGATAAGCAGTCTCTTGGCCTCTCCATTGTTTAGTACATATACCTTATATTGCCTCTAAGGCAGACATCTACTGCAGACTTGACCTTTGTCTTACTCTTAGTACATGTGATGCTGGTGTTTCTATTTAATGGGTTTTCTTTGTTTTAAGATGAACAAGTTTAAACAGGTACCAAGCCTTTTCTTCCCATTCTCATCACTAGATTTTCAAACTGGTTTGCTCTTTCTTATTTCTTAAATATTGACTCAATAACTGCAGTATATTGGGACACTGCTGAGTGTTCCCTCATAAGATATTTGCTGCTTATCAATTGAAATGGCCTGGGTACCCAGCTCTTGCCATTTTATTTTCTACTTGATCTCTAAATGAATCTTCATCACTGCAACAAAAATGCTCGCAGTCTCAGATGCTACTTAAAAATTTGTCCAGCTGATTTCTTCCATAAAAAACTATCCACTCCCAAACCTTGTTACCTTAATCTTTCACCTTACATAGGGGAAAAAACACCTTATCAAACAAATAAACATACTGGCCAATGGCTAAAAATATGTTCGGGATCTTGTCTGGTATCGCAATCAGGCAGTTGTTACTTGATGGATAGCCTGGGATTAATGGATCCTGAAACACAATTGGAAATTCACATGCCTCAGTTGTTGGTCAGTGCATTAACAAGCAGGGAGGAGAACAGTCTGTACAGACAAGCTGGCAAACATCCAGGCTGATAATGCAGACAGAAGACAGAGAATAACAGGAAGTGACATACATGAGGAAATTGTAGAGAGCTAATTATTGTAAAAAAAATCACAGGCACAAGCGAGACTTATCTGTTTTTCACTGCTTTGTTCCAGTGAATTATCACGTCTTTTCTATGATAAACCCGAAGTGGTTTTGACCTAATTGAAAGTGCTCACACAAGCTGAACATAGGCTGCGTGTTGCAACTCAGTACTGTGGGTACCTGGTTAAACTTGAATAAAGAGCAGGTGCTGGACAGGTTTCCCAAAACCTCCTGAGATGATACAAAAATCTAATTTTTGGCTTTTAAAATGAAGGGTTACAATGTCAAGGCCTCATGTGTGCAGATTTTATGGGGCACAGGAACCTGGAACCAATTAAAGGACAGTTAACGCTTTCATTATAAGGAGAGAGTTTAGAGAAACAGTTGAGAAATTGATAAATTAATATTCAGTAACAGCTTCATCTGGAGAGGGTTGTAGTGAGCAGGAGCCTCACGTGGCAGGTCCAGGGGCCAAGAGGGGATATACTTTACACTGATGCTTTCAGGCACGTCTGCAGTTCTAACAGCTAGTCTGGCTTTCCTCGGACAGCGTAAGGCAAAGCCCAGATGGACATGGGCTGAACACGCAAACACCGTGCAGAGAGTGACCTAGACCAGAACTGAGCCCAGGATCCAAAACCTGAGAGACAGCACGGCAGTG
The DNA here is from genome assembly GCF_040954835.1 of Lepisosteus oculatus. Taxonomy (NCBI): domain Eukaryota; kingdom Metazoa; phylum Chordata; class Actinopteri; order Semionotiformes; family Lepisosteidae; genus Lepisosteus; species Lepisosteus oculatus. Next base: position 1,206,347 of record NC_090724.1, on the reverse strand, counting down.
CTATCTGCCTGGACGCTGCACCAAAGAAAACAACATAAGAAAAGTTAGAATTGAGAGGAGACCATTCTGTCTGTTTAGTAAGTAGTAGTTGATTAATCAGAAGATCTCATCCAGTCATTTCTTCAAAGAACCCAGGGTTGCAGCTTCAACAACATGTCTGGGTCTCTTGTTCCAGACTCCCCCTGGAACCCTTTGGGTAAACAAGTGTCCCCGTTCTTGGCTTTGAACGCTCTTCCATGTGGCTTCCTCTCGTGTGTCTGGTTCATGGTTCACAGTTCATTCAGAAGAAATATGCTGGACTGACTTCAAATCCTTTAAGGATTTCATATCCTTGTGTTGAGTCACTTTGCAGTTTCCTCTGATCAAGGCTAAAATGTTTCAGTTTCTTCAGTCTGTCAGTGTTGGAAATTCCTTAAAGTCGCAGAATGTATCTTGTTGCTCTTCTCTGGACTAATCCCAGAGAAGAAATATCTTTTCTAAAATGTGGTGTCCAAAATTGTACACAGCTTTGATGTAACATGCATTTTATTGTTCTTTTTAATTGCTCCCCCATATTGTCTAGAAAATGTAAATAATGTTTTAAAACACTTGTATACAAGGCACATTATTTACATTCCATTACATTGGAGATAAGTCCATTAACCAATTCTATTTACTCTTTTTTTATAAAAAACGATGATTTAGTACTTAAGTCTGTTGAACTATCTTAGCTAAGAATTCTTTCATGAATTACAAGCTATTCAAATATCATATTTAACTGAAATTTGTGTAAAAACAGGCCAGGCCTTTATTAAAGGCTGATGTGAATGGCTTCCATATGAGAACAATGTAATTAGTTAAAGCAAATTTCGACATGAATCACATTTTACATTTTGGGAGTTGAAACCTGGATACAATTTGGAAAAAAATTGGTACCTTAACTTCAGCAAACACAAATCCCTTAGTAAAACTATTGGTTCAAATGCAAAGAGGGAAGAGCTTGATAAAAACTCTTGAAATTAATCGACAACAGCAGTCTGTTATTTTCTATAATATGTATCTATCACCTGTGAAACTCTCAAACTCCAGCGTTGGAATATTAATGACTTCCTAATCCCTGACAGTGAAAATATGATCTAAGTAAGAAAACAATCAGCTAAATTAGATAATTAGAACCTCAGTCAGCATAAGCACCAGGCAAATGTTTGAATGTGGACGACCAGTAATGTGTATCACTTTACTAGTTTATACTGTCACTAAGCTTCAAATCCACCACTCATACTAATACTCTCTATTGTGGAAGATAATGTAGAGGTGTGGTTAATATATCTATACATAGTACAGATTAAATTTATGTAGTAAATTTCAAAAGATAGGTGTGTTTTAAAAATGGGTCAGATTATGCTGCATAAGAGATGGGTCAATATCTAATGAATGAATTAAGAAACTGTTTCTGGGAGCCCTCCTGTTGAGCAAATACAGTGCAGTTCTTGTGTCTACAAGCCCTGGTCTAAATCCTCCACAGACATGATCGCACAGAGGACCAAGTCAGCCAAGTCCTGTGGCGAAGGGAAGGTGGGAAGTGGCAGAGAAACTCTGCGTTTGAGATCGAAGGGATTTGCGTCTGTGCAGGAAGCAGTAAGTAAAACAGTGTTGATTTTCTAGCTGGTAGGCAAGAAACACAATTAAGGTGAGTGTCTGCTCTTCACCTTCCAGTCGCATTGCGCAGGCATTTATTTATAGAACACTAACAGGATGTCTTGGATTTTAAGATTTACTTGGCATTCTGGTGGTGAGAGACATATCCCATAAGGTCCAATTTTGTATTTAATGTGCTTTTTTTAGAAATTATAAATCTGTATCTGTATTTGTGTCTGTTAACATTCTCATAGAATCACCAACTTTAGGAGTCCCTTGTCTGTGACGATAGTGCCTAATACAATTAAAATGACATGATTTGTAAAGCAGTAGATAGTTGTATTATTATGTGGCTAAATGTGTAATAGCTAAAGGAAATCATAATGACTCTTCCCAGTAACCACGCATACAGTGACTATGGTTTAATGACTGTGCACTAAGAGTGACAATGTATTTTCTTTCTACAAAAAAAACAACTTGAACTGTTAATTTGTTTGTTGTGCACACAGATTTGGAATGGGTATTTGTTAATCATCTGAGCTTTTCTGGTACAGTCCTTAAACTGTCACAAGAGGGATGAAGACCCCACATGCTTTTCTCAGAAATGTTCACTAATCTAAGAATAATGAAATACTTACAACCCTGATCTCATTTCAATCTCATGGTGATCAGTTTTGAACATCAACGTCAACACAAAGCACATGATTCTCTTTGGTAATCATATAAAATAGATGCTCTATAAGCAGTGTCAAACACCATCAATATGTTTTCTCTGGGATTCCTACCTCCTTACCATAAACTTGCATTTTCATGTCTGAAACATTTGTTTGGAATATGATACACACATATTTCCAGTTAATTATGTCTAATCCTTTTGATTGCAAAAGACTCCGACTTGTTTATATACACTTCACATGGCAGTAAATAAACAGAACCATGTGAGTCTTGGAAATGTGGTAACAGAACATAAGCAGACATCCTCAAAGGATCTTTGCTTGGTGACATCATGAAGCCCTGTAGGGCTAAAAGGTTAGGTTTCACTTTAGGAACTCAACATTTGGCTTCCATTACAGAGCTTTCATTCTGACAAGCTAAAAGCATGACATATTTACTGCAGAGAAAAGTTCCCAGAGTGCTTTGCAAAATCAGGATGCGTATTACATGCAGGTAGGCTGAAGGGCGGCGCTATAGTCCAGTGGTTAGAATTGTCACCTCACAGCACTGGGGTTCTGGGTTCATTCCAGAGCTGGAGTGCTATCTCTGTGGAGTTTACATGTTTCCAAGTTCACATGGGTTTCCTCCCACAGTCCAAAGACACACCTGTACTGTAGGTTAATTGGTTTCTTGAAAATTTGGTTCTGGTGTGACTGTGTGCATCTGCATTTCTGTGTGCCCTGCAAAGGACTTGTGTCCCATGCAAGGAAGCTTGGATACTAGCTTACTTGTGAAGATTGAGGTGTTTTACATTACTATTACATTTACATTATTTTCAGGAACTGCCATAGAGCACTTGCTGTGTGAATACACCCATAATGTCTTTTACAATGCTCAGTTGAAATTCAGTCTGGTGTAATTGTACATGGAGGCCACTGGAATTAATGCAATAATGAACTTCTTTCAGCCAAACGAATTCGAAGAAAGAGCAACAAAGAAGGTGGACGATCTCCTGGAAAGTTACATGGGGATCCGGGATCTTGAATTGGGTGAGTGTCTGTTTTGGGTTTTGGATGCGAAAACAATGCAAGGTGAAATATAATATTTATACAATATATGTGGCAAACATTAGCAGAGAGTGTGCAAACATTTGCTGCCACTGTGGTTGAGCAGTTCAGCAGCTCCTGTGTGGAAGAGCCCTGGAGGATGTTGCTGTCTTGCTATTGCACTTACAGTATAGCTGCTGTGCAGCGTAATGAACTTGAACTTGAACTTTATTGCCATATGTAACCGGTACATGTACTGGTACAATGGAATTCTTACTTACAGAAAGTTTCTCGATTGTTAAAACAAGTGTAAAAACACAAAGTGCAGACAGTGCATCAAGACAATACAGTATACAAACAAACAGTAGACAATGTACAAGTAAACAAGTAAACAGTTTGAATGTAAACAATGCAGATATGTAAACAATGACTGGAGATGTGCAATAAATAAGAAATCATAATGAGGTAGATGGTGTAGGTGTGGTCCGAGGGGCTTCTTCACTTCATCCCCTTTAAAGGCTCCAGCTGAGGGTGGTCACACATGTGGACACAGGTATAAAAACCTTAAAAAGTCAATTTCCGAGCTGTGGCACTCCTGGGATGTAAATTTCATTTTCTGGGTCTTCTCTAAAGTGTCTACTACCTTGGAAAATTTTGTGGTTGAAGAGATATAAGAAAATCTGCAAGAATTTTTATGAAGACAGGACCTGGAAAGGTTCTTCTCAGCCTTACAAAAATGTTAAATAATAAAAAAATGAAATGAATAAATGCGTATTTCACTGCTGCCAGTCCTAGAGAGGCTTCTTATAATGTTGAAGGTAAAAAAAAGTAAAACATATGCTAATTATAGAGAAGGTTTAAGCCTCTGAATGGTCAAAAGTTGCTGAATGACATCTATTTCAACCTGTTGGATGAGATGTTTTTACAGCTGGTCAATTTTAACTTCAGAAGCCATCTTGGTTGCAATGTGTATTGTTTTTATAAACTTGTGAATTCCCAGAGTAAAATGAAAGCACTGTTTCAAGGTAAAGGAATCTTTCTATATGTTCTTTGCTTTTGTACTTTACTTTGGTGCTTTTATACGTACGCAAATATACGTACATGTGTTGGTGGATATGCCTATTCGAAGGTCTTTATATCTATACAGTACACCTACAGTATAACAAGTTCACTATTCCCCAATGAACAAGCCTCTTCTAGCGGCCCTTTCGTCATTAGAGGGCTGAAGTCCACTCCAATAGAGGCAATCTGTTCCTCGAGGCAGTACAGAGCCACAGTCTGACATACTGTAGCTCCAAAGCACAAGGACAGCAACATTGCGGTTCAAGGACGAATCCAAAGCTAATCATCCCACTATCCGTTCTAAGATATAAATGTTCCTCCCTCAAGATAAGAGGAATGCAACCAAGGCACAACAGATTTTGTGCCAGTGGTGAAAGATCATGCCAGAATTCAAACAGAATGAACAGTAGAGGGACTTTATTAAACAAGACACAGTCAGTCAAGCCCTGGCTTCTATTAACTTTCATATTAAACTTGATTAGTATAAGTCTTTATAATTTCATTTAGTGAAATACTGGCAGAAAATCAACTTGGCATCTATATCCTGGAAATGGGAAACAATATAAATGCAATTTTTTAAAGGTTTCTGCAGGTACCATGAAAAACATCTACCACTAGAAACGCCAAACCACAATTACACTTGCAAATAGTTCACTGTGTGTAACGATCTCATTATATAATCAAATAATGGTTTAGAATTAAATGGCTTTAGAATGTTTAAAAGTGAACATTTACAATGCTCATTCTTCCATGAGGTTGGGTTGCTTGTAGATAGAAGGGGAGGTATAAGTCACTCTCTCTTATTCAGTTGTGTTCCTTATATGTGCAGAAACATTTCTGTTTAAAAAGCAAAAACCCCCTGGGCCATTTTAACACAGCTGCCTTCCAGTGTTTTTAGTGTGAAGGTCCCCTCAGTCACAGTACAAGAGGCCACACAAGGTAGTAATACAAAAAGCAATGATACTTAATCATTAAGGCAGATCAGTAGACAACTCCAATGTTATGAATGCCTTACATTTACATGCCTCATGTCAGGGATCTCGGAAAGGACGAACCGTGGAATGGCAGGAGAGAGAAACTAGACCCTATGCGTTCTCATGGGTAATATTCCAAAACTATGACTGGAAATTCCCTGAAATAACTGAAGGCCGTCTGTTGCATATCTCTGAGATCCCTATCCACAGTGCTCAAATACATACATACTGTATAGTGTGTAACACAAAGGAAAGTATCATCAATCTCCCACACCGATGTGGGTGGATGAAGACCATAGGGATTAATATCCCCACAACAGACTCATCGTGCTAAATGAGCTCTTTATGATGCTTCATCATTCTGTTATCACAAGATTGACGGCATCAGTTACTGTAGAATTTCAGTCCTTGGTTTGTGATGGAGGCATCTCTCTGTACATAGTATCCTTTCTTATCTCAACAGGTCACTGAGCACTAAATCATAAAATATAGATTTTGAATGTTTGAATATCTATGATATAGTGCTCAGCAGCCCTTTACAGCTTGCATGCTCTTATTTCTCCGTGCCTGGTTTCTCAAACTTCTGTCCCGAAATAAACTTCATCAGAGCATCTGACGCAAGATATCATGTAGAAGCTTTGAACTTGCCCACCCACACCAAAGACCTCACAGCTTTCCTTACACAAGCATGTCAACACATTAGGAAAAACATCTGCTTGGCATCTAAACAAAGCGGGAGGAAGTCGCTAGTGTAAAGTGTGAATGGACACAAGTGCCTCCTCACTTTTGTTGCACTTGGCCAGTCTTTGGATTTTCACCGGGCTAGGTTTATAACCTCCCACTGCAGTCATTCATTATGTCTTGAATTTAACATTTGAAAACAAAGACCATCTTATAGTAATGTTTTCTTAATTTCAGTTCTCTTAGAAAAAAATATCGAAAAGCAGCTTGAAATCAGAGCCTTAAAAATGGGAAACAAAAATGTCCCCTTTCACAAAGCCTTTCACTGGGGGTTGATTTCCATGGTAGCAAAAATCTAAGGCCCATTTCCTTTTGTATCATTCTCAATGAGGTTTTTTTGATAGAGTTCGAATTTCATAGATGTCTTAAATATTGGATGTACATGTTTTGCCCCAGTAGAAATGCAGTGATGACACCAGTGATTTTCCATGGATTAAAATATTTTGGGAAATAACATAACTTGAATTTGAACTTTATTGCCAAACTGTATGTAACAGGTACATGTACTGGAATTCTTACTTACAGAAAGTCTCTCGATTGTTAAAAAGTGTAAAAAACACAAAGTGCAGACAGTGCATCAAGACAATATGCAAACAAACTGTAGACGATGTACAAGTAAACAAGTAAACAGTTTGAATGTAAACAATGCAGACATGTAAACAATGACTGCAGATGTGCAATACATAATTAAAATGATGTATATGGTGTAGGTGTGGTCTGAGGGGCATGGCCAAATGTGTTCGCCAATTGCACTGTTTGGGGGTAGAACCTATTGAAGAATCTGGTAGTAAGTGTCTGTATGCTCTTGTATCTCTAGCCTGAGGGCAGTGGGGTGAAGAGCTCATGCCCGGGGTGGTGACTTTCCTCTGTGATGGCCAGAATTCTACCACTGCAGCAGTCCTCATAGAGCTGTTTAATCTCTGTGAGACCACGGCCAATAATCTTCTGGGACACATTCACCATTCTCTGCAGTGCCTTTCTCTCTCGAGAGGTAGTGTCGCCGTACCACACCTAAGGTGTTAATTCTATCTTTCAGCGGCAACGATTGTAGAAGCTGGGAAAGACAAACAGAACCCGGATGACTTTGCAGAAGCTCTGGATTCGGTCCTGGGTGACTTTGCCTTCCCAGATGTATTCCTTTTCGACGTGTGGGGGGCCATAGGAGATGTGAAGAATGGCCGAGTGTAGCAGCGTTGGACATGCAGTTTATGGACACCCCTACAGTAAATCCAATTTTCCATCAGGATCCCCTGACTGTGTGGCCTCTAGCAATGGAATCCCATTCCTCACTGATGCTAATATTCGCATTTGAGCTGCAACCTTGATAAGTATCCCTGTTCCTTTACTTATTTTAATACAGACCTGAATGAATAACCTGTTTTAAGCACCTTATTGTTAGTAAAAATCAATCAGTTTAAAATAAGGCTTAAATAAAACAAAACAAAACATATCCAGCAGTAGCAAAACAGAATTTCCACTGTTCGATAGTGGCGGTCTGCGCAAAAGCATCAAAAGAGACTTATCACTCCATTTATGCTAGTATAGTTTTAGAAAAATGAGGTATTCAGAAATAATAGAATTTAATTAAATAGTTTTAATAGTTTTCCTTGTCATTTTGATTAATTGATCATTCATGACTAACCATGATACACTTGAGTGACTTTGACAGTTACTTCAGTACTAAAGTGCTTGTTAGTGAGAGAGCACAGATGATGAGGAGACTGCTTGAATGTCAAGCAAGATGAAGGCAGAAGGAAAAGAATCAATGGGCCCTGCTTATAAAGAGAACAACACCTTTGTGCCGTAGGTATATTTGAGTAACACCTGAGGTGGACTTGTGAGCAGTGGAGTCAAGTCCTGCAGCAATGAATGAAGGTTATGAGTAGAGTCCTCAGAGAGTGCACCATCTCAGTGGTGTAGATATGTAGAGTGATATGCTAGCTTATTGTTTTGTACAACAGATCAGTTGTGATGCCCTGGACAGAAGCACTTACTCACCCTAGAACTCCACTTGTAGTGATTGATGGCAACCTGACTACACAAACTACAGGGTTGATGTGTTGTTTTAATACAGACTGTATTTAAGATTTTTTTGTAAAGAAATTGTCTCCAGAAGGAGAGAGGATAAAGTGAAAGGGATGGGGTAAAAGGGACATGTTTTGTCTTTTGCATCACTCTAGCATGGGAAGCAAGGATTTCTCCAGATTAATGGGAAAAGCAGGGGCAGTTTATCCCACACATCATACGAAAATACTAAAAGCAACAAAACCTGCCAAACTAAATCAGAAACCCTCAAACAAACATACTCTTGAACCCAGGAGAAAACCTAAATGATGGGAAAATCTCCAGTCCCATGTTCAGTTATGTGATACATATATGGCAGAAAAAAACAGTAATTTACTTTAACTGTGAAGCTTTATAAAAATGGTTTCTTCTTATATATACCTGTGCCTGAAAAAAATGAAGGTCTTCATTTTGAATTGAACAATCTAACTTTTCTCCTGTATCCACAAAAACAGCAGATTCATTTTTCTGTTTTTTACATCATACTGTATGTGGCCTCATGTTCATCAATACATTTTCTAACTGCTTCATCCAATTCAGGGTCGTGGGGGAGCTGAAGCCTATCCCAGCAAGCAATGGGCAAACTCTAGACAGAAAGCCAGTCCATCACAGGGCACACATAGATATAAGAACAGACATACAGATAGACAGACAGACACACACATGACCAGATTTCCCAGAAGCCAATTAACCTACCAGTTTGGCTTTGGATTGTGAAAGAAACTGGAGTACCCAGGGGAAAATCCCGTGAACATGGGGAGAACATTCAAACTCCTTGCAGTTAGCACCCCAGGTCTGGAATTCAACACAGGACACCAACACTGTAAGGGAGCAATGCTTCACACTGCGCCACTGTGCTACCCATACCTCATCTAAATTTAGGTTGAAAAACATTTAGTAAAAAATGATTGAGAGTTAACACAAGTGGAAACTTTTTCTGAAACATGATAATTGGTAAGTTTCTATCATTCAACTGTGACAGAACTTGGTCAGTATGCTATTGACATGACTGTACGTGGCCTGTATAGTAATTTCAGCAAATTTGGCCAAACCCCTATGTAAACCATGATTGGAATTATTTTGCGTAACTCCCCTGTCTGAGGAAAACAGCAGCCTTTCCTTCGCGGCGAGGCTGTTGGAACCCCCCTGCCTTCGTTTATGAGGAATGAGCCAGGGAGCTGCTGCAGCAGTGGGGTGGACGATGGGATAACAAAGGCAGTGAGCAACCAGCTGGCTACAAGCTTCCAATGAGCTTGAATGGTGATATTTATATGTAGTTTAAAAAAGAAGCCAGTGAGCCTGTGTCCCCCTCTGCTTCTGTATAAATCATTTAAACACTCTTTGTGGTGCAGGGCTTAGAGATTAGTTATGAAGATGGCTCCCCGGTTAGGTGCTGCTTTGGAATATAATTCAATCTTTAGTCACTGTCACTTGAAGTTAACTGAAGTTTTGGAGGGATAACATGTCAGTCACATGCTGCTGTACCTAATCACCATCATTATGGAATTGGCTCTATGCACTGGACACCAATGCCACCCCTTGCATTTGACTGAAGTACAGCTTCTCCACCTCGTCTCCACCTTGCAGCTGCCCCCTGGCTCACTCCTTCTGAATGGGGCTTAAGGCCCCTTGTGCTGTGGCCACATTAACTAATCTCCTCTCTCACCAGTATTCCACACTTTCACAAAGTGTTCAGTGCTTGGATTTTGTCTCTAGTGAAATACCATAACTGTAGTTCCACCAAGCAGCTCACGATTCACCACTAAAAATCAGCAGGAAGGTTGTACTGGAAATTAAAGAAAACTAACAATGCTGTAAGTCATATACAGCCACAGAGGTAAGTGTTTTGCCTTTTCTCTCAACCTAAAGGTCTGAGATCACCTGACAGAAACATCCCACAGTTCCACAGTTCAGTCTTCCATTTACACTCACAATGTGTGTGAGGTACTGTATATTGCTCTTGGAGAAAAACAGTCTTTGTTATCTTTGGGCTGTGGTCAATATAAGGAAGACAAAAGCAAATAAGAATAATGTTCAGATTTAACACAAAATACGATCAGAAGTTTTAAATCTTTTGGATGGTAATTTGGTGTTTTCTAACAGGGTCACCATAACATGTTAGATGCAAATGCTTGGGAAAATTCTCTTTTTGAGAGGAATGATATTTTTTTCCCCTGTTTGTCTTGTAACTGACCTGGAAAAGGTCTTTCCACCAGCCTCTGCATGATTAAAATTTGCAATTGCACTGTGTCATACTTAGATACAAGTCTTTTTATTCATGCTGTTTGTCAAATTGATACCCCCAGGACTTCCCCAAACTTGCTTCCTTTGCATTTTGTAATTATCAAATTGTATACAAATGGTTATCCACAAGTATTTGTATTTATTGTGCTGTGGTCTGCTTGCTTTGTTGTTTATTACAAAAAACTGACCTGATCCTACAACATTGCAAACAGAACAGAATGTCCAAGCTACAGTTATTGCTTTAGCTTTGCAAAGTGGGATTGATGGTTTAGGACAAATTATATTTCTTACTTCAGTGGGAAACGGCTGCTGTACTTTTGAATGTTACTTCACTCAAATTGTTCTAGTAATTTTCCTGGAAATGGTTGCCGTCCAAGTCATCATTGAAAAGGCAACTTTGTTCTTAAATGTTTTCTTGTAAAATAATAGGTTATTTAGAAAAACATGGAAAGGCAATAGTCATTCTTTAATAAATGAATGAGAAAAAGCACAGAAATGAAAGAGAGTGACCTGACTGTGATTATTATTCTCATGTCACTGAGTGACTTCTATCCAGCCTAGCATTTCATGAACTGTCAGCCTGGGTAAAAAAGAATTTGAAAGAAGGGCCTCATCATCTATCTGCTCAAGGAAGGGGTCTGGAGTCCATGGATACTGCCTGAATTACTGGAATGAATGGAGTTACAGGAGTTCCAACAATAGTTTCTTTTTTACCCCAGACCTGCCACACTATCGCCATACACAATTTTAAGGCACATGAAATAATAGTACCTGCGTTAATCAAGTATGAATTCATATATTGTAATTACTGAATATGAATGAAAATATTTGAAGTCTGTAAATTCAAGCAGGGCATCATTAAATTTCTATCAATCACTTAGGTAGAGGAGAAACAAAAACTATTTTTCAGCATTTACATTGATCTACTGTATGTTCAGGAATTATTTTTTGTAGTAAATATGTTCTGACTGAAGAAACACTCATTTCAGATGTTATATTGCTAAAAACATTGATCACGCACCATAAACAAGAACTCCACAAAAAAAAAACTTTAACAATTTTAGCAGCTGATGACAGAAGCAAGAGCAGACTGATTTGTTGGCAGAAACAACCACATCCAACTTTTTTAAAGCTCTTGTTTTAAATCTGTCATGCTTTTTACTTTAGCACAAAACAATCAGTGCCTGCTTTCAAGGCTGCCATGGTTGCTGTATTCTGGAAAACATCATGACACATTAATGTCATGCGCTGCTCTGCAACACAATTTCAAGCCAGGCAAGCATTCTTCCTTCACTACGACTTCAACCACATTGAAGGGGATTCAAAATAAACAGTTTCTTTGGAGATGAAAAACAAATGACAGTGGATCCCCCTTCTTTGCATTTAATAACATCTACCAAATATTCATGCAAAGGATCACATCAGCCTGAAGCATCAGGAGAGTGTAGTGGGCAAGGCATTAATGCAACTGGAGTGGAGGCCAGTCCATTGCAGGGCACACACACAAATGGGGAAGGTTTAAACACCACAACCTAACTCTTTAGAGCTGGGAGGAAACTGGAAGACTCTGAAATCCCACACAGCCACAGTGTTAATATACAAACTCCACACAGCAGGTTTCACTATTGAACATGTATTGCTTAGTGTTGCCACTTCACCACATTCTCATGATAGGTAGCCTGCAATATTTTTACGTTGGAATGTTAATTTTGAGTTTTGGATTGTCAATTTATTAAGATACTGTGGTGAAGACAATCCTCCGAACCACAAAACGTAGCCTCATCTCTGCAAATAATCTGATCTCATGTACACATGTGAGTGGTCTGTCACTATATCTGGTGTCCAAAACCCCTCCAGGTCTCTGTGGTGTACCAGCAGTCCCCTTGTGGAGAAGCCTGCAGAGCCCAAAGTTCAGTTTGTCTCTCCAAGATATTAGCACAGGCGCTCTTGTCGCACTGTATCCCTGGCACTCAACTGGTTTCAAGACTTAGCCTTATACATAATCCACTACAATCAACAATGAACACCCCACAGAGACTCTGGACTTTTAGGACTAATTCCAGGAATACATTCCATAGTGAATATGCTAAAATTCCCTTTGGAACCATCTTGCTTCAATTAAATCAAAAACAAAATCCTTGCACCTATTTCATTAACATTCACAAACCCTTCAAACCTTTACTGATACTGTATGGCTACCTGTTGATAGGACAGCACAGGAATCATACATGCTTTAAACCTACTACAGTCCAAACTACCACTGTCTCCCTGAACTGCAGGGCTCAGACACAAAGCTCTAGCCTACCCTCACCTGGCTATTAATATACCTGATGGCTAATTGTGTGGAATGTCCAATTACCATAAGGAACCAATCAATCCAAATTGGGCCATCAGGTGTGTCCAGTTCGCTCTCCAGAAGGAGGTAATGACCAAAGTCTCAGCTTGCATCATCACTGTTACTACTGGAAGACACTGCTGAACAGAAAAATGACCAAAAATGAACACAGTCCAAAAATTATCAGCAGACCAAAACATTTAAGAAAAAATAAAACAGTATATGTTAATATTATAGAAAACAAAGTCTTTAGTTCTAAACTCTTTGAACACACTACTGTTTTTACTTCTTCCCAAATCTACTTCAATATTTTCATAACATTTACAAATGTCCAAAAGACAGTTTGTAAATGTTATGTCCAATTTGTTGTTTGTCTCTTTGAAGTCAAAGATGGATCAAAGATGGAAAACGCTTTTAATACTGGAAGAGACCAAAAATAACAAGTCCTCTATTTTAAAATAAATCAATTAAGATTCTTTAAAAATTAAGTGTATTTTAGCTTGGGGTCTTTTTGAGATTGTCAGCCCATTTCTCCCAGCATTTTCTTAGTGCAAAAACAAACACTTGAACATTTCTGGACTCAACTGGGTTCTCCGTAAGGAACTTAATAACCTCAAGATGGTGTAGTGTAGGGCATTCATGTGTAGACTCTGAAGAATGTTAATAAAAATACCACCAACTTCGTTGCGGTTTACGAGTGGGGCTGGATAGCAGGAGCAGACGACGTCAAAGCTTCTTGACCCCACCCCTCGATACTGCTGTCTGATGGGGAATTACGGGGTCCTCCGAGGTCAGGGGAGGGGGGAGTCTCCACCTGTGCAGCGATGACAGATAGGGAGGAGGGCTTTGGAGACAGGGGGGTGACAGAAGATGGGATTGTGCTTTGTATGCTGCTGTATGGTAGTTTCCTGACCCTTTCCCACAAGAATAAAATAATGTGAAGATCTGTTTGCAGTTACTGACCGACTAATTCTTTTCTGGTAGATGCTGTTGGATCAGGTATTTAGCTCATGAAAGACTAATCTATGAACTTTGCTGTGAGCTCAATCTTTTGAAGACCTGACTGTACAAGGCACTTGATTTTGAATTGTTTCTTTGTGTTCTTACATTGCTATTAAAAAAAGTTACACTCATTTACAGCAGCCTCCTTATAAACTGGCCTTTACAGATGTGTGTGAATCAGGGAATATTATTACATTTATGTGAACCACAGTTGTGATTTTGGAGTAGAAGGAATGCTCATTGTGGGTGGCATGTAAGTGCAATGGTTAGATTTGCTGTCTTGCAGTGTTGAGGCCATGGCTTCAATTCCTGAGGTGCTATCTCCTTGGAATTTGTATGTTTTCCTTGGAATTTGTATGTTCGTCTTGGGTTCATATGAGCTTCCTCTGGGTGCACTGGTTTCCTCCCACAGTCCAATGACTTACAGTACTGATAGGTTAAATAGCTTAAAGGAAAAGCAGCCCTGGTGTGAGTTTGTGTATCTGTGTTTGTGTGTGTGACCTGCCAAGGACTCGAGTTCCATCCAGGGTGTAACGCATCTTTCAGCCTTTACTCGCTGGGATAGGCTCTGGGGACCCAGTACCTGATAAGTTGTTAGAATATGAATGGGAGGAATGCTCATAAATAAAAGGGGTTTGGATCCACATTAGTTACAGCTAGACCTCTTAGTTGCTAGTCTTATTACATGAAAGGCTTGTAATGAAAAATACTGACTGGGTTTTCACTGGGTTGACCTGGTCTGTGCCCCTGAGGATTTTGAATGCTTGAATATGAAATATGTTTAATCTTGGGCAGTCTTCATTGCCCAGGATTAAACATATTTCACATTCTTTTAAGTCTGGGAAAGTATTTGGTAACTCTTTTCCGGACTGATTCCAGAGCACAAATGACCATAATTGTACACAATATTCTAAATGGGATTTTCTAACTGCCTTGTATAATTTTTGCATCCCTTGATTTACATTCTACACAACATACACAAAGCTTAATAGACTACATATAACCTAATATTCTGTTTGCCCTTGTATTTTTCCCTACTTTGCCTACAAACCTAAACACCCTACAGTATCTGCTCCTTCAAGCTCAATATCATTAGAAATTCTAAATGTTAAAATACAAAATCATCAAATTTCTTGTAGATTGTGGCAATCTTACAGGCTGAGAGAAGAACTGTACTACTGGTCTGGTGTTTGTGAAAGCAACTGGTTACGCTCAGGCAGAGCAGTTTTAGGATGGACAGGGGATGTTTTGGGTATGATTAATGTTGAGTTTCCCTCTCAGACGCAGGTTAGTATACTTGAGTGCACTACGTAGGTCTGAAGGAATCTCAATGATAGAGCACCAGATCAGTGGCCGAGAAAAGCTTAAATATCCTGGACTTGGTGGAATTAGCCCATTAATTGGAGGGAGGATGCTGGAACAATCGGCCTGAGTCCAGACAGCCCCGTGTGGAATTTAGCTCCTGAAGCCCCTGGTTTCCAAAGAAAACAAAGATGGGGATAACAGAGACACATTGAGCTCATCTGGTTCTATTTCTCTGTAGTCCCATTGTTGGTAGGTAGTGGGTGGTCTCAGATGTTAATCAAAATGAAAACCGAAGGTTTTACATTGAAATAAAGTATGTTATATACATGTTCATCCTGTTATTACTAAACAGAAATGGCAGGCTCTACTAAATAGGAATTGGTTTTCAAATACAAAGGGGATCTTTTTTCTGCATCGGTCCATATGTATCCTGCTTGTTTCCCTTTCACACAATAATCTCACTAATATCCCACTGATGCTGTACAGTTTAGATTAAAATACAGGACTGTACACTATGCCAAGATCTCCTGTTTATACATAGGATACACTTAATCATTAGAAGTATTTCTTGTACTAAAGACATTTTTATAGCTGCTTGGACTTGATTAGGCTTATTGTTCCAGGGATTGGGAAAAAACCTCAATAACCCATTTTCTTTGTAAAACAAAGACATGTAAATTCTGCTTTTTTAGTACAGTATGTGTTCATAATATTGCAGAATCATGAAGTAGAGAAAGAGATGCACATGAGACGAGATGCACTTGAGAAAATGTGCATGGTGTATATTGATGTGTTTATGTTGTTGGACAGAGTGAGGGTGAATCAAATACTGCATGTTTTTACATCACAATCAGTGAATCCAAACACTGATAATCCAGGCACATATTTTATCCGTGTAAGGTTGGAAGACGCTTAATGTGTGTAGACCCTCTCAGGAGCCTGAACAGGCCTTGCATCAGCAGCTGGCAGCCGTCTCATTATCATAAACTGGTGATGATATCTACACAATCGATGGGTCTCCTGCACTACTACAATAAAGCACAGATCGAACAGGCCACCAAAGTGGCGTGGTGATTGTCTGCTCCATGCTCTTTCTGGGGTCACATCCTTCACACGCTCTGGCTACTGTCCAGAAGGTGCTGGCAAGGTTAGTGTCTCTAATTTGTCCATCTGTGTTTGAGTGAGCCCTGCCATGGACTGGCCATCCGGTGCGTTATCCCCCCTTGCACCCCAGTTGTTTCACTAGAGACCCCAGGTTGCCACAGACTCTCTTGCTACTTTCTCATAACAGACTGTTAGATGTTTATATCTGCATCATGAGAACTGGGGCAAAAATTTGCAAACAATCATGGCAGAAAACAGGAAAAATGTCTTATTGTGATTCTTGGATCTTCATATTAGCAGAAACTATGATGAGCAAGATGGACTAAATGACCTTGTTCCAATCCACAGGGAAAAAAATGAACATGCACATCAGGATTTGTAAGACAAATAGCACCATAACACCCTTTATATTGTCCAAAAAGGGAAAACAAAAGCAACAAATGTCTCTCTGCAGCTGTTCTTCAATCAGGCTGTTTTAACAGGTCTATTTCAGTACTTCAATCCCATCAGAATTGGGCAGTTCTCTACCACAGCTGAAGTGTAATCCTTCTCCATTGCAGTCCAGGGTGAAGCGACAGGTCTCACAGTCAAGATACATTGAAGGAAGACGTTATTGTAATCAGAACGTAAACACTGGTAATCTAACAAACTTTATAATTCATTTCGGAAGCTACTACATAATCTTAAAAAGGATGTTAACTTCACTGCTTTCCTCCATTTTATTCCCAGTCCAGTATTTGCAGGATATCCTCTTAACGTCAAATAAAGTACAAGCAATTTCCTCAAACCTTAAAAGAACAAAGACAAATAAATTACTCCCCTCCTAATCTAGGTATGACACCTTTAAAATTTTACAGAAGCGTTTATAAAAGTAAATAAAGCTTTAAAGATATACATAAAGGCAAGCCATATACAGTAGGTTTGGAAAAAAAATGTCAGAACTCCTGCCTTTTTGTTTTGGGAATTGTTCTGTACTGTATCATATGAAGACAGAAGGGAAAAAAGCCATTGATCCAGAAATAACTCCTTTAATCTCCCTCGGCCGGCATTTATGGAAATAAAAGGGTGCAACTCTACAAGAAAATGTCTCAACACATACAGTTCATGGTCATATTTAGACTGCTGCATGGCATTTTACATTCTTATAATAACTATCTGGATCACTGACAATGCCTAATGAAAAGCAGTGTAAAAACACTTTAGACAGCTGTACACAACATTTGAATTTAAAAAAATGCCATACCATTTGTGCAGTGAATGTTCATGTACTATTTTCCATCTGCTAGGCTATCCCCGCTACTGTGTTGCCATTCTGAGCAATATTCACCCTTTTTCTCCATCCTTGACAGGCTTGCGGGCCTCCTGTTCTCACAGACTTGCAGCGGTGCAGAGGTCAAGCAATAAAAGCTAAATTGATGTTGAGGGCCACCCATGTTGTGTAACCAGAAAGGTCCACCTCTGGAGTGCAGTAAAAGCCGATTTGTGGTATTAAGTAGCAGATTGAAACAGTGATGCCACAAGCAGTGGCAGATTTTCCTTCAACTTGCCCATTTTACTAAAATTTAAGCACCACCTAACAATACGAAGTTCTTATGAATGGCTGATCACAAATTACCCTTTAGTTGTAAACAGGATTGTGACCATGATAACAGCCCAATCAGCATGTCACCTTAAATTTCCACATTTTAACTATCCAGTATCCAGCAGCTGAAACCCCTTCAGGCTCCTAGATGCTTCATTAGTCCCCCTCTAAGGGAAAAGGCAGCCTTTGTTCTTCTTTCAGATCTTTCCTTAACACCAGGTCTTCACTAATCAGCATTCAGTAACCTAGTCAGTCAGTCTTTTCATTCCTAAGTAGACCAGCTGATCCTGTCTGGCCAGGGATGCATCTCTGTCCCCAGTAGCAACCACTCACACCCCTGACAGCAGCAGCCACCAGGTTTCCACCCCCGCTCAGAGACCATAGACTTGTCTGCTGATAATCTAGCCAGAGAGTACTCATAACTCCAACTGTGCAGTCTAGACTCCTTTCACTTTGAGCTATGGAGAGACAATACACTGCTACCTTGCCAGGCACTTCACTACTCCTGTAGACAGTAATATCTCCCAGCAAACCCTTTCAACTTCATTGAGCCTGGTGAACAAAGTTCCCACTACAATCCACCTGTCCAAACCTGTGATAAGTATAGCCCTAAGTATAGTCTAACAATAGTTTCTGTGGCCTCCTTAACTCATTGAGTTCTACAAGCCTGTAAGCCAGCTCTATCCATTGCTATGAAGGCTTCCCCTCTAGCAAACACAACCCCCTTTCATGCTGGAGGCTTAACACGAACTAAAACCCTTTTCCTCCAGGATGTTCTTAAACAACTTGCCATTAGTCCAGGGGGAGTGGCCAGTTCCAAACAGACACACCTGAAGAAGGCTCCACGGCCGAAACGTTGTGTTCTCTTTCTTCTTTTTTTCAGCATGGAATAAACCTATTACTTGTTCCTTTGCAGCCTACGCATGCTGACGCAGCTCCCCACCTGAACTACTATCCTATTTGCTCTTCTCCCTCATGTGGAATCTCACTCTCTCTCTGAATATCAATTATTCAAATTAGCTCTGGTGTGCTTCATTTTACACTGGCTGTTCTACTTAATAGCTGGCTTTCTCTTAAAGCCACCTCTCACTCTCTCATGGATGTTATATCCTATACCCACTTCTTTATCACCAATCTAGTTAAATTAAATTCTCCACTGTAGTTACACAGTATATGGTACTATATTTCTTTTTTCTCTTTAGCATTCCTGTGATAAAAAGCACAGAAGAAAGGTACGCAAAAACCCACTAAATTGCAAAACAGTGCAGGAGAGAAGATGCTTTGAAAACTTACAGTGATAAACGTCAAACCTTTTTAATGTAAAAATGTCAAGAATTTATTAATGGAAAAAAATGACAGGCATGTTAAACATCTGTTGCAAAACGTAGACACGTACAATCTTATGTTTTCTGAAACACACTCTTTAAAGTTATGTGGAGCAGAGGGAAAAATGTTATATGTAATAATGAAGTGGTGTTCATAATACTCCTTGGAGATTCATGGTGCTATAGTAAATTCCTAAAAGTCCCAGCCCCGCACCCCCCAGAAAAATCATGCTGTACATCTATTTTTCATCATGTTGCATGTCAGAAAAATTAAGTCCTTCCCAGCTGCATGGTATCTCTTCACATGTGGCCCTGCCAGCAGTGTGACAAAGCTCTATATAAGCCCTCTGCTGAACACAAAGCAATGGAGCAGTGATTCATCCAGAGGCATGATCTCCGAAGCTTCAAACACTTTGAAGGTGGGGATGTGCTTGATATAGATGCCACATAAGCATAAATATATATTAGTATCATTAAGGTATACATCATACATCATATAAGTTGCAGCCATCTGTAACACTGATACCAACTGGCTACAGACCAACTGCAAAGCAAGGTGGCAAAGACTGGAGGTATAATTGACAAGAACAACTCATTCTTACTGTACCCCTTATTAATTTCACAGAGCTCCTTTCTTCCTGCGTTTTGTAGTTCAAATCAATCAGTTCATATCAATTGTCCACGGATGTCCGAGTTAGTTTTGTGAGTGTAGTGGTGAAACTGGGATACAAAGTCATGATGGAGGCCCGAGACCTGTTCAATTTGGGGTAGACCCGCCGCAGGACAGCCCTCCTGAAAAGAATGTAGACCCAGGGGTCGAGTATCTGGTTCCAAGTGGCAAAGCGGATCCAGAGCAGCAGGCGTGAGATGTTGAGGGGGGTATTTGACAGCACTTTTTGCGCAATAAACACCTATGGGGGGGAGAAGGTTAAAGCAGGTTAGTATTAGAGAAAAGGTGAGATATCTGACTTATTACTTGTCCATTGATGCGGCTTTGTTACGAACGCCATTCTGTAATGGGTTTTCATGATTCAGAATAAATACACCCATCTGTGTAAGGTGTGAAACCATGATTGAACCATAGTACAGTACAGTGACAATGCAGTTAGCATTGCTGCCTTGCAGGACTAGGCTCAATGTAATACAGTATCTCCTGTTTTTGTTCACAATGCACTCTTGTAAAATTTGCACCCATGATCCTCCTATTTTGCTGCATTCCAGTAAGATCCATTAATATTTGATGATTATTTTGCATGGAAGAAGTAAATTTGATAAATTATTGGTTGCAAGAAAAGGAAATGGATGGATGTTTTCAACCATGAAGACCCAGGAGCCTTCAAAACAACTCATAAATAACTCATAACCTGGACAAGGTTTGGGATATCACCATTACGACAGCAGTGAACATTGAAAGAGTTCAGTGGCAGAGATCTATAGATATATCTATGGGTATAAACTTTTCCTGTCATGTAAGAAAAGAGGCTTGAAGTGAAAACAAGCATCTTAAATCATACACAGGGTTTGCAACAAACACCTTAGTGATGCTGCAAGTGATACAGTGATACTGTCAAGCATGGCGGTGACAGCATGGCAGCATCATGTTATAGTTCTGCATCTCATCAACAGGAAATGGAAAGCTTGTCAAGATGACCAAATGTCCTTTCGTTGCCCTGTGGAAAGACTTGAAAACTGCTACCCATAAGCAACTTGAGAGAGCTAGAGAAATTCTGCCAAAGAAAATGGGCCAGCATTGCATCAGGCCGGTGTGCAAAGCCAATAGAGACTTACTCTAGAAGATTTGTTGCTGAAATCGATGCCAAAGGTGCTTCCACCAGATATGGAGTTCACTGGTCTAAATACTTAGGCAGTCGACATGTTTAAATTTTTTCTAATTAGCTTTTGCTGACAATTACTGTAACTTATCTTACCATAGATGTCCTCAAATTGAGGATTCAGGTTTTGAATAGCTAACCTCTTGTCAGCTACCACCCAAATAACTTTTAGACTGTAAGTTACTGCAGCGTGTGTTATGCTTTCATAGAGCTAGCTGAAATATACATAGACAGTACTGAGCACGCAAATACAAAACGGTGTTCATAGTGCTCAAAATGTTACTTCCACTGTGGCACTTAAAGAAGCTAATTCAGGCCCCGGAAGAAAAGCAGTTTAAAACCAGAGGTATCTCTCAGTAGTAGCACTCTTCAAAATAGAGACAGAAGCGCTCACAAAACATTTTAATTAGAAAGATGGAATGATAATGTGGCATTTTGACAAAAGACAGGATATGGAAGCAATGATGGGTATTCAGATGTGCTACTCAAGATGACCTTATTCCAAAAGACTGTTAAGCAATGAAGAGCAAGATGGCTGGTATTTTGTAAATCATGAGGGTTGGATTGAGAGATGAATATGCAAATAATTTTTGCGGTTGTGTAATCTATAATGCAAACGTGACAGCCTAACGATGCAGCCAAGGTTAAACATGCTGAGAAGACTGATGAATGAAGCCAAGGCAGATGACTTTATGATGGGGCACTCTCCAGTACTTATTAAGATGAGAGCAGGGCAGGTAATGACTCAAGACCAAGGGCACTGCAACCAAAGCTTCTCCTTTCGAAAGTGATGGCCAGAGCTGCAGTGGTCATCTGGGACTTTACTCGCCTGAGATAGGACTCCCGAAAAAGGATGTAAATCCAGGGGTCAAGGATCTGATTCCAGGTGGCAAACCGCACATACATTAAAAGGGATATGTGGTCTACCAGAAGGCCTGACATTGCATTCTGTGCAATGAAGATCTGTGTAGGAGAAGCAAAGAGGGTTAGAGAGAACCTGCAGTCTGCTATGATAAAAAAGGCATTGTGAAGGACCAGAATTGCCATGGAATAGGACAGTTGTGTTTTTAGTAGTCATTAGGACACTGAGTTTGTATTATTCACTACAGACACCTGTGAGAGTATCCAGACCTTTCCCTAATAACAGAGTAATTAACATGGATATAAAGTAACCCCCAACAACTGCTAGAGTCAGCATCTGATTCCACACACCCACAAGGCTTTGTGTAAAGAAGGATATTCTTCTATTTTTGTGCCGAGATTAGTTGTACATAGGATAATGACTGGCTCTTTTTCAAGTTTACAGGAAATGTGTCTGTCTGCAGGCTTGATCTTGCCAGTTTATTTTCAGGATTTTTAAATCTCTGGTCAGATCTCATCGGAGTCTTATTCATGGAGAAAAAATAATTTTATTTTACATTACAGTACATTTCTGGCCCGATATCATTGTGATTGTCCTTCTCTGTGTTCTTTCCCGTATTCCTTTGTTGTTTTTCTGTAACATATTTACCAACAAAAAACACAAATGTTCTAGACAGGTTTGAACCGATGAACATCATGGCATGTAGGGAGTGTGGAACTGTCATCTCATGCTGCACATAGATTGGGAGGAAGAAAGAAAGCATGAAACAAATAAAGGGCTTCCTGTCATGGCCTGTGTGCATGTGAAGAGCAAGATAACCGCAACCACAGGGATATCAAAGGAGGACACACGCTGGCACATCTGCTGCAGGAGCAGAGGAAAGTGGTCTGAGAGAGGGAGAGCTGGCCAGCTCCACTCTGCAGTAAGGAAATCTAAAGAGCTATGACTTCCAGGACATTCCGGAATATCCAAACAGGCCTCTGTCTTGCTGGCAAACATTTTTGAAATACTAAAAAACTGAAACTGTAAAGAAAGGGGGGGGGGGTTTACGGTCTCCCTCATTTTCTTCTTAGAGTGCAAAAAAAGTCTCGTTTGCTAAGCGTAAGCTAATTTCTGAGCATTATGTATTTTCTGAACCATCTACCCTGCTTCATTCCTTGCAAGTAAGGGGGATGTGACAGGCCAGCACTGTCACTTCCTCAGCCACGTGAGTGAACAGAAAAGTATTAAGAAAGCGACGTCTTTTTATTCTACAGATTCTTTTTGCTAATTTGCTGAAAATACAGAATAGATATTTTTTTCTTCTGAGAGGAACAAGATATTTCATCAGTATACCACAATATTCCAATGTTAAAAATTTCCCTTCAGCTAAACTTAAACTTTTACTGAATAAAATGCTTTCCATTGTTAATTAAATCTATATATTCATTAGAAAAGAAAAGCTTTGGAGAAAGGAGAATACCATTCTCTGCATTTGTAAATTAAACTCTGAAGATCTCCTTAAATGTATATTACAGGTAATGTTGTAATAAGATAGAATACGAGTAAGAATAAGAAGCATTATTAGACCTGATCCAGGACAACCTGTATATATACTCATTTGTATTCTCTGTTACTAAATTGAAACCTTAATAAAACAAATATTTTCTCATTTATTTAACTTGATTTGTTCCTTAAAGTCAGTGAGTTTGTATCTCTTTGCTGACTCATATGAACGGATGACCTCTGTCCATGATGGTTCTGATGTGAAATCATTTGCACTGCTGTGTGTGAAAATATTAAATACAAATTAGCAAATTCCGTGTTTTTTTTTTCTATATTAACACTCTTAGTAACATGATCTTTTTAGGAAAGTCAAATGTAATTTTATCATAAAAGTGACGTATCATTTAGGATTAAAATCCTAAATTTCTTTTCATCTAACAGTTTTTGCTTGATTCATCAATAGCTTACAGGTTTTTAAAGTCTGTCTCTAAACACAGGTGACCTACAGTATGAGACTAACTGGACTGAAGCTCCCGAGACAAGGAATGAAGACCCCTGATCTAAGTAAACCGAAACACAAATCATTTTGAGTGATCCAAGTGCATTGTCTTGTGGGCTATTTAATACAATCTTGGGGTTATTTGGTAATACACAATTTCAGATTTATCTAGCTGAAAAGGCCCTGCTTTTGATTTCCTTGTCTGATGATCAACACAGATTCCTACAAATGTCTTGTACATTATTGTGATGTGACCCTGCAGTGCACTGCACAGGTCCCTCAGTCACGTACGACTGTGGCACGAGGTGTAGAGTGCCAGGAGAACACTCACCAGCAAGGGACACCAGCAGACAGATGCGATGATCATGATGCATATCAGCTGGACCATCATCTCCACCTCATGGTCCCTCCGCCGCTGCACAGACTCACGGTTGCAGCACACCCTGAAGAGCGTCACCACACTCACTGTGTTCAGGACGAAGGAAACTGCCAAGGACAGCAGCCCCACCATGGAGAAGATGAGGCAGAAGGTCAGGTCCCAGGGCTCAGAAGTGATGCTGAAGAAACACCAGGACCCAGGAATTTGCATATGGTAACTCCCCAGGCCCAGCACAGGTAGGAGACCAATACAGCCAGCGAACACCCACACCACGAGCACAGTGGACATGGCACGCCTCTTGGACATGTTTGTGGGGCGGGAAAAAGGCTGGTTGATGCCCATAAAGCGTTCTATAGCCATGGTCCCCCCCAAAAGTAAGGGACACAATCCATAGAAGACCATGGAAATGCCCATGAAGTTACAGAAATGGCAGTCTGGGTCCAGCTCTTTCCAGTTGAAGTGGGTAGTGTGGAAAGAGATGACGATGGATCCAGTTACCAGGAGACCCAGAAAGTCTGTCACTACCAGGCTACCTAGAAAGATGAGGAAAGAGGACCGGGAACGACTCTGTGTCCGTTGGTAGGACTTGACCAGCACCACAAAGGCGAACAGGTTGGAGGCCAGTCCTAGTGTGGTGAAGACAGTTGAGAAGTGTTGAGAGGCAATGGGCAAGGTGTAGTTGAAAGGCGGGTTGTTTTTCTGGAAGCACAAGCTTAATGCTGAAGTGTTTGAAGAGGATGAGGTTCCCATGATTTCTGGAGACAAATCTTAAAAAATAGTGTAGTTCTTAATCCAGCTTGGGAGTGTTCTGCTTCTCTGAAGCTCAGCTTCTCAACCTGGAAAAAGACAGGGAAGGACTCCTAATCAGGCATATTAATCATTATATTAAGTAAACTTTAGATGATTTAAATAATGCATGAAATGTTTTCAAGAATTTCTATGGTGTCATGATTCTGCTCGTCCTAAATGGATTTCTAATGCAGTCATCTTTTGTTTTTGGTGCACCTAAATATCCGTCACGATCGGGATCCCTCCTCTTCAGGGCGCTCCGACCCTTTTGTATTTTAGTTGATTATGTGCACCTGCCTCCTGTTTTGTGTCTCATTATTTAAGCCGGGCGCTGTTGCTATTCCTGGCTCAGCACTGGGAGATGGACGCCCGGAAGCCCGCCTACCAGCAGATCCAGGAGAGACCTGACTGCATAGGCTTCCTCACAGCATCCTGACCGTCTAGGTACAGGGGTCGGAGCGCCTGGCCTCGTTACTTTTTTTAACTTCTTGTTCCTGTTACGGATTTTAACCCTGTCTTGTCTTGGATGGATCATCCTGTTTTGGACTTTGGACTGTACACCAGATTTCCCGTGTTGGACTGTCTGGACCTGTTTGCTGTCGCCACGCCCCCCGAGCGCCAGATCACCGTCGTCATGTCCCCTGTCTCTCTACCCTACTATCCTGCTGTACCTTCCCTGGATGTCCTTTTCCACTTACGTTTGGATTATTCTGTCTGCATAGGGTCCTGAACTATGCTTCACAGGAGCCTGGACTGGCTCCCGTTACAATATCAGAGTGAAAACATTCAAAACAGCCCTGCTGATTACACTCACTGCTCACAGGAATGCAGGGAAGAGCACACAGAGCAAACATACTACACCACACACAGATTTAATCATACTGGAATCATTCCTGGAAATGGTTGTTTCAGATCAGGATATGAAGGGTATTCCCTACACTCTTACAGACAGCTGAATTTGTCTATCCTACTCAGAGGTTTTGAAAGAAAAAATCTGACTGATATATTTATGTAAAATATTTGTTTCTACTGTTATCATTTTTCTATTATGTAATCCTGTAGTATTATGGATTCAGCACTATTTCGTGTCCATCGCTGTTGGGGGTGACTTTTCCAGAAAATATCTTAAGAAAAATATCTTTTCAAAATAGCCACCAACACTGTTATGCTCTGAAGCCCACAGCTTAAATACTATTTGCACAAATATGTTCAGAACTTTCTGAACAGAGAAAGAAAACTGAAAATCAATGTTTTTGCAGTTTCTTACAATGTGAAAGGTATTGTAATTTTAGAGGTGTTAAAAGAAGTTTCAAGTTTTTGAACAACCAACAGTTTTCTGTTGAATAACAATGAAAGTAATTTTTTCTTCAAACATTTTCACTGTTACCCATTGTAGATGGCTGGCTATGATACCCTTATCTCATATAAGCTTGTAATAGTTTTACCTGTAGTGATACTGTACTTAATACATCAGGTATTCTGGGCTCTGAATTGTAAGTCAAAAAAGTTCAGTCAGTTTTCACCTGACATGATTGTGTGACCCATCTGCCATGAATTTGCACTTTAATCCCTACTTTGCCTTCATCACCACATTTGGAAACTGACATCATAGCACACCCATGGCTGCTGAACCATTGATTTTGCCTTTTAAGGCCCACAAGATAAGGTATAAACATGGTGAACTACTGTACTTATCTGAGTTATGGAAAATTTTTTTTTAACAACAGACAGAATTAAGCAGTGCATAGTTATGAGGAGTGTTCTGTTATTACATTACACTGAAAAAGAAAAAATTGTAAATATTTAAGACAAGAGCTCTTTGGTGCACAGATAGTAAAACTCCCTTTATAATTTTGGCATGGGAGACTGCAGTTGTTACTATAATAAAGGTCAGTGAAAATGCTTCCACTTTCATAACTAGTCTTTGAAGGGCCTGTCTCTGAACCTATGGCACAACAGCAAACAGTCTACAGAAGAGATTGCTTTGAAATCTAAGCTGAGCTCACTTGTGAAGTGTGAAGCTCACATTGCAATGTATATCCTGTTTCTCTGCAGATCCATCAAAAGATGTATAAATAGAGAACAAATGGTTCAATTTATTCAACTATTCTTATCATTTGCATAGATAGTGATTTAATTTATTGCAGCTACAGACAGGAACTTGAAAACTATCAACATCTCTACCTCCGTTATGTCTCAGTAATGTATTTCATGCAATAAATCACTCACAGCATTTTCGGATCTCAGTGAGAAATGGTCAAGCTTCCAGTTAAATAGTTGTGCTATTCTTCAATGACTTTGAAGTTATTACTAGGAACCAGGTTTTTGCAAACCAGTTAAATTTCCTTCCAGTCTTACTAATGTTTAAGATTAAGGTCCTGCCAAGTCTTCAATGCCCATCTCCTTCAGCTCTGAGCTGTGTTCCGATGCTCATTCCAGCTGGTTCTCTACTGCTCCTTGAGCCACTTTATGAAGTGTCTACTAGCGCTCTACAGTATGTGGGACTCCAGATGTGATCTCACTAACGGGCTGTACGGTTTCAGCACACCCTCTCATCCGAACCTCTCTTGTGTCGGACTTTCCACTGTGTGCTGTGGAACCAAACATTCTGTTTCTTCTTGCATTGCTAAAATGCTGTGATTCCAGGTATAGAATCACAAAAACAAAACAGAATTTATTCTGAAACACCATTATACTAGCTATTAATAGAACAGAAAAAGTACAATAATACAGTTTTTAGAGATATTTTGTCTGTCATTACAGGAGGAGTGGTAGTCACTACAGTAACCTAAGTGCTAATTTATTTTGCCTGCAGTGGGCAACAAGTCTTTTTAAGTTTGTACCAGTTTGGTGCATATTCACTTCCTTCTTGTTTGAAAAGTGATTCATAAGACTAATTGATAGCAAAACCATGCTACCAAAACAAACAGACACCAAAGGGATTAACTATACAGAAGATGACTCACAACACCGCAGGAGCCTGAACAACAGAAGAAAATAATACGAACTAAACAGTACAAACATGTGGATGGGATAAATGGAATCCAGTAGTGATGGTTTTCACAGATGTCAGTAATTGTCAGGATACAACTCCATGTGTTAAGAGACCTTAAAAACATTCTGCTGCGATGTAAAATTTGTCCAACTTTCTTCTTCCAAAAATATATTTTTAGATTTTAGATTCTTTTTATTATATGTTATTATCATCTGCTTTATATTTGTTCTGCCCAAATGCTCAGATGTACAAAGCTGTGTGATTATATGGTCTCTGGCATCGTACTGGAGATCACTAAGGCTAAAGTACACAGAAGCCTCCCCTCACATCACTCCCCATCCCCAATCCTCTATTCCCTCTTCCTGTGCAGCTCTCTCCTCTAGTCTGAAGTTCAAGGTGTAGTAGTAAAACAAACTAAACCATGTTGGGTTGTAAGTGGTGCTGGTAGACCAGTAGATGGGCTCTCTTCTCTCTGGAGCACAATTTCCAAACAAAAACCCCAGAATGGTAACTGGGGACACTGTGCTGTAGATTAAATTTAGGTCCGGACAACTTGGTCATTAAAGATCCTATGCCATTATTCCTGATATCCGGTCTTATTTCTTTTCTCAGTTTGTACAATCTGTCCTCCGCAAAGCTCCCTCTTAATTGAGTTAGAGAAGAAATGTTCATACTATTGTAAATTTGCTTAAAATTCATATTCGGCACTTATATGACAACTGAGGCATTGATTGTGGCGGGATATGGCCAATGCTCTTATGTTCTTGTGTGTTCAGTACTGAGTGCAGGAGTGGCATGTCTGTCACTGACATCACTACATGTCTGCTCCACTTGGGAAGCTGCTGTTTCACCAAAAGCCAAGAATGCCTTGGCCTTAATCCAAACCTGGGTGGTGTTCTGTCCATTGAGCACCATTGCCTGGGGACTCCTGCAAACAGCTGGCTAATGAAGTGATCCAGGCTCAGGTGAAGGCACTATTGTTTTAACTTGGCAGTGTAAGGTACCAAGTCCAATTCAATGATGAAAAGCAAAAAAAAAAAGAAATACAAGGTTTTAGCTGTTGAGCCCTTTTCTTTTCAACTTAACAGCCAACATGTACAGTAGTGCTTATTCTTTCTACATTTTTGGATATAATTAACCTTTACTTGTTCTTTTGCCTCCAGTGCATTCTGACCCAGCTCCCCACTTGAATCATTGCAGAAAGATAGTTGCTGGCAATGTTGTTAGACCTTAGTGTGAGAGTGTTCTTAGATGGTTCTCCTTTTTAGTTTCACTTTTACACATTTATACAGTACCTCAAAAAAGGAAAAAAACATTTTCACTTAGCTGCACTGGGTATGGGTACAATACAACTCCCTGCTTGAGATCTGAGATCATATTTACAATGAAGTAGTGTCATGTTTTTAAGTAGTTTTAGGTAGCTATGCTATGATACAGTATGATTATCCTACTGTTTCGCATTGTCTTCTGAAACAGTGCATATAAACATCAAGTTGAAAGAGAAGCTCCAAATAACCACAACTCGTTGGCAAAAACGTGTCTCCAATTTTCAGTTTCAAACACACCCATTTTGACCGTGCCAATATTCCACTGCTTTATATAGAAACTGATATTTTTTCAATCTTTCAGTGCATGTGTAAATTGGAAATTCTAGGCGTTTTGTATAATGGTTCACTATTGGAAATCCCTGAAGACAAAAGGCGACAAATGAACTCAGGATATGAGTTTAATTTTGTTTTTTGTTGATCTTTTTTCCTGTCTGGGTTCTATCTCAAAACAACAACACATCATCCAAAAACGTTGTAGTGGTTTCAAGGAGAAAGGATTTCGCTGGTTGCCACTCTAATGAAGACCATGACTATAAATAAGAAGAAACAAAAATACAGTGGAATCAACAGGAGGCCGTGGGATTTAAATACCCTTTCTAGGTTATTGTGTCCGGACATTGTGGACTACTGTAGCTTCTATGGCCAGCTTGCTCAAATGGTGTAAGAACAATTACAGTACAGTACCCATATCACACTAGGTTTCTTCCCTGGCAGGGTGTTACCCAGGCAAAGCATGTCAGTGTAGAAAGAACACCAGTGTCTGGACTTTGTAGCAGGCAGATATTTTTTAAACTCTTAATTAGGATGTTTACATTGGCACGGTCGTGATAAAAACAGTGGGAATGTCTCTGGCTTGACTCAGAAAGACTGACTGAGATTCCAGGAGTCTGTTTTCTAATGTGCCACAGGCTCCATCAATGACTTCAGAAACCCAAAAGACCCAAAACTTCAGAAACAAAGCTGCATTAGTGTTTTTTCAGATGTAGTGTCGACATTTAAAAAAAAAAGAAATAATCTTTTTGTAATTTTCATAATTCCTGCCAAGAATCAGCAGAAAATGTACTTCCTGACATTTTCTGGTAGGGATGATCTGGTTGACATTGTGTCCTCCAGATGTAACATTCATTCCTATTGACAATTTTTGAAAGACTCAAAACAGAAGTATTTTGTATTTATCTGGATATTTCCAATATAGTTAGATGGAAGACAATGAACACTTTGTTTAAGAAGCTCAGAATTCATGCTTCATTACAATACAGAATAAACTGCTGGACTTAATTTAAATTCTAAAACATGATATTGAATCATTATTACACTGAAAACTGTGCTTGCATTCCTAAACTTTGATCTTTGGGAAAAAGGAGGTGAATTTATTTAAGTCTGGTATAATTCACAGAATGAAAGCAAAAGCAGAGGGTGAAACTAAACTGATATCATAAATTGACCACAGTATCCCCAAGGCCTGATTAACCTGGAGATATCTGCAGATTATTTTTTCTGAATTAGGTTTCCTGCTGTGAAGTGAGGTTAAAGGAAACTAATCTCTTCATTAACAAGTAATCCCCTTCCAAGTGGGATTTACTACAGAACTTTAAATTTTCCATTTTGAAACTGAGAAGATAAACTGAGAGATAAAATCAACCAGGGAAGTCAGGATATGCCTTCAAACTACAGTATCGTAACTTTTACTCTTAATCAGACCTGCTCATTTAAACACTTCGGTAACAAGTAAAAAAAACTAAACAACTGCAGTTCTGGAAAGAGAAGTCTAGGAGAAGACCTGATCAAAGTGCTCAGTATCTTCAAAGGCTTGTTGATGGATATGGATACTCTTGTCCAACCCTACTGATGTTATTAGAATGAACACTGAAACATAAACGAGAGGACACAAATGAGAACCAAAGGGAAGTGCATTTAAAGCAGAGAACAGGAGTCATTTCTCACACAATGCATTGTTTGAGTTTGGAACAAGCTATGTTGCTGATATGTTGATATATTTGCTTCCTTCAAGAAATGGCTGGACATAACTTAAGCTACTGAAAACATAATAAGCTATAATGGCCTTCTCTTGTTTGCAACTGATTTTATTAAATTGGCTTTACCCTTGTAATTCACGATTTGTAGTTAGTACACGCATGCTCCCAGACATGTTGCACTCATTCCCTGTGAAAAATGTATGGAATCGTCTGTAGTGCAATCATTCCAAGGCATTAGGAAATAGTTTCAATGAACTAGTAAAAATCTCAAAAGAAACTATTTTGTTTTTAGAACAAACAAAAATGAAACACTCAGTCATCGGTGTCGATGGGAAAATGGTACATTGATTTTTAAACTAAAACTAAACAAATCTTACTGATTTTGTGTAGATTTGAATCTATTTGCTCTTCCCTCCAAACCAGTAGAAATAAAAGCATATTGGACATCCTCTGTAGCTAACTCAGTTTAAAGGTTAAGATATAATTCTGGATTCTGTTGTGTTTTCTTTCTATAGAATTGTTTCGCATGTACTTTACATCATACAATATATTACAGACACACTGCCCTTGGTCCCAAATGGTACTAAAAAAAGTTTTTTTTTTAAAGAAGTATCTTACCTACTAAGACGAAACAGCCTGTGAATATCCACTCAACCAGCAGCAACGAAGAAATTCAGTTTAGGCGTTTGAAGGGGAAAATAAACCTACTTTCTATACATCCGATAAATGCCCTCTTTCCTTGTGAAGTACAGGGAGTTACTGTGTACAGTACGTAACGGTTTCTCTGAAATGCCGAACTGTTTTGCATGCTTTTAAAGACACAGGACTACAGCTGCATACGTCAGCGGTCCACCCCGCACAAATTGACTCCGGACTATCGAGCTGCTCTGCGTCTCTCCTCTGATCCCTCCGGGCTCGCATGGCCCAGAAGGCGAGGACGCGCTTACAAAACGGGGGAAGTTGTGGGTTCGGAAATTAACCACCTAGCTACTGTATGCAGCTGAAGCTAATACCCCTTCTTTCATGAAGACAGCTAGATACAACCTTCGCATGAATTAGGCATAATATACTGTACTGTATACCCAGGTAATCGTGCCGGGTTGCCGCTTTTCGTTTGCAGTATTTTTTTATGTTCTCATAATGAATGTCACACTTCAGCAGCGCTGAGCAGAAGCGCAAAGTGCCGGTGGAACTGCAAGATGATAAAGCGCTATTTACACAGCTCAGCGTCTGCTGACCGAAATAACCGAGATGAAGATCAGACGCCCGAGTCCAACAAGGACATTATCAGTCAATCGGTCCATAATCATTTCACAAACGCACTGCAGAAAAATAAGAGAACTAAAAGATTCAAAAAGCAATGCGAAAACTTGAAAGGATTTTTTTTTGTTTCCTAAATGGAAGATCAGCAGGGGAGGAATGTCAGGAGAGAGTGGCCGGGAGATGGGGGTACTTTGCTCTGTGAAGGCCACAGGACTAGTGGGAAGTTTTGTCTCTCTTGGGTTATAATTATAAAAGTGTATCATTATTATTATTGTTGTTGTTGTTGTTGTTGTCTGTTTCCCTGTATCAAGGGTGTCTGCAAAACTAATCCAGCAGATTAAAAAAAACTATAAAAAGAATAGTTGGGATGATAATACAGGTTGAGATATTTGCTTCAGGTTGGTAAAGTGGTCAGCGTTGCTGCCCCTCAGCGTTTCTGAGGTGCTGTTTGTGTGGAGTTTGTATGTTCTCCCTGTGTTTTTGTGGGTTTTCTCCTGGTTTCCTCCCACGGTCCAAAGGCAGACTGGTAGGTTAATTAACTTCTGGGAAAACTGGACCTGCTGTGTGCACTGCAATGGACTGTTATCCTTTTGCCCTTTGCATGCCTGGTATAGGCACAGGCTCCCCGCATGACCCTCTGCTGGATCAAGTGGTTAGAAATTGGAGGGATATACAGTATATTTGGACCAGGTGGATATTTAATTGTCTACAACAATAAGAAAGAGGCATTTGTCTGCTTTTTACTCTAGTCAAGCACACTGCTAAAGGCTAGTTTATCCTACCGTTTTTTCTATGAGGCCTTAAAAGCAGGTGTTCAGGTGTCTACCCACCAGGCTGGACTCTCAGACAATGGCAGACACTCAAGACTTTGGGACAAATGAAGAAAAGCAGATGTGGCTTGGAATATTGGAAAGTGTGTGAAAGTAAAGATGAATCTGCGGAGAGCCACAGCATCCACATTTCACAAGGCTCCTGCTAAATAATGCATTTCACATGTGAGAACTTGCATGTACAAATTTGTTTTTGCTAATGAATGACAGTCATTCCCATCTTTTCCTATGAATATAGGAAATCATTGCTTTAAAAATAAAACTTCCTAAAACATTTTTGTTTGCTAATCTGAGAAGGTCACATTAGCCAACATTCTTAGGAACTACTAGAACATTTGAAGTGCTTAGTTTAATAAATCAGCGTTTATTTCACATCTTGAGTCATTTACCACATTAAAATATAAAGTACATACTTAAGAGGGCCTTGTTGAAGGGTGTTTTTTCTGGTCTGAATTAGGTTTTGTTTTCAATTAAAAAAACAATGATAGGAGTAAATAAGTCGCATTTCAATATAGGAAATTACTGCAGTTTCTTACAATGTAAGAAATCTTTGTCCATAAAAGGAGATAACTGTCAGTTAAACATGCTTTCTGAACACCATACGCAAAACATTCCTCCACTTGAAGCTGAATTAATGGAGAAAAACACATACCGACCTTATTCAGCTAGACATACATTAGTACTATATTTGTTCACTTCACGTCTGAAGCCAAATTGGAGAATTAGATTAAACACTTCCAATCTCTGTATTTCCTGGCAGCAAGCCTTCAGTATAAAGATAAATCACCATACACAAACAGGTGCATTTAAGGAGCTATCTTTTGCAGCTGAAGTGATATAAGTCAAAACCAATGAGATAGAATATAAAACCCTATCACAGATGATAGTACTGTAAGTAGTAAGTAAATCTCGCATCACAGTTATCTGTGAAGTTTTTAAGCTTGATTCATACTTTGTTTTGTCTTCCCACTTCTTAAGAATCATGTGGGTTGTTATCAAGAACTCTTTGATAATGTAGATATATCATACTAAGCCTTTATCTCATCGAGTTTTATCTTTGATTCTTTAAAGGACTCCTTCTAAATCCATGCAGAATATTACTTTTGCTTACTATATACGTTACATTACACTCACAGAGCCCACAGCTCTTGTGCTCTGGGTTTGATTCTGACCTGTGGT
This sequence comes from Lepisosteus oculatus, assembly GCF_040954835.1. NCBI lineage: Eukaryota > Metazoa > Chordata > Actinopteri > Semionotiformes > Lepisosteidae > Lepisosteus > Lepisosteus oculatus. Next base: position 1,171,875 of record NC_090724.1, on the reverse strand, counting down.
GCCTGCTGTGTGGAGTGCCCTTTTTCTGCTGGGTTTTCTCTTTGTGGTCTGGTTGCGTCCCACATTAAAACCAATGCCAGCTGGGTTCATAGGTTTCCGAATTGTGTCTTGGTCCTCTAATGGACTGGTGAGCTGTCTGGAGCCCAGTGCTTCTGGAATCGTCTCCAGTTTACTGCCACTATTGCAAGAAACAAGTGGATTTTTGTCAGTGCATGGCTAATTTTACTAATTAGACTTCAAGCTAATTCATTGTCCATTTTGTATAGTTTTCAAATATTTCTGGTTTTCTGGTCAGCAGGTCTAACACCCCATCTAGCAATTTCAAAAATATATTTGAACATGCCATGTAATATCTAACCTTTCTTTTTGTACAACATAAGGAATCAGACTGTGTGTGTTTTAATTTTACTGGAGATCATTTTTTTATCTCTTTAATATGTTTGTATGTAATGCTATATTGTCAGGAGACATAATGCATGTGTTTCACACTGGCATATTGTTACACTATATGCTGAAACAGGGTGCATGTACAATATGTGAAGTTAGCTTTAGAAGAATAGTTGGTTTATCCTTTTAAGGCAGTCTCATAGTTAGGACTCATTTTTAAATGAGTGTACTGCTATAGACTGCAATGGAGCATTAATCCCCAAAGTAGATGAAGTGATTCTTTAATTACATGAAGGCACTGCCTTGTATCATGTCAGTCAGAAGGTTTGCCAAGCAGACGGGAAGGGCTCCAGGACACAGACATTGCTGGATTCCAGCTATAATTAGCCAATTAAAAGTGTTGGTGGAGCTGTAGTTATCTTAAACAGGATTCCCAAAATACTTGTACTTTTTCCGTGCTTCCCTGGCATCTGTCAATCAGTTATCATCTTGTCTACAGGTAAATCAGAAGAATTATTGCAATAAACACTTCAATCTTTTCTATAAATACTGTATTTACTTTAAAAAGTTGTATTCTCCTCAAAATGGGCACAAGTGTATAAACTGATTCTAGTGCATTAGTTTAGTGTTGATTAAAATATGATATACATATGGTATACTGTGTATATACAGAATTTTACAACATGTTACAACATGTTGTACAGTATGTGATAAAGAAACAATATCAGAAGGCTTAATAATGTAGTACTGTTCAGATGCTGAAGCCTCTGGTTTCAACTTTTCTGTACTACTTCATGGACTAAACCTATTGGAGTCATTCTTGTACCTGAAATACAAATTTGTCTTCATTTGCTTGGCTTTTGTTTAAAATAAAAGGATGATCATTTAAATCTAATTCTCACCTTTATTATGTAATGAATATGATAATTTTACTGATTGTATGTTCTCTGACAACTGATCAAACTAAGAAAGATAATGGCCACTAATTAATAGGAACAAGTAAAGGTTTATTCCATGCTGAAAAGAGAAGAAAGGAAACACAACTTTTGGCTGTGGAGCCTTCTTGTGTGAGCCTTCTTTGGCACTAATTAATAGTAAGTACAATCACAAATTGTAACATAGCAGGAGGCTCGGTTTATAACATTTAAAAACTTCTACCTTATAAGAACATATGGCTTATAGCTAGAGCATCAGGTGAAATGCTTGTTAAATGTTATTTGCACTTTAAAAGAAAAATAACTACTTCCATCTGATAGCATTTTAAAATAGCAATTGGAAGGCAAAACCCACCTCCAGTGAGATTGTAACCAGAGATTGCAATGCAGAAACAAAAAGGTTCCAATGGGCCAGAAAAGTCTATCGAGTGAGAAATACATTGAGCCTTAAAGGATCAGCAGTCTATAGTTGTGCTTGGGACTGTTGCCAGCTTTCTACTCGTCCAAAAAGAAAGATTAATGTATAAGAACATCTGTTCCGAATGTGAGGAGGCCTGTCAGCCTCTCTTGCTCATTTGGTTTTTAGTAGCTTATTGATTGAAGGCTTTCATCCTTCTGGCACTTGAAGGATTCTAGGGAGTCTGGAATGTTTGTTCATCCCCCACAAAGTAACCAGTAAGTTGTAGGAAAGATGAGAAACAGATCAAACCCCAAATTAGAATATTTAAAGACAAAGTTCAGAAATGTTTCTTTTTGTGAGTGCTGTCCTTGATTTTCACTCTCATGATTTGTAATAAGATGCTCAATCTTTTGATTTCTTTAAGTATCATTTTAGCAATTTAAGTGCCACTTCAATTAATGTTTAAGTTATGTTTATCCCTTGACCTGTAAACAAGTCAGATTAAATGTTTTTATATTTTATTACATAAAAAGTGATAAGTACAGAGAAGAGTGTTTTGTGTTTAGAATTTATGTTTTAATTTAGCTGATGTTAATTAACTGTTAAATTTTTCATGCATTACTGTATATAGCAGCTTTACTTGCTTTACAATACAAATGGGTACCTAAAATACAATGGTACCCTTTAATTGTGACACACTTATGTTATCAATTATGCATGAGGTATTCCTTCCAGCAAATGTATGTTTGCATGTCCCTTATTTAGTTAAAAAGACATCTGTTACAGCTAAATGTTGGTTAGTCTCCAAAACTAAATGACTTCTATGAGGACTGGGCCAATCGGAGAATCTTAGTCTGTATATTGAAAAGTAGATGAAGTATTGCTCCAGATTGGGAAAAAAAACTGAAAGAAAACCCACAGTCCCTCATTCACAGCAACAGCACATGAACAGAAACTGTGTGCTGTTGCTCCTCTGAGCTTTGCAAGATATTTTTTGCCTGCAGTAAAATATTCTAGAGGAGTAGAACCCCTCCAGCAAATGTCCTTGGTAATGCTTGAAGATTAATAGTAATGTAAGAGTTGTTACTGTTAATAAGTAGTCTGGTGCTCAGTGGAGCCAAGATGCGAGTCATTAGTTCTAAATTTCCAAAAGCAATCTGTCCTTTACACGAAGGACAACCCGAGTGTGTCTGTGACAGAGACTGTTATGTGTCCACTAGAAAAACAAAGTTAGAATATTGCATATTATTATTTTTTGAGTGCCAAACATCACACACACACAGTAAATATTGTCCAATTGTCTGCAAGCATTTAGAGGCAGAGGGAGAGGACACAGATGTACTCTGTGAATAAATTCTGAGTCTTAGATGTAGCCGATTTCAGTCTCCAGCAGTCTGAAAGTTGCCATGTAATTATGAAATCGGACAGCTGCCAGCTCTATTTAACATACCAGGCACCACTTCTTAATTACTACCAGGCACGTGTAAATATAATTAAAATCCTCATAGTTCAAAAAGTCAAACAGGGGCAATGACATCTCGAAGAAACGAACACTTCCTGCCATATACTGTATACTGTAATAAAGAACATAACTTGGCCTCAACTTATAAATGTTGCAATCCACATGATACCTCACCTTACTCTGTCTAAAGCATTTGTCTTGATGTGGCAAATAAACTTTATATTGAATTTAACATGGAAAAGATAGTTTTGTAGCGCATTTTCAGTCAATTGAAAAAAAAAAGATTATTTAACTCAACGGATAAATGTGTTAAAGATGTTAATATGATAAAAAATATTTGTGATTCTATGAGCTGAGGGTGTCTTATTTCCTGAAATATTCAGTTGTTTTACTACATGTCTTGCTTACAAAACACATTCCCTTAAACACTTTTTAACTTGTGTGAGCATATCTTAATTACAAGTAAAAAATAAAATACAATCACCATAGACATTGCTTCTGTAGAAACAATACAGATTGGCAGCAAGGTTAGTTCTTGTATTTAAAAATATTATTTAACTGTATATATTTATAATATATAGTTAATATAAAATTTTATTATGTAATTGCATTTATACAGGACTTTTCATCCCAATGAATTCCAGTGTGCTCTACAGAGTTGAAGAGATCCATTTCATCCACCACTGAAGTGCAGTACCTACTGTATGTGCCAACAACTCCACTACACAGCAAATCTGGTTGATAGTTGAGTAGGATCCTGTGTAGGACCTGCTAGCAGCAGGGACAGGCAAGTGGTCCCCGAAACTTCAAAACCTTGATTAACAAAATCACTAGGCAGAAGCATAGTCAAAAACCAGGCAAGGGTCAAAGCCAAGAAACAATCACTACAGTCGAAGTCTGTTCAAGCCAGGGTCAAAAGCAAGGCTGCTGAGGCTGACACAAGGTTCAAGAGTGAGCAGTGATTGAGGAGGGAAGCTGGTGTATATACAAGTCTGGATGATTATTGGAAACAGGTGTGATAAACTGAAGTGACACATTAGAGAGTAGTTACTGGAAACTTCTGATCAGAGAGCGGAGGTCTGGCAGTTTGAGAACTGCGGCCACACAGCGCTCAATATCTGTATTTATGAACAGCATAATTTTACTGTACCTCACAATCACGTGGGGAAGAGAGAGGATCTGCTTTTCATTTGAAATAAGGAGGAAGGCCAGACTGTTCAAGACCAGAGTGCAATTCAGCCAAGACACAAGAGCTAACATCCCTACTATTAAGAGAAGTGCCATGGGATTTTAATTTGACCAAGTAATCACACCCTTAAACATCTTTCAAATGAATGATCTTGTACCATGATCTTTGTATGGCAAGATCATGGTACGAAGTGGTAAATCTACAGTTATGGAGGTTTTGTAACAGTCCCTTTCCACCCATCGCCAATCTAATAAATGACACCAGAGAACCTGTTCACAGGAATTACAGGCCATTTTGGGGCCCCTAGATGCAGATTGGGTGGTATTGCACTTGCTTCTTAGGCTAGCCTGCAACTCCTTTGTCTGAGGAAGGTACTCGTATCCTGTTTTAAAACTGACTCAATCCGCCAACGTGATTACTACTATTGAAGTACCACGCAAGTGAGTGGAAAACTGTATTAATTAGCAAAATAAAAATAAACATTTCCAAACATTTTCCAATTTTCCAAAACAGATTCTGACTGGCTGTGAAGCTATGTACATTTACATGCATATTTCTTTTCCAAAAAGATCATTTTACCTTAAAAGTAGTGTTTGCAGTGCTAGGGCCCTGGGTTACATTCCTCTTGGTTCCTGCCAGGTTCTCAGTTTTTCTCCAACAGTCCAAAGGCATGATGGGAGGTTCATTGGCGTCTGGGAAAATTGGGCCTGGTGTGAGTGTGTGCCCTGTGATGACTAGCATCCAGACACTTGTGTGCTTTCCTGGTTGGGCTCTGGCTCTTCCTTTTTGGGGTGGGACTGTAATTTGGGGGGCCTTGTTCACATACTGTATATTTGTTGAAAATGTTTAACTTTGGATTGTTTGAGACAAATTCTTGTAATTTTTTAAAGAAGTAATGTCTGTGACAGGCAGGCCTAAGCAGGAAGCGATCACCATAGAAACACGTAAACAGGAGTAAACTGTAGGGTAGTGGCTCTGAGAGGACACTGATAATTCAAAAATAATAATAATGATAGAAAAACAACTGTAAGATGCAAGACGACCATGATCCAACACAGAGGTAGTACTTTGAAAATAACGTAACTCCCGTGCACTAAAAATAAAAAAAGAGCTTAGTTGCTGCACTTGCTGACTCCTGAGTGTCTTTTGTATCTTAAGAGGAATACAGAGAAAATCTCTCCAACACCCATTACCCTGCACTGGGTATGCAGATTAGAAAATGGAAGGAGGGATATAATTGAGACATTAAAAGTTGAAGGTAAGCAGTCGTCACTGACAATTAACATATTTGAGTTTAATTAAGAAGCAAAAGGAGCAGAACAACATATAGAGACATAATTCCAGGTAAAACCACAGAAGCTCACACCCTAGGACATGTATTATTTGTTAGGCATAGCTAATTATCTGAATTTTGCTAAGCATGAAACACCCCTGCAAATCTGGAAACAGATGCACACTTTTAAATATGTACACGTTATAAGGATATGATTAAAAAGCAAGTATGTTTGATAGTCGTCCCAAATGTTATTTTAAAAATCTTACTAAAAAAAAATGAAATGTTAGTTCCCCAAAAATGTCAACCAAACTGAATCAAACATTTCTATTCCTACGATATTTCTTTTACAATATTAGAATTTTTGTTAACAGCAAGACAGATTCCATGATCATATGTAGCATTTTGCTGTATTTATTTTCAGTAGAATTTTCAGTTTTTCTTTTTCTCTGGGACAGGTCTATTTGTTTATATTTGTATACTTTTTGTGTGAGAATTGGGTCTGTTTTTAACAACTTCACGGATAAGTGAGCTATGTTTATGCTACATTTGATAAAGGCATTGTTGTCTCGACATCAAATGTGCAAAGAGGACCCATTACTTAACACACGCAGGTCACGTAATTTCAGTACAGTTAAAATAATAAGTGCTCTTGGTATCCTAGGAACATAAAACATGCCATTAATAATAGATACTGGGTTTTTAAATTTCCTTTTGATGTGTTAACAGACTGTATACTGTATATTGTATCACTTCCAACTGGTGTGTAGAGTATCTGTAATTCCCATCAGATAAAAATACCTGTGGTTAGTTTTCATATGATTGTACTGGAAAGAATCTGCTGTCAGGTGGATTCTTGAACATCTCTGTTTTTAATTTGCCTCAGATACTGGCATTGTGATAACACTGTTTTTGTTTTGCTTCTTATGGGCTAAAATTGTAGGAGTGGCATCTGTTTTGAGCACAAGTTTTGTTTCAGTATCTCAAATGAAAATATATTTCATTTTACACACTGTCAGACCTCATAATTTCAATACACGTCCTATCCCAAATTGACAATATTTGAAAACCAATCTATTTCTGTTAGAGTGTCACACGGTCCCCATCTTTCTTTTTTTTTTTGGACCCCAGCTCTCACAACATGCAGTCTCAGACGTTTTTGAGTTCAATGAGCACAGTACATACTGTACTTGTAGGTCAACTGGGTCAAGTAAATGCAACTTGGGTTTCACCTGAACATATTCACATTACCTTTATATTCACAATTCTTCTTAAACAACATATTAAAACTATTTACATAAGTTCACACAGGGCTACACAACATTGGCTTTGCGCTCATGGGACTCCAGTTTGCTCAGTGTGTAAAACAATTAGATGGAGCTGTTGTAGTTGACACAGTTGCTCTTTTAATTCAGTCCAGTAATACAGATGATAGCAATAAGAAGCATTTTATGGAAAATTTGAACATTTCCGTTGTTTACTAGGCTCAGCAACTTCCCAGTTTTGGACTGGAAAGGCAACTAAACAAATGACCGGTAAAAGTCTGGTCACAATGTTTTTTATGTCTGACAGCTGATAATGAACAATTTTACAACAAGAGCCATCAAGAAAGTACATAGCCTAATACAAAATGCTAAATTTAAATAAACAGAAAAGAAGTGAGAAGCACTAGTTATCCCTCAGATACTTGTCACTTAACATTTGAAGCTTAACATTCTAAATCTGCTGTTTCAATCCATGTTTGAGTGTCTGCTCAATGTCAGGATTTTAGAGGATTCTCTAATATTTTGGTAGAGCATTAAAAATGCAAACCTTTCCATATTCTGTTCCCTAACCAAGTATTAGTGTAACATGCTTGAGAGTGTAAAACTGAAGTCCATTGACTGCTATGGGTTAAATAATTTATTGATGGATGTCACGATTGTAATCCCTCCCCCTCAAGGGCGCTCCGGCTCTTTCACATTTTAGTTGATTTTTGCACCTGCTCCCTCTTCCAGCACACCTTTAAAAGCCAGATGTTCACTCTGTTCCGGGCTCTGCACTGGAACACGGACGCCCGCCCACCACCGAGTCGCCCTACGTCTGCGGCTCAAGGGGAAATCGCCTCCTCTCGGCGGTGCGAACCAGCTGAGTCCGGGACTTGGAGCGCCTGGTCCCGTTCCCCCTTTTTCTCCCCGACCCTTCGCCGGATCCTGCTCCGGCTTTTAACTTTATCTTGTTCGTCTTGGATTGATCACCTGGCTCTGGACATTTGCTGCCCCACGGATTTCCCTACGAACACCCTTCAGACTTGTTTGCCTGGACCACTCCCCCCCGAGCACCTTCATCACTTCATCATTTGTCTACCAGCTCAGTTCCTCGTTTCCCCCCCTTGTCTGTTCACTCCCTTCCGGATTGTGCTTTCTGCATAGGGTCCTGAAAGACACATCGTAACAATGGATTAAAAACATGAAGCTGTCCCACAGATCAGATTTTGAGCTTTTATGGTAATTATTGGTAAATTAGAAGCACCTTCATCACAGTTCTTTGAAAAACACTATGCACTGGTCTGAATTAAAGAAACTAAAAATAAAAACAAACTAAGGCTTAAAACTTTCAATACAAAACAGGTTTGTTTTCTGCATAAATTCTTAACTGCAGTTGCCATGCAATAAAAAAAATCTGTAACATCTGGAGAGCACAGCACATAGACTGAAGTGCGTCAGAAAAACAAAAGCTGGCCGCACATGTAAAGATTTGATCTGCTGTACTTGTCTGCTAGACAGGAACATTTTTAAGGAAGTTTAGAAATCACTTTTTTCTCCCGTTCGATTTTCATCCCAGTTGAATTCTTGATTCCTTCTTAAACTGCAACTGTTCTTAATTTGATAATTCTTTTGTAATTTTATTTTTTGTAAGTACCTACTTTAGAATCAACAGTTGTTTCTGATATGTTTTGGTTCACAGAACTTACTCCTATATCTGCATAGAGAAAGGGTAGACAAGCTAGTCTGATCTGCCCACCCATCAAACCTTACTTTAGACATGCTTCAAACTTCAGCACCTGAAGGGATAGCTAGCACCACCTACAGGTAGTTAAGTTCTCTCACATGCTTCACAGCAAGCCTCCAAGTGCTGGTGATGGTGAAGTTTGAGTGTTATATTAATTGGCACAAATCTAGGACTTGTCAAAGAGAGAATGAAGAAGGCCTGTGAGATCCAGACAGATAGCAGAAACAAGCATTCCTGGGTGTCAAAACATTGGCCAGGGTAGGTCAGAGGCCTGGTCAGAGAAGGTGAAATATTATCAGATATAATAATAATAATAATAATAATAATAATAATAATAATAATAATAATAATAATAATAATAATAATAATTGCTTACACTTATATAGCGCTTTTCTGGACACTCCACTCAAAGCACTTTACAGGTAATGGGGATCCCCTCCACCACCACCAATGTGCAGCCCCACCTGGATGGGCCTCATTCCCTTATCTACAGTACCTTAAGAAATACAGCTTTTGCAGGAAGTGAAACAAGAAATGTAAATAAGATTCAGAGTGTGTTCAGTTTAGTAAGAAATACTGTATGAAGCGGTTTGTAGTTTAGGTGGTGGTGGAGGGGAGTCCCCATTACCTGTAAAAGCACTTTGACTGGAGTGTCCAGAAAAGCGCTATATAAGTGTAAGCAATTATTATTATTATTATTATTATTATTATTATTATCCTGAGTTTGTAAGATAAGTGTTTTATGATAAAGTCCTGTTCTGTCCCTTGAGATGAAAAGTGCCAAGTAAAATACATTTCAATATTGTTGTTGTTGCTGTGGTTGTTCTCTGAGTTAACTGAGTGCAGTTAGTAACATCCTTAATTCAGATGAATTGTACATATTTGCCACATCTCATCAGAGTATCAGCAGTTGGTTTGCCTTCGGTCAACCACAACCGCATAGGAAACTGATAAATTTGTCCAATTCTCTTTCTGGTCCAGTGGATCGTTAGATAAACACTAAGATAAAAAATGGAATTTAACACTGCATTAGGACTGAGTGTGCTCAGATACTGTACACTTTAATATAATATGCTGACAATCATTTGCAGGAACAAAAGAAATTATTCTGTTCACTGCCCATTTCCTTGACAGGATATGTTCCATGCCATTAAGCAATCAAATGTGTGTAGAACCAGTTGTATTTTATTACACAGTGTTTTGCTAACCTTTTCAGTGCCTGACGTGCATGACTGGAGCTGAAACAGGCAGCTCAAAAGCAATATTAAACATATCCATACTCAATTGCTCATAAACAAGGGTTTCTCTACATGAAGCTTTCTTTTCAGTTTCAGAAGGATGGTGAAGAGGCATTTTTTCTATCACCCTCCATTCCCTGATTTAGTTTTAATCAGTGTTATCAGTCACTGACGTCCTGGTGCACAATTTGCAAGACAAAAGCTAACATGTAAGCTCTGTGAAAGAAGAATGGTCAAAGTAAGACTGGTGAAATGGTGTTAAGGCAAATAGAAAAAATATCTTTAAATCACATTTACAGAAAATAGCACAGTGACATTTTCATAAAAGATCATTAATATTAATATTCATATTGGATATGACCTCTAAAACAGGAGAATTCACAAATGTAATTTGCTTCATTTCAGCATATTATCACTTCATTCTCTTTATGTACATTCTAGAACAAAAGAACATCTGCAAATGAGAGGAGACTCATGTGATTTGTGGTATTTAGTTGATCCAAGAATCTCATCAGTGCTTAAGTTAACAAATTTAGTTCATAAATGATCTGCAGTACCCCCTTTAAATACAACTGCTCTTCACTTGCCTTCCACTCACAGTACAGTGTTGTCACGGATAGGGTGTTTGTGCCGGATCCTGCTGTTATTGATATGTTTTCCTTCCTTTCATGTTTAAATAAAGTAACATGGACAGTTCTGATTAAACTCGGGATAAATAGTACAGTAAATTAATTCACAGAGACCACAGAAGTGAACAGATTTATTACACTACACTAAAAGTGCACTGCAAGGCTGTACATTAAAGGATGCCATTTGAAATACAATCTAGGGCACTGAACAATGAAGCAACTGCTTCATTTTGCACATTCTGCTTTGTTATGAACATTGAAGCAGAAGAGCAAAAGCATTTAGTCATATCATGTAATTAACAGGACTGCTTGGCATATAGGTCAGCACAGGAAGCGTTTTAAAGGAGATTTTTGTTAGACACACACAAAAAAACCCCACACAGAATACAGCTCCTTTATGTGTTCTAACCTAACTTCTTGTTCTCTTTGTATAATAAACTGTTTGCCAGCTTTATAACAGAATCTCTCTCTGAAATTCTCTGCATTCTTACTACTGTTTGAAAATGGTTACATCAGTTTTGTTCTGGCTAACAGGAACAGTATTCTGGATGGAAGCTTTTAATGGGCTAAGCTATTTGGAATCTGTGAAATGATACATTTCTCTGCCTTTCAGAGCTACATGTGTCAAATTGTGACAGCATGTCTTCTCACACAAAAATCTGTCTTCCCAGTTAAAGGGAGGTTATGGGAATTCATAAAGAAATACAAGCTGAATAATGAATAATGACTGTCCTGAGGTCTTATTGTATGGCTGAGTGCATTCCCACCTACCAAAAACACCCTCCTGTTAAAAACATACACACCTTACCTAACAACAAAGACTACAACAAGACAAATTACACTTGTGTCTAGATGTTTTCTTACAGAGCTTTTCTTTTTCTTTCTTTTTTTAAAGAGAGATAACAGACATAATTGTTCAGGGTAATGGCACCCTAAAATTTAAAAATAGCCAGAGAAAGCTAATATCCACTTTTCCAAAAGTGAAGCCTCTGCCAGCTGAGAGACAATCTATTTATTTTTCTTGGCAGATCTTGCTGCAAAGCTGTAAGTGCTGCTTTTTTTTGTTAATATAAAGACCATCTCATGACCTTTGGACACAGACAAGGGTCAAAACAAAACTAGTATTAGAAGCATCTGACAAAAAATAATTCACTTCCCCATCCCTCTATAGAAAGGGCCATCATTAGTGGGTTTCATAACTTTGTAAGTCATATTATTCAGAAATTAGACTTACAATACATTGATGCCCAAAGTGTGATCATCAAAGTGCCAGTACAGATGCATCTTGAACAACTAGGAGCTTCAAGGAAAGGTTACAGAGTGGCGCACATAATACTGAGGCCACCTGCACTGTCACTGCATTTCAGAAAGACTGACGTTTTTCTGCTGTATCAGTGCATCTGTCCCCAGAAAAAAAAAAAAACAGACAATGTGAATGCTGAGTATGCTTCTATGTATTTATCAGTTGTTTGGACACCTCAGGCTAAATGGAGCACAGATGGCGCAGCTCAGAGAACACAAATGTTTGGGTCACAGAAGGCAGCAGGGCAATTTTCACCTCAGACCTGTGTGAAAACCAAAATCCCCCTTCACTGTCACCTTGTCTCCTCAGCACAGAAGTAGAGCACTTTCCTGTCTGCCTGTCATCTCACACGTGGTCAGGTCAGCTCAGCCACACAGACTTCTACCCTCAGGGCACACAGGAATGAAATGAAAAAGAATAGCAGGGCGCATCACAGGGCTGCTATCTTCCAGGGCTACATACAATATCTCAAATAATTTTTGTGGTTTTCTGTTTAAAGCTCCTGCATTTGTACCCTGTACCGGCAGAGAGGGAACACTTTTTTTTTCATTAGAAATGTGTACTTGTTCCAGTGAGTGCCTGCAGGAGAACTGGCCCAGAGTGACGGATTGTTGTGCATTTTACTGACAACACGGCAAGCTCAAAAGCTCCACGGAGGTCTCCAGGGTGACTTTAGCAGGGCAATCCTAGGACTCAAGCAGCTCACTGAATACTGATGGTGCTCAACACGTGTTCAAGAAGGATTTACTAGATGGGACCCTCAGCAGTCCTCCACAAACCATCTGAGCCCAGAGCCATTAAGAAACTGTGACTGTCATCATCTAGTGCCATTCTTATTTATTTTAATAATATTACTTATTTATTGCACTTACCTAATTTTAGGCTTGCTTCCTTTGAGAAATGTATATTTTTGTAGCATGCAAAATATTTTAATAGAATGCTCAAATTGCTTCATTTGAGTGAAAATTTTACATCTAAACAGAAATTGCTTAAATGAGTCACATTGAAAGAGTTTTATATGATTATGTTTAAAAAAATGTATGAGGATGTGGGGATCCGACACATAAGCATTGAACATTCTCTAAAAATATTTACAGTACTTTGTAAACCTTGATGCATGAAGGTTCTAACAGGTGTAGAAGAGAGGTATTCAATCCTGGCATTAGAAGGGCCAGTACATCAGTCAATTTTTATTCCCATTCAGCTGGCTAAACCAGATGGTTGCTGGTTGATGGACCAGTTTAAAAGTTTCTCCCAGCTCTTCAGGAGCTGTTTCTTCAAAGAGACCTTGAATTGAAACTTGCAGACATACAACTCACCCGTGTGCAAAGCATTTTTGACTACGAAGTGTTTGCTCAATTTTGACTACATTACCCCAGTGCAGGGTGTAAGAAGTTGGTTAGTGGAGCCCACAAAAGGCTACAGAAGAATCATAACCCATAGTTCCAAATGAGGAGTGCCTTGTGGCTGTGGTCAAGCGAATGAACAGAGGGCGCAGGAAGGTGGTCAGATGATCCTCTTGTTAGATGTTGCAAGATGTTTTTGCAGAAGAAGAAGTCAAACTTCACTGTATAAAGGTGACTACAGTACGTGTGGTCCTAGTATGCAAAAGTGGTTATTTGTGTCAAATATTTATGTGAGAGCTTTAGGAATAAGAGGTCAATCTAACATTTAGGACTTCAAAGGTCATTGTTACACCTGTGACACAGGTTCTTGTTTTGACAGATGTTAAGGAAGAGAAGTTTATTGAAGCTCAGTTGATGGAGTTTTGGAATTGACAGTTTGTGAGAATCTAACAGTAATGGTTGACGATGCAAGTCCAAGGAAAAACAGACATGTAATCATGCTAACTGCAGTCCTTCAGCTTACAAGTCTGTGCCTCACTTGGAATATTTTGTGTGCAGCAAAACTTTGAACATCAAAAAGAAGCAAACCTATTTAAATTATACAATTAATTAATCTACCAATCTAATGTGTGCAGACTATTCTTCAAAATTAAATGATTATCATCTGTATATGAGACCAGGGCAGCAGAGGCAATCTTAAATTTCTGCCAGCAAAGAATACACATATTAAATAATTTACAGTACGCTTAATTTATTTCAGTTTAGAGGCAAAAAAGTGGATAGTTATTATGTGTCTGGTATGCAAGTGTAGCTTATTGTTTATAAAAAAAATATGAACTTGATATTACCAGTAAATATAGAATTTTCCTGTATACATTAAATACTTACTGGAAATTCCTGTATCGCTAAAGGCATGCCTCTTCTAACTGTTGTTTAGGTACCAAATTCACTAAACCAGTCTTTGGAGTTTCATGCTTTCTTAAACCCAGATCTGTATTATGCTATTTTTATCAGTGTACTTAATTTTCTTAGCAGATGGCCTTAGACAATAAAAATGGAAACAATATACACAAAGGACTGATCCAACATACACAAAGTTTACATCACGGGTGAGCACAATGGAAACAATTGTGCGAGTTAATGAGAATTTAAAAACTAACGATAAGCTAGCTCATAGCTGCAAGTGCAAAGCAAGCGTAGCACAAAACAAAATGCTATATCAGAAACTAAAAGAGTATTTAGATCATGTCGATATGTAGAACTACAGCAGAAGGAGTGTAGCAGACATTTACTAAACAGATTTCCAGTTTGAGGTTTTTCCAAATTGGTTGCACTACATAGGACTTTTATTAATAATATGTTTATGAATCATTTGAATTTTAGGCACACCTTTTCGTAATTGACTGATATTCATCAACTATAAGAACCTGTTATGTGTATGAGAGGGACAAAGATGAAGTAGATGAAGTAGAGTAAAGATTAAAGATTAAGTAGCCTGGTATTAAATGCACACAGGTGGGACTGATCTTTTTCCTGACCTGGTTGTCACCAGCAACAGGCTGATTGGCAGGTCTGTCAGTTGTTGTGGAAGTTGTAGCACAGTTTGCAATACTTTGACAAGAGCAGGCATGACATCTTATGACATCTGCATCACCTAAAGGACTAAACTGGTAAGGCATTTCATAGCTCCTTCATCCACCCTGGAGGATTTACCAGAGTGCATGCATCCTATCTTTCTGTTAGATTAGGAATTGTCCTGTCCAAACTAAAACATATAACCAAATAATAGAAACAAAGAATGAATATTCACAAACACCCCTCCCCTGTGGAGGAGATTCTTCCTGTTCTGAATTCTGGACCCACGTGATTTTATTGTTCATGTGCAGAACTAAGCAGGACATTTGAATTTTCTGCACATACACTACTGCAGTCTAGGTTAAGAAAATCATCATGTCACCAGTGCCAACTGAAATGCATAACGATAGCTTACTCGCTCAGACGTTTGAAACTACACAGATGGAGACCATACAACTTTTTACAATTTCAAGAAAGCAGACTCATGAAGTGAAGAGACAGCGCTTAAGAGAAGCAGAAATAAAATAAATGAAAGACTAAATGTAATCTAATTAATTAAGTAAAATCAAGGAAGAATGAAAGCTTTATAAAATTATTTAAAAGGAACAAGATCTATGACGAAAGCAAAAGTAAAGTGTTTCAAAAATAAAAATAAAAAAATTCAGATGATGACAGTAATGGCTAATATATTTAATGCATATTCCACTTACTGTAAATGTTTATTTTGGAAGCAATGGACAACATTCCTGAGACTAAGAAAAGACAAAGTAGTGTATTAAATGCATTACGATTACAATATATTAGCATAGAAGTGCCAGAAATGATGCAGGCCTTAGAAACAATTAGGATATACAAATCTCCAGGGCATGACAATATTCTACCCATTGTAAGTGAGGAAACACGATTATTTAAAGACCATTAATAAATCTGTTCCAGCATTCACTTAGGACAGGAATAAAACTCATTTACTGGAAAATTTCTAATGTAGAGCACATCAGACCACGTAATTACAGACCAATATGTCTTTCTTCTATTTCATACAGTACAAGCTTATTGAAACATTAATTTGAACTAAACTAGAGGCTCAACTGTATGGTGATTCGATCCTAAGGAGCACTCAACCTAGATTTAGAAAAGGTAGGACTTGCGTAATCATCTTGTTTTACTTCCCTGAATAAGCAACAGCAGAAAAAGAAGTGAACACTGCATACTGTACAGAGTCATTTAGAGTTTCAGCAGGCTTTTGATAAGGGTACAAACTCTCATCAGATTTATTTGTAGGCACTCAAGGTAAAAGAAGGGACTCTAGTTCCAGAGAAGGGAACAACATGAAAGAATTAGAATCTAGAAACTAGAAAGTAGACCAGGAAAACCATGTAAAATGTAAAAAAAAAAACAGTGGCCTGTTAGCAGTGTTAGGATTATGGTGATGGGAGCAGGGCCGGATTTCATAGGCCCTAGGCACTCTCACTCTGAAATACTCTCCTGCTAAACCATGCGATTCATGGAGCGAGTCCAGTGACCATCACTTCGATACTTCTAGTTTCTAGAACAGCCGCTAGATAGCAGATGATTATTGATTTGGAGCACCTAGAGTCGATCGCAACCATATTGGCTCAGTTTGTTTTCGTTAGTCCTTCGTAGGCCCTAAAAATTTGGTAGGCCATAGGCACTGTGCCTACAGTGGCTAATGGGAAATCCAGCACTGGGCGGGAGTGCCAGTTTGTGGATTCATAGGCACTGGAATGCTTGGAATTTACATGCCATTATACAGAGATTACAATCCTACACCCAAATAACAATACACCGAATTCAATCCTTCAGTTAACATTTCCTGAACCAAACATTGTCTCCGTGAAAAGTGGTGTAATTAACTAAACCACCACACGGTGTCAGCATGTTCCCAGTTTATTCATTGCTAAATGAGTGGCTCTCGGTGCGACACAAACTGTGTTATAGCTGATAGAAGTTTAACTGAAAATAGTAATGCCTGCTTTAAGAAAGGAAAATACTCGAAACAAGCAAAAATACAGACAAATAAGACATTTAGCACTTGGAAATCGTTTTTTTTTGTGATTTCAAAATGAGGCAAATACGAAACTTGTTCCAATGAGATACTGTAAAATCATGGCACTTTCAAAAAGTAACTCTGGTGTCAAATCTTCCTTTAGGATTTAGTCTTCCTGTGTTTTTTCCAGTCTTTGTACTTTGGCACTATACTTCTGACGCTGCTACTCAGGATTTCAACTGTGAAGTGCTGTGTTATTATTGTTCTTGCTGTATATATGGCTCCATTAAGTGTTTTTACACCTGAAGTGGAAAAAAATATTGACATGTTTTTATTGCCATTCTCTTCTAATTTTTTAGTGCTCCCTGGTGCTAGTTTAAGTGTTTTCAACCACTAAAGAGTGGAAATCAATGCAGTAGAGTTCCTAACACCTGTTATAAATTCAGGACACTACAGTGCAAGTGACTTAGTCATCTAACATTAAGAATTGCATGCAGGAGCTCAATAAGGCTCCACAAGTTGACCTTGGTCTATGACTCACTATAAGTAAGTGATTGGATTCATGCACTGATATAATTTACTGTTGTCATTCTGCTACAGTTTTGTTTTCATATCTGCATAGTGTTGCAAATAGCATAATATCCAGTATACATATGTAGGTGCTATATACAGTACAAATAGTTTAATATGTGCCTGGAAGGAACATTCCTTAATGAAGCCCACCCAGGAACTGTTTTGAACTGCTGACTGAGGCCACCAAGATCAATGTGTCTTTTTAAAGTTTATGCTGTTTTTTTTTATTCTGCATGCTTCCAGCACACTCGTTAGGAAAGTAACTAGAAGGTTTCTAGTGAAATGTCCCATTTTCTGTGGTATGAGAGGAAGGATCACCCAACACTCACAGCTGCCACTAGTGTCAAGAATAAACGCCCACCGTTTCACTCAGAGGAAGGTTCAACAGAAAGGTGACATATTGCCTCCTTCCAGGCGAAAAGATAATTAACAATGAAAAAGAGAGTCTTGATATATGACTGTGTTCCCTTGAGAGCCCTCTAAATAATAAATTTGCTGTTTTATTTCCTCATTTTTTCCATCTGTTGTTCTGGCTTCACTGGTAGTCATGGGCAATGCTAAATTTCTGTAAAATAAAGTCATCAAGATAAAAGGCACCCTAATCAAGCACAATAAAACCTTGGCACAATCTGTCTGTTGCTCGCTATATAGGTTCAACACAACTTTTTGCTCAATGACCTTTCATAAATGGTATCACCTTATATGTTCCAACAACTGACATTCTTCAAATACTTTAGACTGGCTTATGGTTGTAATATAGTCTGAATTTCTCTTATATCACAAAAATATTCTATGGTGTGTTCAACATAGAGATTTCAAGAGATGATAGGCATTGGGATACACTTTAAATACATGGAATACATTTCCAAGTTTGTAAGTAGTATTGGAGCAGCACAGGTGTGTGGTGGCAAGCATGGCGACATCACAAAGTCGGAGTCTTGGGTTAAATTCTGGACTTGGGTGCTATCATTGTGGACTTTGTATCTTGTCTGCTTATTCTTGTGGGTTTCACCTGCGTGTTCTGGTTTCCATCCATAGTCCAAAAACATGCTGTTAGGTTAATTGGCCAACAGCATGTTTTTGATCTGTAGGAAATTCTCCCTGGTGTGAGTGTGTGTATCTGTGTTTGTGTCTGTATGTGCCTTGTAATGTACTGATGTCCCATCCATGGTATCTCCTCTCTTGTGCCCATTGCTTGTCAAGATAGTCTCTGGCTCCCCCACAACACTGAATTAGAATAACTGGTTAGAAGATGGATGGATGTATAGTATTTGGTTGCATATCTCTTTGAAGTACTAACTGTATGAAGTCGGTGACCCACTGAGTCATCAAACCTTGAGCTCTGGCCTATCCTTGGGGTGTACTGACTTCAGTGTTCTCTTCAACTACACAAAATGTAAAATGTTGCTCAATTGGACTTAATACCAGAGATTAGTTTGGCCCATCAGAGACACTTTTTTCTTCTGATGAGCTACTCAGTTGCATTCAGCATACGTTTTGTGTCAGCTCAGTGACATTAATAATTGAAAGGTACATCCCAGTAAATACAGAAGCATATTCTTCTAAACAAGCATGCAATTGTTGCATTTACAATTACAAAACTATGTAAACTTCAAAATCGATTCTGCTGTTACCATCATTAGGTACATCATCGATACACATGATACACATCAGCAAACCAGTTCCAGAGGTGGTCATGAATGGCCACACCATGACATCACCTCCATCATGTAACACAGATGGCTCACCTTTGTACCACAGAGGAAATTCTAATCTGGCTTTGCTTTGGTGATGATGAGACGTTTACACCTAGCAATAAACCTTATTTTCCTTCTGCTATCTCCATCTTCTGAAAAATGTGGATTTTGATACATTTGCCCCTGCAATGTGGAGGTTACTAGTGATTTTACTGACAATTGTTTAATGGTTTGCTCATTGAAGCTACACAAAAAGTGAATTGAGTTTAGAAAAATAAAAATGATTTGTATATAATGATCATATTGTATAATTTCTGAATAATAATCAGAAATGATTATTAATACAGTTCATAGCGAAAATCTTAAATTTGTCCGATACATTTGGAGGTCATTCAATTGCATTTTCTACTCTATACAATACATTATGTTTGGTTGTTCTGGAGTGCTCATTCTCTTCTCAGCCATGTTGCAATATGGCAATTTACAATGAAAACAAATGATACAAGACATTCAGGCTCTAAAACTCACCTTAAATAACACATCTGTTGGTTCTACCATTGCTATGATGTGACTGGCTACTAAAGTCATGTGACTAGAATCTGCCTGTACTGCAGTTGGCTTATGGAACATTTTGCCATTGGGTGTGAATTATTCTTTTTGTGCTTTAACCAGAACTTTAGTGAACTTTTGTACACATAGGAATATGCCTGGAATATTGTATATGTACATACAACAAATATACAGGTGACAGCATTGTATGAAACTTGTCAGAAATATGAGATAATCAGTGATATTTTACTAATTACTCATCTAGTTATGTAACAGCCATACAAATACTGCTTTCTGTTGTTTGTAAGTGACTCAGTGAGCTTTACTTTAACCCTACAGTATGTTCTTTATAGGGAGGACTGTAAAGCTGGGTTTTAATCTGTCACAAGATGGACAAAGTTAACCAACGTTTTTGCTGATTAGGTTCACAGAGTGTCACAGCACTTTATGGTAAAAGAGCCCAAGGTCATCCCAGAAGGTCCAAGAATTTTGTGGACAACATGGCAGTCCTTAACATTTACCTCTAAGCTCTGTAGTGACATGTGATAGACACAGCATAAGGGTCGGGCCATGTCTTGGAACAGCAACATTTCCAAACAGTGTTTGTTCATGGGTTGTCAGAGGCAGGTGAGGGTGTTATTACTTCTTAAAGACAGAGCAGAGCACTGCACAGCCAGAACAGAAGAGTAATCTCCGAGAGAGAACGTGTACCATGCTGGCAAGAGACTGGGGTCAAAACATCTCAAGGACATCTGGCATTCAGCTGATGTGCCTGCTGGCTCAAGTGTCTTGTTCAAGGCATATGTTCAAAATGAACACATCTCTGTGTCTGAAAGTTAAAGGGGTCATTCGCTCTACACTGTTTAATCCCATAAATGGAAAGTCTCTAAATGCTGTTATCATCCATCTGCTGGCACTGTATTCTGAGAGACTCGCAGATTCCCTGCTGCAGTAACTGGCATTTCCATCCACTCAACTGCTTAATGAATGGCCATGCCTGGAGTGTCCACTAGGGGTTGCTCAAGTTCTTTGGGGGAAGCTTAGACTAAACCATCAGGAATCTGATTCTATTTATATGTACATATTTAATTCAACAGGTCTCTAAGAAATCTCTCTTAACAGTAGGCTGGTGTTGCAAAAAGTAATGGTTTTGTCCTTTTGATTAGAAACTGACTTTCATGCCGTGGACAGGGATCAGCAACAACACATTTGGCAAGGTTGTGTAAAAATGAATTCAATAAATGGTTTTGACCAGTTATGCTGTAAGATTAATTTAAGAACTCTATATCTTTCCCTTCCAAACCATGTTGTTTTTCCGTGATTAAGTCTACTCTTTTAATATTTATATGAATTCTATATATATGCATTTTCCATTGTAGTTATTTAAGAAAATTTTCCAAGTGTCCCCATAATGGTGCCTCCAAGTGCATATACATTTTTCATTTTGTTTCACAGCAGTTAGCATCAGACAAGCTCAGCAAAATTACAGTGGCCCATTACTGTGTGCTCAGTGCATGCAAACCACTTTCTGATTTACCCCAATGTAATTCCAGGGGATGGAATTAAACCTGGCTACGACCTAATCCTTTCTAATTAATTTAATTAAATTGTACTGAGCTCAGAAGAGCTTCTTTTCCACCAGTCTAAAATAAATCCAACATGCAAGACACATCTGTGGCACAGGAGACAGATGCGGGAAGCATTTGGACTGGATTACAGCTAATGATGAGGATGATGATGTTGTTCACAGTGCTAACCAAGCCTCTTATGATGGCTGGTATTCGAACCCCTTCAATTTGGCAATTGAGTGTGAAGTTATTGGTAATTATTATGGATAATTTCCTCCGCACACAAATGGTATTTCATCGCATGTTGCACCAGAAATACATTAGCAGTAAATAGAATACATTAATATAATTGATCTAACCCTCAGAAATTGGTCCAAACAGCAGTCTTTTGTTTCGAGTTTCTGGGAGGGAAAGCAAGATTTGCCTCAGATCTTTGTTATCAGATTGTCTGTTAGTGATACAGTGCCCTTCATTCTAAAGAGTTTAGCCCCACAACACAGTAGTACTGTTGGAATTGAGTGAAAGTATTTCACAAATTTTATTAAGGGATTTAGGTAGGAAAAACTATGCAAGCCAAAAGTAGAATTTAATTTAATATAAGTTAATATCCTTTTTCTGAAACATATTTTATTTCAACACTACACATAGACAGTTCAATGCTCTAGTTATTTATAAAGCTACTAGTAACTATATGAGACAGATGGGCTGAATGAGCCTTTAGTGTTTGCAACCTTTCTTACGGTATGTTCTTATGTAAATAATGTTATATAAATGAAATTGGTACAGTAGCACACGGCGTGCTGTGTGTCCAGCAGACTTTTTCTCTGTTCCTCGCTCTCTCTGTTTGCTGTAGTTTGCCAATAAGCCTTGCCGTAGTGATGTTTTTTTTCTGCTTGAAAGCCTGGGCAATCTTAAACATTCCTTCCTCTCCCAGGGTCCCCACTTTCGCTCAAGTGAATGAGCATAATTACTCTGCAGTCACAAATAAAATATTTGGCTTCCATTACTTGAACTGAGAGCATTGATTAGCTGCTTGACTGCAGTCTCTGAAAAAAAAAAGTTTACAGCCTCTAACTTGGCCGCCTACTCTCATTTCTAATTAATTGATGCTTTCTCTACCCCCCTTTCCACCCCCGTCCCTGCATACCCCCCCATAACGTTCCTGTGACAGATAAGTACTGAGCCACGCTGGTTAACAGTAATCACCCTCATAATTACAGAGATGACATTTACATTCCGGGCTATTGCAAATCCATTACCTCACTCTCCGTACTGTAGCTTTCCGATTAAAACTGCTCACCCGGAAAGAACAATGTTTTAATAGCGGATGCCGCTTTACAGAGATGAATTGATTAAGGCAATTTGTAGCGTTCTCAAATAATTAAATGATTTAGAAGTTTAGCCCTAGAATAAGTCCCTACTTATAGCAGAGTGGTGCATCTGTATGCATGTCTGTGACATTTTTCTTCAAAAGGTCAACAGAATTCTAGCAGTTCTGCCAAACTTGCCAGCTGTCACAGGCCCAGTTTTAACACTGAAACTGCTCAAACAAGCTCAAACTGGTAAAGAAGCAGTGATACAGACCCAGCTGTGCTGTGCACAAGGAAAAACTAGCCTTGTCCACAGAAAAGACCTGAACCCATAGCCTACAATTCACAACCCTGAGCGTTTAGAACTTTGTAGTAGGTTAGATGGAATGAACCTTTTCAGTAATAATGACAGAAATTATTTTTAATTCACAATATTGTGGCAGGCTGAGCAAGGACAAAGTTCTGTATTAAATAATATCATCATATAAAATTACACAAGTGGTGTAGATACAGCACTTCAACAGAAGGGCCTGCTAATATTCTACC
Source organism: Lepisosteus oculatus (assembly GCF_040954835.1). Taxonomy (NCBI): domain Eukaryota; kingdom Metazoa; phylum Chordata; class Actinopteri; order Semionotiformes; family Lepisosteidae; genus Lepisosteus; species Lepisosteus oculatus. The sequence goes on along the minus strand of NC_090724.1, from coordinate 1,148,896 downwards.
AGTTGTAATTCAAGAAACAATGCATAGATTGTTAACAAAACTCTAACAGTCATCAAAACAGGCATAATAGCAACTGAACAAGTAATAGGTTTATTCCATGCTGAAAAAAAGGAAGAAAGAGAACACAACGTTTCGGCCGTGGAGCCTTCTTCAGGTGTGACTTCTTCAGACACCTGAAGAAGGCTCCACGGCCGAAACGTTGTGTTTTAGGACCATTTTACAGTACATATAAATGAACATATATGGACCTTTGAAAGCCAGGGCTAAATAAGTCATTCTCATCCCTGGGAATCGTGTTCAAGTGAATCTCACATCTAGCCAATTAATTTCTTTGTTACAATACAATAAATGATTACAAATACAATTATAAAATGGTTTCAAGGTCTCCACACATATTTAAAACTTTACATAAAGGGTACTGATCCTGCAAAATCCTGAGTGGAGGATCAACATTTTCAAAGGAAAAACAAAAGTTTTAAACTGATAGAAGACAGTCTGGGGCAGTTTCAGTAGGATACCTATAGCATTTCCTAGAACAGAGACCAATGTTCTTTTTTATTTTCTTGTTAGTTAAACTACAGGTCATATTCTTGAAAGGGGCTATGATCAACTACTCAAAGAGCTTGAATGCACCACTGAAATCAATTTCACTCAATTTAACAATAACCTTTTTGTTATACAAAGGTTTCTCAAGGTGAGTGTTTCAAAGCACTAAAAATAATACCTATGACAGTTTTTTGGTTTATGATTGAAATACCAGAAGAAAATGAGACAGCTAAAGTGGTTTTCAAGAAAAATGTACTTTTGTTTATTGCTTGCCCAATAGCCTTAGAAGCACACTCTGAATAAGTACAGTTTTCAGGGTAAGGACTTTCATTATTAGTGTTCAGTCTTATATGGCTGTTTTGCCTGTTTTTGTTTTAAAAAATTATATATCACCATTGAATATTGAATATTTGAGGATTAAATAAAATCCACAGGAGGATTGATCACTACCTAACCTTTTATACATCTCAATATTCGGTCCAGCTCTTAGCAAGCTTCCATTTAGAGGCTGAATGCGCATTCAATGGAAAACTGTCTTTTGATGATCAGATAAAACTCTGAAAGATAATGGAATTGGTTAGTAGAAAATGTCAGTATCAGTATCTTCTAAAATCAGTATCTTTTCTGATGGTGAATAATTCAGACTATGCAGCTAAAAAGTATGAATTACATTTCAGTAGCTCCCACCCAATATGCAAGTACAACAATACAGTTCAAAACACATCAGCCTCAGCCTCTTGACCAAGTTTCTATTCACTAACATCCAGTTCATAGAACACATAGAAACAAAACCAATGTAATCACCTTCAGAAATGCATCAAGTTACCTCTGTTGCCAGTTCACCCATTACAATTAAGTGCATGCTGTCTAACTATTAATAAGATTCAGATTGAACATATTCCATATTCAGATTGATATGTCCAAACCAGACATTCAAGCTGGGATAAAACATCTGTCTGTGTGTACATCAATCTCATAATGATCATAATGATCTAGAGGGTAACAAAGGAAATTGGAACAAAGCTAACATTCTTTACAATACCCCAATTCACCCTCCCAAAGCTCTGTCTTTCACCCTCACAGCCAAATGAAAACATTTTTTACCCTAGTTTTTTGTTCAAGCGGGATTGAAAATGTATTGCTCGTGTGTCCAAACCACCTGAAAGTACAGAAAAATCAAATCAAACACTGACAAAAAACAGGATTGTGTAAAAAGGTTTTAGTTTTATTTTAAGTGAACTATTAACAACAAGGAAGAAAAAAGACCCAAAAGAGTAAACTGCAGTTTTCAAGGTTCACACTAGTAGTTAGTAAATATTTAGTAAACAACTGGTTGTATTTATCACACAGACAAGATACAATATGCAAGAGTCAGACAAAGAATAAATTCAGACAGACTTGCTACACCATGAGTTCCAGGTTAAATACTCCACCCATGGTTCCAATTAATGGACAGGAAGACTCCTTTTAATCCATTGATGAGCTCTTTAACCCTGACACAATATGCTGGAACAAACAGATATGGACATGGAAAGGACTGTGGATTCACAACAGGTAAGACTGACACATAACCGATACATAGATTAAAGCATTACAGAAATTTACACCAAAGTACATAGAAAGTGACCTGTACAGGTTAAGGACAAGTAAGGAAATAAAAGTTTGTGATTGATCTCAGTAGAAGTCATGTGACAAGGGAGTGCACTAGGCCTTCGTCACAGCTGCAAACCATCTGTATCATCTTTCTTTTTCTTTTTGGCTATCAGGCACACATCGTCTCAATGTATTACACTTGGGACCTACTTGTAGCTAATCCATTCCAAATCATATGAAAATAAATGTTTCTGAAGACATGATGCGAGCCTTATGGGATGTCCAGTCCAAATCTACTACCCTCTAAAGATTTCATTATCAATTGTATAATGATTGTATAATCATTTAAGAGGCCATGGCTATAAAATTGTCTGGGAGGAGGGAGGAAGAGTTGAGGGCCAACACCACACCACCTGGACACCAGCATTAGGGGAAGGCATGAGGATTTGAGAACACAGAGCCCAGGCCCAGTGCAAACTGTCAGTATGCACTCACACCTTAAGGGTGGGGCTGCTACAAGGACAACAATAAGCATGATTTGGGAAAGGAGAGAGATGAAACAATGAACATATGTTAAGACCCTTGTCACATTGTGTTGAACACTCAACCAGAGAGAGGGAGAAAGTGGAAAGACCAGGAAAAACAAGTATTTGTATGTGAAAGTGATATCAGTCTCTTTGGTCATTGACTTGGTCATGACTTTGGTCATATCAAAAATTTAACAGTGGGCCTAGTCTGCTGTCAACAGAGGAAAACAATACAGCTTGGGTACCAGGTAGCTGCTGCCCAATGACAATACCAATGTCAGGGTTTCTGAAAGGGGTGAGTTGTTGTACCCTTTGTGAAGCCGTGAGAAAGGCAGTATGAGCAAAAGTAAATCCAATATTCCAAATCCAAGTCATTAGGCAAGAGCGAAGTAAAAAATAGGAGAACCAGGTTGGGTAGTCAAAGGAGTCAGGTCGAGAATAGTAGCGTGCACAAGAGAAAGCTCTGGAAGACTTCCCAATAGTTAGCGTAGGTTAGCTGTGAGAGACGTGGTTGGATAATTAGTTCCTGGATGAGTGTGTGTTGAATCTAGTACACGTGGGAATGCCAGGGTGCTTACGAGAGAAGGCATGAGTCGTGACACCAAGCTTGAAGTATTGACTCTTAGGCCATTGTCCACCAAATAAGTATGTTTTCTTGGTGAGCCACTGGAGAGTCCCATGTGTTTCTTTATTATAACTGCTTTAATGCATTCCTTTAAAGTAATTTGTTTTCAGCAAACCATACACAAGTCTGAAATGACTCTGCAGCACTAAGGTACACAAAAATGAAATTGAGTTTATACAGTATATATATTATATATAAACATTTGAAAAACTTTTGCTGTATATACGACAGGTGTAAATCATTCCTCAGGACTGCAAGTTTTCTGCTGAACAGCACTTGAGATGGATGGTCCAGTCAGCAAAAAATGGGCAAAGGGCTCAAAAAAAAATCTTTCATCAGGAGTGCCTGTGTCTTTCTCAAAACTTGTCAGATACAAGGCAACTTCCGAAATGAATTGTGTGTAACCTCATGGAAATAAGTTGGTTCCTTGCCGCATTAAATATATTAGTGTAGCTGCTCATCACCTGCGAGCTGTGCTTTCTCGTCAACTGAGGCAGAATAACACAGGCAATTAAACTTTTTTAAATCATAGGAAAATGTATCAGTCTTATTCATAGGGAAGCACTGTAATTTAAATGCAACATTTTATGTAACAATATTTGAGTAATAACTTTGGAAATATTGCAAATAAAGATAACAAGTACAGTAGATTATATTTACTGGCTATTGAGCCTTTGCCAAATAGAAGGGTCGATGTACAATAATCAAAAAATGACAGTGACTTCAAGAATAATCACTAGTACAGGCAAAAACTGATTTTCCCATAATTCCATTCATAATTCAATTTTTTATTGGGACTTAGAAAGTTAATAATTCTGTTCAAAACCATACTGTATACAGGCTGTAGACAGATAGGACCCCATAAACTGAAACCAAGGCTCCAGCATTGAGAGGCAGCAGTGCTAACCACTTTGCCCTCAACACAGAATCAACTGCAATTTTTAATGCTATCCATAAAAAGTGTGTTGAAATTAGCTAGAGAACAAAAAGTCTTTCTTCTATTACATGGAAGTTATTAACTGAAGTTTGGGAAGGATAACAACAAGTCAATCCTTCCTCCACCCCATCTAATAAAAACTATGGGGAGGCTAGTTTAAAACTAAATACAGGTTTACTTTAGATTATTTTACATAAAGGTGTGTGGGTGTCTAAAATGTGCTACACAGCCATATAGCCAAAGATGATACTCTTGCTTATTTCAATGTTAAAGTTAAAGTTAGACTTCGTTAAAGTTAAAGTCTTTGGACCTTATTTCTTATATATGACTCCAAGCAATCCTGGAGGCCATAAGTCCTCCAAGACAATTTTCGCAAAGTGTTCTGGGATGAAGAATATCACCCCTATATATATCTGGGATGAAGTGTCAGTACCTGGCCTGTTCCTTATGATTCTGCATCAAAAAATGTGTGGAATCTTTTGCAACCAGTAGGAAAAACATAACTAGGCTAATATTTACTCAGTCCCACATGGAGGCTTTAGTATATTCTTCCCTTTGAGTATATTCTTCTGTTTGTAAGGGACAGTGTCGCACAAAATGTGAAAAACTACTGCAATGAAATGATTCCACTTCCCCTTTGACAGATCATTATCAGATTAAATGCCTGGCCTTCTTTAATGTTAACCTTTCATGTGTAGATTTTAATTTCATCCTACTGTCAAACCATGAAAAATGTGGTACTGCATTTCTAGTAGAATAACTAAAGAACTGGAAATTCAGGCCTTATTTTCAGAAACATACTGTAATTTGACACACTTCCTGTTTTGCATGTTGACTGTTTTTTTACTGTAGACTTACAGTTTTATAACAGGGATCTGCATGAGTCCTCTGTGGTCTGTGTTATGTTGTGGACAAGCAGTTTGAAAATGAGCAAATGGCCTGACTCTCTGTGTCAGAGGGTGCGTGCATGTAGTCTCTTGTGTGCCAGCTGATGCAGAAGTACTGTATACAAGGTAGCAGAAAGCTATGACATTAATCAAGGTTGACACAGCCTTTTAGAAGTTTCCCTTACCCCCCTTCTTCCATGCGTGTTACAATATATTAGTAAGGATGTCATTCATGGAGAATGGGTACAGGGGAGAGAAGAGAGTGGCAGGTTCCCAAGGCTTACCTCTTAAGATGGCATCTCTAAAATGCACACGAATGAAACCTGCAACATTGACCAGTTATGCAATAATTCAGGACAGGAAAAAAAATGCTCCTTTTATATGTTGTGTCAAGGAGGGCCTGACACTGGTCTAACATCTTTGGATTTTTAGGTGCTCCTCTTAATGAAGCTTTCCTGCCTGACAGCCAGGAGGATATTGCTGCTTCTGCCATTGTTAAATATGGTTAAAGGTTTTATCATTTTGAATAAAGAGTCAAACCCAGAACTTGTTTAGGTCCTGATTGTTTTGCTTTGTTTGCAATTGGAAAACTGCAGAAAGACAGTATTTAGCATTTCTCCCCAGACCTGTTTGCCTCACATTATATCCTTCCAATAAAATGATTTTTACAGTGACAATAGATTTAGAGTTTTCAGAGAAACAAAAAATAGGGCAGCAGAGGTTGCCTGGAAAATATCCTGGCCACTGCTGAGCATAAAATTCCTGCTAGAGATTGGTTCTCTCCTGTTGACAAGTCCTGCATTGTGTTAAACTTGTTTACACTCTGGTATTGGTGTGCCAGTTCAGGGACAAGTGGGAACCAAGCAAAAATAAAAGATGTGGAGGAAGATAATAGGATTAAAAATAGGAAGTGATTCTTCACACAAAGGGGCAGCCCATCGTGGTCAGTTAGTCTGAAACAACTTTATTTTTATATAATTAAATAAGATAATAGCAATGCTATAATAATAACTCTTTATGCTTATATAATGCTTCTCTGGACACTCCACTCAAACCACTTTACAGGTCTCCCCTCCAATGGGTACCAGTACCCTCACCATACATACATCATACATCTTGCTCAGGGCACCAGGGTAAAATCCCAATGCTTTTTTTCAAGAAACACCCTTGGATTTTTAAAAAATCACAGAAAGTCAGGACCTCCGTTTTACAGTATGTCTCATCTGAAGGATGGTGCTTTTTTATAGTATAGTCCTGGGGCATTAGGACATTCACAGATGGCAGGGTGAGTGCCCCCTACTGGCCTCACTAACACCACGTCCAGCAGCAACCAAAAGTATCTCATCCAGGTACTGGCCAGGCCCACACCTGCTGAGCTCCAGTGAGTGCCAGCTGGGATGGCCTCATCTTACTTTGTAATCACTCTTCTTCTCCACCCACCCGTCTCTCTCCTGCTGAAAGCAAGCTCTTCATCTGAGATTTTATAAAGCGAAGCACACGATAATTCACACTTTTTACATTTAAATTCAGTTGGCATTGTATAGATTCAGAGCTTAATAATAAAACTCATTTGACATTTTCAAAAGCTATTGTCTTCTATAGTGTCAAATAGCTCTTTGGACAAAATCGGCTCTTAAGATTTTGAAAAAAGATTGACTTGAGACCAGGTAATACCAACGCCTGGTATTTTCAACCTGTTCTATGAGACTAAGATACCATGTTGGAGCATTTATATGGAACTCTTAATCTAAAGGCATGACAGGAAAGAGAAAACTAGGTCATTGCTGTAATATGACTAAGAGTATTGTGAGTGTATTTTATTTTGTGCAGATTGCTTCACAGATCTTGGATTGTGGGTTTGTGGTACACAGTTCAAATGGAATTGCATGCTTTCTCCATGTTTGTGAGACTTTTCCAAATGCACTGGTTGCTTCCCACCTTTCAAAGACAATTCATTGATGTCTCTTAATTGATCCTGTGTGAGCCCACTCTGATGGACAATACAGGGTGTAGTCCCACTTTTGAGCCATTGTCTGTTAAGATAGCTCCAGCTAACTTCATACTGTATACTCACACTGTACACTTTGAAATTGGACGTACAAGCTAGTGGCTACCAAATGTTTTTATGAAGTTCACAGCGCAAAAGGATCATTTCTTGATCACTCAAATTTTATATAGATACTCTGTTTTGGTTACAAGTTTTTAAGTTACAGAAGTGGCAGGAAGTTAATAAAACTCAAGGCAAATTGTATCAACAGGAGCAAGGGAATGCTTATAACTGATTCCAGGGGTTTTTATACTCTATGATCTGGTGTGGACCTGCAACCTCATAACAAAATAATTTAATAAGTACTACAGTGAGCTGGTATTTATGACAGATTAAAATGTGTCCCTTGCTGTGACATTTACAGCTCCACCGTGTCTCTGTGGTTAATTGCTATTGTTATTCTTTGTGCCATTCATATGTCTTTCTGAGTTTCCCATACTTGAAGACCTGCTTCAATTTCTATCTTACAAGTGCAATGCAGCAGCCAAAGTAAGTAATGAAAATCTTCAGTGATTTTCAAAGTGACAATCTTTGCTGGCAAGGTGAGCGTTCAGAGATATTGCAACAGAAAACGGATGACTGCTCATCTGACAGCTAATTGTGTCGGCCTTAATTACAACAAGCAGGATTTAATCAGCTGTGCACTGCTGTTTGAGAAGGGGGAAGTGGAGGAGGGGGGTGGTGGTAGGGGGGCTGCCATCTGGACTGCACCTTCCTCCTGGGCTGATGAGAAGATGCATTTTATTTCCATGACATTAAATCTCAATGGGTGAGCTGGGAGCCAGAGGTTTCCGAAAGAACTCAGAGTTAAAGGTAGTTGAAAGTAAGCGTGTTCTGTGACTTCTCCTCAAAGACAGAATCTTACAGGGGTGCTGACAGCAGCTGAAGTCCTTTCTGAAATTTCTCTTTCTATACTTTTCTGTATTTGTAAAAAGCAACTAGTCACTTTGAAGCATAATCTGAAAAGGAAAGCCTGGCTATTGTTTCTGAAAGTGTAACGAACAGTTCTTTCCGGACCCTATGCGGACGACACAGTCCGACGGAGTGGGGAAACACTAGGGAAACGTCATGCAGGAAAACGGGGCTGAAGACAAGGGGGCGTGTCCAAGGTGCGCTGGTGCAAGGGGGAGGTGTGGCCGAGGCGAACAATCCAAGAGTAGTCCTTAGGGAAAATCCAAAACACACGAGTAAGTCCAAAACCAGAAGATCCATCAGAACAAGAATTAAAAACCACGAAGGCCGGGTCGGAACCGGCGGACGGGGAACAGGAACGGGAACCGAGGTTAAAACCTTAACGGGACCAGGCTCTTCCTGGTCCCGGACTCGCACGATATGGAAATCAGATGCAGAGCCCGGAAGAGCGTCAGCGCCTGGCTTTTAAGGTGGGCAGGGAATAGGGAGCAGGTGCATGGAATAAAGTCTTGAGTGATAGGGCTGGAGCATCCTTAAGGAGGGGAACTAATATCGTGACAGAAAGGAGTGAGTGGAACAGTAGGTGCCATTTTTTCCTCGGATCTAGAGATTCCAAATCAACAACCCAGTAATGCAACAGGTGGGAAACGTGGTCCCCTGTCTTGTCTGTTTCATGAGACATTAAACTGAGCAATAATATACATTTTCCAAGGAAAAGGGATAGAAGTAAGGTCTTTAATAAGAACACTGTCGTATTAAGCTAAATAACTATATGGTTTAAAATTGCTCATTGTGCACTGTAAATCGTATTTGAGTAATACCGCTCTTTTTAAACTGTTTACCTTACCAGAATCTGCAGGTTCCACTCTGGAGCCACTCAGCAGTAACTTATCAAGCAGTTTGCAAAATAAGTAAATTGACATATTTGCTAGCCATTTCCAATTATGCTCCAGAAAACACTGGCAAATCAATTTGGGATATTACAACAAACACTAGGAACTCACAGGTAAGTTGAAGGTTCTATGTATTATATTGAAATGTGTGAAAAAGATCTTTGAAGGAAATGCATCTAAGCCTAAGTCATCTCAATCCCATATGAAGGATGCAATGTTGGGGTGAGGAGAATCAACCTAGACATTTGTCCCTCTCTAAACTTGTCAGAGCACAGATGGCAACTTTGTTGTCCCTCCCAATGGATCTCCTGCCAAGAATGCTGACGTGGCAGAGTTGGATCTCAGGCCAGCAATGTCCTTGACACGTGGCTCACCTGACATATCATGCAGTACGTGCACCTGTCCCTCCTCTTTCTTTTACATTTAGACTCTAACCATTGCTGAGATGCACTGTTTGTATTTGTACTTTCCCATGTCCTACCAGATTTAGAAGGAACTCAAGAAAATAACATATTCTGACTTACAGTTAGTAGAGATCGAATTGTTGAAAAGAATGACTTAAGAAAGCCAAATGCATTTATTGTTGTTCCATTTTAAGGATAGAGGGTAAATAAAAATATTTTTCCATGTAGTATACCCTAACACATACTTGTAAGGCATTAATGTGGCCTTGCTGTTGAGTTTCTCAGGTCTCAGCACTTTTGGAAGATAGATCATCTGATACTGAAGCCACTGCAAGTCAGCACTCATTTCCATAAGGAAATACACAAATCAGATCTAAAATTGCTTGCTTTCAGATGGGATCTGACATACTTTGGTTCTGACATAAGATTTTGCCATAAATTTATCATAACTAAAAACTTTATCTTAATTGTCTTGGACCTTCCCTTGTTAATATGTGGAATCAATATTTATTTTTGCTTCCCCTGATTGGCTATACTAATCTACACCCGGTACTGAGAAAGTAGAAAGCAAAAGTTGTGATTTGCACTTGCAAAAAGATGGAAATCTGGTGAAGTAAATACAGAAGAACTATAACTACTGTATACTGAGAGCATTTAAAATGCTATAAATTTATATTGGAACCAATAGCATTTGTTGTGATTTAATATTTCTCAATGTACAGTATATTGAGGGTTAACCATGTGAAGCACTTGTGTAGTTTACTGGAGATGTAGTTTACTGGAGCTGCATAATTCAAAGTGGAATTTACAGACAAAGTTGCATGGAAAGAACCAGAGACTGAATTTTCATTGTGTGCTCTATATTTCTGCTACTCTGAACCGTGGAAAATTTCTGACCTGGCAACGAAGTTTATTAAGTGAGTGTGTGTTGTAATTTAAGCCTAGAACAGTATCAGAGATCAGTGTCACTTTTCCTGGTAATTTTATTGTTTGTAGAAAAACATAAAAGTATACCTACAGTATAACATACTGTAAACATCCCATCTTCATAAAAAAGCCCAGTCTGTCTTAGTAGCCATTTAGTGATATTTCAAATTTTTCAGCAAAGAAAAAGGGGAAAATATGGACATTTTCCTTCAAAATAAAAAGGACATTTAATATATATATACACTGAATAATCTAAAATTCCAGTGCTAACCACAGTGCCACTGTGCCATATATCATGCTCAATAATTCTGAAATAAAGCAACAAATAGTAACTATCAGTTATTGAATTACTGTACTTAGTTGATAATTGAATACATATGTGAACTCCAATACATTTGGATTGGTTGTCTTTTAGAAGTTTAGAGCTTAACTGACTAAACAAGGAAAAGGAGTCTCTGAGGGAGAGCTAACTGCAGAACATGCTTACTGAATGAAATATTTTCTTGCGTTGCATATTTACCTGCAGAATTTATTTGTCCGGGTTCCACAGAGCTGTAGAGCTCAGCTGTACAAAGTCAATATGGATTTTTGTAAGTACAGCAGCCTTGCCTGGCAACTCTCCAATGCCCCATCTTGGCATCAAGGCGTGCGAGGGCTACAGGATTTCAGAGCTGAGCATGTAATCAAATATGTAATAACACACTGTGACCAAGGGAGGTCTGTGTAGGAGCAGTTTCAGATGAACAGCTCTGGCACAGTTCTGTTTGCTTTGCTCAGGCGGCCGAAACTCAAAAGGCACCAGGCAATTTCTCCTCTGTCCGCGGTTTACCCAGGAGACGAACTGTAACAAAAGCTGTTGCAATTCACGTGAAACTGATGGAAAAATGCCTCTACAATCTTGCAGGAGAGTGCAAATGCTATTTTTGATTTGATCAACACACTGGGGAGATGACCCTCACATCTCAAATGTTTAGAAAAAAACATCTTTCCTCATTTGATGGATGTAAGAAAGGCTTTAACTGAATGTTCGAAAATTGATGGAAATCGTTGTTGCAGATGATTAATTTTTGGTTTGTTTCTGTGCATTTATGTGTTTGAAGAGGAAGTAACTGCAGACTAGCATTTTGAGATTGTTTACAAGTGGAGGCACATTCAGGTCCATTTAATTTAATTCTGTCATCCTAGGCTCTAGTGAACACTGAACTATAGCAGAAGAATACACAAGCAGACAGCTCTGGAAGTAGAGCTTGGAGAAGAGCTCATGGCTTGATAGGAAAAGGTTTCCCTCTTAACTCCCTGTAATGATGTTTCCTATTAGTGGGTGGTTTACAAACTTGTATTTCTGGGTGCCTTGGGAGATTTTTTTCAGCAAAATCTCAGGTCTTGCCCTGAGCTGCATGAAAAAGAGTCGCAAAGAGTAAGTGATACAATGTCAGCTTCAGAAACATAACCACAATGGGATTTTGGTCGCAATACTTTGTGAAAGGCACTAGATAAATACATTGTTTATTTGAAAGACCAAAGTCAATGCAGGGCCGTTAGTTAATCAGTATCCCAGGATTTCACAAGGGACAGACCACACAGCTGACTGAGCACCACTGGAGCTGTTGTAGTTTTGGAGCTGGCCAGGGCTTCCTGGATTTGGCAAGATTTGACAGTGAGAGAGGCATCATGCACTCTCCATCACTTTGGTTGTTTGAGAAACAGAAATGAAATCAATAGCAATTCCCTACATAAAAAAGGGAAAAAAAGATTCACCTACTGTGTAAAATTCCCTTAGTAAAGATTATGATCCTGTGAAGTAGCATTGAGATACAGTAACAGGCTGATGTGTAGGCGCTTGCACATGACTGTGCTGTGTGTTTTTATTTCACTTGTTAGTTAACAAGGGGTTTTGAAGGTGAGCAAGGCTTATTTCATTGCTAAGCACAAAGAAGCTGGACTTTTAATAGGCAAAGGGAGGAGGGGGAGTGGGTGTCAGTCCCTGTAAGGATGTTAATACACTCTCCTGAGTTAGTGAAGTCTCTACACAATGCAGTTTCAGCACTACTAGTGACATAAGGGAAACTAAAAAAGAGTGCATTTAGAACTGAAAACAGTGGAGTACTGTAGGTATCATTTTAACAAAAGGTGGCCAGGATCTGGAGCAATTGATGAATGTCTCGGATCAAAAAGCTATTGGTAACCAAATGAGAAAGATGTGTTGCATGGCCTCTTCTCTTCTGTATCCATTCCACTTTCCTCTAGTGCCCCATCTGAGCTCCAGTAATATTGACTGGCTTTGTCATAGTATTTCATACCATACTACCAAGCAACCATGAGAGACAAACACTACCCTTGATTCTTAGTTAGTGTCCCTGAAAATACTGTTGGGGATCATCAAGAGTATCAGAAGTCAACAACCAATAAATAAAAACTTGAAAGGTGCTTAATTTCAAGAAAAATACTGCATTTGCAGAAACCCCAACAAAGACACGAATTAGAGGAGACCCTACAGACCACCAATCTCATTTGATTCTATTTCTTTAGAAACAGAAGTGGGACAATTTCCCCCGTGAATGACGTTTCTCTAAAGGGCTCAATTGTTAGTGCCCAATCACATCCGACCTGCTTGCCTTCGCAGGGCAGGAGGAAACTGGAATACCTGGCAACAGCAGAGGGGGAACATGGACATGCAGACAAGACCCAGGAACCCAGAGCTGTGAGGCTAGATTGGTAACACACCATTATACTTCATTTAACTCCTATTTTAACCAGTGTGCAACACACTAAAAGCTTCTTTGTCAGAGGCACAAGACTAGGCTTGAAATCTGTGTTTTACAGCAGAGGGCATCTGGGTTCTGTCTTTCTCCCTTTTCTAGGAAAGATCCATTTAGCTTAAAACGCTCTGTACTGTAATGCCCTGGTGTCCGTTCAACTTAGGGTGGAGTGTATTGACCCGGTGTTCATCTCAGTTCCAAAATAGTCTTTTATTTACTTTATTTTTATTTATTTTGATTAATTCTAGTCAGTCACATCACATGCACTTATTTTACAGAAAATGGTATTTATCAAGATTAAATTAAAAACAGATGTCTTAAAGTTACCAGTAAACCATGCAATTTGGTACTGGGCTGTCAGAGTCAATATTAGATTTTTAAGAACAAATCTGATCAACATTACACAAAAGACAATTTAATAAAGCTGCCTTCCTTATTAAAGCTGTTAGAAAATACACATTTTATTTGCACTTCTGTAAATACATGGGAAATCTGCAGTTTTCTTTTACAATATCAGTTTAAATTGGCAATAAATATACTTAAGATGATTATATAAATCCCAAATACAGTAGGTGCTGTTAGGCTTTTTTATTGCTTGTATATGTCATTAAGAATGAAAGTTGAACCCACGGACTCAAGAAGACGTTATGTGTGGGCGTATTCATGATGGATCCTGGAGAAACTTCTGTATATCGTCAGCTGTTAATACATGCAACAAACTGCCCAACGATATTGTTAAAGCTGACTTCCTGGCGTCCCTCAAGAAAACCCACGGATGAAATCTGCCAGTTGTGACCAAACTCATTCTGAGGCAGTTTAAAATGGGCAAACTTTTTGGAGATTTAACATCTGCATTATTATTGGGTGGCATGAAGGCACAGTGGTTAGCATGGCTGTCTTACTGCATCTGGGCCCTGGGTTCAAATCTGGGGGTGTCAGCCTGTGTGGAGTTAATATTCTTCTTGTGGTCATGTACTGTATGATTCTCTGTAGGGGAACCATAAGCTCCTTGCTTAGCACTAGAGAAGCCAAGATAAGCTCTTGCCCGATGTGCCACTCTGGTAAAGATGTTAACTTTTTTCTTCATACTTTTTCGACACAGTCATTTTACTTCCTATTTAGTTTGCTAAACAGGAGTTAAAACTTCACTTAAAGAACAATGAACAATATTACCAGTATTAATTACCAGTATGCTTCCCTAAAAACTTAAAATATGTACCGTGCTTGAGGCCATTTACAGTAGACACATACTGTATGTTAGGTAGCCTCTCTGTTTTTATAAAATGGTAACTTGAATTAATGTTCCTGTTCTCAAAAACCTGTCAAGGCGTGGTGGTGCTAACACAGTTAACTCCCTCATTAGAGCTGCTTGGCAGCCTTTCACTCCAACAATGAAGGTTTTGAACATCTGGAGGCTTCTTTCTTGGTAATTAAGGGAGTGTGAGGGATATTTTACGGCTTTTCAGTTACAAACAGGTGTTGAGCAATGAACACATCCCACCATGGGGACACATTCAGAAAAGTCCATGAGTGAAATGAAAGCAGAAGAGCCACCCTGTGGTGTACTGATCTACTGTGCTCATTTCCCTGGAAACACCAGGGAAAATTATCTACTAGAATCTTGTTACAGTCAAATCTGTCTGCTTCGAGAATTGATTTTGTTAAATCTATTCCTATTTCACCTTGCACTGAGATTGTACAGTGGATTTAATGATGCTGGGGTGTTAACAAAATGTACCGTTGGAACAAAGAATGGTTCTGTGAATTCAATAATTTCAATTTATCATTCTTGATTTTTTTAGAAATGTCCTGTTAATGCTGATATGCAGTACTATTACCCCATTACAGTGCTTTCAAGAAACTTCAGCTTATAGATTTACAGTATTCAATGTTCTTTACACCAGTATCAAATGAAAAGCCACCTGAAATACAGTATATGACATGTAGTTAAGCATTTTTATGCACTGATTTCAGTACAAATAACATTGCAGTTATAGTTAGAGGTGCGTGTTGTTATAGAGATGTTTTTAGTCCAGTGCACCCTACTAAAAGATATCTCCATAAATTTAAGATTTAGAAATACAGACTAACACAGATTGCAAAAACAGGGGAACTGTATGTTATAATAAAACCACAGCTTTTGGAAATGTTAAAAGGTTAAGCAGCTTCATTGTGCAAATGTTTCACATTGTGGTTCACAATGTGTGCTTGATGTTCTGTCAATGCCATTACACTAAACTGAAGCACAACTGATCTTAACTTCTGCTTTTAAAGGAAAAGAAGGGACACATGCCGCCTGTGAGCCTCCTTTGTTATGGATCATCACCCAACTGTTCTTTTATAGAGTTTACATATTCCAGTTTTACTTTACTTTATTCCAGTAAAATTCTGGTACTGAAAGATTGTGTTTCTTACTGGGAATTAGGCTGAGCCCAGACCAGCATTGTTGGATTTAACTTCTTCTACCTGAAACTTGTTTTCCTTCTCAGACTGTACCTGACAAATTAGTAGCGGTGGAACCTTCCCTCAGCTCTTTTGTTACTGTTAGGCCAAACTCACTCTATTGTCTTTTTCACCTTACCAGCAGACCAACACCGCAAGGCAGCTTGTCATCGAGACCTTCCCCTGCTCTCAACAGTCTTTTCTGTCTAGGTTTTTCCCTACTCCTAGATGACTCACCTTAAAAACTTGAACCTTCTCCTACTAACCAGGTGTGTAACCATGAGACTAAAAACCAGTAGTCTCATCATGAGACTCTGTTACTCACAAATGACAGTGAGGATCTAACCCAAACCTTAATTTACTTTCTGAACCCTTATGTAGGGAAATTGGATCTCAACAGGAGACAATAATATATCACCTTCATAGAGGGTAAATATGGTTCTTAAGGGCATTAATAACACTTTAGAAATATTTACTAGACGTCCTTATAGAAACATAAGTATTTACATGTACAGTGACCTTAACCCTAACCCAAACCCTATATCTAACACCACCTCTAGTTCTGTCCTTCATCCAAAAATATGCCTTGACCTCTTTCATGGCAAATATTATTATATAAGAAACAAAACACGACAAGATATTGAAAATGCTGGATCAATCACACACAGAAGATATGGTGAGGCATAAGGTTCCAGGCCCTGTGTCTTTAGCCCTATTTTCAAACAGAGTGTGACTGAGCATTTATATATTATTCTTGCAGTTTGCCATGCTTTTATTTATCCATTATTATATATAATTAATTTTATGTTTCTTTATGTTTTGTAGTTTTCATTATATTATCTTTATTTTGTAAAGCTTGCAAAGTGCAACTTATTCTAGTTTACTCTGCTTTTACTATGGTAAACTGCATTACACCAGAATATGGGGTGATGCCAAAGAGCACATTCTTGGAAATTCTCTCGCAGGCATTTGAAGGAATGAGCCTAGTCCTCAGAGGACAGGTAGAATGAGTCTGTACTCTGCAAGCTCTGTTTTTGTGCAGATGCAGATACTCTGACAGTGAGGTACCAAACTGGAAAAGATGTCAAACAGAGACATAGGTTGGCACTGTAGGTATATAAATATTGTGATCCTGGAAGCTGGATTAAGAAAATAGCCTGATGTTTGCTCATAAGCACAGGTACAATTATTATATAGCATTGCAATCATAGAGGGTTACTAGTGAACCAAAGGACTGGTGTACACAAGAGGCACAATTGTACTGTACACAGACGGTCGTGTGTTACCTGGGAATAATTCAGTCAGACACATCAACTGGGTGAATCAATTCAATCAATTGGATTCTAGAAAGTAAATGAACCAAAAGTCCTACCCTCCTCTAAAATATTTTTTTTATCTTTAGGTTCAATACATCAATGTACCGTATCTCACACTTCATTCTTGGTGAACACATTCAATTATTAATTTTCTGCATAACATTTCTAATGGAATTTAGACATATTTTTTTTTTTTTTACATTGCTGCATAACAAATGTTTCTAATGGTATAGACCTGTTCATTTCTGTAGCAAGGGAATACTTCAGCATATTTCTCGCTCACCACCACAAAAACATATGACATCTCTCTGGACTTTTTAAGACTCTCTAAGACTCTCTTCCTAGGGTTTTCAGGCTGGGCAGGACCCAGGTTTCCAGGTTCTTTCAGGCTATTGTGTCAATAGCATAACTTCTATGTTGTATGCTTATGTTGTATGATGTTTAGTGGGTCATTGTCATTATTAATACAGTTTTGTTTAACCAGCACGCCTGACTCATTTCACTTAAGCTGTGCCAAAAAACAAAGAACTCAGCTGCCTCTATTTATATCAACTGCTTGGTATATTCTTGTCAAAATCTTTACAACATGGGGTTATGCTTCTTTAGCTGACTGATTGATTAATCTGCTTGACCTTTTTCAGATATTCTCTGGTTTCCTAACTCCTATTTGTAACAATAATAAGATTGAGAACAATCCAGACATCCTTTCTCAGGAAGCTGCTTATTTCTGGTAAGTGTCAGCCTGGAGCCTACTGCAGAAGCACAGGGCTCAGGCGTCTCGCCAGGACGCACATGGGGACAGTTCAGCACAGCCGCTCCGTCCTCACCAGCATGTCTCTGGAAGGTGGGAGGAGACAGGAGCGCCCCGAGAGTCCCACGCAGTCGGGTTGAGAACACGTTTACTATGCACAGACGGCACCGCAGTCCACAATCAGAGTGCCGCCATGTCTCGCCTGCTGAGAACATGAGTCTTTCTACAACAGTGTGCTGCCAGCACACCTACAGCTTCTAAAAATATTACTACCAAACCATCTCCCTTGGCTCCCTCAGCCAGATTTGTGTAATTTGCTTGTGGCAAAATTACAGAATTTTTTACAGTGCTTAGGGGTCAGTTCAAATGAACAAATGTGAATGCAAATGTAAAGTAATTAATTGATTGACTAATTATTAAACTACTGATGATACTCCTACTGTTTCTGCATTTGCTACAACTATTACTGCTACTATTAAGAAAAGGCCTTATCTTTGCAAACACAGAACAGATCAGACCAGCCATTCAAATGTGAAAATCAAGTACAATTACTAATGGACTAGTGTGGTTACCCATTATCTAGAATGAACTTCCCTGTATTGCATAATAAATTGCATTTCTGTTTAACATGGCAGCCTTTTAATGAAATATTCTATTCCACTGCTTTTCAAAAAAATGGACAAAAGAGTGTTAAGCAGATCTAAAAAATAGAGGTAATGGACATCGTGCTGCTCTAGACAAACTGTAACACTTAACAGAAGCTGAAAAAAGGACTTCACAAAAACGTTCCTGGCTGTCATCCAAGTTAAAGTCTTGCCAAGTAAATAAATAACTCTACTGTTGAAGTTATGATGGTAAAGGCAGAGTACAGGAATGGCAATTCATGAATCTGAAGAAACAGTATTGTGACATTAACATCCATCTCACAACAGAAGAAACCAGCTTTCTACATCATCTCATCATTATGATTAAAGTCTGTCTTGCCCTTTTCTAGCTCCGCTTTAAGTAAATGGACATGGTAACATCATGTTCCCTCAACTTTAATTAAAGAGGCTTTATTGCATGAGTTCTCTTAAGTGGAATAATCCTATCTGTCGCATTACTGAAGGTAATATTAAATTTCACACAGCAGAGGGAATGTAGGAGACAGAACTACTTTTTCCTCACACATGAAAGGTTACTGCTCGTTTTCTGATGCAAGAGATGCAGTCTAAACACTGAAAGCAGTGCTCATATGCAGCTGCAATCTAAGTCAATAGGAAAAAAGATCTGAAATGCCACAGAAATGTCAAATGCCTGCCGGCCCTGTCAATTCTGTACCACTTATTTCTTCCAAGATTTTATTTACTGAATATACGTACTTGCCAAAAGATCCTATAATCTCAGAGTTTTCTGCACTTTACTTTCAACCACAAATAAACTGATATACAGTAAAACAAGTTTTGAAATCTGAGCAAAATGGATTATAGCACGTTTTATTGCTTAACTGTCAGGTCTCGAAAAGATCATTACAAGGAATCTTATATTCTACATGGAATTTCTCCATGAAATGGTTTTGGGGAAATACAGTACTTGTCCTTTCTGGAAACAGAATTTTTCCCCCATGTCATGATTGACTCAAAACCAGAAAAAAAACATTTTCAGCTACAAAGTACAAACTGTCTAGACTTCTTGTGCTTTCAGACACAAGAAGATTTATTCGGTAATAAAAGACATTTAATAGGGAAACAAGAAACTTCTACTTCTTTTTGTCTCTTTATACAAAAGCAGAAATACAGAAACCATTGTTATTACAGCAAGTTAGTTTCAAATGTGTTTTTACCATATTGAAGCAGAAATATTTTTATTTTTTACTAAAATAGTTTTTTTGTTTCTCATCTGTATCCAACACTTTTTACTGGAATCCTAGTCTAAATCCAGACATGGTGGAACGGTATGTGCTTTCCTCAGGTGATTCTACTTCACAGTTCAAAACATCATCTTTTAAAATCCTTAGTTTTAAGTAGTGTTAGAAAGACCCAAATACATTTAAATATACATAACCAGCTAAAAATACCCACTACAAGGTTTTGTTTGAAATTTTAAAATACATATCAAATGCAAAATTGCCACTCAGTGCTGGTGCTCTGGATTCATTCCTACACCTGGGGTACTATCGACAGTTAGCATGTTCTTCTTGTGTTCATGTGGGTTTCCTCCAAGTGCTCTGGTTTCCTCCCACAATCCAAAGACATACTGGTAGGCTAATTGGCTTCTGGGAAAATTGGCCCTGGTTTGTCTGTTTGTGTCTGTGTGTGTGACCCATGATGGACTGGCATCTCATCCAGGGTGTATCCTGCCTCTGGCTCTGGCTCCCCCACGACCCTTAATTGGATGGATAGAACGGATGGATTTTAAAGCTACAGTATGAATTTCAACTTCAGTAGAATGCCTGTGAATGTAGCAAAAGCTGAACCTGTCTGTGGTCTTCCCCTGTTTTAAAGCCATGAGGCTTTACATAGTCACTTCACAAACTAAAGAGCTCAAGCAGTGAAGTGTTAGCATTGTGTGTTTTTTTAATTAGAACAATGAACTGATTTGTTATTATACTGTATAGATACCTAGTTTGCAATCTCGCTTGGCTTCCCTGCAGAAACTACTGTACACTACAGATATGGGGAGAATGAAAATCATAAGACAAAACTCCTCAAACACAAGATCCACTCAGAACAATTAATCTTTGATGCATCACAAGCTCCAGACTGCCTTATAGGAGAGAATAAGGTAACTAGAGGAGAAGCTCATCCTTTCAAGCCTACAAATGCCTGAAAAGTTGCAGGTGTCACAGTGTTTGAAACCTGAGAGGATTCTGGCTGACTAACATCCACCTCAGCTGCACTCTGCCAGTCGTGTCCTTCTGCTCAGGGAATCCTGGGCACCCAAGACTTCAGCCAGTGATGTTTGGGACATAAAGCTTCCTGAACGCCTGCCTTTATTGGCTGAACCCCTCAAATGTCATTATAATTTATATCTTTGAATATACAGTACTGAATCATTTGACCTTTGAATACTAACTTTCAGCTAGTCTGCATTCAATGCAGGCGTGATGATGCAGTGGTCATCCTGCTGTGATTCCATCACTGACAGTGCATCACAGTTTTAGAGCCTCAGCAGAGATTAATTCTGGCGTTTGGGAATTTCCTGTTTGGGAAACCTGGTGCTGTCTAGGGTCGGAGGGAATGTGCTGCAGACCCATGCCACTGAGCCCTGTAACAGAGGTCTGAAAAAACAATCAAGTCTCTATGGCTCTAGCAGTTTCTGACAGCCTGTCGGATCATCGGCATTGCAGTAAGTCAGACAGAAATAAGGAGTGGCAAAGATATGACAGAATTTTTAAGCAGGTGAGTGTGTGTCTATGGTGTGTTTTGCAGGGACAGCCTTGCTGGTAGACTGACTCAAGATTATAGCACAGCAGCGAAGGCGATACCCAGCTGAGAGTCTTTGAGATGAACTTGAACAGCGCGCCTGCGATCACAGACCTATTGAATGCATATGTGATCACTGGGAATATTACAGAGCTGTCCAGCTTTATGCAATGCCTGAACAAAATACTTTGGTGTAAGAACAGCTGTGAAGTATAATACAATGCAGCTGAATTGTTTTGGCAGGTACATAGCTGTGTCATATACTGTAAGTGTACAGTAGATAGTGAGTCGTAGATGGTGTGGAAATGTATTGAGAAAGGGAGAAGGAGTTCCTTACATGTACAGTATGTACTGTATTTATGATCAATTACTACTGCAGCACTCCACTAAGTGAACAATGCAGGCAAGACCAAGAGCCCCAAGACACAATCACCTGTGTACCATATATATTGTATACAATTAGTGCAAAACGTGTAATTGAAAATTTAAATCTTAAAAACATACTTTAAATTGAAGGCATTTGATCATCCTAGAATTCAAGGTCACCTGTAAGAATCTCTTTTACCAATCAAACAATAATGAAACCTTGTTCAGTGAAACTATGTCAACTAATAAAACAGTAATTAATACATCACACACATGCTTTTAGTTAAAACTTACCATTTTTGTTGCAAGATATTTGTAATTGTCTGAATGCTGTTTGCATTTATGTAAGTAGGAAAATGCCTTCTTAGCAATTTGAAATAATGGATAAAAGTTAAGTGTAGTTTTTAGTTGTTAGAAAATGACATTCTGCAATTATTATATAAGGGACAGATCTCACAAGGCCAGGCTGTATTCATGCAAACCAAGCTCACTAACCAACTGATACAAAATGTGATGCATCCAATTTGTACACAAGTTAGGACTAGATGAAGGGAGCTCTGTTGCGTCTAAAACTAGTTAATATCACACAATCACCTCTAGATGTCACTGAAGCCCTGAACTGTGTTAAAGTTGAAAAAAAACTCACTGAGGCCAAACATGATAAGAAAACAGCTCTTGGTTCTTTCAATTTCAACGCCTAATCCTTGAAAATGTTATCACTTTTATTTTTATTATTTAATACAAGCTACTGACCATTATGAGGGAATGTTAATAGAGCAGTTGTTCAGTTTATCCTTATTCAACACAAGCCTGTCCTCCACAGTGTATAAGTCCTCTGTGCAGTTCCAAGCAACATGTTTCCATGTGGCTAACAGGAAGCTGGAAGAAACTCTTAGGGAATTTAACATTTATGGAATGCAATAACCCAATTTAGCATCAAGTTAAGAATACAATTACTAAAAAATATTAAAATATTAACTTCCATTTTTATCCAAATGTCTGTTTATTACTTTTATACCCTATGAACTGAATTGTTTATTTTAATAAAAATAAGACAGATATGAATAATTAACAGGAGGACCAGAATCATTACCTCCACCAGCACAAGCAACAGTTTCAAACCAGGCAAATTCTTAGTAGCTATAGCAACAGAAGAAGTAGTACCAGCAGCAGGAACAAGTGTCAGTACTGTATATGAGCAGTATTTTGATGTTCTTAATTATTCTGTGCCGTGTAATGATAGGAGCAGTAACAGCGGTAGCAGTGATAATAGTAGTATAGCTCTAAACCTAATGTTGAGTTCCTGCTAGCCCAATTGTTCATAGCAGTATTATTTGCTACCCATGTCTCCAAACAATGTCATTTTGCATTCCTGACAGGTCAGCTCAGTGGTACATGCTGTGCCTACCCTCAGGGCATCTGCATCTTCCAGATCAGCTCTCATTCCCTGAGCCAAACTAATTATTTGGTTGTCAGGGCAGTTTTCATGGGGATTTACATTTGTTACTCAGCAAAATACTTGTCATTTCATTAAACACAGCAACCTTTTTTTTAACCTTAAACAGGAAATGAAACAGCAAAGATTATAGCAGCAGTGACAACTTTGACCATTACAAAAACTCGGTTTATGGTCACAATCTTCAAGGTTGAGAGATCATGACAGTCAGATCGACCTTTTAAATTCCTAATATTGAAAACGTTATTTTGCTTCAGCACACATTTTTTCATATTTGTCAAAAAAGTCAAAATATCTTGCAGGTGATAAAAATATGTCTGTAAATCAGAACAGCCCTTGAGTTAATCCGGTATCATTTATTCCCAGCAGGGACAATTGGCCATTCTGGATTTTGGAGATGAGCCACTGCTCACCGTGACTGCAGTAAGATGTCTGTCTCCCTGTCCTTGTGTGTGGGATAAAGGGAAGGAGACTGCTATAGAAGCTGATCTTAGTTTAATGTGAAATTTATCTGTGAATCCGTACACAGTTCATAATGACCTATATGCCGCTAACTGCACCTCACTAAAATGATAAAACAACAGTATATGTTACTCATATTTATATTTCCATTAATTTCTTTCCCTACCCTGTGACAGGTTTGCAAAATCATTATGATGCTGGATGCAATTTTGAGTTGAAAATATGTAGAAGTTCCTATGTCAACAGTTATACACTGAGTTACAGTGCCACTGAGCAACATCAAATTGTATTGTTTGTGTCACTCGTGCCCTGGCATGCACAAAGCTAAAATAACACTAGGTATATTACTCAATTATTTAACTCTTCTTAAAACATACTGTACAAAAAGGAAAATGACTAAATTAACCACCATGGAGAAAAATACATTGGAAAACATTTTTATATCTTAAAACAAATATATCACAGTGCTTTAGATAATTTGTCCTGATACACACGCCAGATACAATAACCTCTATCATGTGAATCTATTGTAACTCATTATTATGTCATTACTTCTTCTGGCATGGTGTAGATTCAATTTATGGTTTTGACCATGAGGGAATACATTGAATGGTCCATTAACCGGTTGGTTTAATGAATGCCTAGCCAATTCTGCTGCTTAAAGCCCCTTTCCCAGCAGTATAATCTCTTACCAATTTAAAAAGCTTAGCTGCATCTTAGAGGAATCTGTTGTCTGCGTGTTCAGTCTGTAGTCTTCAATTCGGAAACTCATGCTGTGAGAACACCACCAATTAGGCTGCAAGAAGATGCTTTTAATGTGCACATCTGTTACAGCTGTGGAGTTAAAAATATATGTAGATAAATGCAGAATTAAAGGCAGTTGTAATTTAGCTAGTTAAGCTTAAGAGCTTATCTACTGATCTCAGACCCTATTTGACTGTCAAGATTTTGTTTTCTTTTTAATTGAAAGGCTGAAACTTGGACGTGAAGTCCAAGAAAATGATTTTTACTCCTGCAGCTACAATGACGACGATGATGATGACAATAATAATAATACATTTACAGTATGTATAACATTTCATTAATGAATTTCAAGCAAAAGATAAAGAAGAGAAGTCAAGAAACTTAACAACTACAGAGGAAAAAAGACAGGTAATTAGTTTATAGTACTGGATGTTGATAGCATGCTGGTAGGGATGGGTTTTGAGATCTTTTAAAGGTCTCAGTTGAAACTACTTGTCTGAAATGATCAAGGAAGTTATTTCGCAAGACCAGAGCACAGGCAGAGAAGTATGGTCACCTGAGTACTACAGTAGTTTGGTTCTGGGGACCTGCAGTAATTTAAACTAACCCTATCTTACTAGAATAGCATGAAATAAAAAAAAATAAGGTCAGGGTGATCTGGTCTGACCTCCTTGCTCTGGCAAGAACCATGGCAATGCTGTGAGGACAGATCACAAACAAGAATGTTACTGTAGTCCAGGCATGGAAATCAGAGGACCCACAGGTGTTTCTAGCTATCCACTCAGAGTTAGTCAGATAAACAATTTCTGTCACATCAATACAGCCTCCATACCAGTTTACACTCTGCACATGCAGCAAAACAGGTTAGGCTGGACTTCATAAGCCTGTTTTAGCACTGACATTACCTGAAGTCTGAACACAGGAGTCAATGAGTGACTGTTCATGCAGAACATTAAGTGCTCTCTGAGATTAGGCAGGCCAGAGCAGAAGTGGCAAAAAGTCTTCTCTGGCGTTTGTGATAGATGGTGCCCTTTTCATGATGCTTTTAGATATTCAGAAATCCCTCAAAACTGGGACATGCTGTAGATCAATCTTTGGAAAGGGCCACCTAATATTGGAAATGTGTGCTCATAAACTGGTGTAAAAATGTTTATTTAATCTTTTTCCTCAGGCAGTCATCTGACCTTTAAGATTGCATGTTTCTGCTAACCCTTTCCTTAACATGGTTTAGCTAGGGCGGAATAAAGGAGTAATTTATTTTCCAGTACAATTAAGACAACAAGAATTCCATACACACAAAGAAAAAAACAAACAGACTTTTATGTGCCATTACTCAGTGATATCCACAACTATCGTACATCATCCTGATCCCGGCACGGACAATATTCTCTTGCGTTGTATATTGGGATGCCTGTAGTTATTAAGATCCCATGATAGTGTTGCTTTGATGGATCACCCCTTGCTTTCAAACAGTCATGCTCGAGGGTAAATGCCTTTTCTCCACATTTTTTTCCAGCATCTATCATTGTGTATGTACCTCACTGTGTTTAGAAAGTCCAATTCATATGTGGTTTGTTGGTTCTGTAGGCACCAGTGTCCCTGCGATGCCATCAAGTACATAAAACTTTATCCTTCCCAATGTGGGTATTTTTTCAAAAGCCTTTTGCTGGTAGTAGTACTCTCCATTTATTTATACAGTTAATGGGAGCCTTAATTGGTGCTTCCTTGATGCTGAAAACCCAAAACACAAAAGCACACCCATGGGGGAGTTCCCAGGAGGATATACCTTGGGGTTCAAGCTCCAGTCCTCAGAGTCAGGAATCCAGTTGTTTTCAGACATTTCCTTAAGTCTTTAAGTTATACACAGTTCTCACATAGAAGTGTTGGAATTATCTGCTTCTCCACGGCCTGAAGGAAGACTGCTGGGTTTAGGAACTTGATGTCTGAAGCTGGGAAGCCCTGGGTCACACAAATGCAACAGCCCACATCTGGGCAACATGTTTGCCTGCAGACCCAAGAGGGTCTGAACTGCGTGTCACAGTCTGGGTTTTTATAGACTCATCTAAAAGATATACTTTAAGAGATGGTATTTTGCGAGACAGGGAATGTTAAAGTAATCAAAAATACAATACAATATACTGTAAATTGTATTTGCTTTGAAGGCACAACATGTGTATTAAACGTAAAAACATACATGTTCCATGTATTTATGAGTGACCACATGTGTAACCATTTTTACGGCTGTCAGCAATTAGAAAACAATTAGAAAGTTGATTACTTTACTAATAAATGAGGTCCACAATAATTGACTAACATGATTGTCCATCTTTATACTTATACTATTGCCTCTGTAATATAATCCAACTCGTCAGTAAATTGAATTGCCTAAGTTCCAACATCAGGTGCCATATGGAAGAGGAGTGTATGAGGTACAGTATACTGTAGTTAGGTCATTTCTAACTAAATGCTTAATGCAGCTCTATACCCAGCCATTGTTCCACAATCTGTTTGCTACTTAGATTCTAGGATTGGCGGACATGGCAGGTTACTATTGAAATTTAAACAAATGTTAATGTTTTGTGAGTAACTGTCAATGGCAGCAGAAAATACTATATCCATCGTCACACCAAGGCTTAGGACACTTATTCAGCTTCAATCTAAATTCTTCAGGTCTCACTGCTGTTGTGAGCGCGATGATTCTGCAGCCATCGCATGCATGCCTGACACTCGAGGTGCTGTGACTAAACCCATCAGCGGTGCTGTTATGATTTTTCCCCCAGAAGGAAGTAAGATTTAGTGAAGCTTCTTGATCTCTCTTTTCACATGTTCCTACAAACACTCTGCCACTGCTTCTGTGTGTCTAAAGCCCTTTCTTACAGGACAACCAAGTATGCTCTGTTTTAATGGTTTAAGTAATGAAATGTTGTTGAGTATGGCAAACATAATGTTTTGAAAAGTGTACTGAATATGGAAGACTACCCTAATACAGTATATCAGATGAAAATCACCAACACTTCATTGTAAACTACTGTAATTTATTGTTCTTTCAGTGACAGTGGAGAACAAAGGGATTATGTTCTTGATGTAGGTTTGTTGTGGCCCAGGTGTGTTTTGCTCTGAGCTGACAGCATTATTTGCAAACTCGTGTTATAAAGGCTAGGCAGGTGTCAGCTAAGGTAGTTCTTTCTGTTAACTTTACTGCACAGTGTACTGTATGTAGTGCTCCCAGTGGAGCTTGGGTAGAAGTGCCATAGCACAGTACACTTGCTCCATCACTCCAAAAAGGAGCTGTCAAGGTAGGCTTGCACCAGAAATCAGCATGCTAGTAAACTCTGGCAGATGCATTCTGTCAATACTACTTTCTCTTTGGAAAGATGCAATGAAAGGTTACATTTACAGGGTGACTTCTTGTCTCAGTGCAATATGCATACGCAGCTTAGCTAAAAATTAAACTAAGTAAAAAATAAATCAAGCCTTTTATTCTGCATGTCTACTCTCTTCACTCTTTATGTAGATTTGTGTGCAATCTTTTCATAGATTTGCACCTTTAACCTTTTTAGAATTCCTAACAAGAGTGGGGAGCTCCATTTTCTGTACAGCAAAGAGCTTTGAAAAATCCCTGAGGTGCTGGCATGGCTGTGGTTGTAAAATAGCTGTATCTAGTGAGCTAGCTCTTAAACTGCACTTTTTTCTACACAGAACAGACCAAGGCATCACATTGGGATGCTGTATCACCTACTGCTGCATGTTAGAGTATAATCTGACATACATATGAGGTTAGAGGGTTCAAGATTTTAAGCAACGATAATGGCACCAGACCTTTTGGTAATTGAAACAATGTCTGTGAATAATACAAAACAATATAAGAGCCTGGTTGTCTTATCAAAAGCTTTATTGAATAAAGTTTTATTATTGGCACTTTTCACAGTGGTTGTTCTCTTTAATTGTTATATTAAGCTGCCTTTTATCCAGAGTGCAATTTTCATAATGAACTTAAAAGTACCTTTTCTGATGTGATCCCTTTCCCCAGACCTGCATTTGAAACAAATGCTACTGCAGCTTACAAAATTTGTCCAGAAGCAGGCAAACAGGAGATTTGATCAACCATTAAAGAAAAAAAATCACTTTCATAGTGACGGACTTCTACCTCTTTATTTAGAGTGTAACAAATAACCGGGCAACAAGTTATGTTTATAGATTGTATTTTAACATAGTCCTGGGGACTTGACATAAGTGCTTCTGTAAACCGTATTGTGTAAATAAAAGCTTGTTTTCAGGTTTCAACTTTGGCAAATCTGCCACCTCAATATCTTATTAAACCAGCACTGCTGATTTAGAGAAAATATGCTATTAACTGGAAGGTCTATAAGTTATTTTTCCTTGATTTTAACTTGATCCAGCCAGCAGTTATGTCACAACTGCCAACCCACCGAAGCTCAGCAGGTGTGAGTCTGGCCAGTACCTAGATAGAAGTCCTTCTGGGAATGGGAACAGGTGTAAGTGGGATCAGTAAGGGGTGCTCACTATGTAGGAAAAAAAAGAGCTTTCAAAGAAATCATTGCACATGGTGAAAAAAAACTCCAAATAGAAGACACCCCAGGCTGATATCGAACCTTGAACCACAGAACTACAAAATAATGACAATTGCCTCCTGCAATTTTATCTATTCTCCATTACTACTTCTGTTTATTTTGTTTCTAAAGTTTTAGTTGTAAACAATTAAGATAATTCAACTATTGCTGCTCTTTATAATAAGTAATTAAATCTTATCTAAATCTGTGTCTAGGGGCATAATGGGTAACTCACTCTGACAAGAAAGATGGGGCCTGATTGTAGCATGCAGCTATTTAAAAATATCGAAAGTAGTTTTTAATTAATATGGGACTTCCCAAGGAACCAGTGAAGAGCCTTCAGCAAAGGATGGTTGTAATCACTTTATCGTGGCCAAATGAACACCAGAGTTGCAGAATTTGGATGCAGATAATGTCTTTTCAGAAAACTTTCAAAGAATCTAGCAAAAGGAAATTCACAAATCAGCTGCAAGGAGGGGCAATGATTACCACATCTAAAAATAGGACAACAATATGCTCGGATAAGCACTTAAGAGTCAAGAATATTAATTAACAGAAGTAATGTCAAAGTTATACAACATTATTCAGTTCCCACTTGAATTATTATTATACAGCAACGGTGTTGCCCCAGAAAAGTAGAAAAGAGTTTTTTGACATTTTAAGAGGTAAGGGTGAAAAATACATTCCATACAAAAAAGGAAGATCCAAGTTCTTGTGTGGGGTGTGCTGCTTGCCCCCAGTGAGCCTTGATTGTTGTCTCTCAATGTGAAACCACACAGTTCCTCTTCAAACAGGAGGGCAATTGCTCTATGCCGAAGGTCAGCCTCCCTTCACAAAATTCAACAGTACTGGGGGTCCTAAAGGGGACTGGCTTTCCGAAGGAAAGAGAAGGTTCGGAAGGCAAGAGAATGCCTAACCTGGATTACAGGATTCTGCTGGGATATGATGCATAGCTGTGTGGGCTTTATAGACATAGCTATTCACAAGAAACAGTAGTCTCCTTTTTTTAGGATTACCTTGTACTGCACTTCAGTAGAGACCTGCAGTGACCTCCACTCCCTATTCCCTTTTCCCCACTCTCTCTTTCCTGCCTTGTGATCAGGTTGATGAGGATGCTTGAGCAGTAGTCAAGGAAACAGAAAAACAACTCCTCATGGAAATGGACAACATGGAAAATCTCTTCATGAAAAATGGGGAGGAAGAGTGCGGTGGGATTAAAATGGATAACAAAACTCGCAAAGCCTCACAAAACAATAATAATAACCGACCTGGTGTAAGAGCTGTCATAGCCTTAGCTGTGGTGTGTGTAATGAGAGGATCAAAGCCTGTTGTAAGATCTGCCCCTTTTCTTTCATGAGCTATCTTGGGGTGGGTCTGTTGGTGGATGGTGGGGAAGAAATCAGCGTTGTACAGGATGCGTGATGATTAAAGAAGGGACAGGGCTACTTGCAGCAAAATGGTGAGCATTTCAACTCCTGGCAGGGGAGCAGTATTTAAAGATTGCAGCTGACTCCTGTGAGTAATAACTTCGGCTGCTTGAGCTGCAATAGCTTGAGTTGAAAACACAGGATTCCTTCTCAGTGCTCTCTGACTCTGAGACTCTTGAAGAGACTGAGGTTTAGAAGGAAAATGCATTTAATTCAGGGCTTAAGGAAGAAAGCCAGGCTGAAAATGACTGTCTGGACATCTGATTTGTTTTCCCGAGGCTAGAGACAACTGCACAAAATAAGGTTAACATTTATTACAGCAGTAGGGATTGCTCTGGCTGCTGTCCCTCTGTCAGATTTGCTTCATTACTGTGTCCTTCAGGGTCACCTTGCAGTGCTATGAAAAGTGCAGTTTTGCCAGTTTTACAGTGCTAGACTTAATTGGGATAAGTAATGCTGATGACATTGACTGTTTAATGAATGGGATATTCTTCAAAATGCTAATAATCTATCCATGTGAAATTATTATTAAATGGTATTGATAGGAATGCTATTAAAATATAATTAAAAGAACTCAAGAAAGTTTACCAATGAGAGGAAGGTACTGGGTTCATTTCACTTGTCTAGAACAGTGCTTTACAAGCCTAGTCCTAGAAGACCACACACCCGCTGGTTTTCATTCCAGCTGAGCTTAATTACCTAATTTCAACCTTTATTGAACTAACAAGTTGCATGATTGGAGTATTTGTAAATCTGTTTTTCTATGAAAAGTGTTTTAGAATTCAAGTTTTTGAGTGAGAGCTTGGCTGGAAAAGAAAACCCTACATATGTGTTTAGGGTTGTGAACACATGCTCAAGTGACTAGTAGCTAATCCACCCTAGGATCCCACCTAGCTGGGGCCCTGGGTTTAATTCCAGACTTGGGGCACTAACTGTGTGGTGTCTGGATGCTCTTCCCGGGTTCACGTGGGTTATCTCTGTTCATCCCACAATCTGAAGACATTTTAATTGATTGGCTTCTGGGAAAATTGGCCCTATATTTTTGTGTGTGTCTGTGTTTGCCCTGCGATGGACTGGTATCCCATCCAGGATGGACCCCACCTTGCACCCATTGCTTGTCGGGGTAGGCAAGAGTGAATTTCCTCCAGATGCTCTGTGTTCCTTCCATAGTCCAAAGACATACTGGTAGGCTAAGTGGCTTCTGAGAAAACTGGCCCTGGCGTGGGTGTGTGCATCTTTATGTTTGTGTGTTCCCTGCGATGGACTGGATTTCATCTGAAATGTCTTGCTGGAATAAAATCTTGTATTCTATCCATCTATTTTCAAACTGTTTATCTGGCCCCCTTGCAATCCTATTTTGGAAAAAGTGGTTAGAAAATGGATGGAGGGAACACAGGAGGCTACGAGGCAGAAGCGGTCACATTTACTGTATAACTTCTTCTATTCAAGATTAAAAGAGGATCCAGTTCCTTCATCCCACTTATACGTTCACAACATGCCTATGACAACATGATTCTTGTCATTCTCATCTCATCTTCCAGGACTACAATGTCTGTTTTGGAACATGATGACAAAAACACATTAGTGTTTTGGTGTACACACCAAATTACTGTTAAGCAGAAGAGCATTAGTTTCTCTATATTGCATATCCAAATAGTTATTTTATTCATAAATTCTAATTTGCATTTTAACTGCAACTGGCAAATTAAAAAGTTGGTTCATTGCTGAGAAAAACTCTGGGTCCATTCTGCCTGGTCTGGGCAAGAAGATTAACACCCCAAATTGGACAGAGGATTATATCTTAAGATGCTAAGGTTCTTTCTAGATCATATCATGACAATGGTGAACTGTGACCAGGATCTCCAACACAACAATGCATGATAAGATCACTTTATTGGCCATATACAATTTCTTGTATTAGGAATTTGTCTTTTTGCATAAGCTTGCTCTCCATGAGACACACAGACAGGGGAAGAAGCTGGGGGTCAGAGCACAAGGTCAGCCATTTATACAGCACCCCCGGAGCAGTTGGGGTTAAGGCCCTTGCTCAGGGGCCCAATGGAGTAGGATTCCTCTTCCAGCCGTGGGATATGAACCGGCAACCTTCCAGCCACAGGCGCAGATCCTGGGCCACAGAGCCACTGTTATGAACAGTGTGGAACAGCGTGTTATCAGCAGTACTCTAGCGCCCATCAACTTCTTTCAATAGGAACTTCTCTCATGTGGACAAAGTCCATTTGATAAACTTTTCTTACTTAAATAAATGACTTTTTGTATTGCCAATATTGACAAGATTTTTAAAATTATCCCCATGAGGGTGTTACTGTCACGTGTTCAACTCTCTTGACGTTTTATTTTGATAGAACTGACGAACTGCTCGCTTTTGGTAGCCAGGCTACAGATTCTTGTTTTCTGTTTGTGTTTTTGAAGAACAGCCATGATTGACTTGATTTGTATTAGCTGCACGTCCTGGGTTATAAATAAATATAGGGATTGTGACTGAAGTCACTGTGCTGCTTTAGGAAGTGGGTTTTTCATCAGCTGTGTTTGCCATGTGAGTATTGGTCTCAGTCTCTACAGAGAAGAACAGCAGGATGTGACCAGGTCTAAGTTTTGGCAGAAGGTAGATACTGTCCTAGCTGTGTATTTAACTCACATCAGAGTTAATTTTGGTAATACCAATTTCCATAATTAGTTAATTTCTCATAAAGTTTCACACCTTCCCTCAAAAATCTTGTTGAGGAATGGGTCAGATTTGCTTATTAGATTTCATCTTGAATAGATTGAGTTTGTGCTTTTGCCTTTTTCATTCAGAGAGGAAGCTTGCCGTCTTCAAGGTTATTTTGTTGTTAAAATGTTCTTGCAATGCCCTAGCAATGTCAGGAGTCTTCTCACCATACAATAAGGCAAAAATGGATAAGAAAGCACAGCACAGATCTGATGCTGTAGGATAATATAATTGATTTTGACTGCATCTTTAAAACAACATCTCAATTTTTGCTTTAAAATGTTAGATACTTTGACCAACTTTTCACAAGTGTTCACTTTTAATTAGAACATTCATAATAGGATAGAGGGGATGAGAGGTGTCTGTCTGAATCCCAGAGCATGCTACTAACTTTGAGGCAGGCATCAGAGTTGATATGGATTTAAAAGTGCTTTGTATAAGGCGGATTGTGTCATAATCCCAGGTTTTAGATACAACAATTATTTAAAAGACAGATAAAATGTGGTCTAGACTTAAACAGGCACAGTGAACTTAAGAGACACCCCTTAAGAGACCAAAAAAAAAAAACAAATTCAAGCCGAAATGCTGTGTGGTTGAGACAGGAGGAAAATGCTGCCCCAGTATAAATTTGAAATGAGCCACACAGACAGTCTCTCTGATTCAATTGTCACCTATTTGTTTTCAACTAGAACTGACGATATAAATTGCCTGTTCCTTCTGCTGCTATACAGGGCAGTAGCTGATAAGGCAGAGAGCAAATAACAATTTCCCCTGGATTTCCATGATTTATCATAAATTGTATTCATCAGTTCATTGCGAGCAGGGCATTAGGGGCTTATATACATTTATATCAACAAAGGAGGAGCCCCTTTGCTTTAAAAATAAATGTGAGCACAGTGAAGATACCAGGGCAAAAGAATGAATTTTTTTCAGTGGTGTATTTTTACTGATTGAGCCCATGTTGCAGCTGCATGTTTTAGCAGTTCCAGTAGTTTTCATGACAAACACCCCAGTTAAGGACAAATAAAACATGACATGAATTCTTCCAACTAATTGCAAAAGCAAATGGTTGAGATATTAGCATTGCACAATACTGTGAAACACAATGATGTTCAGTTCTTTTAGTCTTATTATGCAGATGGGCACGTTGCAGAAAAGAACAGGGTACACACCACTTACAAAGAAGGCTTTGGTATAATGCATGTTGTAGACAAGGAACAAGTAAAGGGTTATTCCATGCTGAAAAGAGAAAAAAAGAAATTGAAGAATTGAAGAAGGCTCCACAGCAAGAATCCTACATTGAAAACACCCTGAATCCTAATCTCATCTATGAACTAATTTATCTAATTCACCATTAGATGGGAATGAAAGCATATGTAAATGGTCTCTTATGAACAATTTCCATGCAATTCTACCCTGTTCAGTTAGAAATTTGCCCTTTGGACTATTCTGCAGATGGTGAACAGAATAGCACTTTATGATTAATTCTACACACTCCTTTTGTAGAATTCCAGAGAACAGCCATATAATTGGGTTTGCTTTCACAAATGAGTCTTCATCTGTGAGCAGACTTGAAGACCTGGAGACTCCCGAGTGGCTGCCCCAGTCAAGTCTGAGCTCAGGTGGAGCACTATAAACCAGTCCTCGTGATCTGTTTGACAAGCGAGTCATGAATAAAATCTCCCCACCCCACCCCAGCTGTATCAGTATATTTGTATTTCATTCAGTGGTAATTATCCTGAAGCATGTACTGTACAATGTTTAGAATGGCAAAGAACACTAAACACAAAATGCTTCTGCAGTCTCCTTCCTGATTTTAACATTAAATATGTTCTTAAACAATGAAAAACATGAATGAATATCTTTATGTCTATCTCCAGAGCTCAGTTCAGCTGCTGCTCTTTGAAAATCAGCAAGAAGACAGGCACACCATTACAAGAGATACATAAAATTTGCAATATTCATCAGTCTTAAGTGACTGTAGTTATAAAATTCCATACAACTTTATTTCGATACTTCAGATTACTTAGGTTTAGAGGACATGCTATTTCTCAAAACAGGGCCAGAGCTCTGTGCAGGTCATCACCTGCATATTAACAGCTGGGTGGATCCAGGTGAATCCTACCCATCCCGTGTCCAACCATAGTTAAAGTCACAAAGCTCTTACACAGACCCATCAGGCTGCCATGGTAACAAAACAGCTTCTTGAGGCACTAGGCATTAGCAATGTGTTTGTGCTTGATATTTCTGGGCTCTTCTGCTGCAGTGCCGTACCTCTTTTTATATTATTTTCTATAGATTCTGTACTGTATTAGTTCACTCCCATAAAGAAAACCTGAACTTCTGGAATTATTTCATCATGTTTGGGCCTGAGGAGCTGCCTCTCATCCATATGTCACATGACCTCACATTGACACACTCGCCTGCAGTGAACAGGATTCAGAAAGTGGTGACCACTCTTGGCAGAGGAGCTTTGGGGAAGGTCTGAGATTTATAGGGTCTTGATAAAAGTGTCTCTCAGTTCACAAGTCAGCTGCAGGCCTGTAACAATGTCTCCTCTGCTAAGCGCTGCTCTCTCCTGTGAGGCATTGTGCATATCAAATAGCACCATACAGGTGGGTGTGCTGGACACATGTGTGCATGTCTCACTGTCTCCACAGATTGTGGGAATTGCTGCCAGACTGTGAAACAAGTAGCAATTTCTGAACTTAGTTTTTGAAGAGTGTATAACAAGAAAAATACAGATGCCAAACTTCTAAAACAGAAGCATATAAAGAACCCAAAACTAACAATAACCACAATAGCAGTGTAAGGTGGCGAACAGGAAATTTATGGGACACATGCAGATAAGACAGCGATTGGAAAGTAAGAAGATTTGCCTGCATCAGCTTGGCATTACAGGATTTTTTACTTTCATTTAGTGACCCACACCCCCCCCCCCCCAAAAAAAAATGTATTTGCCTTAATTCGTATTGATACTGGAGAGACAGAAAGCCAAAGCCTGGAGGTTAAAAAGTATTCTGAAAACTGTCTTGTTAAAGAAGCTGGGCATTGAAGTGCTCAATACTAGAACGTGTTTCTTTTGGATCTGCTTGCTTGCAGGCAGAGCACTTGCACCTATGAAGACAAAGGCACTTCCCATGCCAGAAAGGAATGTCAAAGGTCCATAAAATGATTTTGCCAGCTGCAGGTGCGTCTGCCTGACCTGCTGGACCTGTGAGCAGCAAGCGCCCGTTTTCCAAATTGTTTCTCGCACGCCGTCAGAAAGAGCAGGCATTTAGATGGCAGGCGGCTTGGAAACAGGAGGAGAAAAAGCCCCATTGTGATCAAGGCTGACTCTCCCTCACAAAGCCTACAACTCCACTGTCTAGTGAGCGATGGGCTCCCATTACAGCACAGTTAACAGTACAGAGCAACAGTGAATGCCTTCTGTGGCTGTCTGTCAGAGGATAGGATACCTGCATGAGTCACTGGAAAAACTATTCTGTATAATGCCAGAACTATAATTGTAGATCAGTAAAGAGTAATATTATACATTAGTCTATCAGAGTACACAAAAGTAAAGTATAGTGTTTATTTTCTTGCTTCTAAACACAGTACATATTTTCTTAAATTGATGAATTTCTTAGCTTTAGAGACAAAGGGAGTCAGAACACAAGTTAGCTTGAGTGTGAAGTTTTCTCCCCTTTTTAATACCTGCTTATTTCAGTACAGATTAAGAGACCCTAGCACAGCAGATAATGGATACATCTCAAATAGGATGCCAGTCCATGGCAGGTCTCACAGACCTAGAGGAAAACAATGTACAGGTGCCAATTAACAGACTGGGGGACAATAGAAAATCTGGGGAAAAACTCTACATAGAATCCCCAGGCTCAAATTGAACCCAGGCACAAAGGGGTTTACTAATTAACCACTACACTGAGTGTATGCTACTCAAATCCATGCTCACACCAACTTGTACTTAAACTCTGTGCATTTGTGTTTAGTTCTGTTGTGTCTACTAGCACACACCATAGTTTCAGTGTCAGCTTAGCTTCTTGTTACAGTCAACCCTTCAGACCCCTCTGGGATCCCTGCTCTTTCAGGTCTTTTCCTCTCAGGAAACACTGCCTTCTAGCTTATACAGCACTTGAATCACTAGACCTTCACTCAGTCTTCTTTAGATCACTAGGCACACAAGTATTCAATTAGACTATAAAATTACTTCAACTCTTCACCAAGCCTGCAAACAGCAAATGCCATAACTTCTGATCAACATTCCCAGAGACACATCTGTAAATGCTTGTTTTGTTTTGTTTAAACCTCCCCCCTCTTAGTAAAGTTACCTCCTAGCTGTTCTTATACTGTAAGCCTCTTACTCACCTCAGAGGTGTGGCTAATTCCATGCAGATCCTATCCTGACATCTCTTTTCCCTCATGTGGAATGTCACTCCTTCTGAGTGCTAATTATTCATTCAGACTTGCTGTTTCTTGCACCTTTGCACTTGCACCTTTCTCCAAAGCCACCTCTCATTTCTTCTCATTCATAATCACTGTGGGAGAGAAACATGCAGCTAATGGGCATATAATGAGCTCTTGAGGATATATCCTTGGGGAGACAGTTGATAGTAGCTAATGAAAACAAGTTTTGCATGCTTTTGGGAGTCAGAACAAACCAATGACAATCCCTGTGAAAGTGAAGAGGAAATGCAAGTTTCATACAGACAGATATTGGGAGAAATTGGTTGAAGCACCAGCCCAAGGGATAACAGGGGTATTGTGGGTACAAACCAAATATAGATATCTATATACTGCCCATATCTGTGCAACTTAACAAATGAAATGAATAATAATAAATAAATACAATTTATTTAAACAGTGGTACTGTGAGTTTTGTCCTTGAAATCAATTAACACTACATACAGTATGCATATGAAGAATGTCTAGAATATGTCACCTAAAGTACTTACCTCCGTGTATTATTTTATAACTAATATAAAAAGGCCATTTTGAAGGATTTGCAAGATTATATAATGCAAAGGGATATTTTTCACTTCCTTTCCCTATTGACTATTTCACGGATACCTTTGTCAGGTCAGTCCCCTGGTTGACAGACAGTCAAGTCTAATCACTTCTGCAACCAAGCTCATTATGCAATCATAGGTCTTCCTGACACATGTATCAGTTAAGTGAGTAATATTTGGCTCCTCTTCATGTTTAGCTTATGAGAAAAACCTAGAGCCCCAGGGGCACAGTGTGGTAGAAGTGTTCTTTTAATAGGTAGGGCAGGTGTCTTTTGACACTGACACAAATTCTGCCATATAATATAAAATATAAAAGTTATATAAAACGCTAACTTAATATTTTGTAAAAGTGATGAAATCGACTGAGGTAGATGAAATTTAAAACTTAAAAGGGAACTCCAGGAGTTTGTGTTGATTAAACAGCAATTCTGTGGGATGAAATACAACAGGGTAATTTGCCTGGCAAGACAGAAGTGGAATTCCCACACACTATTCATAGACTTTATTTGTTGCATGTAATCAACATCAAAATTGTGTTGAGCTACAACATTAATTTTAACTTGATTGCATGATTGTATTAATTTAACAGAATAATTGAATAACAGACTGCCCAAATAAGTCTTAACATCTCATACTAACTTCTATCTAATAATTAAATTATCTTTCATGCAGCTGATTGAAATGCTACTTAAACAATATCACAAACTAACTCTGTGAATTTATAACTTTATGACTGTAATTGGACTTGAATGACTCATTCAGTAAAGGCTGAGCCATGTGGTCCTGAAATTAGCTGTGACTTAGATGTCCCAAATAGTAACCTGCCAATGATCTTACCAAGCAATAATCCATGGCACCCCCTTGTCATCAGAAGCCAGGGGTATGGTCCCTCCATCACACAAAACATAATGCAAACCATACTAAACAAAAATAGAAACAAAAATATTTCTCAAGCTTTTTAAAGTACATCTGACAGGCAACATGCTGCACAGTGTACTGATGGCAAGTTTAGATTCAGAAGAACACAAGCCATCGATGGAGTTGAGAGATTGCATATGCTTCTACATCCTTGCTGTCAGAGACTGGTCCTCCTTCATTAAACTGAAGGTATTACCATGCATCTGTGCTGCAGGCTGAGCATGGCATCCTTCACAATAAAGTGAACTTACTCATAGTTGCCCCTTAGCAAATACCGACACAACCGTGACTCATCTGTGGCACATACACATTTGCACATCCATCAGGGTGAAGTATAGAAATCAAGATATTTGTGTTTATGTTTCCTGTGTGTTTTCTGGGCTGACTGATGTACTGGAGACTGAAATCTCTGATATCAACCAAGCCCAGCTTTGCCTGACTTCTGTGACATTACGGGATAATATTTCAAGGTTATATGATGGGCTAAATTTTCAACATACAGCATTTTTGTGGAGCAAAGCAATATAGTACTGTAGATACTTTTGTATGATTAGAAATGTAGTATAATAAAGTAGTTACTTTATTTTTAAATAACTGATAGTGTTGAAACTTTGTGTTCTTTTGAACCGAACTAAACACAAGAAAGGAGAACCTTATGTAAAATGACCTTTCAACTTTAATTAAAGCAATTATGAATTATGAATCTTGCTTAATACCATTTTGCTTTTAATCTTAGCTACCAATTAACCCTACCATCTATAGGGAATCCTCTCTCCTCCTGCCCCTTTACCTAAATTGTGTGGAGACTTATTTTTGGATTCTAATCTGCTGCAAGATATTTGCCTTTCTTAACAATGCTTGGCTTAGAGCAGAGAGGCATGTCCACTGGGCATTACGTTGTCGCTCACAAAGAGTGAAACGGGACATTTAAATCTGATAGGATAAGTTCAAATCACATTCAAGTCTAGCAAAGTTATTTGGAAGTGAAAGTCAACATAATCAATTCTCCTTGCTATGGAACAAATGTATTAAAAGTTCCCATTATCCCCTTTACCCAAAAAAACAAATCAGGAAATTTTATGGAACAGTACAGTATGTACAGTAAACTAGCCAGTATTTTCAAGAACAATTACAACTTATTAAAAAATAAACTATTTGTCTCTGGTCTGTTTGCAACAACAGGAATCAAACTGTTTTCATTTTCTGATGAAAAGTGCGGTAGTTTTAGAAAAACCACCTAGAACAGTCTCCTTCCTTATGAAATCTTGACATGATAAATTTGAAATAAGATGATTTTTTAGGGTTACTTTTGCTATTTTTGTAATAGATCTAAGTAATGGAAAGCTCCCTATTTCCGCACATTTATTAAGGCATCTTGCTGTGTTGCTGCTTTGCCACATCTTTGCTTTGTCATTGCCCTCCAGCCTGTCACACTTCACACACGGCTTGTGAGTTCACCATGGCCATGCCACAATAAACTTCTATAAACGCAGTTTTGTCAGGAAAGAAAAAAAACAAGCTGCAGCTGATTTATTGTAATGTTCAGAGTAAAGCAAATACAGCTTTAAGAAAAGGCTAAATGATCAAACAGCCACTTGTGGGGTTTGCACACGACAGCTGGTGCAGCAATCAGGTTTTCTTTGATAGAGATACTGTACCTTGTTACTCAGCCTGTCAGATGAAATAAGCAGACAAGGTCAGCAACCTTTGCGATCAGGTGTCCAATGAAAGAGTGTGTGTAAAGAAAAGGAAAACAAGCTCACAAAGCTTACATACAAAGTCAGCTGGTATTGAACATAACTTGATTGATCACTAGATCTTTTTCATCCTCCCTGTGCCTGAGAAAGAGCTTCTGTCCTTGTTTCATTCCACCCATTCCATTACATTGTACTTTGATTTCATTGTTGCTTAGCTTTGAAGAGTTTAATTAATGTAATTGTTTCACATTTAATAGTTTGTAAAAAACAGATTGTAATACAACAATTTATTTTGTTTTGTATGTGTTGTTTGTATTTTCTGAGCATGTATAAGGACATTTGCTTTTCTTATTATTAGGATTTTGAATTTTTACTTTTTATTCCAATCCAAACTAGACCCCTCAATCAGTGATGGAACCACTGCATCCAGGATAGAATGAATTTTGCCTGCATTTTTCTATCATGTGCTCTTTCAATAGCTATTTACTTCTTTTAAACACTGCACTGTTCCTTATAGGAAAGTGCACATCAATTGGAAAAGTAAGCAAGCAGCTCTGCTCGATAAAAGAAGACAATCACAAGACAAACCAGGAAAAATTCACCCAACTGAATTCACCCAGTTCTTGGTTGCACTGCCACAGTCGGCCAATGATGCAGCCTTGTAACTGTGAAGCATGGTCTGCAAGAGACCAGCCTGCTTTTACTACCTGAACTATTCTGGAGTCTGTATAGAAGCTCCAACAGATAATTAGCTCAAGATTTTATTAAAGAAAATACCAACATTTTTGCTAACATGGTGCTATGGTGCTCTTTCTCACAAGAGCACCATAGAATTGTTTTGTGCACAACACAGATTACATTACCAATAAGAATAGGCCTGGAAAACATACTGAGACACTAAATCTGAGTGGTCTTAGTATCTCAATATGTTTTCAATATTGGAAAGTGAAATAATAGCAAAGGCACTAACAAAGGATTTAGGCATAATTAACACCTCATTTCAATGCCTTTTTCCCCTTGGGTATTATCTCTAAAATGCTTGCTTTAACTATGCCCATTTAAACTCAGACGTGCAGAGCATATGCTTTAATTGAGAATGTTCTGTTCAAAAGGTAGGTTATAACAAAATAATAAGGAAAATAATAGAAAAATGTAAATTGACCCTAAACATTAAATAAATCATTTTTCATGAAGGAAAAAAAAACATATAGATTGCCTCTCTAGTTTTGTCATGATTTGAAGGGTTTTTAACTTCCACTCATTTACCCAATGTTCAGTGCATCATCTCAGCTCCTGACTAACCATTTACAAAGCAGTTTGAAATCCGGCAGTGCCATGTGCAAGCTAAATGTTAAATGATTACTGAGAACTAAATAATGAAACATTAAATCTTAAGACTAATCAGTTCCATGTGAATCTTAATATCCTGTGCAATCTGATCACTCTATTGCAACCTCCCAATTTATCCTCAGGTCACTCTTCCATAATTGAAATAAAGCATTGCTTTGGATTGCCTTTCAAGATGATCTCCCTAGGTCTGTGTCAGCTTCCATATTGATAAATATGAAAGAAACCACTGTTTCTCACTTCTGAATGTGTCCTCAAATAGTCCTATCTGGGTCTGAACAACTTACAAGTGCATCAAAAAATGAAAACAGGGCATCAGCTTAAACAATTGTTCTCATTAGATTGTTCCAGACTCTCCCAATGCTTCAAGACAACAGTCTCACTGTTGATTCAGAATAGCTCTACTTGATTGACTTTTTGGTGCTCTTGGGGAGTTTGAATAGTTGAGGGTCCCTTCAAGAGAAATTGATTTACTTCCTCTAACTTGTCAAATAGGACACTTCTTAAACCCAGGAATGTATCTGATCACTGTTGTCTGGACTAAATCTAGAGAAGCAGTGATTTTTTTTTGCAATGAAGTAAGCAAAATTGTACATAATGTTCAAAATGAGATCACACTTGTTACCTGATCGTTTTTAGCAGTCTTTGATTTAAAAGCTGTACTTTATTCTGTGTATTCTAGTGATTTGTTTGAATTGTTTAGTGCTTCCCTAAATCATCTACAGTAAATATTTAATTTAAAATTATATTAATATAGACACCTGAATCTTTTTTATAAGATGCTTCTTCATGTTCATTTTTCCACTCTTTTATTTGAAGTATACAGTATATTGCTGCTTGCTGCATGTAACAGTCTGCTCTTGTCTACATTAAATGTCATCTGCAAGCTATTTGCTCAGTCCTGAATCTCATCTAAGTCATTTTGAATTACTTTTGTAGCTTCAACAGTATTTGCTGATCCTTCTATTTTAATATTGTCTGAAAACCTGACTACTTTACTAACCACAGCAGAAATCAGATCATTGATATGTAAATTAATACAAAAATCCCATTACAGATCTACTAATGGCATCACTATAATTTAACCATTCACTGCCTCTGTCTATGTTTTCTATCCACTGAACACTCCTCAATACAAATGCATGCCTTACTTTCATTAAGTACTGTAAATAATCTTTAATTGATGCAACAC
The DNA here is from genome assembly GCF_040954835.1 of Lepisosteus oculatus. Taxonomy (NCBI): domain Eukaryota; kingdom Metazoa; phylum Chordata; class Actinopteri; order Semionotiformes; family Lepisosteidae; genus Lepisosteus; species Lepisosteus oculatus. Next base: position 1,106,012 of record NC_090724.1, on the reverse strand, counting down.
AACTACCAAATGCACCCAGGAATTTTTACTGAGAAGTTAAGACATAAGAATCTTTGGCTTAACCCACTTGGTAAAGGACCTGGCTGTAGGATAAGGAAGTGTTCCAGGTGGATGCTGCACATTGGTGGTGGTGGAGGGGAGTCCCCATTACCTGTAAAGCGCTTTGAGTGGAGTGTCCAGAAAAGCGCTATATAAATGTAAGCAATTATTATAATTATTATTATTATTAAGTGAGGTCCTCCATGCAAAGTGAGGTCTTAGTTAAGGGGTAACCGCAGGGCCAAGATGTGGTGTATGGAGACAAGGACAAGGAGGGGAGGGGCTTACCATGGTATTTATAGCTTGCTTGAGCTTTGTGAGTTTGTGGCTGCTGTTATGTATGTCATTTAAAAACTCCACTTCACAAGAAATAATGTCAAGAACAAAAAGCACATGGCAATGCAGTTATAATAACCTCCAATTTACGTTTCTTGGCTGAAGAACCAAGCAGAACACCAAAACCACCGGTGTGACAATTCTCCTGGAGAACCGTTAGACATTTATTTGGAAGCAAGAGTCTGAAATTTAGTTTGGAGTTTTGTCCTGAAGAGCAGGAGTCCGAAGGCTTTAGAGACAAAGAAACAGACGAGGCTGAAAACTACAGTGCTGGGGTGTAGGGAGAATCTCAAGACTAAGGGCTAGTGTGTGGCAGAGTAGTACTGTAGGTGTCATGATCGCAAACCCCTCCTCTTTAGGGCGCTCCAGCCCTTCCTTGTTTGCCTCATTGCCCGCACCTGTTCCTTGTTCCATCCCATTAAAAGCTAGATGCTGACACTAATCCGGGCTCTGCATTGGTTCCCACATCATGCGAGCCCGGGACTTAGTTTCTGTTCCTGTTCCCATTCCCGTGCCGGTTCCGACCAGGTTCCTGTTTTTAATTGTCTGTCTAGGATGGACAGCCCTGCTTTGGACTTTTGCCTCCTTTTGGATTCTCCCTTGGACTTCTTCCTAGATCATTTGCCTCGGCCACACCTCCCAGGCCACCAGCACTCCATGGACACGCCCCCCTGTCTTCATTCCCGTATCCTGCATGACTTTTCCCCCTTGTTTTCCTCACTCTACCCCAGATTGTGTCGTCTGCATAGGGTCCGGAAATAACTGTTCAATACGATAGGTGTGGAGCTGGGGACAAGGAGTCACTGAAGGAGTCTGGATGTTGAAGAAGAGCCAGAAAGAGAATCTGAAAAAGTAAGTAAAGATTAAACAAAAGGCACAAAAGATGCACAAAACAATGAAGGATGGAGGGTGGGATAGCATGGAGCCTTTGGAATGAACTGAGAGTAGCAGGACAATGTCTCTCCAAGTGTGGAGACCCCAATGCCTGCACCATGATCACAGATTTAAGTCAGTGTGTCACTTTAAAGTTAATAAAATTTGGCAGACACAACCCCTCCAGGCTCCAGCCCAATGTTCAGATTCTTTAGCACTGAGTATCCAAGTTTAGATTTTATGTGATGGACGGTATCCTATTTGCACTATTTGGAATACTGACAAATGTTTCACTGGCCTGACACCTACAGTATATGAGGAATTAATCCTGTGTGGGTCTTTTGTTAGGAGGGGAGGGGCTTACCATGGTGGAAATGGTTTCCTCCATTTCCACCATGGTAACTGCTTCATTTGTCGGTGTGCCATGTCCCCCTATAAGTAGGCTGCCTGAGCACATGAAACACATGAAGGATAGCCAAAATATAATGCACTGCAAAATGTGTTTTAAATTGCCAACTCTTCTTACTGACAAGACCTCTAAAAACAAACCAACGCCAACACAGTTAGCTCCTTTATATCTCAAATACTCATAATTATCTTCATGTGAGAATGTGGCTCCTAGCCCAGCACAAATACACTAATTAGATCAACAATGCACCTCTGTATACAGACAAAAGATGCCTTAACTGCCTCTAATTGCAGCTCGGCTGCAACAATCATCCTTTTAGCTGGAATGTCACAGCAGTTACTGTTTTCAGGTTCTGAGAAAGGCAGGCCATTTTCTAACTGCTTTATCCAGCTCAGTAGTGGGGGAGCTGGACCCTGTCCCAGCAAGCAATGGGTGTAAGGCTGGGAACACCCCGAATGGGACACCAGTGCATTACAGGGCCCAGACACATGCAAACAGGCAAACACTCACATCTTGGCCAGTTTTCCCAGAAGCCAATTAAAAAAATGTATGTTGGACATGTGAACACAGGCAGAACATTAAATTCCAGACAACAGCCCAGGTCAGGGCCGCAGCTCTGCAAGACAGCAATACTAACGACTGTGTCGACATGCAGTCCACGTTAAATTCCAAATGGTTGGAAATAAATATTTGTTTATCTTTATGGTTTGCTGCTTTGTTTATGCCTTCACTAACTTACTTTTTTGGGAATGAAGGGGAAATGTGTCTATAAGTAATAACGCCCATCTTCCCAGACAGATAGAGTACAGTTATTACTTCTATAATTTGCTTGGAAGGCAAACTAGTGTCAGAACCAGATTTTCTATATATTTTTTATTTTGCCCACATTTATTTAATTTGTTTACACACAACTCCCGCTTGTAACAGTATTTTATGAAATTACATAATCTCTCCACTTTGCATTTTCATATTCACAGTTAAATGTAAAGTAACAAGCTCCTTAGCACCAGCAAAACAATATGCGTGATGAAAACAATGTATTTGTCATATAAAGGCGTCTCAAAATGACTGATTTGCAGGGAGACAGATCACTTTACTGATTTGTATTTTGTGTGAAATGTGTGAACAACATTGTAAATTAAGGGCCAATTTTGATGTTTGTATATTTAATAACAACTGTAGAAATTCTATTTCCATACAGTAAACATTATGGGTTTTAGGGAAACTTGAAAATTGCTCGTCAACTTGAATAATTATCCAGCTTGTTCTAAAACACCATCAGAAAAAGATGGCACATTCATACATTAAATCTTGACCAAGGTACTGTATTTAAGACGATGGCCTATTTATGTTAATTCTTTTATGGCGGGCATTTTATCAAGCAAATTTCAGAGACATTTTGGAAATATTTATGTAAGTAAAAATTAGGTTTGTTGCAGGATGAGACTTTGCTACAGCAGTTTATTGTACATTTGTTTTAATTAACATTCCCATTGATCATGTTTATTCTTGTATGACATAAAATAGTTTTGATATTTTCTTACAGTGATATTTTGTCTAACGGTATTTCTAACAGTCTCTGACAATGTTTCATTTTCATTCTTAATTCAAAGAGGTAGTAGAAGAAAATGCAGAGCTACACACCTACACATTTTGGTCTGATGGTTTATTTCATCAGATGATTTACACCTCCTGTGCTTTTTTATCAAAGCATCAACCTGCATTCATTTCAGGGGTGTGTTCACAAGCCTGCGGTCTGGTAGATAGTGCAACTACTAAAGTGATGTCTCTGTGGTCCCAGGGAGGTGCACACATCATATCAAGATTGGGAAACAGATGCTGCACTTGTTAAAGAGTTTGTTTTTTATATTCCCATTCTGGCTTGTAATTACAGAAGCAAACATTTTATAAGACAGCTTAATATTAAGAACAGTTTTCATCTACAGTCCTTTATGTACTGTATAAATACAATGTCTAAGAGGCAATATAACTGTAATTTAAGTATTTTTGTACTTGGGTTTGTGGGTGAATATGTGATTGTGACGGTAGAAAATATCCCTCTAATTGCAACTGTGGCTCCAAACAGAAAATCCAACAATATAAGAAATCTCACTGTCTGGAGACAGGTCAGTAGATGTATTATCAGCCTCACTATATATTGTAGGAAGTCTTTGTTTCATTGTGACTTTTTTGTTTAAAGCTGAATGAAGCTCGGTTTGGGGGACTCTATTTTTAGGTTCTCTATCTTCTCTGTCTCCTGTGCATGCCGGTAGAATTTGGGGAGCAAATTTAACATTCTATTAAAATTTCAGAATCGTGTCCACAAATACATTGAAAATCACTTAATGTGGCCCATTTAAAGAAATTGGTATGTTTCTTTTCATTTAGATTTTGTAGAAATTCTCAAACCCCAAGTCAAACCCACCTCTTACACTACTCTCACTACTACAAGCATAATGCTGTGCACGTTATGACATATAGAGTGTGACATCTTGAAAAGTCTTCATTAATTCTTTCCAAACTAGGAACAATTTCAGTGTGTTGCTGAAACATAGTCCCTAACCTAAAGAATACCTGAAGTGCTAACTATTTTTCAGGAGTCCTATCTACAGCATTAGGGTTAGGGTTAGAGAATCCCTGATCGCAGATCTTTATAAATGTTGTGAATGTGTTTTTATTCCATGTAGTATTCATTTTTTAATGGAACTTTTGAGTTTCTTTGACATTTGTTTTGACTAATTGTTTTGGTATTGGGAGTGACGTTTGGTATTTCATTATGCAGTACTTCAGAAAACACTTCATCTACATTTTTTTTAGTTGTGAACATAAAGACATTGAAACTCACTTAATTTGACACATTTATAGAAATGTGTTAGCTTCTTTTACTTTTTGTAGAAATTTTAACCCCACCCTAATTAGATTCTTCTGTATATACTAATTAAATATTTTTTTTGATACAAGTATTCCGATATCAAATTTGTGGCAGACCGATGTCTGATGGTAAACGAATCCTGATGCATGATTTTCTTTTGAAGAGCTGAATATCCCCAAAAAGGTTGTTAGAGCTAAGGTGGGAAAGTTAGGTGCCAGCGTGACAGTCTTTTGAGCACCAGGCTTCACCCATGAGCTTCTTCAGGCTGAGATTTTAATGGGCAATCTGTCTCAAGCACAGCATTACACTAAGCTTTCTCAGTTCTGTTTTCCTCCCCACTGCACCTCTTGTTGTTGTTTTACAGCTGGCTTTATTGAGACTTGGATGTATTTCAGATTTCCAGGCCTACTCATTCTGTAGCTGTTGCCAAAAGGCCGGGACTTGGGGATTCAGAGCAGGGGTCGGGAAAGGCTAATGAACAGGAATGAGGAGTCATGACCGGGACCCAGGCATGTCAGATAAAAGGGAACTCGTTAGTTTTCTTTGTGCGTGACAACTTCATTAATCTTCCGGCGGTCGATACCCTCAAGATCGTGTGCAATAGATTCCACAGGGTTTTTTTTGCATCCATACAGTCTTATGCTTTGTATCCCTGGTTACATAAGGAATATACTGATTTTAATAGTAATAACCACTGTGAGTTAGGTTCTACTGTATATGTTGAGCTCGAAGCTTTCAACCATCAAAGACTGTTTTATGTCTCTTCAACATAATGTTAGTACATCGGTCCACTGTCAAAGGTTTAGATGGAGTAACAGTAAGTTCATTTTAAAGAGTACTGTACAGTATATGACTCCATAGTGTAAAAGTAAAAATCACTACGTTTTCTAATTCCTTCTTTGAGTGCAATAGAGTTTCACACTTGCAAATAATCAATTGAAAATAATCATTGAATTATATATACTTTTAATCTCTTTCTGAAAATGGCCATTTTGTGGTCACAATTTCCCAAATTTTCACATATAGCTTTCTCACTTAGCTGGATTACTTGGAAGGATCAGATAAGTGCGAACACAGTCCCACGATAAGCAGCAATAATACCATCACTCAACATGTCACTATCATTATTTTTGCTCCCAGTTGCCTTAACCCACTTTATGAGGGGAAAACTGAAGTTCCACAAGATTATAATCTTGTTTTTTCTACAATCATATATAGTATATGGACCAGATATGAACCTGAATGGTAACTAACACACTCTTATCAATACTTTACTCGAGGTTTTATTTTTAAGTATATCCATAAAGATTCAGAAGTATTCAACCTTTTTTAACTTTTCTGATTCTATTCCAATTTTGATATAAATTATTTCTCTAACACTGTTTTGGTTCTCTCTTCCAAGCGATACTCTCACTAACAATACTTTCCTATCAGTCTGTCTTATTTCCTATAAATTACATTTCTGTAGCTCCTATGACATTACATTTATTTCCTCCAAAACCCTGTTTCTTATTCTCCTACTATTGAGACCTAAGTTTGTAAACACATTTTTATTTCAGAATAAAACTTTCATGGATGTTCTGCTTCTAAGACACTCAGTTATTTCCATCTACCAGGTAGAATGAGAGGGATGCATTTGCCTATGGATCACTGTTGTTCTTCCTATTCTTGTGTCAATTCTAATGCTATTATTAAGAAAATAAAAACAAAAGTTTCCGTTACTCATTGACCATCATTACAGGCAAGACCTCTAGAAAAGCACTACTGTACATAGGAAAGAGGTAGATCTTGAAAACAGTGAACAGACAGGGAACAGACAGATACAAAATCAATGGAAGAAGAATGGGTAGACATCCAAAACATAATGTTTAAGGCTCAAATGCATTAATCTGTGAAACTAATAATTATTAGGGTCATTAAGGAAACAATCAGAAGAAATAGATAACTCAAAAATACAAAATGAGTACTCCAAACTAGAGACACAACTGAATAATACTATGAAAAATGTCAAGAGACACACAATATAAGACATGTACAATATGTCCCAGGTTTTAGAAGGATCTCCTGTCAGTATTGAGTAATTTTAGTATAATTGGAACTGATGCTCTTCAGGGACTAGGATGGCTTTGAACTAATAAATCACTGGGACCTGTTGGTAATTTCACAGTTGTACTAGAGGAAAAGAAATGTTACTCATAAACCTTCAAGCAGGATGTGAACTGTGCTCACAAATCGGAGAATGTAAATGTAACACTTATTCGTAAAAAGGTGAGAAACAGTTAACTGTGGACCCAGCAGCCTTATATAACTGAAAAACAAAATCTGGAAATGCTAGAGCTACTGTAAACTAAAAGTATATTAAAAAAATACATTCATGAGAGAGAGAGTGAACATCAATTCAAAAAACAAAAATGCTGCTGAACCAATTTGCTAGAATTCTTTGAAGGAGCAAATAGAATAGTTGGTAAAGTATACACACTGAAAAAGTTAGGTTTGATTAGGTCCCTGATGAAAGCTTAATTCAATTCTACTGAAAACAAGAATAATCTAAGACAACTGGAAAAACACCCTTTACAAAATGTGTACATGCTGTATAATTTCTAATTCAATACAACAGGACCTCACTGAGAGATGTGAATGCTCTTGCAAGGCACTGTACCCATTGCACACTGTACAGGTCTGAGCTCCAGGAAGCTACAGCACACATGAGAGGGTTCTGGGTGTTAATATAGAACCGCTTACTGTATGTCCTCATCAGGGCAATGTGCTCAAACAATATACAAATAAAACAGCATTTGAGAATGGAACCTATGCTCAAGCTTTACATCAACAGGTGTGTCACAGAATTTTGCAAAAGCCTTATATAAGAAAAACAAAATGAAGACTAAATTAAATATTTATTTTGATGAATACACATGAACACAGGCCAATCTGTAAAACAGCAAACACACAAATAAATCGTGGTGTGAATTGAGTTTAAAAAAAACAAAACAAACTAAACAACAAAAAGAGAACGTTTGAGAGCTCCATGCTTCACTGTTGTCAAGGATCAGGTTACCATCCATTCTTTGGACTGTTGGAGGAAACTGGAAACCCACTCGAATGAGTGGATAACAGAAAACCCCCCCTCAAGATTCGAACCCTTGGCCGCAGCTTGCGAGGCAGAAATGCTAACCACTTTGTCATTGTGCTGTCTAGCAGACAGACTAGTGGAAGAAAATTAAATGAACCAACTTCAATGTTGAAAAAGTGTTTTTATGACTTAAAGTGGCTGAATTCAAGAAGATGTAATGCTTTTTCACTTCTCAGAAACCTTGACCAAAGGTCTTTTGTACATTCTTTTTTTTTAAGAGGCACATCACCCATCCCATTTATTTTCTCTGGTTTATGGTTAATCCTCTGAATTTTTCCTTTGAAAAGATCTGGTGTTGTCAAGTCTACTTTTCTTCCCATCACATCATTTGGCAGCTAACAAAAGCACAATATATTTGCATCCTTTTGTGCCTTAAATGTACACTGAGCCACCAGTCAAAAAATATAGGTTACAGAGTCTCTATTTCTTTTTTTCCTTTAATCTCTTTTTCTTTTAAATGTGCTCCCTTTTCTTTTCCACAGTCTTTTATTTAAATAAAAATACATCTCCATGCAGATGGGCTTCTTAAAACACAAACGTAAAATAAGCACCAAGAAACAGTTTGTATTTATGGGAAAACTGCACATTAGCAAATAAATGCATGGATAGATAAACAAGAACAACCACCCAACAGAAAATCAAAGAGAAATGTTGATGGAAGGAAAATAGGTTTTGGAGAGACCATGGAGGTAGAAAATGATAGTTATTGTCTCCCTATCATATCAAGAAAAAAAGCAAATACTGTACATAAAAACAAAAATCTTAATGTATGAAATAGTCATGGTATGGACTGCAGTATTATAGTTCTCACAAAGCTATGTTTTCTATCCTATTTGCATTCTGATGTGTTTTCTGTGCTGTCTTTCATCCACATGGACTGTTACAATCAAAGTCACTTTATTTTGAATTCAATTGTCTGCTTTCTCCTGCACTAGCGTATCTTCCTGACAGCATTCTGTATTCTGAGTAAATTCCCATGAGAAGAATCTTCTTCCCATTGAGAAGAAGAGAATTTTCATTGTGGTGGGTAAAGCTCTACTGTCATTCATGCTTAACTGGAAAATAACTGTCTTGGTGTTTTGTCTGCCAAAAACACAGATTCCTCAAGGATAGACTTTTATATGTGCCCACAGATCCACTTAACCCCAGTTATTCCAGATATAAACCAATGTCATGTGGATATTCAACACTATGTTATTAACATTGACAGACCCAAGTCTGCAAAGCCAGTTGAGCCTGAGATTGGTAATATCAAAAATCTTTTCAAATATGTTTAATAAACTTACGTTTACATCTGTTTTCTAGCACTATCATGACAGATTTCAAATATGTGAGATTTTAGAAACATTTTCGATCTAAAGTATAGAGGGCTAGGCTATGAAAAATAGTTAATATTTGAATATATTTAAATTGAGATTAAATACTAAATAGCTACAGCAGTCTAGTCATAGCTACATAACGCTGGTTAGTGCCTGTCTAAGTTAAACTTTGTAGCTACTAAAATATAACTTGGTAATATATAGGGTTGGCAAAAAGATTTGCCTCCTGCGATTTTAATGGATATTTCACAGAAGGACCATGAAACCAGATGTTTCACAAAATTTAACCAGAGATTTTATAAGATCCCTAAATAGTTCAGTAAATAAGAGAAACATCTGGTTTCATGTTATCACTGTATAAATACACTTCATCTTCCAGAACATAATAAAGTCTGATCACATTTACCTCTGCCTAAAAGCTAAACAATTTGTCCTTTCTCAAGTAGCAGTAGAGTTCCAGTTACACAAATAGATTGGGATCATTCTGTCATGTCAATCAATATAATATTATGTCAATAATACAATGCAGTTTTCTATATAGCTGCATATAAACATAAATTCAAAATATACTCTGTACATCTTTAGTGTTAAATATTAACATCTTCTCAAAAGATTAAAATTAAGGCAACCGTAAATTACTGAAAATTAAAAGATTAAGAAAACTATACATTTTAATTACAGTATTTAATACAGTTTACAGTTAGACACTAATTATTAGCATGCTTGCAGGCTTAATAACACATTTAATTGCAAAGAGATAAATGTTTAGATATGTGCATTAAAGTATTTATGAAGGAAATAATATCAAGGTTAAGCTAATAAAGACTATGACAAAACCCACAACAGAATTGTTAAATGGTGGTGATATTAATATAAATTTAGCAAACTGAGGTTTAAGGATTATAATTCTAAACACAATTGACTATTGAAAATATGTAGAATGTGAATGCATTATTTATGACACATATGAGGACATTTAGGGCCAGTAAATCGATAAAGGAAATAAGAAATATTACAGATAAATTCTGAGAGGAATTTGATCAAAAGAGGTGAAGAGATGCCTACTGCCTCATGCAAAAACAGGCTGAGCTTGCAGAAACCCCCAAGTGCCTGAGAAAATCAGCCTATGCAAATGAGCCAGCAGGAATGATAATGCAACACATGGAAAAGCTGAAAGAGGAAGGCTGGTCATATTTAGAGAATGTGCTGAGCTGCATTAACAACACAACACTTTTTAAAGAAAAATCCAATATTAGAATTTTGATTTAAAACCTAAAATCATTTTCTCCCAAGGATTTTCACTGTGCTGGTTTATGCTGAGGGAAAGACTTTGTTCCAGGTTTTCTTCATACTGTAGTGAATCTGTAGAAGGCCGTAAAATGTTTGCAATAGTAAATATCTCCTACAGCATGTGTTTAGTTATAACTGAGTACTTATAAATAATAACTGCCATTCTCCACTTGTCAACTGCACTTGTCAATGGATGTCCTTTCATCACAGGAAAACAAAAGGATAATGTACTTTGCTTTGTACTGCAGTCAGATTGTAATGTGCATAAAATTTCAAAACTTGGAACAGGTGGAAGTTGTGATGTAAATGGGAAGAAACTTAAAAAGTCTGCTTACATTTTATAGTTGCTACTCTGAATATTCTGTGATATTCAGTGGCGAAGACAAAAGTCTATTATTTTGTTGGTCAGACAAAATTACCTCCTTCTAAAAAAAACATCTCTTGTTGCAGAATAAGTCTTGGGCAAAACGTTTGGTTAATGTATAGTCTCTCTCAGTCTGGCAGTTAACTTGAAACTAAGTAGGTGATGGACAACAATGGACACATTCATGTGATTCACGAGATTTAGAGAGCAAAAGAGCAATTCCCTACTTCTATACAGTATCTTTTAACATCAGATTGGTCGTGATGTCATCAGATGTAGTAAAGGCCTTACTATCACTCATAGTGTCAATGTCTTCTGAAAATATTGTTTACAAACATCTCAACGTTGAATTAATTTCTAATAAAGAGATTTGTAATGATGCTAACCAAGAATGGTTCATAGACCACAGAATGAGTTGGAAAAGAAATAAAGTAGGAATTACAATAGGGATTATTTTAGGAATACAATGGGAACACTACATGGATCTGAATTTCAAGAAAAGCAAATCATTGTCATGCTCTAAAAAACTATAAATACACTTACTTCCACTGTAAGATAAGACTTGAACCATTTAAGAGCAATGTCAGAAACTCCAGTCTCAAGATGAAAAAGTAAGATATTGTGGTTAACAGTAAAAGCAGCACTGAGGTTAATAAGAATAACAATAGAAAGAGTATGAGAGGGAAGAGTGTGAAACAAGAAATCCAGGATCTTAAGATCTTAGGATCTTAGATTCAGTTATTTGTAATTACTAAGTGTGGGACCTTTGTTATGAGTTGGGCTAAAAACAAACTGGGTTAGATTAAAGCATTCCAACAAAGCTAGGGAAATCTTAGCTAGATTGGAAGACTGTGGATCTAGAAACATCAAGAATCATCTCAAATGGCTTTACAAAACTTTCAACTTGTAGATGCTTTATTTAGGATTCTGCAAATGTACAGGTCAATTAAGCATGATGCACATGGTGACTAGAACAATTTTCATTAAATATCTTATATATAAGTGTGAGTCTGACTATCCTATGGTTAATCATAGTATACTGTATATATATTCATGCATGTATCTGTGCTTTTGAGAAAAAAAAAATTAAATAATTAGGTAAACAAACCTATGATGTCCATTGCTTGCAGTACAATAAACTGGGATGGATTAAAGTGTTGTAAAATTTTGTTTTTCATCTGTTTCTTAGCAATGTGATCCAAAGGTGTGTTTTGTTTTCAGACACTGCCATACATGAATGTGTTATATTAAATAACATGCCTGCGGTCATCCAGAACATTCCAAAACAAACAAAAAAAAAACACACTTTGTCCCTTGAAGCACTGAAAATCTCTATCTTCCATTCTGATTTCTTTTTTTTTTTGTTTTATCATCATCATCTGTTTATTTGCTGTGAATAATTCATTGAAGGGCTGCATAATACCATTCCCCCAGGGCTGCGAAAAGAAGAAGCAAAGCTTATTATAAAAACTGCTATCATTCTGCATTCAAGGCACACGGAGAGAGACCCACCTTTCCAGATTCCTGAAGGAAACAAAATGCTATCCTGTATGATTCTCAGAAAAAAAATCTCACGAGTACACAGAGCAACACCTGCCATTCACTGTCACCACAGTAATGCTCTATAATTGGCATGTTGGAGTTGGATCTAATGAGAGGAAAAATAGAGAATGCTTAGACAGGAGTGGCTTTGCAGTTGGAAACACTGCCTCTAATGCAAAGCCTTGGTGAGGCCTGTATGTACCAAGAAATTGAGCCACCTGGATGGGAAGTGAAAAAGCAACAGTGCTTGTCCAACTGGTACTGTACCCATCCACTTATCGTTCAGGTAGAAAATAAGCTAGAAAAACCCAGGCAGTACTGACAGAAATAGGTGAAACCACAATGATGTAAATGAGCACAGTGGAAAGTCCTAGCACTGGGTATTCCAGCTATACCTTGGTGATGTCAGCCAAATTTCTTCAGTGAACATCTTTGATTCAGTGCTTTTCAGGAATGTATAAGTCACTTCAGGCATGAAACTAAGACCTACAGTTATTACCCCATAGCAGTCATTCTTTCAGTGTGACGGTTGTCACCAGACCTCAATTTAAATGTCAAAAACACTTTAAATTGACAAAATGCAGGGTTCATACCATTACCTGTAGAACAAATGGTCTCTGAAAAAAAAACAGTGAACAAAAGAGAACAATAATTTAGAATTAAAAAAATAATAGGACATGATATTCTAAAGAGCAAGTATCCAGCATAAATAAATTAGCCATATGAATATGCACACTGTCAGATATTCGATTGGTTGGTGTATCCTCTGCCTGAGACTTTCTACAGACATGTGAACTTCCACTGCAAAGAAGCTTGTTGAGATAAAAATTGTTTTCTCAATCTGAATTCAGGGTTTCACTATGCAATCTGTCAGGTATTGATTAACCACCTCAACTCCTTGTACAGAGTCAAACACACAAGCATGCATACATCATAAGTCCTACCTGATTGCTTGGGATTGACTCTGCTGAGACAAACATTGCTAATTAGATATTGTGCCCTTGGGAGTAAATCCAAGTAAACAGACTGCTGCAATGGATAGATTTTGTTTCTGTATGTGTGTTTATTTTAATACTTGTTAGGAAAAGGTCACCAACCTATTGTTCTGATGTAAAATGCATTTGTATTTTTCTAAAAAAAGAAAAAAAATAACTCACCCACCAATAAGCCTTCTAACATCTTAAAGGGAAGAATTCAGTTCTTATGTATGCCATAATGTTCTAATGGCACGTATCATTATGTCAACATATCAGCATTGAATATTCCCTTGCCCTTAATTTGAAGTTTGTCTTGCTGCATACATTAAGAAGAAACAAAGGGTGTCCACAATCAAAAATAAAGAACCAGAATGTATGTAATGGCAGTACTGTATATGCAGTCAGATCCTGGACTCCAACAGTTATCTCGGGAGCCTTCAAACAACTGGATCTACGGTATAGTCCAGTCTAGCACCAAACCCAATATGTCTAAAATCTAGAGCATCAAGGTGTGGAATTTGAATGCTCTTGAGAGGTAAGAGTTGTCATAAAAGTGTAGCTTCCTGAATTTCTGGCACTGTCCTTCACAGTCTAGTCAGACACAGGAAAGGACACTCTTTTTGAGCTTGGTGATGTTGCCTACATACTGTGCTGCCTTTGCCTCTCCTGTCAACAGTGTTTACAGGGCACCCTGCTGCTTCTGATGTCCTTTTGAATATGGTGAGGGAAGACAGAGGGTTGCCATCTGGTTCCAACTTCAGGATCTTCAACTCCATCCAAACCAAGAGCATTTGGAGCACCAGAGACTTTGTTAATCTCTGCTGGTGCTCCATGGTGGCCTGGTACTGGGCATGCCAACCACCACTGTAACCAGATCCTTCAATTTCTATGGGTTAGAGTTAGCAACAGTTTTTCAAAAAAATAAAAAGTTCTCCCAACGAAAATACAGCCTCCTGTGACTTGGACTGCTTTCACAAAGCTGTTCTTACTTCAGATTCATTCGTCTCAGAGGTCATTTGGTCCCGGTCCCAGTCCCGGTCAGGGTGCTCTTGTCTTCTGACCCTTAGCGTTGCCTTACTGGTTTGAATAGAGAAGACAGCAGCTGTCGACCATCTCAGTTGTAATCACCCACAGCTGCGTCCTCTTTGGATGCCAATGGCTGATAACCTGTTACACACATCTTATTTGAAATTGCTATAGATTATTTTAAAATCATTCAAATTTAGGTTGGAGGAAGGATATTAGCTAGAAACAGCATTTTATTAAAGATGGAATATTTTGACTGACTGTATTAATTTTGTATCTATAAGAGAGATATTTTACAAAGTTTTTTTCCAGTTCTTTTGTGATTCCTGTTTATTTCCTTTGCCAGTTCTTATCTACCTTTCTCATTACCAAATTCCTAGCCTTTAATCTCGATTTTCTCTTCATATCAAAGGGGAAGTCATTGGTGTCAGGAGTAAGATGGTTGTTTATCCATAATGCCTCGACTGTGCTTTGATTTAGTTCTGTCTCATAAACACTGAAATGTTGTACTATATACAGTATTTTAATATTTCTTTGTTTTAACAAAAGCAGTAATGTCCTTTGTTCAGGCAGTAATACCTGATACTTCCCTTTATCTAACAATAGTTAAATCTTGTATTTGTTTATCTTCTTTGGTCTTTTTTGAAAGTGGACTTATTGCTAAATACACAGTGAAGAATTCAGAGGTTCCCCCCAAGTTATTTATTGTGAAAAAGCTGTACCAGACTGCCAGTTCCACTTACGTGACATGTTACTCTTTAATTGAACCATTTTAAAAAATCTGTTTATTAACCTGGAAGCTTCCATTGTTTCCCAGAAATCATCCCCAGAGAGAAAACTACAGGCTTTTTGTTAATCCGAACCTCTAGCCATGTGCTGAGCCATAGTGAGGCAGCTATGTCACTGGGGAATCCTCAGGCCTGACAAGAAAAACTATGGAAAAGAAGATACACAACCAGCATAAGGCTGTGGAAAATTACAGTAATTTACGTGGCTATGAAATGCACGTCTTAAATATTTTTGTCTGTTTGGCCCCTGGTAAAACACAGTTGAAGCCAATACACACACACATAATACAAGTTCATAACAATCTTGTATGCATCCATGAAAGAAGCAGTGTGTGCTTCAAATCATAAGTTTCATCAGTGTGGGATGTGGTAGATTTTCACAGGATCTTCAAAACAGGTATAAGCTTAAGCGGCAGACATTGTAAACACCCCCTCCCCACCACACACACAGATGCTCTCCCCCTCACACACACAGCCAATAGGCCCGTCTGGATCTGCGCTTCAGCTGCGCGCAGCGGTGGGGAAGTGAGAGGTAATCTGGAGCGAGTGTTTCATTTGCAGCTGCCTACATGTCTGCAGCAGCAGCCCCCATCTCAGGTCTGCCGCGAGCACTGCCAAGGAGACAGAGCGATAATTAGGGAGGAAAGAGAAGCTCTGCACCAGCTCACAAGGCCCAAGGTTTATTACACACAAGTCCTCTGCCGATGAAGTCCAGCACAGTCTCCACCTGGATTTAAACAGCTTCTCCCCATCAAGCATTCATCAAATTGACAATTTAGAGGGTGGGGCTGGTTGCATAGACTCATCCCAATTTGCCATCGGCACTCCTGTTTTCAGTTTTCCAGTTGCCCTCTCCACACACTCCCCAGAGTGAAGAATTAACATGAATATTGTACCTTACTCTGTATAACGGTTTCAGGTTCCATGGCCTGGCTAGCTTAGCTATCACAGTCACAATTGCATAAGATGTTATAAAACCAGTCATAACCAATTAACCAATTATGGACTACTGTTCAGAAAGACATTGTTCATAACATTTGCATTTTAATGTATGCTTTAGATTAGATCTACGGGATAAGGATATGAGGATTTAGGACCATAACACTGTAAACTTTTCCAATGAAACTTAAATCTGGAATCTTTTACTATAAGAATTAATGGAATTAAGTCAGGTTTGAGACCATATGTAATTTGGAGAGTGTGTTGCACTTGTAGCTAACCAAATATGGTACAGAGAGTCCTGTTATAACTCAAGGCAGTGTTCCTTAAAGCAAATATGACTCAGAAAGGAGAATTAAGATCCATAATGAATAACATTGTTAGCTTGACATACAGTACATTCCAAACATACAGTTTAGATACCAACAATAGCCATATTAAGAAATATAAATATTGCTCGTGAAAGAAGGACTTCCTTTTCTTTTCAGCAATAGCAGGTATTCTCTCTCTGATCCCAGAAAAGTTCAGTGTGTCAAATTGATGGTTCCTAATAGAACCTAACCTTTTGAATATTCAGCATCGCCTTTATGCTGAATGTTATGAGATACAGTATTTGCT
This sequence comes from Lepisosteus oculatus, assembly GCF_040954835.1. Taxonomy (NCBI): domain Eukaryota; kingdom Metazoa; phylum Chordata; class Actinopteri; order Semionotiformes; family Lepisosteidae; genus Lepisosteus; species Lepisosteus oculatus. Next base: position 1,089,487 of record NC_090724.1, on the reverse strand, counting down.
TAGCCTCTGTTTCAAATAAGCTGTAATAAGGTAACACTGTCTCATGTCTCTTAAGGTATGGTTTAGATAAAATCTGTCTAACATTTGCAACAACAATTTTCACACAAAGAGCCATTTTTTTCCTACAAAGGTACAACAGGGTCATTTGAATCCCTGTAGAGGGAACAGGGACCTGTGTTCTAGTGCTCGCTACTATACCATGATGTTTTAAACCAAAAGGGCTAAGAACTGCTTTGTAACGACTGCTGAGACTTCACGCTTTCATGTGAGACACACAGTCATCCTCTGAACAAAGAGCTCTGCTTTTACATTATTCCTTTGCGATATCAGATGCAGAGAGAGCAAGTGCCAGAGAGAGATCAGAATGAGCCACAGTACTTCTGACTGCAGCTCAATGTGAAATCTGCCTGACTTTGTGCTCTCAGGAATGACAAGACCTCTTGTTTTTGGCTTGGCATTGATTTGCATTTAATATCTAGCATTTAATTCCAATCTTTTCACTCCCCCTTGTTTCTTTTGAATACAGGGCTACTTTTGTGTTTTTGTGTGAGAATTGTTGGTGTACAGGAGAGATCTGTTCGCACACAAAGAGGTTCCTAGTGAAATACTTCTGCAATTATTGGATGCAACTGAACAAAAAGTAAACATTGTCAGGAATCTGACAGCTAGTATCTATAAGTAGAGTAGCAAAGCCACATTGTAAAGTATATGATATCAGTAGACAGCTCACTACACAAGATCAGATCACACACATCTTTTGTAAAAAAAATTAAGCATCTTTGTACTTATTTTCTTGGATTAATAATGGTGAAACTTCTGCTGTGTCTATAGTTCTCAAACCTGTTTAAAGGTACCAAACCCAGTACCTTGTTATAAACAGTAATAATCAAACATTCTCATTATGATGAATTCTACAACACAAGCAATTTCATAAGCCATCTTCTTGTATTTTTGGTTAAGGTTGTAACATGCCATGTCAAAATGTAGCCAAAGGATTTTCTTAAAGAAAATGTCCTATAGATGTGGTAGATAGGGAAGAGTCTGCAGTTTTTATGTATTTTTTTGTGTTTAATCAAAAGATTAAATATGTTGAAGGACAAAGCTGTACTTTACAAATATCACAAGGAACTGTGCTATGTTTTATAGTCATGAAGATGGAGAACACACATGGTACTTAAACATATATGAACACTTTTAATGGACAGAAATGTACAATATGATTTTACAGTAGAACCTTGTTGGTTTTCGGCTTTATCTAAGGTGTGACCATAATACCTAAGAAAAATCACAGGGCTATTGCTGTAACAGCTGCTTATATTGTATTATTATCATCAAGCTGTATTCTAGACATTTTTTTTTCATTTACGTAGACAACTATAAATACTGAAAAGCAATTAAACATATCCTCATTTACTTTTGGTTCTATTGCCATTAGTGCAAAAACACACTACTTGTTTACTTTATTTCATCATGTTTTTCAGCAGCATACAGTATATTTTATACTATTAGTGTTGATACTCTTGTATGACCATCTCCTTAAAAATTAATTGGAATTAATTTCTAACAGCACTGTTCAAACTATGAGTGTGATTGTGCATGAAACTGGAAGTATTCTGTTCTTAGCAGAAAAAACACAGATGTGTTTTATATCATTTTTTAAAGAAAACAGTAATAACTATTGATTTGTTGCTTTTTTTGCAACTTGGAAGAGTGGTGCAGGCCAAGAGAGGGTTTTAGCATCTTGTCTAAGATACCTAGCATCTGAGAGAACTATCGATTGCTCCCGTTACATTTCCTTAGCAACGAATAAGTTCCTCTCGGCGCCTGTTGCCAAGTCCCTGGGTGGCTGCTCTCTCACTTTTCTTTCCCTTTTTTTACAAATTAGGGTCAGAAGGCAACATTTGCTTTGAATTTAGATAGCTAAAGAATGCTGTCTTGATATCAGCTCTGTAGGGCTGTTTGGCGAACTGTGCAACATCGAACTTTCTTTCATGAAGCTCACCTTTCTTTCAGTCAATGATTTGGCAGGCTTTAATGGGTGGCTTTTTCAACCCAGCTTTTCTTTTTTCCTTTTTATTCACTTATGTGAAATGTTTCCTCAGGCCTCGAAAGCATGGATATGTTGGGTGAACTGCTTTTATCAAATGGCAATAGTTTTATTTAATTAGTCCCCAGTGAATACCGATACTGATCCCACAAACAGACAAATTGTGTACTGAATAATCTAAGGCACCATTTAGGATGAATTGAGCTGTTTACTTGACATCTTAGGGACCAAATTATCCTGTTTTGCTTTTGACAGGTATAGGCTGGCCAAAGTATTAAAAGCATTATGTGAAAGGTGTGCTAGTACAGTAGCTTGCACCTCTTCGACTTAAAGGAGATATTAGTTTAGAGTTTTATCTATTCAGCAATTTGAATAGAAAGAACATTTTGTTTAGAAGGGAGATATGGTATTGTAACGCTTACGGCCGACAAGCACTGTGTGTAAGAGCCGGCGTACCAGAGCGGGTGACGTCACCGCCCTTCCCTGTGATAGCAGGACTACAGCTACTGGGCTGTGGAGAGATCTCTCTTTAGCTCACGGGGCTGGGTCGCTGCAGAGAGACGCGGAAGTCCCGGGTTCGAGCCCCGGACGGTGCAGGGGCCGACCAGATGCGGCAAGGGCGCCTGCCTGAGCCCCCGTTGCGTTACATTGGTGTTAGAAGTGGGATGGGATAGCCCTTCGCCGGGGACGGCGATTTAAGCGGGGGAGAGTGTAACGCCTACGGCCGACAAGCACTGTGTGTAAGAGGCGGCGTACCAGAGCGGGTGACGTCACCAGCCTTCCCTGTGATAGCAGGACCACAGCTACTCGGCTGTGGAGAGATCTCTCTTTAGCTCACGGGGCTAGGTCGCTGCAGAGAGACGCGGAAGTCCCGGGTTCGAGCCTCCAGTCGGGATGGGGCCGAACAGATGCGGCAAGGGCCTGAGCCCCCGTTGCGTTACAGTATGCATAGCACAGCATACTTTAAGTAACTAGTGATCCAAATGTCAGGTTTTATTGTAGTGCTTCTGTCCAGTCAAGATCTCAATCAAAAGAGTCTTTGGTAAAAGAATTAGGCTTTCATGCAGTCCAGACAGATCACCAATATTTGTGTGCATTTGATCCAAATAGTGAAAGATTTTGACTTGATTCACACAGTAGAGAGTACAATGATTATTTGAAACCACATTCTTTATAATGAAGTTTTGCTTAGAAATGCAGCACAGTTGTTTGACCAAAAAAACATAAGTAATAAAACAGGCCTTGACAAGCAGCATAGAGCACAAATCGGGGCTTGTTGACCAAACGTGGCCCTTGAATTAATTAGACCATCTAACCTCTCCCATTTTAGGCTATTTCTGCAACACCAACACAAATACAGTCAACCAATTTGTTCTTTCAACCTTGTAATATTTCATCCTTGACTACAATATGAAGTCATTTGCAAATGTTTTAACAGTATTCATTATCAGAGAATTTATTTTTAGTCTAGTTAAATATGAAACTGTGCTCTGAAACATTTTGAGTGCAGAAATATATCCAATCTTTTTTTCATTGACAAATTCTTTCTTAAAGTGTAATCACATACCACACAAATATAAAGAAATGCTTCCTTCACATCTTATTTACATATCACAATAAAAAGCAACTGAAATTCATTTTACAATTATAACTCCAAAAGAAAATGTATTCTATTATTAAGACTTCATATTGTTTGCATTTGCTTACATTTAAAGAGTAAGCTGCAGGCATCTTATAATATGCATCATCATTTTTATTTTATGTAGTATCTTTCATGACGCTTCTTCTCAAAGAGTTCTACAATTGTTCTACAACAAGACAAAAGCAAAAAATAACAAAATGCATTTATAGCTCAATTAATGCTGTACATTAAAAGATGATTTGAAAATGCTGACAAGCCTGCAGGGCTGGATATACTGTAGGCAGGGAGAACTGTCCACAGTCTTCTATAAAAAAGTCCATTTAGAAAATAGAAATTAGTTATTGAAGGGATTCATCAAGCACTTGAGCACTGTTTTACAGTATATATGAGGTGTCCAATTCCCGCAGTATTGTAACACTGCTCCTTTAAATGAAGCATGAATGGAGTGACCCTTTGTTCCTATGGACTGCAGGAATAAAAAGGTTTGTTTTTCTTTTGTACAATTACGTGTGATGTGATGTGCATGATGGCTTGCTTGTGTTGCTGCTTTTATCCCTGAGGCTCTTGTGAAAAACAAGATGTTGCCTCTTCTGAAAGTTATAAAAAACGTAATTCAGCATGACCCCCTGATATCAAAACACAAAACCGAGGTTAGGGATGACCGTCACAAGCCTCTCTCTTTGAATGCCTAAGATGACAATTACTTTTTGAGATCACTTGTCATGCTTCCTGTTTCCCATCTTCCTGTATGTGACTGTTTCCTTTGGATATAATTCATAGTGTGCTTTCTAGCTATTTTCCCTGATGGCCCTGTTTTTTGTTGTGGACTAAATACTGTGCTTTTTTTTCTTTATAAGAAAATGCTCCACTGACTGATACAATGCTCTAGGCTGCCATAATATATTATAGTGAGTAAAAGATATTGCAAACATTTATTTTCTTTGACTGAGTGGATCTTGCCATGCTAAAGACATTTGATCCTCTCACCTCAGAAACAGACAATGTGAGACTCGGTATTACCTGTTTGCTTGGTGTGTCAATAAAAAAATACCTCTGCTCTTCCACCACTATTGTTATTATAGAGATCTGAAAATGGGTACAGTACAATCTGCTCATCTGAAACTCTGCTCCTACACCCCAACTCTCCAACTATTTCCAGCAGTGCTTCGAGTAGACAACTCAAGACACAATAACAGTTGAAGCTCACTTTCTCTTCAGATTCTTTGTATTCCCTAGAGCCTGTGGCACCATTTACTCGAAAACGTGTAACCTACATACTATCATTACAGCAAGGTTGTCTTTAAACCAGAAGAAGAGACAGAGAAGCTGTTAAATAGGTTTAGTTGAGCCAGTAACCAGATGATTTATCTTTTTTAGATCTTAGTTGGAATAAAACCCATAGAAACACCAACCCTACAAAACCAGAGTTGGACATCCTTGTTTTAAACCTTTTCCATTTCTTGGTAATCATTGTTCAGTCTTGTTAATCCGTCCAACTGTTTTATAGTGTTTTTGCAGTGAATTTCAACATGGCTGGAGATCTAGATTAACTTTTGTTGCTATTTTTCTTTCACTGAGAGAATAACTAAATCACAATTACAATACAATCTAGTTACGTTCTCAGCTCTGATGAGTCCTGTCCTGGAAGGTAGATGTGATCCACAACTCATAAACATCTGAGACCAAGAACATAACTGATGAAATATGGGGACACTTGGGCTCTGCAGTGCTCTGATTTAGTTCGTGGATGATGTACAACAGAAATGTAAATGAAATGACTAGAATTCAATCAGATACTGATCAGGGTACTGTGAAGCAGACTGCCATTAGGATCCATGTTCTGGAAAATGGCCAGAAAAGAAAGAGAGAAAAATAAAGCTTTATCTGTGCCTTTTTCATATCCAGCAGTGTCTTTGTACACAATCATGTTTATTCATTTGCCCAAGAGGGAATAAAAAATGATTAAATTCTAATTTGACCTTATCACAATTTAGATGAGCCTATTATGTTGTCAATCAGTTTAGCAGAACATTACAGAAAGGGAAAAAAGGATAAAGAATTTATTCATTTTTATTTAAGTCCTTAGATGGAGTTTTGAAAAATAATCTGGTAGTTAAATACAGTCTCAACACCAGCTTTTCTTTGTGTGCCTGTGTCACTATGTGCGCAAAAAATATCTCCATAAATTCAGTAATTCCTAACAAAAAGATAATGTGATGATATCCTTTTTTATAAAGCAAATACAGATATAATCTTATTTTAAGTCTGACAATGCCCAATAAATTATGTTTTGGTTTTCTTTCATCCCATGTGGAGGTTAATTTGTGTAAAGAGTAGAATAAGTGTTGAATAAAAATATAATGAGGAGTTCTAGGTGAGATTTCAGATGAGATGAAATATTTAGTGACCCATATCACAAAGAATTCTGACATATGTGGATCCATATGAATATGCAGAACTCAAAACGACACACAAAGCACACTTCACGATTCAGTAGAGGAACTGCTGTGAAGCAGTATAATCATGAATATACATAAAATATAAAGTGGTATCTTATAATAATATATAATAATATGATGCCACACTTAATAGAAAGGACTGTGCACTGAGAAACAAAACTAGAAGAAAGCAGAGATTTTTTATTCATTTCCGTTTTCATTCACATTATGTACCACTGGCCACAACACAGTTTGCTCTTTCATTAAGAGAGCTAACGTGATAAATCGGAACACCACAGAAAAAGATTAATCGCATTGGAAAGGAAAGCAAGGCAGGGGTTATCTCACCCAGCAACTGGAGCTGTGGAGAGGATAATTCAGAAATGAATATGATGGTTTTCTTTTTTAAAAAGCTTGCTTTTCAGTCACTCGATTCAAAGAGTAAGCCCCTTAGCCATTCAATCCGCTGGACCTGGATTGAGTCTCCATTAATATTAATTGATTTATTTGTTAATGCAAAGCCATTCTGAATGTATTCTAGAGCATGAAATGTGTTTACTTCTTGGAAGGCTTCTTTCCCCTGTTCCTCACCCAAACATGGAAAAACGTGAACTTCATTGGAAAGGTAGCAGACTCCAAGAAAAAAAAATACCAGTTTTTCTTATTAAAAAAACATCTTTCAATTAAAAAAAGATGTAGGCCATCAAGTGGGAATTTGTTCAGAATTTTACCTGGGTTAACATCTGTTCCAACCTGTTTTTTTTTAATTCCTGGTTGACAAAAATAAAGTAAGCAAAGTAAAGCATCAGATCTAATTCGCAGCTCTGAAGAGGGGAAATACTGTTAGTTCTGGATCATTGCGCAAGGTCTGATCAGTGAAAATGTAAAAATGAAATTCAACAGCCTGAAGCGACTTTCCTATCTCCATCGGGCAGAACCACAGCACAGTGCTTGTCATTGCTCTAGCCATTTCCCTATTTATCTTCATGGGGGTAGATAGAGAGATTGAAACCGAAGGTTTAGGTTGACAAGTAATCCCTGGCAAACATTCAATCAGTTTCAGTTCTATATTCACTGTATAACTTCCATACAATTTATGGCAAGCAGAGAAACCTAAGTCTCTCATTGCATACCACTGTGATCATTTTCATGTTTTCCAGGATGAAGTATCTGATGTAAGCCAACACCATTTACTAAACATTATATGCCTGTTACATTATTTTAATGAAATTGCATGAAGAGGACCAAATTAAAATGTAGTTTAATATACTGCTTTTCCTGTGTAGGAGTAGTGTGGATTTACTGGCATAGTTTAAGTATTGTATCATTAAAATGCTTAAGCTTTTCTTGGTTATTATGAATCAATCGACAGAAAAACAAGCAGTTTGCTCACTACTCTGTACAAACAGCAGATTGTTTATTTGAGGGTTACCAAAGTATAACAGATATTCAGATTATGGAGAGATACAAGAACAAGGATTAGGCATTTAATATAGCATGAGCTATATTACCTTGTTAATCGGTCTCATTAACATGAATATCTGAACAATGAGTAGAAGTAAATACTATTACTTAGATTACCTAAACTGATGTCTAACATGTGTTAGGATAGCAATTGAATTTTTGAGATCGATAATGGTGAATATTGAATTATATTCATCAGCAACCGCGGATTTGTAACTGTCATGCCGAAGGAGAGGGAACAACTGAAGAGGTCCATCTGAGCAATGTCCAGTCTGTGCTCTGTTGGCCCAATGCCTTTCCAGTCTGGTGCAGAATTAGAATATTAGGTGGAGAGAGAGAAACATCTCGCTGGCAGTCAGTTTTCTTCACCATGCAGACACACAGTGGTATCTAACTGGTTGCAAGGTCTCGCTGTGGGCTATACTTGGGCAGCATTCAGTTCGTACAGTATGAGCTTTCTTTCCTATTTTAGAACTTTAGGCAAAACTCTAAGTCCCACAGCTTTAGGCAACAGTAGTGGCAATTATGTGGTGTTGTTGTCAGCTGCCCAAATTTATTTATTGAAGAGAAAAGAGTTAGAGCAATGCATCATCTTTTAGATGGGAAAAATTATATTTAGCAATTGAGGTCTTCAGGTGGAGTGGGTCTATACACCCTACAGATCCCTGATTGGATGGTCATCTTTTGGTCAACTGATCATGACATGTGACTATAATTAACCATTGTCCAGATATGGTTGTCTGCTAGACATCCATGCACCATCTTAAAATTATTTAAAGATTCAGCTTTTTTAGCATGGCTGTCCAGTTTGATCCAGAAGATGCCTGAATAAAATACTACCACCTCATCATACTCCAAAATAGATCCAATCAGGATTGGAGTGGATGTGAGGGAATAAAAGTAAGACGAAGGAAAAGGTGTTGTAGATTGAATAAAAATAATTCCATCTTTATAGAAGGCAAAATAATTTGATTGTGCACTCTATTATTTATATGCACGCAACCTAGCATAAAGTTATTTTCTATTGAAATCTGAAGGATGTCATTTTGATTTCCATGGACTTCTATCAGAAGGTGTAAACCATGTTATCTGTGAGACCAGACAGAGCCATCATCTAAATGCATTATTTATGGAAGATACAGGTAGCTGTTATGTATGTGTGCGTATAGGGCAAAACTTGTCTGTGGATGCTAAAGGTCTTTACTGCTAGCTTATCTTTCATACCATTTAAAAAAATAATGGAAACACCATTCTATTTGACATACTTGTACGTATTTATGTATAGATTAGTTTCAACAAACCTGCAAAATTGTTTTTACTCAAGATACATAGTTTTAAACCGCACTCATGTAAATCACTTTTATAACTCAGGCAGGAGACAACTTTGCTGCTCTTAACCTGCACCAGGTATTAGCTTGTCCAGAACTGTTGCACTTGGTTTATCTGAAAAGAGGCAATCAAAAGCCGCTGTTCCCTGCGGACAGAGCCTCCTGCACCCTTGTGACTTCTTGCCGATCTCTTCAACACTGCGGTTTTTGCTCTTCCTTCATCTGCTATTTTTAGATCCCTCCAGAAAAAAGAAGCAGTTGACAACTCTGCAGACTACAGAGCTTTGCTGAGCCACAAGACCTCAACATCTCTCTCCTTTGAAAGAATTTCTTTCCAAATCAAAGGCTACTTTTTTCCTTTCACTTGTGATGGATTTCCAGCTTTTTGTTTAAAAATATAAGAACATAAGGAAGGGTAGCAAATATACAAAAACTGTGCAACCTATCCTGTCCATCTTTATGCACTTTAATTAATTGGTTCAGGAATCTCCTGCATTGCCTTGGGTATTGACTTAAAAGGATTTAAAGATTCAGCTTTTTCAGCATGGCTGTCCAGTTTGATCCAGAAGATGCCTGACTCACTGAATAAAATACTACCACCTCATCTCAGTCCAAAATAGATCTGCTACTGTATTTTAGAAATTTTTGAGAAAATGCTTCTATACTTATTAAGGAATGCTTCATCACTCAGCACTCAGACAATGACCTGAATCATATTGTCAGTGCAACAGAGGAGTGCATCAGGGAAAAATTTGGAACATTTCCACTTTACAAGGCAGTAAATTACCACTTTACAATTTACAAGTAGCAGTTAGAATATCCCAGGAACACACAAGAACATTGCTACATCAAAGATTTTCATGTGGTATCCCAAAGGGTTTGGTGAGCTCGGTAGGTCGCAGATCTAATGAAGTTATTGCCTCTAAATGACATGCATACAAATACTGTCTTTTACATGCTGAAATGTATTGTACAAAGTTAATATGTCTCAATATTTAATATCACATAAAACACTGGGCTCAACACAATGTGTTTGTGTTGTAATATAATGAAGTTAAAATGTACTGTATGGAGTTACCTACAAAATACAAATCTTACATTTTACTTGCGATTCATAATAATTTCATGTAATATAATCTATATAAATTGTTTGACTGTAAAGAATAACAAAATGAGCTGTAAAGGAAAGTCAAAGTGTTTTTTTATAAAAAATGGCAAATGTGGTACATTATATATATAACTTTCCTAAGGGTGTCATCACTTTCATATGGAGAAGTTTGAAAAAAATGTTTCTCACACATTTATCTTAGCCAAATGAAAATAACTCAGATCCAATTATCTACATCATGTCAGTAATGAGCCCATGGAAATTTAGCCTTTCTAGGAGATGCACTTTGTGTCATTAAATCTAAAAGCCTTTGTTGCACCCTTTAAGAGCTACTTTAATACTTTGGGAAAGTACAGGGAGCTCATTTTGGCAGATTTAATGCATTCAAAATAAACAGCAAGCAAAGCAGACATGGTTCATGTTGTAAAGTCAATTATAGTAGAATCATATACAGTAGGTTGTTGAGCTTTGACATAAAACCATGCTTTTTAGACCAATTTGGGATGTTTATTTAGTTCTCTGTGTTAGTTACCCTTACCAAAATAAGCAGCTTTCTGATCCACATCCTAGTTATACAGACTCATATACAACATATACAACATAGTACTCAATATGGAAGTGTCTTATAATATTTATCATAATATTGTTGGGTTTCTCCAATTATTGGGTTTCATAGAACATTAAATATATAGGTGCTATAGCTAATGTACATTTCACAATACCTGAACATTGACAAGTACTAGGTGTGTCCTGTAAAATATGGGTGGCTGCAGCTGATTCTCAGATTTGTTCATATTGTGTTGCCAAATGGTAAAAGCAAAGCACATATCCAACTACCATAATCGTATTAGATATACAGTATGCTTCTTAAAAACTTATTAGAACAGTAGAATGAAAAGATATACAGTAGATAAGGTGAAGAGATCTTAATTTCATAGTTAAATTGTAAAAAAATATATATATTAAAGGTTTAGATACTTTGAGAGGTAATACTGTACATGACTAAATGTAGAATAAGTTTCTCAAGCTTTCACTAAATCTCCTGTGAATTTAGCGTTTAATAATAGGTTAGTGGAATTCAAGAGCAACACCACAGTGAAGTCAACTAAAATTCCGAATGGATGCTTTTCATTTTATAAAAGTCAGGGAAGCTCAGGGAAATAGGGAAGCTCAGTGTACAAGCAAACTACAAAGGAAGATGTAGAATTCAATTGCATGTTAAAAAGTATCATGGCAATGATGAGAATATATCTCACTTATTGCTTCTCTTGCAGAAAGTGCCCTTTCCTTTATGTTGAGAAAAGACTGTCCGACCATTTTAGGGAGCAAGTCAGAACACTGAAGATCAAAGATTACGCCAAGTTGATAGTTTCCTTTCACTAGTGTGCAAAAAATACATCAGATTGACATTAGAAGCCAAAACTAACCTTTACTTACTTTTTTTAGTTCACACCCCCTGCAGTCAGTGATCAGCTTCCTCAATTTTTGCATGAATTTAAAGATTTCTGCCTTCTGCACTTCCCCTGGAATTAATCACTCTGATTTCCATCTCATTACCCCCCTGTTCACCCCCCACCCTTTCTCACATGCTCTTTCCTTTGTCTTCCTGAGCTCCCCTTCATGCTCCATCACACCTGAAGAGGCTCCAGCCAAAATGTTGTACTGCATTTTACTTTTCAGTGTGCAATTAAGCTCTGCTTGTTTCTTTGCAGGTCATGGTTCATGCAGGTTTTTGGGATCCCAGCCATAGTTAGTTTAGTCACACTGAGGCAGTGGTCGCGAACTAAGGAGCTGGAGAATCAAAGTCCTGGAGGTGTGGTACACTGTAATGTACGTCTTTAACCCATTCTGAATGCTTAGTCTGTTCACACTAGAACATGGTTAGTTCAACCAATTCTTTGAGCACTCTGATTGAACATACATCAGCAGAACTGCAGCCCTTTGGCCACAAAGGTGATCATCACTGCTCTGTTTACTGCACATTCCAAAGGCCTGTGAAAATGAACAGATGGAAAAGGGTCTCATCTAATTTTAAGATTAAAAACAGCTTTGTGGCTTTTGCTGTGACACTCGGAAACACTGGAACCTTTAGAGGATCATTTAGCTGCTAAAACTTAGAACACACTGTATTAGGCTTCCTTTAATACAGAGGTCAATGTGTTCATTTGACATTTTACAGAGGGTAGTCAAGCAAAAATTAACCATTTATATTATTATTGTCCCTGTTTGTTCTAAATAATATACAACAGCGTCCCTGGCAAAAGTAATGAAAATTGTAGCATGCAAGGTCTTCCTTATGATTAATTATCCATGTAGACAATACAATTACTTCTGTCACAAGCCTTCATCTTAATCTTAAAATTTCTAATTTTAAATACTAAATTATAACAGATACAGAGTGAGGCAAAATCAAGCAGAACCTCTCAGTTTCAATGATCAAATAAATAACTAGTTGAGACATTCTCTTATAACAAAAAGAAAAGCATATCATGAATTTATTCTAAATACAACACAGAATGGTAAGATCAATAAATACTTCTCTGGTCTTTCTAAGTAATGGAGCCTCTGATTATTAATTCCATTGTGGGTCCATTGCAAGTGCCCCAGCTCTCTCTCTGTTTTTTTCTCTGCCCTTGTAATGAGGCCAGGTTTTTAGCTCTCTTCTGGGACTTTGCATGTAACTCCTTTATTAGATTACATACCTTGTCTTTTTAGAAAGGGAGATTTATCCATTTCATTATTGGGAGAAAGCATTTAATCAATAATTGTTGCGAATATTTATTGCGGTGCAGTTGGTTAAAATCTTTTGCCTGTGATTTATTGTGACAAGGCCAGCCAGCTCTTGGATGGTCTCCCGTCTGACAACTTGCTCCAGCACAACGACACATCACTCAAATTGCCAACCTCTGCCTCCTTGATGGAAACACAGAACTCAGACCTGCACTGGGAGAGATGTTGAGTGACAGCAGAATAGATGCTTGGCCCCATATTTTCTCAACATTCTTAGAAATCAACCTAGTTCTTTAAAAAAAAATAATAAACCTCTTGTATTTTGAATGCAGAAACAAGCCCTTCAAGTCATTTCAGTTATTTAAGCTTAACCAAGAACATACAGTTTCTTTCATATAAGCATATAAAAGGTTCTATTTATCGTTTTTTTAATTTGTATAATTGAGGTAAATTGACATATCAAATCACAAAAGATATTAAAATATTTTCTACAGAGTCTGAGGATTTTTATTATGTACATTAAAAGGACATACTGTATCCAGTCAGTGGATGTTGATTACTAATTGCAGGTTGACTTTCATTCATGAATGAGACGTATACGTGCATTTACCTCATTATTACAAGACATCCTAGCCCCAGTGAAGATGCTGCTTCAGACAGACTGTTTGTTTGCTGATGGAGCACTGAGTAAAATACAGTAATTAAAGGATGTCTACAGGGCAATGGCCTTGAAAAGTATGAAGAATGCATATGGAGATAACAATATAACTTTGTCACCTGTATCAGACTGGGTGACTATAATCCAGTCAGGAGAGTTAGTATTTCATGTTTTACACTACTGTAATGAATCTACTGTAGATTAATTAAATGTCCATAAGAAAACTCAAACCCTGTCCATAGTCCAAAACATTCTAACCCTAGGGATGGTGGGGATGTAATATTTTTTTACATGAATAACCTGTGAATACGTTATTTAAAAACAGATAAAACTAAAATCTAATCTAAACCACAACTGATATTTCTTCCTGAGCTAACACATTGTTTTCAGACAGTTCATTCATTCATTTCTTCACACTGATAAACAGTTGTTAATGGGATCGTCTGTGGAGCTCTGTAGGCGAAAATGAATTTAACAATAGGTGCACAGCACCTGACTGGCATTATTTTACCAAGCAATCATGGAGCAACTGCAGATGAAAGGCTGTGTTCAAAAATGTACAGGGCCTGTAACATTAAATCCTTCACCTGTTAGTGCATGTCATCTCCTGGTCAGTGATTGAAAAATAAAAACATGGGCACTTTCCCTCAAGAATTAATCTCCTTTCCACACAACCTCATTAATGGCTTTTCTTTTTGTGCTGCACACATCCATCACAGCAACTTTTGTTTTGGTCAAGTTAAACTGGACCACACTTGTCTGTGCTTTACAATTATCTTCTTTCCCTGAACAATTGCTTACTGTTTTTTTTTTACCATTTTTCACCATGTGCAGAGAAGTGCTATCTGTCAACCACGCTTGGCTAAACTGTACAGAGGTTCCTCTCTGCTGCCCCACACCACAACTTCTCTAAGAGGCTTAGAGCTCAGGGAAGCTGTCAGTTCATTCCAGCCTCTTCCACTCTGTATTGGAATTAAGTTGCTGTCTTATCTCCTCGTGTGTTGCTATTCTTTAAAGTCCTCTCTCTTTTTCACTGCTCCTCAGTTTGCTTCACTGGTTTTGAGAGCTAAGCACAAGATAGCTTTGCAAAGGCTTGTTTACAGAACACTGCCATTTAATTTTTTTAGTAAAGTGTTTTTACAAATGACTGCTTTAACAACTGAAAAAGAGTCATGTCTTTTTTAGCGTCTTGTGGTTCTTTCCTTTCTACATGTGGCCAATATTATCTCTCCTCAGAGGAATATGGACTTGCAGGCTACCAAACTCCATCTTCTGCAGGGAATCCATTCTATCCCAATCTTTGTTAATGAATGCTCATGGATGCATGGATGATGTGTAACACAGAGAAGCTCTGTTAACATGAATCTACTTGCTGAGAAGTGTTTCTGAAAGTCCATTTTTCAATAAAAAGGATGATATTAGGAGAATGGGCAGCTTTCCCATTGCCCTCTGAATCAACCTATCTTCCCAAATCAAAGGAATGCTAATTCACTGGAATGGCTTTGCACAGCTAATGCTGAACCTGCTGTGTCTGAAATAGCTAGGAACTCCAGGAGGCCCCTGTGCTGAGATTTCTTGCACTTTAAGGCCATTTTCTAAATCAAATAGCCACTGTAGGGGAGAAAGAAGATGCATTCGTGTGTTTTAACCCTATTCTCTCCCATCATTTATCATTTTTCCAAGAGTCACTGCGTTAACAGCATCATGTTATCTTTTCATGCATGAGGAGGAGCCAAACTTTTCATGCAAGGTGGTGTTCTTGGCAAAATCTTAATGTACAGTAATTTCACTACTGCTGATGTTCTGATATGATCCATGTCTTGTTCAATAGAAACAAGGTCCATGTTATCCATAGTATAAATGTGACATTTGTGCATGCTATAGTGCTTTAAAATATTGTAAACATCACAGATGATAGTATCACATAATCCATGATATTCATCTTGATTTCAAATACCCTACAGTATGTCTTCTAATTCCACAACCGGGACTAATTCACCCTACATATCCTAGAATATGTCATGAATGTTTTCCTAACAGTAGTTTTGTTCATAAGCAAGTTTATCTGAGTAATGTTTAAAGGTTTATTCTGATTAAGTAAAAAAATAAATGTAATAAAACAGAAGCATAAGGGGTAGTGGATATTTTTCAAATTGTCGGCAAAATAAAGTTATGCACTAATTATAGTCTTATTTACTGTGCACCCTACTACGTGAAAATACCTATTATGGCCCCAATTGCTTAGACAGCATTGACTTCAGTTAATTTAAATAGGGCAGCAGGCAGGTTTGTATAAAGTGACCAGGCCAACAACTCCTCAGTGCACCAAGTCGGCAAAGGATAAAGTCTTCATTATAGTGGCAGTTCATTGCCTGACTCAGGAGCCACGGTTTTAAAATTTCCGTTTTCTTAATGTCAAGCCATGACCTTTTGAAGTAATTTCCTCAATGACAAAACCTTATACAAAGTTTAATATTGGTCCATCACAGTGTGTTTCTCAACAGAGAATTTTCTTGTCATTGCCTTTTTCCTTCTCTGCTCTAAATTAAAATGACCTGTTCAAAATACAAAAGAAAAACTCATGCTTCTTAAATGTATGTTTTATGTTGTCTTCTTTCTGTAAGAAGCATTCCAGAGTTCCACTGTGGTCTTGAGGAAGGACTTTTCTCATACTGTAGAATTTGTCAGCTCTTTGATCTATTTTTTCTTAACCTTTTTTATCATCCTGCCTGTCCTTTGCTATGAAACATTGTGATCATTCTTCTCTTCCTTTTCAAGCTCAAAGAACTTTTTCAAAGAAAAATTGAAGGTCTCCTTCCTTCTAAGGGACTTCTTCCAAAGTGACTGATGGGTGATGCAGGCATAGGTAGTTTTGACTTAACTAGTATACAGACATCTTAAAAAATAGGTTTACTACTAAATCATTTACTATCTAGGCAACTTTCAAAGAATTTTGGACTTTTTTCAACAACTTTTTCTGATTTGGAAAAACACAGAAAAATCTTTGTCCCTGTTTAGGATATGCAGGGTTTTTCACACAGTACAAGATACTTGTGAAGCAGGAAAGAAGAATATTTGTCGAGCTCATGAACACGTGGGAGAACCACAAATCCTAAATATTACTAATCACATGCTCTCTAGAGCAAGGGTTCCAAATTAATCCTTTCTTCCTCTCAATCACTGCTGTGCAACCCTCCAGTGACTCCTATCTCTGGCCTTACAGCCACCCCTCAGCTCACTGCATGTGGAAGAATTCTCTTCTGCTCTAGGTCAAGTGGGACCATATAACACACATCAATCACACATCATTGCGCTGTGCCAGAAATCCCTGTGTCATAAAACATGCACGTGCCACGTAAAGACGAAATACACACAAATAGCATTATAAAGTAAGTGAGAGCATGCCAGTACAATCACAATTTAAGACAGTGCAGACTTTAAAATATTCAATTACCTGGTGGTTGCATCAGAAATGCATATTTTATGCTTAATTATGTTGCAGTTGTGACATACAAATAATTTAGACTTCATGACGTACTGAGAGAATGTAGGGAAACTAATATAGGCATGGATGATATACTGTACAGTACACAATGAGTTTTAGAGGAGCGAAGCACCTGAGGTCTTGTCAATATGTTTTTAGAATTTAGCATTTATTCTTGATTTATATTAAAGGTCTTCAACAAAAAGATGGAAGTGAGTGCTAAATGTACCTGTGCTCATTTAATACTTCAAAGAGGCCTGGAGAGTGTTCTTTTCTATTTATAGAAACCTGTAACACCAGGTTAAACTGGTAGGCGAACAATAGAATTTAATAGGCATCACTTACTTTTTCTTACTGCAATGTCAAATCTACAGTATCATGTACTAATATTTCCCCCCTTAAACTAAGTACATCATTTTGTTCTACAAATGAGCAAAACATTATTTTCTGTATACAGTATATCTAATTATTTGCAGATATAAGATACTACAGTATGTTTCTTAGTCTTATGACTTCACTGCAGTATTGCTATTACTGCTTGGTAGGAGGGGGAAACATACAGTAGAATTTCAGTGATGAAATGCCCAAACTGTTTTGCTTGCTTTATAATTCCATTCACAGAGACTCGATCCGGATATAATAAAACTCACATACTGTACCCTGCCTAGATACTGTGTATCTGTGTACAATTGTCTACAGTATCTGTGCAGCCCAGCCTGATTTTGATTTTAACATCCCCAGGAAAGTGATAACAAACACTGGTGAAAAAGTAAGTACACCCCCCTTAAGATTTTATGGTTTATCATAGTTAGACATATTTGACCTTCACCAAGTCACATAGTAAATAAAGATAACCTCATCTGACAAACATAAAAACATTCTACTTTGTCAATTATTTAAAAAAATAATCAGTCAGAATTCAAAGTCTTTGTATAGAAATGCAGGTGCAGTGTGAACTAAAGAAGAAGCCTAAGAAAAGCTAGAGTATTTAGGGAAAATCTTTTCTGACAACTTGTTCCAGTAGAGTATACAAGAGGTTACAACTGGTTAACATTTGTAGCAGCCTCAGTGGCATTCCAGGTCGGGACTCTGGTAAATAAGAAGGTGCTTATTGAGTGTACCCAGACAACCAGAAAAACAAGTGAGGTTATTGCTACTGCTCCAGAGACTTTAGATATCAGGTTTTACTGAATGTGCTAGACACCCTGCCACATTATCCGAACAGGGAGATCTTTCACAGGGGTGTACTTACAGTACTTTCTTTATCACACTCAAGGCCTGAAAGACCACTCAACACAAACTGTGGAAGACACAAACCAGATAGGCTTGTAGAAAATCAGCCAACATTTTAGCGTGCTAGGTCTTAACTTTTAAATAAAAGTTAAAACCACAAACGTTAATTTGTGAAAAATTGTTTTGGACTTAATCAGTTAACTATTACGATGTGTACTTTTATGACATTTTCATTGAGTTTTGTTTGTAAATTGTAGAGTTAATTTCTGCAGGTACCAGCCAAAAATGCTGGTCTCTGGCCTTGTGCTCACAGGCAATCAAAGGTGTGCCGTGTGACGGAGTCTGAGTACACACACTAAATTTGTGCAAAGGTCACAGTTTAAAAGGTCTTCAAATGTACAGCTGTTGGGTATGGTTAACAAAATTAAATTGTTCTCAGAGTTTTGGCCCAAGGACATTCTTATATATGACAAAATGAAAAAGGAAAAGTATACCATTGCCATGTTCAATATTCAGTTATTCTTAATATCAGGAGCACACTGAACTAGAACCAATTAACACTGTGTGTGGGGGCACAAAACATGTTAGGAAAATCTCAGTCTCTCCGAGTCTCATTTCATAATGTAAAGAAGGTTGATAAATCCTGAAGCTACTCAGTGTTCTTTTTTGATGAAGGAGTGTAGCCGAAGGGCGTATGTTTTGTGAAGGGCATTAAAGCAACAGTAGAGTATAAATGCTATGTGAATCAACAAAATGTAGGTTGTAGAAAGAAAGCCTTAATTATGGGTTCAGGCCATTAAAATGCCTTGATCTACTGTTTGGCCAGGCTGTGAAATCACTTTAAAGGGATTGAAGGTCTTTATCCGCAATGAAAGCAGCAGTTGCATTACTGTCAAATATGATTCTCCTCACTCCTCTTTTATTAAGTTTTCGCTGTGTCGAAGAATACGTTTCTACAAATACACACCAGGGCCCCCTTGAATACACAACACGGATGTCTGCCCCCACCCCCCAAAAAAAACACCCTGCACATTACCATTTTCTTATGTGCTTCCTTCATATCAATAGCAGCTCTCTGCATAAGCTTCTGTGTTACGGGCTGTGAGAATAAGTTACCAAATAGTGCTGATATCAATTCAATTCAATTTATTTTTATATATAGCGCCTTTAACAACAAGGTTGCCCCAAGGCACTTAACAAAGCAAGTGACAACGCATGTATTTGTGTCTGCTCCATTTTGTACTTTGTGTACTCTGTAGTACTCTATAGTAAGGTTACTGATATTGATATATCATGGTTCTGTTTGTATGTATACAGTATATGATTTATCTAATACAGGGTCATGGGGGAAGAAGAGCCATCGCAGGGCATTAACAGACACGCACCAGGCTCGCACTTTCCCAGAAGCCAATTAGCCTTACCAATGCATTTCTGGACTGTGGGAGGAAACTGCTGCACCCAGAAGAAACCCACACAAACACAGAGAGAACATACAACCTCATGCAATGTCATGCAATGTCATTTACTGCATTTCTTGCATTTCCTCCGAGAGTGTTTTTTTTTATTTAAGTCTGTGGGTCTTGACTGTTAGAAATAGCTGGTTCTCTAATTGATGACGACCCTGGTTTTCCAAAGATTAAGCTACTGGAGCCTCAATGTGGATGACTTACTTTCTTACTTACTTTCATAAAGCCTTTCATACAGCTACATGACAAAACACATTGTACCCACTGTATCTCTGCTGCCCTCTAAGAGCCAGAACACTCCATTTGAACATCCCATTTACTTACCTAGATTTCAATGTGCTTCCCTTCCCAGAATATTTATCTCGATACATAGCTCACGACTCTATTTCAGACTACAGGCTGTGCATATGCAAGTACAGTAGGTATAATACCGACAATACTTCCTTCAAGATGAGAATATGAGACATACATGAGGTCTACTATATTGTGGTTGGAATGAAATTTAAGTTAAATATTACAATAAATTTCACAGTGCCAAACAATATCACTATGTATAACACTTTTTCAGTAATACGTTGCTACTACATTCAGAAAGAATGTAATGCTAAGTCAATGGCAAGGGTTGTACTTAGTCTTGACAACTATTATCCTCTAGAGGGCAGCAGCTGTTACTTTGGGCTCATTGCAATTGAGAACTTTTTTTTTTTACTATGGAGCTTAAGTTAATTGCAGTTGGCATTTCCCTAGTGTACTAGCTCAGTACACCGTTATGTGCTAACCAAAAATGGAAATTATTATTATTTTAGGGTTATTATTAACAAATACTGAAATTATGCTGCTTTCAGTTGGTTGCAATTGTCCCCCACTGTCACCAGAATGGAGTTACAGCATTTCTGAGACTCCTACAGTATGTTGTAATATCAGCAAGACACTCTCATCTTAAGGATCTACAATAAATCATGCTACATCATATGTACAGTAACCTACAATGGTTACTAACGAGAGTAACTGATTTGAACCATCTAGCGCCTTGAGTTGTAGGTCACCTTGGCCACAACTGAGTTTTCTCTAGTTTCTCTAGTGTAATGGTAAAATTTGGAAGATCTCTTTTTAAGTCAGAAAAAAAAATCCCTTTTTTCAGAGTTAATTTTTACATTTCTACAGCCTTAAACAAAGACAGTGAAAACACTTTCAAGCTTTGCTCTATAAAATATTCTCAGGCAAAGCTACTTGCTGCCTTTTCTCTTCTAATTTATAAACACACCTGGTTTCCAGCACAAACACTTGGGCTCAAAACAGCCAGCGTGCACCACTCTGCCACACCCTCATATAAACTGAGTGGAGCCCTTCTATTAACAAAACCTGTGCTTAATTAACTCAGGGCAACTCCAATTATCCCTGATTAGCTCTTTTTTTTTTTTTTTTTTAAACCAACCCAAATGGGGAAATGCCACAGGGGTAGAGACTATGCCAGATCCCAGATCCTAGATCCTGAGCCCACAATAGACTCCCCCTGTAAATTGACCCAATATTCTGTCACATTTAGCTATTGCTAATAGCTAATTGAGCATAGAATCTCATTCAGCAATTTTTGAAAAAGGCCACGATATCAGCTTCAGGAACATAGTTGGATACCTCGTTCCACATTTTTTACCTTTAGCTAAAGACGTGTCTCCACTAGCCCTCAGTTTCCTTTTACACCAGCCTTGTCTTGATACAGTGTGGTATAATACTGTACACCTGTACCTTTAATTAACTCACGTACTGTAGGCGCACAAAGCATAGAAACACCTTTCCATGGCCGGCATGTTCTCGACGCGTCCCTCGCTTTGCTTTCAATTTCAGCATGCACGTTTGCTACTGTTTTCCTCCAGAATGGAGCAAGAATCCTTGTGTTACAGACCTGCGGCGCAGCTGAATCAGTAAAAAAATACAGTATCTAGTTAAAATATACTGTACACTTAAAATGTGTTATGTTGTTAACATTAATAATGCAGTAAACACAGCAACACACCAGCTCATATTAGAAATTGCTAACGTATATATTCCTCTAATGCCATTTTTTAAAATTAATTGGTATATTTGAAGTATGTTTGAGGAGAACAAAAATATTAGGTATCGCGAAAACGTTGCGGCGCTGAGCGAGTCCTACAGTACTTCCTCGTGTTAGCGTGGTGCAGCCGTGCATTTCCCTAAGGAAATGACTCTTGGAATTGAGCAATTGCAAGTAAAAAATTACATTACTGGCTCTGAATCACGCGCAATCACAATCTTGTGGTAGAAATTTTGATCCAGGACCTAAAACGGAATAATGAACGCTGTTAACAATAACAGATCTGAGAGTGGAGTGTTTTCTCTTACCAGTAGAGGGAGCCCTGCGACGTCTTTTGGAGTAGAACTGCTAAACTTACAGATTGCCTACATTACCTGTGCCTGAATGTCAGGAACAGCAATAAATACGTCTCTTCTCTTAATGTTTAATAAGGGCTGAAACTACAATGACTCACTTGAAAAACCGAAGCTTTTTGCCAGCGTTTGGGTGTTCTAGAGACATTCATAAGGGAAACAGTGCAAAAAGAGGTGGGTGTTGGAACAAGCTGGACTCCTTGTACGGACAAGCTGATGCACTCATGATCCTCCGTTTTTCTCTCCCATTTCCATAACTAATTTGGCAGCCTACACAGAACACACTTTCTCAGGCCTGCCTGCTGCCTCCCACAAGTGTGTGGGACATTACTAACCAGATCTTTCCAAACTCTGTAGCCCTCACTTCCATCTCCTAACTACTGCTTGCTTCACACTGCAAGCTGATAACATTTGCTGTACTCTCTGTCTTTTGCACTACTCTTTTGTAGGAAAGTTGTTCTGCTCAGTGCAAGTAGGTTGAATCTGCAGTTATAAGAAAATTTCCCCTCTTTCCCCTTCATGAGCAATTTGCTTTCATTGATGCTTCTACATAGTTACTGTATCTTGGGAGTTACAGACATAAGATTGAAACTCTGTGTCTTCAATAATTTAACTCATAGTTAGTGAATATCTGTACTTGAGATGCAGGATGATCATACTCTGTCTTGTAAATTCACAGTCCTGCCAGGGGAACGAGCTGTGAAGAAAAGGGGACTAAACTACATTTCTGTGACATTTCTTTTCTTCACACATTAGCTCAGAGCATTGAGGGTACTTACTGTACTGTACCATATGAAAACACGGTATCTTTCAGGCACTTCAATGAACAGATGGATGGCAATCGTTGATTTGCCACGCTGCCTGTTTTCCACTCTCTGACACATACTGCACAAAATGTGGATTTACACATTGTTTTGCAAAATAAAAAAGCATATCAGACATTTAAGCTTCTTGTGTCCATTTTTAAGCTTTTTGTCGGATATTGAAATCCAATTATAGAAATCTGACCTTGAATTGTTATAGAGGGTTTCTGTGTTTTCCTGCTTAAATTCTCTGCATATTGAAGTATTTTCTATCCAATCCACACCAGTTAAGTTTAAAGACTTACTATCCCTTGTAGTTTGCCTTGTGTCTTGGTTGACCTTGAAATCTTACAGGATCAAAACAACCAGACATGTTTTGATCTGACAGTATATGTCCCTAAGTACAGAGCATGTGCTCCATAGACAAAATGAGTAGAACTAAGGGACAAGTCCTCAAAGAGCTAAAATTGGACAAATTCCAAATGCTATTGTCATCAACATGCAGTACAGTAGCATTTTCTACATTTGTATGGAAACATAACTACAGTATATTGAAATGAACAGTTTGTAGATCTGTACTGAAGAGTAAGGTAGCTCAACTTCCTGAAATTTTATATTTGATTGTTTAGATGTGTTCAGGTCCATGGTTTAGATTGATTCTCACCAAGATGACGAATACTTTAGAATAGAATAGAATCTTTATTGCCACATAACAGAGGCCGGTGGAAATTGTTTAAACCAAAGAATAGGTGAGAGATAGTGAATCACCCCATTTAAGAGATGGAAGTACTCATTCATATTAGGTTTCTCTACTTTATGTATTGGCCATATACACAACAGTCACACTTCATAGTGATATACTTATAAATACATACACATTTTGTAGGATTTGTTTTCATTCTATTGATCCATCTTTTATTGGCCAATTCTTTTAATAATTAGAAAACTAGACTCGATAATTGCCTCACACTGGTCTAGTATGGGCATCTCAGAACATTGAAAACTGATTGAAGGGAAGATAATTTTCACTCAACAGACAACAAGGAAGAAGACAACTGCACTGAGTTGTTTATTGCAATAGAAAAGGAAAGCTTCAGAAGAACACACAACTTATTCAATAATCCATGGAAAGTTAAGGAATAGCAGAAGACCATGCTCTCACTGCCTATAAACATATACCATAAGCAAGACTTTACTGTAGATAAGACAAGGTTACTGGGTCTTTAATGCCCCAAAAGGAGCATTTGTTGTCAGTATTTTTCCGGCTAAGTCCCAGTAAAATTAAATTGTTACTATTAATAGTCTTTCAGAGCTGTAATGTTTGTGACAGAAACAAAAATGCCACAAGGTTTTGCACACTTCCAAGAGAATCAATTTTCTTCTCCTGTATGTTCTACTGCTTCAAAATTTGGACAGATGGTTTGATTGGTTGACAGCGATTGTAAAAACAGTACTTTGGTATAATCATTGGTTTCTTCCTGGCTCTGCACTCTGGTTCAGGTGTATTGGTTCAACAACTTCAGCATAAACATTTATATACAGGGTTTATTTAGAGATTGCTCCCTTTTTTTGTCTAAACATCTTTTAATTATTTATCAATTTATAATCAAATTGAACTGAAATTCAGAAATTGGCACAGATTTCATGCCAGTTACAAATTCCATTAAACATATTTAAAGGCAAAAAGCAAGTTTTACAACTCTTCAATTAACTATTACAACTATTCAAATCTATTTGCCTGTGATTAAGAAAGCAACACAAACCAGAAGACACAGGGGTCCCTCAGGACCATGTTGGAGAATTACATGGTATTTCATCCCAGCCTCTGGACCACTCAACCTCCATCAGGCAGAGAAACACCTGAGCTAATTAGCTTCTATGGTGAGATATGGTGTGATTCTTGGATTACCTGGGACATCTTAATGAAGGCTCTTTGGATTTCATAATGATGTATGAAATGCATTTAACTCCTGCTTTTTTAGTGAGTTACAGAGACCTGGCACACTTTTGATCTTTTCTTACAAGAAACATCTTCTAGAACTTTTTAATGTCTCTAATGTAGTGCTCCAAATATGAAGGTTTTAATCTGTTTATGTAAGCGAGATAACCGATCAGACTCTAGGGATGGACTGGGTCAAGGTGACCACCAATGAAAATACACAGTATGTTTACTTAAAAAGGATTACAGAATTAGTTATGGAATGTATTAAATGGGCAATACTTAATGAGATTAAATAAATTGAGGTTAACTACAGGTTATTCCAAAGTAAAGTACTCATAATCCTAATGCTTCTACAAATGTTATCCATCTAAGTCATGGCTGATATGCAATCATACAGGATTGAAAAAGCTTGCATGTTTACAGTATGTTTATTCTGATTGTGACGTGAATATTGGTGTTATCTTATACATATACTGTATATGTACATCTTATACATATACTGTATATATTTATATATACAGTATCTATTCTTAAAACACCTTTTGTTTTACTCATTTAAGACCCTGTCCAGGAAGAAAAAAAACAACACAAATGCAAATTCTTCTCCTGTACCCCAGGGAATGACGGAGGCACTCTTCTGATCTGTCATTATGTTAAGAGGGTTTTATAATGTGACAATTAAAAATTATATGATTACAACTACACAGACATTTGAAGGTTAAAAAAACCACTGTCAATAATTAGTTCTTGTATTTGTATAGCACTTTTTATCCCATATGATTCAAAAGCTTTACAGTATATAGAGGAGGGGACCTACTCTGTCAACTGCTGAAGTACAGCAGCTGATAGCCATTATGTGCCAGTAGTCCCACTGCACAGCAAATCAGGTTGAGAAATTAAAAATTGCTTCACCAATAACTTAACTGAGAACCTTAAGGAGGACAGACTATGCAAAACCAGAAAGAAATTTAGCCAGGGCACCACAGCTAACACCCCCCTCTTACGAACAATGCTATGGGATTTTTAATGACCACGTTGGCAGAACCACAGTTTAATGAATGTCTCATACCACACTGGAGGCATGGGTGTGGAATTTCTAGTGTAGAGGCAAGAGTGCCACCTACTGGTCCACCAGCAGGAGAAATCTGATTTCATGTCTCATTTATGCACCAGAGCGCAGAACCATTTCAAAAATAAAATGTAGCTGTAGCCAGCAAGCTCAGCAGAGTTCTATTTGGCATGCACAATTTCACAATCACAGTGTGCCACTGAAAGCTACAAGGCTCACACAGATAAGTTACAAAGCTCAAATAAATACCTTTGGAAGCAAGGAGCTTCTTATATATTTCCATCAAATATATCAGTGGAAAACACTGCTGAAGAAAGGGGGTGCCTACTGTTGGGATCCGAAATGCTCGTTATTTCCTGATGGACCCACACCTACTACGCACTGATTGTAATCAAAATAACAAGCTGAGAATGTTTCCCTATAACGAAGAGGGATCTACAGTAGCTGTCTCTGGGAAAAACTGTGCTGATATCTAGTCTCTTACATAGTGCATTGATTGGCACAGTGACTCTTATAATTACTACTTTCTAATCTATATGCAAGTGAATAAGGTGTAATTTTATTTTAGGAGTCTCCAGTGAGCCACATGTTATATGTGAATGACACACTAGTTAGTACTTAACAATTGATGGACAGTTTCTGCATAAAGATTACTTAGGTACTTATTATTTTTTATCACCAAGAAAGAATACATACCCTGCACGTATCATTAAGAAGGCACATGTTTTCCATGTATTAGTCATGTACAGTATTAGCACTCATCAGGTTGTTTCAGTAGAAAAAAATGACTTTGCGTACCACCTAAAATGATCATATCTGCTTACAGTATATTACCTTAGGTATTAAATACTATATATGGTTATTAAGAGAACTACAGATTTGTCAATTGCCAAGTCATGAGTGAAGTCATGAATCTTATTTGCTAATCTTTACTCTGCTTACAATACAGCAACTCAAGCATATTAACTCTCAAAGAACTATAGTAATAGTAACTAAGCAATAAAATAATAGTAACTATTCCATTCAAAGTGTTTTACAGGTAATGAGGTCTCCCCTCTATCACCAACTCTCTTACATGTATCTCCTGAAACACTGGTATACTGTCACCCTAGTTGGTGATGTTTTGGCTGTCTTTGTTGTATTGTTGTGTTGAACAATACATTTCCCCCAGGCTATAATAAAGTTTGAACTCCCCATTGGAACCGATACAACGTCCTTTGCAAATCAGTCTAATAAAAGATCTGAAAAATAAAATTCCATCGCACTTAAAAGATGGTACCAATCTAAAACCAAAACATGAAGATGGAGTCTGAACCAACATTATGAACTAGGAATCCATTGTGTTGTGCCAGTGCTACATTCTGCTCTGGGGTGCCTTTTGGTAGTTTGGATGTTTTTTTGTGTTCGCATGACCCAGGTGCCTCAGGTACTCCCGTTTCATCTCCTCTGCCAAAGTCTTGTTGTCTGGACCACTTGTCACTGAATTACCTGCTTGTCTGTATGCCCTGTGCATAGTGTACTCAAGCCTCTCACTCTATGCTGGGATAGGTTCTATAATACACAGAAGTTTTTGTGAAATGTACATATTATTTCCACCTTTTGTAGTCCTCACCTCTTTAGAAATTACTAAGATTGCTTACCAAAAGACAAGAAGTGTTGTAGTATGCTTTTTTATTATAATATAAAGCAAAGCCATTCCATTATTTATAATCAATACATAATTATTTTGCAGGCAGGGCAAATATCTTATTTACATCTAATAACTTCCCAGTAATGGCTTAACTTGGCCTGGTGCTTCACTGCAGATTGAGGTGATGAAACGTCAGTGCAAGTGATTTAGAGTGGCTTGATCTGCGTTCCGAAATAATGTTGTACTATTGGACAAACTGGGGCATGACTTCCCTTCAGAAGCACTGTGTGCATTTTATGGTAGAGTATGAGGGCTACTGAAAGGGTAGTGACTGATGTGGCATGGTGACGAAACGGTTAGCATTGCTGTTTTGGAGTGCTGAGGACCTAGGGTGAAGTGTGTATGTTTTACACGGATGGGTACTGACTGTTTTCTGATACAAGCATACAGTACATTGTTAACCTACAGTTTATCCTATGGAATGTCAGTGCCATACATTATGTTATATAATGAATTCTAAAATTGCTGTTAATTATTTTCTACATTTTTACCACATTAACATGACTTCCATTAGGTTTAAGGTAACTGTTTCAAGAGAAATATAGAGTGAGCAATGAAAGAGGCTTTAACCCAATTAAAATACAGTAGGTGGATATCCAGTTAGGGGAATATGTCTTCACTAACCTGATGTTCTTACTGTATCTCCACTTTTTTGGATTTGGCAATAACACCCTTTCTCTTGTAAAGATGTATGAGCTGAGATTAACACTGACAGTAATCTGAAATAAAGCACATCCTGCATATACAGTAGGATAGCACCATTGTCATCATGTAAGAGAGTTAGTTTGGAATTTCTATTACAAAAGGAAGGATACGAAATCTCATTGGAATTCTTCAGGTTTTCCAGGTATCTTTCCATTAGCAAAAACAAAACAATTAATTTAACATTTTATCTGAGAAATTGGTTGAATTACATAATTCATATTAGATTGGGATGTACTGTAAACCAGAGGTCACTGTAGCTAACATATACTGGGGTTGCCCATCTGTAATCTGACATCACTGGATGCTGCTGTTTCTTGTTTCAGCATTCCCTCCTGTTGGCGTTACACCAATGTCTCCTAACTAGGCCAGAAAGGGTCACTTTGCTTTGATCAGGTGAATCAACACCTGTCAGGTTTCCATCCCTATTCACTGGGAGTTAGGATCACAATTTGTTCAGGTGTCAGAGTGATTTGTTAGTTTAATTTGAAGATGCATATTTCTCTAGAAAACCAGGACCTACTTTCAAGCCCATATAATGAAGCCATACCTTACATATGTTGAGTACATCACCGAAGGTCAAACCACTGTGACTGATATTTTTTTCCCCACTTTAAGGGGAAGGGCCAAATGTTATACTTATTGACTTCATAGTGCACTGAGATTTTGACTGTTCCCACTCAATACTTTAAAAGGAATTTAGATTTGTGAACCCTGGGACTAAAGTTTATTTTTTTCAAATGACTGAATCTGAGTCTAATGTTTGCTTAAGTACATTATCTTTTAGGATTTGTAAAGTCTTTTGTCACTAGGTTTTTAAAGGTACAAATACAACTTAACATATAATGATGATGAACAAAGAAGTTAGAGGACCCATTCCTCATTATTCTTAGTCTTTAGATACACATATTCAAAGTACTTACAGAGTACTGTAGTAATGGAGGAAATTAAACCATGGCCTTCCATGGCAAAATGCAGCACAGTGAACATAGGAAGGACAGAAATGTTTGTATATCTGGGAATAAGAGGCATTTCATCACTCCAAGGCATGTCTTTATTGAGCAAGCCACCCAGCCAAGCTGTTGAGATACACGCTTTGAGATCCATTGAAAAACAACTGAATTGAACTGATCCTTAGACATTTCAGTAATTAATGTAAGTTAGATGGGCCTAGTTGCTTTCTTCTGTTTGTAACCTTTCTAATGTTCTTGTGTTTTTCTGACTGGAATTGTTAAGACCCCAATAGGTCCCTGATCCTGTTCCACATGTCATCAGCCTAGAGGCAAACATCTGGTTCCTTGACATACGTGACTTCTCTCTTTTACTACAGTAAAGCTATGCACAAAGGGCAGTGTGATGATGGTGAGCTTCCAAAACACAAAAATGTACTGAGCCGATGGTGTAGTCTTATGACTCATCTTATATTTTCAGTCTCTGTTTTCTTTAGCGCATGCTGCCAATGGCTGCCAATGGTCAAAGTTTATTATATAATGTAATTCACCTTAAATTTTATGTCTCATCTCTAATTTTTCCCCTGCCTGAACAGATCCTGGCGGTGAGATCTGATGTTGAATATATATTTAACCTAAGGGCCTGTGATGTCAGAGCCTGGAACACTAAACCCAAGATGGCAGAACAGGAAACTTGAGCTACCACGCTCTGATAAGTAACCACTCCTGATCCATTATAATTCATGTAATTAGTGTAACACAAACTCATTGCTTTGAGGGGGGAGACCATTGGGCCTGGGAACCCCAGAGGTTTCTTTTCTCCATCGGGGAGATTTTTCCTCTCCTCTGTGTCTAATGGCCAGCTGTTATTATATTGTTTACTGCTCTGGAGGTACAGTATTTTAAAGCAAAATGTTGGAAAAGGTGCTATAACAAATAAAGTGATTAATCAAAGGCAGAGTGTGCCACAGATTTATCACAGGGGAAACAAGAGATCTTTTTAGAGAATATGCACTGGAAATCCATCTTGATTATGATCTGTGCTAAGTGATGTACTATTTTTATAGTGACCATTTAACTCTTGTGCAACTTGAGATGCTGGGTTTTCAGCCAGAATTAAACCTATTACAATATTAAACCTATACAGGCAAAAATAAATAAATACTCAAATGGCATTGATGTTGTTTCTGTGCAAAGCACTCAGCTCGAAGCACAGCATTGGAAAACACACAAAACATGATTCTGCTTTCAAGAGCTGCCTTTGAAACAGAGTGGATATGAGAAAGCAGACACCATTGACAGTTCACTGGTGTTTTTGATCACATTTCAGTTGTAATCAGGTTGAGGCTTCAGGGAGCTAGGAAGTAAAAATAGCACTAAAGCCCTGCAGCCTTTACAAACATTCACTTTAGGTGTTTCACAACAAGAAAACAGACATGGCATAGGCCTTGATGCATAGTTTGATGTTGAGAATACTGTTAGAGAAAATGCAGGCTATTGTCAAAGTTTAAATAACTTAATGTGTGATGGCATTTTTATGATGCAGACTGGTCTTTATATGGAATCTGTATCCTGACCACTGTAGGCATTTTACCAATGTTCAGTTGGTAGAGTGTCTTGTGGGTTATCCACTTAACAACATGCTTAGGTCAACAGTCATTCCCTTGTAAACTCATTTATTTATTCATGTACATGATGGTAAATGATTCAACAAGAGATGAGGACCTTAGCACAGCAACTTAGAGATCATGTTTATATACTGTACAGTAGGAGCATGTGAACTGTAGAAGATAAAGGAGCTTTAGCTTCAGAGCATATTCAGAGCCACTACAGATTTGATAAAAATGTACAGTGCATCTCTAGAAATACTAAATACTCGCAGTACATTTTATTTAGAAGAATTCAACAGATGCAGTGAACAAACATTTTATATGTTTGTGACCTGAAAGGACATAGACAGAAGAATATAATTAAAACTTAAACATTGAATTAAATCATGAATACATGAGAAGCAGTGATCATATTATTAAAGAATGATAATATCAGTTACATGTAGATTAATATGTAGAAATAATAATAAGTAAAGAACAGACCATTCAGCCCACCATTCTGTAATTTTCCTGAATATTGAGTATATCCATTACAGCATCACACTTAAACTTGACATTTCTAATGTCATTGACACCTCTGTGTTTTGTAGCATTGGTGAAAGTTTGATTTTTAACAGGTTTCTAGTAATGTCCTCACTGAAGTTATTTGGAAGCGCTTTATTATTTCTGTTTAAAGAATTGATTAGGCTGGAAAATCCACAGTCTGTGACAGAAGCACTAGAATCGTAGTTTGATATTTCATTCAAACTAAGAAGTAAAGAAAATGGTCCAATAAATCATTAGAAGACATGAAAGAAAAGTTACTCAACTGTAGAGTCAGTCGATAATTGGAATTGGTAGAACCCAAAAAACACAAAGAAGCTCATCCTGATCTCTAGTAATATGGACTCTTCAATGCATACTAGAACGAGAGCAGTTCCTATGACATTAAAAACATTTCATTATTGTCATTATTTTGTTAAATGTCTGCAACAATGTGAGGAGATGGTGTACAGGTACAGTATATGCTTCCTTTGTCAATATATTAATTTGGTATACTCCATAGGTGTGGTGTATCCCATCCACAGTTTTGGGAAAGGCCCAGTGCATGGGCCCATGATTTCTCAAGAGGACTGATATCAGTGACCTGACAAATTGTGTGATTATTTATCCATGTGCCTTCAGTGCATTGTGGGAGGTAAGAGCAGACCTGGCTAATCTTCCATTTCAGACAGCCTCAAGAGCTTGCAAGCGTTAGCGGGCAGTTAAAGAAATAACACCAGCAAGATTTTTAGTTAAGGCTGCTGTAAATTACAGAATCAAAAAGACAGGCTGCAGATTTCAAATCTTTTGAAAAGACCCCAGAATACTCCTAAATCTGTGAACACCTACTATTGTTGCAGGTAGAAACTTTATGGGTATTCTCTAATACATTCAGTTTCTCTTCCCCATGAATACATATTCTGTTTTCTAAATTTTCAATTTTTCTAGATTATAAGTAGATTTATTTAAATAAAAACATTACAAGTTCCTGATCCAAGCTTAGTATGACTTGCCCAGATTAAATATTTCTGAAAAACTGGTAAATATGGATTCCAACTTCATTAACTTGTGCGTTGATTTAGGGATTTTCAGTAAAATTAAAGGGGAAATTTAACTCAAAGTGTTTTATTTGTCTAGCTGACTACAAATCTTAAAAAGTTAACTTAAAGAGCAATTAATATAAGTATATGTGTCCAAAGTAAACATAATATCTGAACATACTTCACCCTCAAAATCATTGATAAAATCAATAAGGAAAGTTCTACTTTTTCCCTCAAAGGTCATATGGATTTGTGGAACTACAAAGCTATCTGTACAGTTATTCTTTTCTGTTATATACCTAGCAACAACAATAATAGAATAACAGAAACTAGAACATCTACATTTTGTAGCTTGCCTCATCAAATTGTGAAAGATATACTGTATGCATTTGGAGCGGGTGAGGGTAGTGGAGATGAATGAAAGTCAATTAACGCAACAAAGCCATTTCCCCTCCTGAGCTGTTGCATCTTTCACGTTTTCAGAAAAGCGTGAAGAAATCAGCTCACAGAAAGTGGCACGCAGCTTAAAAATTCATGATTCCCCCCTCCCTCTCCTCGGGCATTTTCCCCACCCTGCCTAGATCAATCTCATTCCAATGAGCTCGTTGCCGAGACCGAGGCAGCATTATGAAGGCTATTGACAGCGTGGAGATGTTATTTATGCTCTTGGAAATTATGCTCTGATGGCAGTACTTTGCACAGTTCCATTTTTGGGACTGTAATTCCCAACTTTTGTATTAAATTCCAGGAGTCAAAAAGAATTGGAAAAATCTACATTTCCCAGAAGGCCATAGTTTAGGAGGCCCACTGGATGCTTGCCCTGAGTTAATTGTGCTGTCAGTGAAGGCCTACAGTATATATAGTTCAATAAAAGTCAGGCACACTAAAAGTAAGTGTCTTTAAGACTAGATTATGAAACTGAGTATGGTTTGTTACAATTTGGTGATCACATAAGGAAGGAAGTCTTTACTAGTTGGAGGAAAAGATTTGTCTTTTGTCCATAAAAGCTGGTAAAGTGGATTATCCACCATTCCTGGCGGAGACTGACTGAGACAAACTACGGTTACAACTCTGTACAGTGAGCAGGCTTTCTTTTGTATTATGAAAGATTAAATCTGGAGGCAATTTTTTGGATGCAGAATACCCTGCTAATAAGAAAATAAAATACTGGATTCTCTACAATACTAACAGCAGTGGTGTGCAGGTGCTTTGGCATTCTAGAAGACAATGAAAAGGAGTGTGGCTGAACTGACTCAACATGAACCAGCTCTCCATCCAAAAACATGCACTACCTTCAATGGCTACTGCCTCCAACTACAGTATGCTCCATTTGCATTTGTTAGTACCATTGCAAGGCCTCGAACAAGCAAGATCTACCTTTTCTAAATCTATGTTGACCTATGAATAGAATCATTTTGTCAAATCAAAGGTCATCTATTTTTCTTTCTAATGTCTAATTATTGTTTCTATAATCTGACGTGACAGAAATAGATCGCATTAGTCCATAATTTATAGATTTAGTTATTCTCACACTTTTTTAAATGGTTGCTAAAGCAGAATGACACCTGAAGAAGGCTCCACGGCTGAAACGTTGTGTTCTCTTTCTTCTTTTTTTTCAGCATGGAATAAACCTATTACTTGTTCCTTTGCAGCCTACGCATGCTGACGCAGCTACCCACCTGAACTAAAGCAGAATAGTACTGGTTAATAGGTGTTACGACTGACTTCAGATACTGCTGGAAAAGTATTGTTAATTGCCTATGATAAACATGTCTCATCAAGTGCAAATGGCTAAATACTATTAGGCCCTATCATACTGTAAATAACAGGAGTATTCATTAGAAAACTATCTTTTGTAAGAATGAGGATTCAATCAGAATGCTTTTATGTGTTCATCTGGGATTTTACTGACACTTATAAAGTATCACCAGTACTAATACTAAAGGCTGAAACTTTGATATCATGCCACCCAACTACTTAAGCTACCTTTTGAGTGTGGCAATTTCAATGGTATTGTGCAATGGCCAAGTTCTATAAGCTTCTATTATGGTGAACATGCTTACTGTCTAACTCACGCTGCTCATCCTTGGCAGAAAATAATACAATCAGAACAACTATAACTAGTAGCAACTTGACAGAGTCTAGGTCCACAAAAGAAGTACGGCTTTTACTCAGGAATCACATCCCTTCAGTGCCCTGTCTGCAAGAATCCAGTTTAAGCACAGCAGAGTAGATACTGTACCCAGGAAAACGTTATTGTAAAAGCATCATAATATGTCACAAACTAGATAAGAGGCAAGGTGAGATTTAAAAGTAATTTGACATATTGTAACACGAGAGTCTAATAACCAAGCAGCACAATTGATACAGATTTAACCACATGAATAAATAAAATCTCTGTGGTGGGGAAAGTTGAGGCAAGACTCTTAGATTCATGCAAACAACCATTATGGTTATAAGCAGGAAATATATGTATTCAAATAAAAATAAAATAAAAAATGTTTTCTTTGAAGATTCAATACAGCATGTACTGAAAAGCAAAATATATTAATGTCAGGAGTATAAAAATGTATTGTGTTATAAGTTTTTTTTAATTATCATTGAATGGAAAGGTTGCCTTTCATCTTTTAACTCCAGCTTGGGATGCCTTCTCTATGGAGTGTCAGTGTTCTCTCCTGCTAACATACTGTTCATTTTCTCTTGGTACTGTGACATGCAGTTACATTTAATTGGTACCTGTGAATTGTCCCATGGTGCTTACACCCATCAATGAACTGGCTTCCCATCTAAGTTGCAATCATGCATGCTACTGTACTGTATGTTTCTGGGATATGTTTTGCCTCACATGGTGGGACAGGAAAGATGGAGAAGAACTGGTCTCTAGACGTTGTGAATTTGATGCTTCTCTTGACTGTACACCTCATGTGGGATGTGCACAATCAGACACTCTGTTCCAGGTGCTTAAATAAACTTGTCACATACTGTATGTAACAGATATATAAAGTAGCAGTCCATTTTTGTCAAAATGTCATTGTACTGCAGACAAGACAGAGAAGTAAGGAATGACTGGATGGCAAAACCTTTGTTATGTCAGACTATTAGTGCACTAAGTGAAATTGGAAACAGGGCATTGTAGTAAGCACCAGTATTCTTTCAAATACTTCCATAGCAGTTTATGACATTCACTTAAGGTCTCATCTGAAAGACAAATGCTGTACATGAAAAACCTGTATTACACTTAAGGGGTGGAACCTAGGTATATTGACCCAGGAATCTGAGGAGCTTTTCTTTGTATTAGTAGTCTGTTATAGGGTGAACTTCTGGAATGGAAAAATCTACTACTTTTTTAACATTTTGGGGTTATTGTTTCATTTCACATTTGCTTTAGTGACTTTCTTGCTCTAGGCTGAACATCCTTTTTGAACATGTGTGCAGCATCCTGAAACTCCAAATGAACGAGGACCTTAAATACCCAGGCAAATTCTAAACGCTTCAGGGAGGACCAAAATAAAACAGCAACAAAAGTTACAAATAAGACCTGGTTCCTGGGCTGGTCTTGTTTTATGTGTTAGAAAGTATCAGATTTGTTGATCCAAGGCAAGCCCTGAATAACAACAAAAATGCCGTGTACAGTGTCACATTACAGTGTTCAATAGGAACACAGACAAAAAGAAACAAATGCCATAAGAATGCTTTTTGTGTGCACTGCCCTATTTAAAATTATGTCAAAACACACAGTTAAGATAACATAGAACACACTTAGAAGTATAATTGCTGCCAATATGCTGCCATGGTACCATAACACCTGTCTTATTACAATTCATTTTAACACATTTTTGGGTGTATAATCTAAAATTAAATGTCATTCTTCCTTTCTCTATCAAGAGACTGCAGCAATTGTGATGTGTGTGTGAAGGAGGTGGTTATCAGTTATACTATTCTGGTAAAGAGTGAGGGTTAGCTCTAATAATACCCTAATGTTAAACTTAAAAAAAACCTTTCCCATATTTGATGGCTTAGTGCGTGTAAACATTGACTATGTGGTGAAAAGCCAATGACAAGCAATTAAAAATCATTCAAGTATTGACGTACAGTACCAATTTGAGTGCTACCATCTGCATTTTTGAAATAATGCTTTTTTCAGCCTTAGAGATTCACCAAACAGAAAACACATGATGAAACCCACTCCCCATGTGTGGAGCTGAACTGTGAGTGCCTTGTGTTTTCAGCAGGACAAAATAGCTTTATTTTTTACAGGTTGACTTTTCATATTGCTTAACTTCATTTTCCTTAGGTAATAAAGTTACTGTGACTTGTACACACCGACCTCTTGGAAATCAGGGTACTATTCACAAAACAATTGTGATGACATCGTATGGCCACCTTGCCCTCATGTTCTGGCCAATGCTTTTAATTTGAAAATATCTAAGGTTACTTATCCAGATTAAAATTTTGAGGTCTAAGAGTCTGTTAAGCAGTCTTTTACAGAGAGTGAAAAGCCTGGATTATGTTCTTTTGGTCTGTCATCATGATTTATATTTGTAAACTTGGAATGATCTCCATCGTGAATACAGGAATAATTACTCTCTATTTGTCAGGCACGATGACTGTTCAATACAGTAATTTAGTGAGAACTCACAACTTTTTTGGTTGTCTGATTAGGTAAAAAAGCAGATTTAAAAGGAATGCTACAGTAAGTGAATATTATGTGAATATAATTGTGACATAGAACTGGATGCTGGATATGCTTGTTGTTTTCCACAAGGAAATAATACTGTAGTAACTTGCCATTGCAGTAGCTATTGTTTTGCCAATAATACACCACAAGAAAAAACAAAAAGAACATTTAAGATACTTACAGCAGCCAAACAACTGTACTTGCAGTATTCACATTTTTGTTAACATGCTTTAAGCAGATATGTACAGTAGTTACAGGTTATACATGAATACATTGGGAGAGAAATTAAAGATGGGAAAGGGGCAAGTGTTGAACTATTCTTTAAAAAGGGCATTTAGGAATAGAAACTTAACCTAAATAAGAACATAAGAAAGATTACAAATGAGAGCAATCTATTTACCTCTTCTAACGTGTTTCATAGTTAGATCTCATCCAGTTGCTCCTTGAAAGAAGCTAGGGTTTTGGTTTCAACTATAAGGCTGTGTAGCATGTTTCAGAAACGTATAGCATGGGAAAAAGGGTCTACTGACCAGTCAACAGACCCTCAGAATGACCCACTAGGCTGACAGATCTTTGACAATCAATCAAGGGTCTCAGAATCTACAAAGGCCAGATTTATTTATAAAATAGATTTAAGAAAATACAGTCTAAGGAGTGTGTTACAGACCACTAAATAGAGATAAACATTGTAATACACTTTTATGCTGTATAATTAAATCTGAAATATATATATAGAAGGGGAACATGTTATCATGGTTTAAAATTTTGTCATATAGAAAGCATAAAAAGATCACACTCTAAGACAGAAACAATGAAGATGGCTAACGATTGCTTTCTTTTTCAGTTGTTCAAAGGACCCATGAATCTTTGGTTACAAATTGGTTAGGAAGAACCATTAGAGAACCTCAGCCATAATTTACTATGACTTTGAAATATATTTTGAAACTGTACAGTTGGAGTTCAAAACAAAGGTTTAGAATTCAGTTAAGCAAATTTAACGAATGAAACAGGATTTAAGACTAGTAGAATGGGGCAGAATGGGTATGGATTCAGAACAAACCATGACAATTAAGGAGATCTTGCACAATGAAAACAACAGGTTCAAGACAAGAGTGAGTAAATCAAAGTTCAGAATGCAGTGGCCCACATGGCATAACAAATAAATAAAAAAAATCTTAGGAATACAAATATGGCAAATAAAGATTTAAACAAAAATCAAGAAGGGGCATACCTGTCAGATAACATTTAATACAGACAACACAGACATCCAAAATCAAGCTCTATTTTCTCATTGCCAGGGGCTACCCTGCAACCACTATTGCATGCTGTATACAGTGTGACATTTTATGTGCAATAAAAGGATTGCAGAGCAGGTGACCAACTTCAAATGCAAGCTTGAGTAGTTCCATGTTTTTATAGTGAATTAAAACAGAATGCAGACTAGCATTTTTATTTTGTGTTCAAACATTTTTTTATCAATTGTATTGCTCTTTCTGTAATGTGTGCAATGTTTTTTTATTATAATATCATATAACAAAGGTACATTATGCCACTTGATTTATTGCAGTGGTTACAGTTATCTGTAAAATAAATGATACTTTGCATGATTATACTGTATATCTACTGTGTTGCCTTGAATCTGTTTGATGATTTAGTTATGCTCCTATACACTGACATTTAGGAGAAACAGGAATGGTTTACTCTAAAAGACTTCAGAGAAGAAAGTGAAGCCTCGAGCCTGGAGTCACAGAAACCCTTTTAAACTCTAGCCTCTTGCAGATAACAGTCCTCTGGGACAGGCAGCTGGGTGGCACTGCTTCCTGGAATTAGCTGTCTGTGTAGTGCTTCTGCAAAAATGTAAGATGAAGCCATTAGACACGGCTAATTAGGCAGGTCAATGAGTTTAATCTCTTCAACACTTGTCTTGTGACTTGAGAATGCAGCCTTGTAGCATTACTCTAGTTCAAGGGTGTCAAATGATGTTTTTGTTGTGCTAAATTGTTTTTTTTAAAATAGGAGCATCACTTTAACTGGATACTTTTTGACAGAATATGTAAAGTCCTTTAGTGATATATTCTTAAGCCAAATTAGTAAAAATATCTATGCAGTTTCAAAGGGTCTCTCAGCTTTGAAGTAAACTTTGACAAATTTGTTTTACCTCTATCAGCAATTGACTCCTTTTTGTCCTTTTCTGAGTTGAGTGAAATCCAAAATATTACTTCATGCTGCATGAATTGTAAAATTGTAAAATTGTAAGAATTTTTCTTACAATAATGGAAAACACATAGTGCAGTATGTGTTCATCATCCATATGGCATGCCTGATAAATGAATATAATGTTCATGTCTGTTAAATGTAAAAGCTGTTGACATCTGCAAACACTAAATAATTGTGATTTGGTGTCTACACTGAACTACAGCTTACTCAGCAGTGGTAAGTCACACCACATGTGTATAATTTATGAATACGTGTTATATTCTCAAACGTGGACACAATGATTACCTGTCATCGATAAACCAGTCTCAATATTATAGAGCAGGGCTGTGCAGTCCTGGTTGTGGTGGTCTGGTGGGTCGCCTTAAAGAAGCAGCACCTGAGGAGCCCAGTAAGCTTTTTTAATTAGTAAAGGTAAGCCAGTAAGTAGATAAATTAGCTTTTAAGAGCTAAATAGTGATGAGACCCTCAGAAATGCTGGCTCCCCTGGACCAAGATTGAACTGCAGTGGCTTGTAAAAGAAAAGTTGCATTTGCAGCCTTAAATTAAAAAAGGTATCCTTAAGATACAGCCACTCAGGTGTACCTAACAAATACAGAGCACCTCTTCTTTGCTTGTCAAGGTACAAACCAAATAGCAGATCAGCTACAGGACATCCTTATCATCCAAATGACCTTCAAAGTAACTAAATGAAATGATCTAGAGGTAATATGCTTGTGGGTTTGAATTACACAAACCTTTACAAATCCCTGGACCAAAGCACAAGTCTTTGATCAAGCATGCCAGCATCCACCAAATTCAGTTCCAGACAGCTCTACCTTGAAATGCAAGTCTGAACATCCAATGGGATTTATGAAACTCATGCCTAATGAATAACTACATGGTGCTCTCTTACATTTCCAAAACCCTTTAATACATAACTGAACACTGCTTTGCACAACAGCTCAGGGCTACAGTATACTACCAATGATTCAGATTCAATCTTCAGCCTAGGCAGGCTTCCCCTCCAGTATTACAGTATTTATGTCTAGAATTCTTAACAGAGTCTCAATACATGACTTATTTGTTTGATTTTTCAAGGCTTACAGCCATAATATTGTAGTCATTGTCAGGATCCTAAACAGCCACTGCTTTGGTCCTACCAAACTTTAACTAAAGCTTATCAGAAATTAACAACCAGAGTTTATATTCTGGAAAGAAGCTCCAAAAATTGCAAAACATTTATCTAGGATATTTCTTTAACATCCTGTAATATTACAGAGCTGTGAACTTCTCCTTTACTTCATTGTTGCATACAGTAATACAAATTCTGCCAATATCCAATCAATAAAATCCATAAACCAGCTTCAGTGGACAATTGGATGGACTATATTTTTCTCTATGAAGAGAAATAGTTTTTTTAATAGACAGTAGCCCTGATCACCTTTAGGACTTTTTTAATAGAGGGTTCAATGTCAGAGCACTTCCAGAGTGGATAATTGGGAATAAATAGGAACCCGATCAGTGGGATAACCGCATACCTGCCTGGTAGGGGGAGGTCAGAACTGAGAGGCATCTGGCCTGATTCCTCAGCTCCATGAAAGATCTGTGATTCCTCATGGGAATGTGACGGTTTCCTGGGGCAACCGGGGATTGTGAGCGGCTGCCCACCCAGGTGTAACAGGTACCATCATGTGGCCTCAGCTTCTCTGATGTGCCACATATTGACATTACACACTCAGTTTGTTGACATTTGTGTAACTGGACTTGGTTCTCTTAGCTGATTAGTTAATTGCTCATTAGAGTGAAGCATTTGGCTTCATTGTCATGTGGGTCAGTCTGAACTAACAGCTCCAAGGGGACAAACTACTTAAACACTGGACACTACAATTATATAGAGAGCCTGGGAGGGCTGGGAGATTTTCCCGCTGCAATATTTGGAGTTGTAATATTTCCCAAACGTTCAATTTGGCATTGTAGCCAGCACAGCTGGGCCTTTAACGTGTCATTGGCAGTTTGGGCTCCTCTTCATACCACTGTAAGTAGCTTGTTTTTTTAGTTCTTGAATTTTAGTAATAATGGTATCTTATTCCATCTTCACTAATGTAATTTGCCTTGAATGACACATATAGACTCTGCAACACTTGAGGACTGTAGATGCTTGGAAGAAAATGCCCAGTTTTGTTGATTAACCACATTCCCTTAGGTCTTTAACCACATAACATGTCTTCAATGTTAGATGCAGTAACTAACAAATGGCCTTTTTTCCTAGTGCTGTGCAATAGTGTCATAACCACAGCCTGACTGTTCCATTGTCATTATGGCCTGTTCTGGCATTTAGGTTACATTGAGCTTCTTAAGATAAAATGTTCTCTTGATACTCCCTTTTCACCATTTCATGAAGAGAAGGATGGGCTCTATTAAATGTCTGTTCCTGTGTTAGACTCAGATTACCACTGATAATTACCTCGTTGTCTAGACAGTCTGATGAATTCAATGGGTGAAGGTCAAAACTGCAGTCCCCTAGAACCACCTAAAACTTGATCTTGACTAACAATCTCCTGCAGGGAGACAAGGATTTGTTTAATAAGTCTACACAGTGAATGCAATATGTTAGTAATGGTGGATGTGGAGATTCTTGAATGACTAATCTGGGTAAGCTGTTTCTACAGTACTGCATATGCTCCCTGCAGTCTGTTGAATGCAGGCTTCTGCACAATGCCATCATGCCTTATCTTATTATGGTGTTTGTAAGACACTACTGTCTAAGTGCTACCAATATTTTATTCCTGTTTGAATTGTGTTCACTGGTTTCTAGGCAACACCTTAATGTTACCTACAGTAAACTGCACCCAGATGTGCTTATTGTTTATGTCATCTTATTGTTTAAAATGTCAGTTTTCATCCACCAGGTGCAAAAGAGATTTTGTATACACTAAAT
This sequence comes from Lepisosteus oculatus, assembly GCF_040954835.1. Classification (NCBI taxonomy): domain Eukaryota; kingdom Metazoa; phylum Chordata; class Actinopteri; order Semionotiformes; family Lepisosteidae; genus Lepisosteus; species Lepisosteus oculatus. The sequence goes on along the minus strand of NC_090724.1, from coordinate 1,047,343 downwards.
TAATAGCAAAGTTCAGAAATAATAGACTGTTAGTCCTATTTATGAGGAACCATAAACAAAATTAAATGTATCCACTAATCAGATTGTGCTAATGGCAGATGTATTGTTGATTTAGTTAGAATTGACATAAAGTGTCACACCCTGCACTCTCTCTCACAAACACCGTTGCATTCCCAAACCCATTGTTTCATGATCTCATTCCTAACTGAGCCCATCACATCAAATCACAACTTCAGAATTTAAAGTTCCCTCACACACCAACCCATGCTCCCTATTGAATTCTCTCGTGTGCGTTCAAACCTTCTTGACTGATCTCCTGGTTCCCGATCTTTACTCCAGCCTTTTTCAACCATGCTTTTTTGATATTGTTTTTTATAACTGTCTTTCTCGGATTTCTCTGGTTACCGGACTCATTGCTTCTCCTATAGAGCAAGCCTTTGGATCATGTGTTTTGGATATTGTCCCTGTGCTATTGTCATTGGATTGTTGAATATTGTCAATGCATAAGGATCCTCCCATTGCGTCACGGATGTCGCAAGGCATGCCGTGGAAGCAGTAGATGAGCAGTCGAGACCCTATGCGTAGCGGTAAAAGGGGCAACACGGGGGTTAGCCCAGCCTCGGGGGGTCAGACCATGTTGGTATAGAAACCTAAGCCCTGTAGGCCACGGACAGGGGTGACCTGGTGCTAGGCAGGTCTCAAGACATCTGTACCCCCAATGCTGAGCAATGAGTAGGGCATACACAGGAAGTAAATAGGCTACACAACAAGACACACCGGAAAGACTTGAATAATCACAGGGAACTAGGAACAGGACAGAGATAGAGCGCCCTCTAGGTGTACAGGGCGTGACACATTGATACTTTTTTAATGTCAATAATAGCTCTACTTGCATCCTGATGTATAAAAAATGAAATAATCAAAAGTTGATAAACTAATATACATCATCTAACCATTTAATGTGATCCTTGCCCTTGTTTTTCAAATGTCAGGCGCGTACAGTAGCTTGACACTTTAAGTATGCACTGTACGACTTCTGAAGCAGAGCTTGAAACTGACGGTGCATCAAGAAAATTCACTATTTGCACCACTGTAGTCATCGTATTATTAAACTCATAATTCAAAATTCTGGCCCAAAGATTTTCCTGATCAATAATACAATGACAATTCACAATAATACATAATTTAGTGTGAAAAATGTTATCAGCAGCAAAGATTGGAAGCTTTTCTGTGAAAACTGGGCTAGCCCCGCTTAAAATAATGCAGTAAATAAACCAAGTGAATCACTTTTTTTCTACACCAAGTTTTCATTGGGTACTGTAGCATGTGGCAGAGAATTACAGAACAGTCAAGCATAGTTTTTATTATTTTAAAAATTAAATCTCTTCTGGCTTATTACACGTATCACACATGTCATTAAAAATCCCCCTGCGTGCCCATGATGCCCATAAGGCTCCGACCCCTGTTCTAGTGTGTCACTGTTGTACCTGCTGGACCAAAGGTGGACCAAAGCGTGGATCTGTGGATTGTAGGTTGATCCCAGTTGCGGGGTGAAGCAGCTGAGCAGGTGAAAGTGAAACTAAACAGCACAGTGAATACAAGCAAGCATGGCAACAAACTAAACACAGTCTGGAGTTTTAGTCAAGTGGACAGGGGTCAGAGCCAGTGAATCACAGTATAAAGCACAGAGGGTATTCTTTGTGAGTAGTCGGGGTTCAGCAAAGCAAAGGTACAGGTCCAGGAAGATCCAGGAAGATAAAGTAGTAAAGCACAAGAGAGAATAAAAGGTGAAGTCGTAGATAAACAAGCAGGGCCCAAGCCAAGTAAGCAGAGAAAAATAACAACCACAGGGGTGATCCTGGAATGATGTTGAATCAAGTCAAATCAGAAATCCTCAAAAAAGTCCGAGCTACTGTAGGTAACACAGGGACTTGAGAGGCTTAGAGATGAAACACTAGAACACTGTCAGGTGCAGCCCTTGAACAACCTGTTTCACCTGAGACGGCCAGATGAGACAGCACACAGGTGAATGAAGCTTTCTGTCAGGTTGCATTTCCAAGGTGAGAAATTACAAGACCTGGGGGGTGTACCTGACTACCATGTCAAAGCTAGCTTGCTCCACAGTGCTCCAGCGGTACCAAGGAAGACAATCACACTATACTTTCAAAGAAGTTTGTTTTTTGTTTGAATTCCTGCAGTTTTCAAATTTTCCAAAGAAAGATTTTTTCTCATTTCAATTTAATTCTGCTTTGTGAAATCTGTCATAAACACAGAAAGAGGTGGAGTACAAAGAAAAGATCATAGCAAGGATAATGGAAAGATGATGACATTTTATTAAACTACCCACAATTTTGAAATTGATATTGGCTAGAACAGATAAAGATTGTCCATGGTATAATATAAATCTAAAGCAATCTAAAGAAAGAATTAATTGCTAGTCATTACATTCATCCAGAACTTCAATTTACATTCAGATATTTAGTAGGCATCTCCAACTCATTTTCCCGTCTTCAAACACAAAGTACTCCCGGCCCCTTTACTTCCCATTTTCCATAACTCATCTATGCAAAAATAGGTTAAAAGCACCCTTTCACTAATTAATAATGGAACACATCCAGGGAATGGCAAGGAAGGATATGTGAAGCTGCCTCTAGTAATCAATAATGCTGCATGTTCTATATTTTGCTTCTTCTCTCCAGGTTCCTGTCATCTTGGCTTTATCTAGCAGGGTAGGTAGTGCCCCCAGCCCCTTGATTGCCACGCTAACTTTAAGGGGTGCTTGGAAGAGGGGAACCTCAAAGGAAGGGTTTTTTTCTCAGTATAACCGGATTTGCAATGAGTATGTATTTGCAAGAAACAATTTGTCACGCCCTCTACAGTAAGAGGGCTCTCCTACTCTGTCCTGTTCCTAGTTTCCCTGTGCTTTTCTTGTCCTTCGGGTGTGCCTTTGTGTGGGGCTATATATTTCCAGGTCACCCTTCACCCTTCAGGGTTCAGATGCCTTGAGATCCGCCTAGCACCAGGTCGTCTTCTCCACAGCCTGAGGGCATAGCTTTCTACCCAACATCATCTGACCTCCTGAGCCTGGGCTCCATGTTGCCCCTTTTGCCGCTTCGCATAGGGTCTTTATTGCTCTCCTGGCTATTCAATGGCATGCCCTTTCCCACATCCGTGACACACTTTACCCTGACAGAAAGTACAATCGTATAATTGTTACACAATTATTCCCACCTCAATCTTCACATTTTAAATGTCAAATAACAGTTTTTATACACCATCCATACGTACTGTATATTAAATGTTTCATCAAAGTACCTTCGTGGGAGAGCCAGACACTATACTGACAAGTAATGGGTACAAGCCACTTCTTTTACTGTATATACTGTTGATAACCTAAATGTAAAATCTTGAAGACACTCTCACAGGTAAATTACATTTTACAAGGGCAGCTGACTCATAACTTGATGACAGAATGTTGCGTTGCTTCAGTAAAACCTTCAAGCACTCAAGAGCATCTAATTTTAACTTGTACACATACAGTAGGCACAAATATCTAGTGTTTCCAACCACATTTTTCACATCTAAATCTTTGACTTTGATCTTTAAAAGCTACTGTCATGTTTAAAAAACACTTCCCAGACTTGATGAGGAGAAATGAGGCCAGATTCCTTAAATGAGTGAGAGGCCTTCTCTGGTCACAATGCAGTATTCATTAAAGTAATGGGTCCCAATTGAATGAGTCAGACTGTGTAAACTTGTTGCCATGGTATCATATTTTTGATAAGATTTTTAATTCATTTTCCTACTTAACTATTTTTTTTTCTTTTTTATAATTACCACATAGCTTACTAACAGATGGGATGTGTTCTTAGACCTGTTTCCAAAACATTTTATTTGGGTCACCAAATGATATTCACATTTTTTTATCTAGTATCAGCTTTATGTAAATATAGAATATCTTAATCTTTCAAAGATACAGGCATCCTATACAGGGGGCCTTTAGCTTTTCCTGTATCCTGTGGCTTCTATGGTAACGTATTTCACCACAGCGTTTCTATATCAGGGGTCCCCAATCTAGTCCTGAAGAGTGAAAGTGGCTTAACTTTTCCCTCCCTGAGGAAGAATAAGGTATTTTGAACTGAATTGAATAGATAGTCACTCCAGCTGCTCTCTTAATGACTTAATGACTCTCTTAGGTCAACACACAACTGGATTAATTGAACTGGGTGAATAGTCTCTCTTTACTCCAGGACTTTAAGGGGGAATGAAAAACCTGCAGACACACCATTTCACCAGGAATGGGAACACCTCATTTATATACTGTACACCTGCAGCATATTGGCTTCCTCTCTTCATTTTATGAGTCATCTTCATTTTGGTCAATTTTAATTCTGTACATGTTTTGTCCTGTGAAGTAATGTTCATCCCGCTGTGAATCCAGTCCATTGTCATTTACTCAGATCCATCTGATCCATTCCCAAGATGCATCTCTCAATTGCTTATTACCTTCAGCAATATTGCACACTGGAGATCTTTGTAAATCTGAAAATATTTTGGATACCTCTTAAAGATACTGTGTCTGGGAAGGTACACACTGGTGTACAGAAAACTTGTCGCAGATCTTTTTCATATTATTTAGTTCAGGTAATTTTCATTCCATTAGATGAAACCACTTAATCATGGTTGATATAAAAAGACATTAGTCTGAACTGCTGTGTTTCGTCTGTTTTTAAAGCAGACAGAAGATATTAAACCCAACAATCTACAGTAACTAGAAAATAAAGACTGTATTTAACACTCACCTTTTAAAGTTATCTGCATTGTTCAAACTAGATTTAACGTTTACTAATTGCTGTCTTAGTCTGGCCAGATGTAAGGGGTCTTTTCTATTTAAATTAATGAAAGTCAATTAATTAGCTGTTTATTTTGAACATGTGTGTGACTTAATCATAAAATTAAAGCTGCTTCAATTCACATAATTTAGAAGAGATGCATCTTTTCAGTCTTTGAAAAGAAGGGGGCATCACTAATGCATTGCAGCTGTGATATTAGATTTAAAAGATGAAGAGCATAATTTAATTGGCTGAGCATTCACATGTTTTAGATCAGTTTAAATAAGCAAATGAACTAAACCTCTTTATATTTAAAGGCTGGTGTTTCATTTCTGTATGTTTTTATCTGCAGAAAAAATAAGCATTTCTATGCTTTGCTACCATGACTTTTTGTTTGCATCATGGAATGTGATACACTGTTTGTCAGGATTCCTGAATAATGTAATATTCTATTATTTTCCAAAAATGTCCATCCCAGAGGGTGATTTCAAATGATTTATCAACATAAATATGCACAAGCCTATTCAGAGGAGAAACACACTTATTTTTCTCAAAAAGACTGTACAATTAAACTTGATTTCTACATGAACATCCTGGCAACTTTGTTCACCTATCAATGTATACAGATTGTTAGTCTGTTGTTCCTTGTTTTCTTGTGACTGTACATTTGTCTAACCAGCTGCATAATAGGCTGTGTGTGTGCTCTACAGTAGGTTAAAAGGCCAGGCTCAGTGATACAGTTTGGTTCTCTCAGTGCTACAATATGTTTTGCACTTTCAATTGAAAGCCTTATGTTGACATTTAGAATTTAAAATTGCCTTCCAGAATGCAGACTTGGGAATTTGATCCATATTAAGTCATATTATATTTGGGGATTCTGACAAGTAAAGATATTTATTATATTGATGGGTCTGCATGTAACCTTGAAGTACTCTGTCCATATCTGTTTTCATTGTTCAAATTCTGACAGGCTTGCAAATATATAAAGTTTGTAGCCTATCACAGTGATTTATAGGACTGAATTGGCAACACGGGTCTGTTCTTAAAGTTCTTAAAGTCTGTCTTTTTTCTGAAGACAGTGCTTTGGTGTGGATATCTAAGTGTTTATATCTAGATATTATAATCTATTAGTTATAATATCTAAAATTATATAAGATGCTGTTAATTCTATTATGATGTCAGAATTGTTAACATCATAAAGCAGCAAATGGCCCTATACCCTGGCTCTCAGAAGTGGGTCGCTGGCACAGAGCCAACTGGAAACAAGAACCTGAGATTCAGCTACAGGGGGTTTATTGCCCTGTGGTTTACAGAGGGTGTGCTAGTCACTTGGGGACAAAGCCAAATGGGAATAGCAAGACATTCATAAGACATATGGCAAAAGAGAAAGAGAATATGGGGGACCCCCTTCTATAGGGTAATACAGGAGAAAAAGCTGCAGTCAGGGTAGAGTGTGAGGCAGAAGTGGGAGAGTCCAACACTGGGGGGGAGCAGAACACTACAATAAGGAATAATGCTTACTGTATACTTTATTAATATGTCCTTATAAAGAATTCTTAAAGTGTTACTCTTCTAAACACCATGCAATGAAAGTATCTACAGTTGGAATATTCTAATATATCGAAGCGAAGACAGAATCAGGAGCCTCAAGGACATGGTCTTTAGCTGTAGACTTGTGGAATAATGTCTCAAGCCTATACTGAAGAGATCAAATTGTTTTAATTTCTGACCACGTTTGTTTCCAGTCCTAGATTTTCAAATGGTAAAATCTGTTGAAAAGGATGAGGCATAGTATTCTACGTAGGTATTGTGATATATACTGTATAGGGAGATATCTTGAAATAGTGTATTTGTAAAACAGAATCACAGCTGTAGTCTATGTGAAGAAAACAAAACCTAAGCTTCTCTTTGAGTTCTACCTACACTTTTTCAAAGTTTGTCTTTGTTTACTAGCTGGGAAGATACACTGCTTACCATCTCCAAACAAAAAGTCTCTGTCTCAAAACTCAGTTAAATTGTTGTGCCAAACAAAGCAAATCAGCTGAGAATTTGTGTTGAAAGTTGTCTTTATTTCATATGCATATGGGAGTCTTTCTCTTGGACACAAGACTCCAAAGACAACGTTTACAGTGCTCTTTTATATAGTGAAACAAACAATACAAGATACACTCCAAAATGACTCTCTTTTTGCATTGTGTCTATATATGGTCATTCTAAAAAGCTGATCAGTATATATATTTCCTTTACTGCCAGCTTGCATGACAAGCAGCCCCTTCTGCTGAATAGATCATTTGTTCCAGGAGAGGTCACTGGTCATTTCCCTGAGAACTATGCCAGCTATACATAAAGACAGCATGTGGCTATATTATCTTTTGAGACAAGACATCCTGAGACAGAGTTAGTAAAATATAAGTGAAGAAAAACATAGTCAACAAGATATAATACAAACTTTTAGTAAAACTTTTCGTTAATTCCCTCACAATCAACAACCTAAAGCTCCACTATCAATCAGTCAGACACACACACAGATTCCTTTCCTCCTTCCCTCTAGTGCACCACATAACATCACATACTGTATAATCGAACACTTAAGGTATTCTCTTCCTACCAGTTATCTTCCAATTGGTCAAGTGACTGAGGGTGGTAGGTCATTGCATATAGCTTTCTGGGGAAAGCAGTTCAGACAAAAGCAACCATCTTTTCTGCACCTGCCTTCCTATAACAGTGCAGCTGTTTCTGAACCTCCTTATTTGCTTTCTAATGCACTGAGGAAATAAGACACAGAAATCAAAGAAAAGGAAACGCTGACATTGATGCTTCACAGACACACGCTAAATGAACAGAATCATTTTACTATTTGTAGAAAGAAGGCTTTGTGGAATTAATTTCAGTTCTTCAAAATCAAAATGAAACCAAATACATTAATCAACCCAAAAATATGCTCTTAGACAAAAAACAGCTGACGACCAGAAGGGCTTTGTTATTTACTGCTGAGGATCAGGGTGACTATTACACATCTGATTCCTGGATAGATAAGCTAAGAATGGTTGCTTCACCAGCACAATAACCTCCCTCTTTTTAGCCACCTTTGTATTGCTTTTGGGTGATGCACTAAAATAGATATTTCTCTGTTCAGAGTCTTCAAGTGCAATGCAGAGATTAATGGCACTTGACATTTCAACAGTCAATTCACTGTTTTCCAATGGAAAATTATAGTCATTCAGGGTGTGTTTAGAAACCTCAGTCCATTGCAATATGAATTTGTGAGTGATGTGAGTAATATGTTAAAAATACAACTTTAAATACCACCAACTTTAAATAATACGTGGACCATGTGGACCGAGTACCTAAGGGCTATTTGCTTATGATAAAAGTTAATAGACAACATTAGGCAATATATTCAGCATTTTTAAGGCAACTGCTAAGATGTTTTAATTTAAAACAGTGTAGGAGTTTACAATTCTGTATAAACAAAAAATAAAACACTCCTCCTTTTTCTAGTACAATTAGCATTTTAACAAAGACACTCTTGTTAAATGAATGAGCTGGATGAATAATATCCAGATTCAAATTTGAATCACCCCAGGGGGCAAAAAGCATTCAGTCTTGCTTTTCTTCATCCTGAAGAACAATGACAAAAAGCACACTCAACAATATCTAACAGTGACCTACAGTAGAGCTCCAGTTTGCCATAGTCTTATTGATGCTGAACTTAAGATTTAATTGAAAACACCTATGCTTGATGAGTTGGCTCAGTTGGCTTTTGTTTTCTCTAATGGCCAAATGGTTAAAGTACAGTCCACTCAAAGTCACAGAAAGTACATACATCTGTCTCCTGAACCATAACAGATACACAGCCTCCATAACCTTTCCACATACTTTATTAAATGTGTATTAGAAATGCCTACAAGAAAAATAAAAACATTTATTTTACTCATACATCAACATTTTGTTATTTCCTAGTGTCTGTAAGTACATTTAAATAAAACAATCTTCCGAGTGCAATGCAGTTGTTATCTCATATTCCATCATTATATACTGCTCATTATCAGAGGATCAACTATACACATGTGGAAGCTAGGAAAAAATACAGTCATGGTACTCTGCCCTTGAAAGTCTGCCCCTGAAGAATTTTGATCCTGGAAAGGAAAAATAAAACACACAAAGACAAGACAGACAAATACTGTATGTTTAGATTATCCATACGCTCCATAGAATGTATATATACTGTATACTGTATACAAGTGCAATTTATATAATTTTACTATATAAATTTCAGTGCACTTAATAAATATAAATATAATCTCATAGTGTAGCGGACATATTCAGACTGATTGTTTTCAATAATCAAATATATTAATTGAGCCTTACTGTACATTGTGTTATTTATTTCAGTTCTAGGCAGAAAACTCATGAAGGTGGAGAAAATCCATGGGAATATGCAAATTCCTCACAAAAGGTTCCTCAATCTAGAATCAAACCAAGATCCCAAGAGCCTTCAAGGCAGCAGTACTAAATGTCAAGCAGACATGGAAGCGAAAATCAGCTTCTTACCAAAAAGAGGGGGTGGGTAGATCCATATTCAGGAGAATGAATTATGTGTTTGCCAGCCACTTCACAGATATACTCATAAGAACAAAAGTCAAGCAAAAATTCTTATGATTGCTCTTTAATGGATAATTAGCTCTGAGTAAAGGTATGGACTGGAGGAGACAATTTACTTCTGGATGTTTCTCACAAACACAATTAAATGTGAGCTTTATTGAATCATGGAAATCTGAATTATTTAAATCGTCTTCAAACATTAATTTAAGAAACGCACATGAAGCAAAAAAGCTAAAGAAAGAATAAAGACTTTTAATAGCTTTTCTTATTCCCATCAATTAGTGTATCGCAAACAACACTACAGAGAGATGTATGAAATGTTAGAAATTACTTTCATATGTCAAAAAAAGACTTGAGAGGGCCGGAGGATCAGAGGATTCTGATTTACTTTGAAACTCTTTTTTTCATCTAGAGTTTGCAGACTTGGGTAAAATTGAAATTAAACATTTCTCTTAATATAAGAGTAAAAAAAGACAAATAAGAATACAAACTATTCCACTGTGGTTATATAAAAAAATCCTAATCTTCTCTGCTGAAAGGATCCTAGACTTTATTCAAGAAAGTGAATCCAGGAATTAAAAAATGTTGCATTTAAATAGTTTCTCCAACACAATGGATTTTAAAACATTTCACAAGCAGAAGGGGATCCATTTCATCCAGCACTGAAGTGTGCTAGTATCCCCAATGCAACACACATAAGGTGAAGAAATTAGAAATTACTTCACCTAGAGAACAGTAAGAAAACTAGACTGTTCAAGCCCAGAGTGCTTTTAGTCATGACGCTGGGGTTAACACCCCTGCCAAATGGGATCTTTAATGACCAGTGAGTCACTCTAATGTCTTTTTCCTTTCTGGCATGGAACATAGCACAGGTGTTTGTGGTACTGTATAACCACCATTTTTTCTCCAAATATCAGTTTCTGAGAATGTTAACATTACCCAACAAGAAAATGCATCTAGCAGTGCTTATTGAAAGATTAGGCAAGAGAATGTTTGGATTAGCCCTTTTGCCTGAGAGCCATCCAGATGGGGTGGAGGAGGGAAGCAGAAAGATGAACGTGATGAAGAGAGGGACCTACAGTACTATTGTATTTATAGCTTTTCAGGAAGGGATGTCAAGGAGAATTATAAGTTAGATTAGCAGAGGTGTAGTAGAACTTGTTACTCACATGTATTCCAAATGTTTATTTAATCATCATTTTGATATTTAAGTGAGATTGTCCCCATTCTGGGTGGCAGATTCTCATGTTTTTCTCTGCAAATCTGTCTAGGAATGTCTTTGGCTCTGAGTGGACTGTATATGTACATATCTTTTAACAAAACACCAACGCTTCTCTCAATGCTAATCCTAACCATAACATTAATAATTAGAGAGTTTAAGGGGATGAATCACCAATCTGCTTTTGGGACGGGGCAATGGGAATTCCTTGCCATTTAAAGCCAATACATTGCTTATATGAAGCTTCTATAAAAATCCAGCAGCAGCTAATCTGTGCTATAGAAGGGATATTAACATTAACACCCTAGAGTTCCAGGGCATTTTAAAAATGTACATAATTATAACTAATGTCTTAAGGTAGAAACTGATGGTGAATCAAATAGCTGTGGCATATGACTTCATTTAAGTAACAGCATTAAATAAAGGTTATTGTTTCATTTAACTACTTGGGATTGGGTACATTTTTGCTAATAGTTTATACTATAATCTGTGAATTTGTCTACTGGATTTTCCAGTGGGCATTTTAGTTGCACATTATCTATATACAGTGTTTATTGTTTTGAGTTGGATGGGTGTTAAATGCATGGCAAAAGAAAATTCTGTTTTAATTTAATCACCTACTGTACAACTGATGTATGCAACCTTGGTCTTGGAGGACCACAAGACAATAGCTTCAACAGTTCTCTTTAAAACACCAAAAATTAAGCATTAAACTTAATAAACCTAAAAGTTGAATTTAATTTTGAAGTTTGTTAAACCATATAAAGCGGAAATAAGTAGTTAAGAAATAGATTGTGCAATTCTGTTTTTAGACCACTGCAGGGGAAATCATCTAATTTGCTGATGTTCTCGTTGGGGATGCTTTTCTATCATATTACCAGTGTGGAAGACCATAGGAGAGATGAGTCTGTAGAGGATGTGCAATTAGACGTATGTGGCAGAGGTACATCCAACCCACAAAGCCCAGACAATGGAGGTCTAACCTACTGTGCCAAGAGGCTGTACTGGGCCTTAACTGGGACTGGGAGTAAGTTTGCCTAAATAGTCACTTTGAAAGCACACAAGCTTGGATGAAGGGTTGGCACCTCTAGTCCCCAAAGACCAAGGTCTTGCAGATTTGATATGGAACCGGTGAGAAAAAAGATGCCTAGAAAGTGCCTTCTGCTTACTAAAGAAGTGATCAATACAATTAAGTCACACAGAGATAAGCTGGAACAAAAACCAGAAATCCCACTGACTCATCATAATGAGAATTGCTGACCCTTGGACTTGATTTTGAGGTTAATTAGACTCAATGGTCTCCTATCTGTTTTAGCTGTCTGGCCTAATTTGGAGAAAGTTTCATTTATAGTTTCCCAAATGTAAACCTAACCAGTCTTTTAACACTAACACTTTTAACTGGTCTTTTGCATGCTGGATTAACTGAATAATAAAAAAAAGTGTCAATGCATAAACTTTTTTTTTCATAGCTGAGTAAAGGAACAGACGGAATAGAAACAAATATAGTCTAGCAGCTTTTTATTTTACTTTTGACTTGACTTTTGATTTAACAGTTACTGATCAAAGTATGTTTCTTTTATCCCTGCCTGTCTTTTATACTTTATTCCATATTTATTTCAGTATAAAGATTAAAACACCACAAATCATCATGGCTAGAGCTTTAGGTCTATCACTAAGGTAGTTCATGCTATAATGTAGCACTTCCCAGAAAAGAGTATGTTGTAAAAAAATGTGCATTTGCTGATGTCTTTGTAAAAATAACAGGGCATACAGCTAGTAAGAAAAAAAATGTTCAGATGTTTTTGTTCAGTGCTCTTTCACATAGGAGGTGATTTCTAATTAAGAGACTTAAGAAATGTAAAAAGCCTTTTGCAAAGGTTAAGCACAGCCACTAATCTGAACTTTCCAGTAGACTCCTTAAACAAACTCAGCAGCAGTGCAAGAATTCAACAATTAGGTAACAATTAGTGCCGTGGTTCCTTGATTTCCTGTTGTGCCAGATTCTAAGCAATTGAATACTGTGATTAGGAGCCTTAAAGTAACCTATTACTTACAAAGCAAGTGTTACTTTTAATTAGAAATTAGTGCTGAAGGAGGTGTTATGATATATACTGTATGATATTGCTTCACCTCAGTCCCACAAAAAGCTCTTGGGTTTCTATTTAAATGGTTTCTGCTACGAAATCCCTCATTCCTGTGAAAACAAAAATGAAGGCATTTGGAGTTTCTGCCTTAAGAGTTTACTATTCTCTCTGTGTAAACATTCTCAGGAAAAATAAGCTCCATAAATCTGATGGATATACCAAAGAAACACATACAGGGCTTTTAGGGCTGGGTAAATAAGTTCATCTTTAATATGTTTTACAGTCAGATCACAACATGATTTTGAGCAACACTGAGTAGCAACAGTACTCCCAGCTTTGCTTCTTTTTATAACCAGTCTCTCATTATTACAATTCTCATCTTCCAGTTCAAATGGCCCATTTCTGGAAGCAGTCAATTTGTTCTTCATTTCTGGGTGAAGCAGATCACTGATAACTCTGGCTTCGTAATTCAAAAGTTTCGAACTAGCCAGAACCATTAAAATATTTTTGTGTTTCATTGTGTGTGTGCGTTTTAAGGGGATGGATTTGACCTGTTTATTCCCTAATATGATAAAATGATAAAGCATGATAAAATTTGCAAATATGCTTATCATTCTGTCTAACCCAACTACATCTTTTTGTCAATCTACTGTATCTATCCACTCTGGAGATCTTAAACTCGTGTTGCAAGGGTTGAAGAGTTTTATGTTTTAATCTTTTTTTCAGTTTGATTACTTGATTTGTTTATGCACAGAAGATGAGTGTTGTGTTCTGCTTAACATGAAGAGTGAATTATAACATTTCATGGGATGAGTCAGCTAAAAGCAGCCACTTGAACACATGAGTGTATAAGTAATCTAAAACACGAGTTATAGCAGGCGTTCTATACATGCAGAAATAGCCATTTGTGCCCCTCCTTATCTCTGGGAGATATTTTTGCATTTTTGTTTGAAATAACTAGTTTTAGGTGATCTATCTTGTATAAAGTCATAAGGTGGGAACATTTTTTTTATTTATTTAAACATATCCTTTTACTCTTATTGAACAAGTTTGAGCTGAACTGTTTATACTTTAGCACTGATCAAACACCGGGACCAAATGAGGATCACCTAGCTTTTGGTTTAAATTCCTATGTCTTTAGCAGGCATGGCAGGTGTCATTTAAAGTAGGAGTTATCAATAAAAATAGAGCCTTTATTCATTGTATTGAAATTTGAAGTCAGATTAAATAAAACATTTGACATTCCAATAGGGTATAATTTTTATGTGCTATACATGTGCTATATGTCCAACTAATTGCATTAATAGAAGTCAATATGTAGCTTATCTCATTATATATAACAAATGAAAGAATTATTCATATGTTTATATTAAATGGGCTCTTAAAAAGCTAGCTACCATCTCCCCACAGACTGCTTATAGTACTTTCACTTGTTTTGTTGTTAGGATGTTAACTGTGTTCACAGATAAATGGGAAATCTAAAATACAGATGTAGAAAAATAAGATTATTTTAAAAGATCATATCAAGAAGGGAAGAAATCATGTTACTGCACATTATAAAGGATATTTTTCTCATGCTGATATAGGTTTTACATCATTGTTACATATTGTTGAAATAAAATGTGAAGGTCATGTTTTTAATGGCCAGAGAATTGCTGAAAAAGCATTCCAATCTGTTTTATTTACTTGGCAAAGCTTTAACTGTTTCCATATCTATACAGGGACAAGAAGCAATAAACCCGCGCAAAATAGCACAAAATAAAATAAACAATTGGCCTTGAGAAGCTGAAAGGCTGAAAGAGTAAGCTATTCAGCTTCATTAAGAAACATTGAGATAGTTGCCCGAATCTCCTAGCAACATCACAGTGACATGGACTGTTAGATAACATCAATTGATTCCACACGCAAAAGCAAGTCAGCTATAGCATTGCTACATGCTGTGCGCACACATCACATATATCCTGGGATCTTGAATTGTTGGATAAGACTGCCAGTTACCCAACATCTTAGATCTGCAGGCAGTATTCAGAGAAAAAAAAAAGCTCTGTCATATTAAAATGAGCTGCTTTTACACAGAGAGAATGTGTGGAGTAAAACAAGTTCAAAAAGACTGTGCTGATACAGTACATACAGTACTGTACAGTATGTATTAATGTAACATTCTGTGTGATCTGCAGTAGTACATCTGTGCATTTATGTAGTCCATATAATTTTAGGCATATTGCTCACAACTTTGTGTAACAGGACTCAGCTTGAAAGATATTGCAAATCCACTTGTTTCTCATAGAAGTGCATGTTACAGCACTGTATAGCATTCACAGTCCATGGTACCGATGGATTGTATGCAGATCACCCCTAGTATGCATTTGACCACCATCTCTCAGGCTACACTTCCATCCTATACAGTATATGCACATAATGCCTCCTCCCGTTCCGCTGAACCAAAAGGCCAGCCTTCCAGTGCAAGATAATTCATTGCTGTTGGGTATCCTAAGGGATTATATCACTATAAAAGTTATGTTTCCATGAGATCTGTAACACTAATCAAGCCAGCTGTGCTAAATAGTGGGATTTTATGCTCACTGAAGAGTGAAAGTGACACTTTCAAGCATGCACATTAAAACTAATCCAGTAAGATTCAGCACCCAAACGGCAATTTTCATCTGGTCTCACGATTTACATCAAGTGCCATGCGATTTACATTAGAAAAACATGGAGATGCCTGGCTGGTCATTTCAGGGAACATGTTAGAGCAGTGAGGAACAAAGAACTTTCAAATCATCTGTAATGGTTAATCTTACTTTCACTGATCACGAGCACACTGGCCTCTCTGTGTCCTCTGTGTCCTTTCACAGGGATAAAATGACTCTTGCTCTAGAAAGACACGAGAAACCGAAACCATTATTAGACTGTTTTCACATGTTCTCCCAGCACTCAGTGATCAAGTAAGCTCTTTTCAAACTAGCCATTCATTTGCTGATTGCTGCCTTCCACACCTCCCCTTGTAATCTGTCCTTTACATTTCAACCTAATTACCCCCTTTTTACTCACCTTCTACCCATTCTCACCTCATCTCTCTTATGTCCACCCCACCCCACCTCTTTTTCTCTTATCTCTATTTCAATTCATATGATGTATTAAATATCTTAAAAATATATTTTATATAAATAATATATTTTAATGATTTTGTTCATTGATCTGTATGTTTAAAATAACGAGCATTGATAAGGTATTGTTTTAATTGAAAATATAAAGAATAAAATAAAACTCTCTCTTTCTATGTAAACTGATTTAAATTCCTATACTACAACCATCCAACAATTTTCTAACCTCATTCACCTCATGGTCACGGGGGAGCAGGAGCCTATCTCGACAAGCCCCGGGCACATGGCGGGGTATACACTGGATGGGATACCAAACTATTGAAGACTGACGAACATATACTACAACCATAGTTCTAAATTGAACCACCTCCCCAAACCCCAAAATAAAGCACATAAGAAAGGTTACACATGAGACAAGCCCATTAATTGTACACTGCTGCAGCATCACCCCAATTATAATTATTATTAGTTAATAATAAGTATACTTATAACATACTTAATAATAAGTATGTTGTGCAAATTATTGTAATGGGATGCCTTACAAAGACAGACTAAAGGAACTGAAGTTTGAACAGAGAGTACTCTGAGGCAACATTATATTGTAGGTAACTGTGCTTTTTGTTTTTTGCTTTGAATAGTCATCTGTAAAAATTCCTGAGAAAAATACTGTGTAAGCCCAAGATAAAAATCAAAATAACTGTTTAATTAGTGACTTATGTCAGAACAAAAACCAGAAGGTACATGGCCCTCAAGGTATTTTACGTCTCTCCTGCATATACAGTATTCATCAATGAATTCCATTTCCATTTCAGCTTGCTTATCTTAAGTGCTGATGCACTAAGATGTAATGTACTGTTCTGCAGGCAAGGGTCTACGACTGATCCTTTGTCCACTGTTTTACAGGAATACAATTCCCATACAAGTGTCCCAGTCCTGCTCATCATGTCCTGTTCCTCTTTGTTTTTCACTTCTTCTCACCCGCTCCATCTTCCACCCCACTTGCATGTTCCCCCCTCCCCTGCCCCCTTGAGAAGATGGAATGAGCCAACAACCCAGACAGAAAGCAATTACTGAGTGGGGTGGGGGAGGTCTGTTGTCCTAACCATGTCACTGAAGGCAAGCATGAACATTGATCAACAGCAGGAGAGGGGAGAACACAACACATCCAATGCAAAGAAGAAGCAAACTCGCCCCAAGCAATGGCATGCTGAGAAATGAGGACTTGAAGGGGGTATAGACCTCCTTGAAGCAGGAGAATATTGCTCAATTGTGCTTGCAAAGTCATTCACTTAATACCTGAATTATTTAAAATATCTGCAATACCATTAGATTGCCAATCCACTGATTGTCCAGAAACAAACTTCAAATAGGCAGAGAAAAGGGAGATTATTTTTTGCCTATTCATGAAACGTAGACGGTTTCTAGGTACAAGAGTCCTAACAGGGGCTAATATATATTTTTTAAGTTGGAAACATTGTAGAGACAGTGTAAAAGAGATTCCTGTAAAAGGAATCTCTTAAGCCCAGAAATGCAGTAGATATAGAGTATTTTCATGTCAAAATTCATGTCTGAGAGGAGGAGAGTTATGCCTTAGAAAAGAGCAGGTTAACAGAATCAGCTCATAGAAATAACGTCAAAATCTTTTCAAGAGGATGGCTCATGAGTTGTGGGGAAATAGCAACTGCAATGTGGACATTGATCCAATAAGGATCTTATTAAAAGAAAGATGATAAAACTCTTTGATTACTTTGCTACTGGCAACGACTACAGATGACTAGAAGGACTACTTTCTTTGTTAGATTTTCTCTACTTGTAATGGAGAGAGCTACAGTAAGATATGCGAGCTTGTGTATAAAGACAATGATCCCTTTACGCAGAATACAGCATTGCTACATTCAAATCGATATGTCCTTAGACTGTAGTACATATGGTAAAAATTATACAAAACTTTGCATTCCAAATGATTCCAATGCACTTTACATATAGGAGAGGACCTACTGTACTTAATCTCCTACTGAAGAGTACAGTAGCTCCCAGTGGGGTGCCAGCAGCTCCACTACACAACAGGTTAGGTGGAGAAGTAGGAAACTGCATCACAAATTGAATTAAGTGGGAAAGGTTACACAGGGGAGATGAAATTTAGTCAGGACACTGAGGTTAACACCCCTGCTAAATAATTAGAACCTTCACATTGAAGTGAAGCATGTATTCTTTTTAAATTTTGTAAACACCTGGTTATATTTTCTCAAATAGAATAATTAATAATTATAATGGAATCCTTTATAGACTAATAAAGAGCAATGGGTTTTGCATCAATGCATAAAACACTATGAAATCTTCTAGCCTGATTGTACTGCAGCCACCTTGTAAGAAAATGCTTTGGAGTGAAAACTTCTTGGTGTAATATATGCTATTATGATGCCAACAAACTCAATACCAACTTCCACCATCAGTGTGTTACCTGTTTTTCAATTTTGAGTAGTTTGTTTTCATATTTCTGACCCCCTTAGGATCCTCGATCTAAGTGTTCCCTTCTCAAGGAATATTGCACAGTCCTCTTCTTTTCAGGTGCTCCACACTGGATGTGCCAGTGCCAGTGTGCACTAGAGCTGGCTTAACCATTGACACCAGTTATTTTTACTTTAATAAGCACAAACATGACAATCTTAGTTTTCACCAAGCTCCAGATATTGATGAGCATCCACAAATTATCTGTATCGGCTGATCCTGTTTGGCTGGGGACAGCAATCTTTTAAAAACAGTTGCACCAGTGGCACAGCATGCAGCCAGTTTGTTACAAAAACATGACTTATATAGTATATATGTCCATATAGTAATCATTATAATCTATGTGCGTAGCACAGTTTATCAACTCTGCCTGTCACATTTAAAGTATTGTTCAGACTTATTTGAGTGATGAATATCTCCAACCTGAATGTGGAAGTTAGCAACTGTTTTCTCTTTGAATGAAGTGACCTTCACAGGTCTGTACTAGGATACACATGTGAAAGAATAAAGCACTACCAACCTAACAAGTTGGTTCCACCAGCAAGAATATTTTAACTACATTACCTTAATATGGTGGAGTTAACAAATTTAGCATCTCTATTCTATTGCTGTTATGTTTAGGGAGTATTTCTGCAAGCAAGTGCAAAGATCTGAGCTGTGGGTTGCCAGATATTTCACACAATCTATACCAGATGATGATGAAATATATAAAGCCACTGTCATGTTGCACAAGAGTGATTTGAAGCAGAAGGGTTTTGTATCCAATATACTGTATTAACCAGGGACCTTGGGTTTTCCACCAACTCACTTTATGCTGTGTAGGATGATGCAGTATACTTTGAAAATGCAACCTGACCATTGTACAGTCAATGAACCTTTTTAAATACGTGGCACAGAACTGAAAATCTAGAGGAGCAAATCAATTTCATTTTACATTATATAAAGCTAAACTACATTCTTGCCAAGAATCTAATGTCTGGCCAACTGTCAGATACTTTTTGGTTTTTGCTTGGCTTAAATAAATGTCTTTCTTTTTTGATAAAAAAGTGACAGCCTGTTTACTTTTTTTTTTACTTTACTTTAGTGTTTACTTTTTTCTTGTCTTAGTGGGACTGCTGGGTGGCATCACTGCCTTATACAGTAGGTTTTGAGTTCTTGGCAGAAATCTAGACAAAGTTGCCTTGTATTGAAGTTTAATGTTCTCTGTATTTTCTGGAGGCTTTTCACCAGGTGCTCTGATTTCCTCCAGCATTCAAAAGACACATGTTGGGTTAATTTGAATATCACTACAGTATGTGTACGTCCTATGCTGGAATAGTAATGTATTGTGTACAGGGTTGTGGTCTCACCTTATCACTTGTGCTTCAAGGATGTGCTCTTGGGTGATGTTTACATCTTTGGTGAAAGTCACATCAACCCAACAGGAAGCAGCTTTCTGGGAATGGATGGATGAATACTACTGATCAACATATACAGTCACATTCATTTCAACTCTAATAATCATGGTACAGTATTTAACTTCACCCCATGCAAAATTACTTAAAATAAAATCAGAATATTTGAAACACTAAAGAATCTACTCAAATGTTCACAGTGTTAATATAAAAAAAACAGCAGTGTACCAACATGGTAAACAAGACTGCTGAAATCCTTGATGACTCTGGCAGACAAATGCTGATCGGGAGAAGGCAAGACAGGTGTAAGATAAAATCCCATTGACGAGTGACAGCTTCCTCCACTTTACAGATGGATGTCACTTTCACATAAACAACACCTGTGCCATCCGTTTTGTCTTTGTGTATCAGTTTGGCAAGTTTCCTGTCCCAAATTCACGATGCCACTACAATGATCTGTTAGTGATATTGCTCGGAAAGAATAATGTGGGAACGCTAAAAACAGAAGATGCCAGTGACTGATAGGCAGCTTGGCATTTTATATCACTCATTTTGCACTGCTGTTTTATGTCTTATTTTGATACTAATTTCTGTAAAATGCTGTTTTCATTATGTGTTCTTCTGCTTACTGAAACAGCAATTTCTAAAACAACTTTCTGCAATTACATTTGCAGAAAACCAAAGCATCACTTTCTGTGGTGTGCATGGCATATTAATGATGTTTCTTTAAACAAACATTTTGGACGAGGTCAAATTCTAATCTCACACTTCCGCTTAACTACACGCTCTCTGGCTTCCGATAGAGCTGGTCACATTTTCTAATTCCCCTCTCTCCACCCCAGTTTGACTGTTGCAGCACTTGCTTCCTGACTCCATGTGACACTGCTGATCTCCCACCAGCACTGTCCTTTCCTCTTCCAGGTGAATTGAAGTCAAAGCATTAAGTACGCTATTCCTTCATAATTGTTAGATCATTTCATTATTAGAATTTGAATTATAATATTATACCTGAAGAAGATCAACGGCTGAAATGTTGTGTTTCTACTATTTTTACTTATAAGATTGTAAGTAACCTTTACTTGTTGCTTTGCAGCCAATGCGTACTTACTCAGCTCTCCACCTGAACCTCTTCCATCATCAATTGGTTGGATGACCAACCAATGAGGAACCTGCAGGGTGGAGGACACTACACCTAATGATGTCACAATCAACCACCCCCAGTGATTTCTGGACTCTGGACTTTAAAGGGCCATTATGCTGACTCATCTTCTCTGCTCTGGCCTCTTTATCATAAACTCAACAATGTCATGAATAATCATCAATGTTTGTGATTGCAGCCACCATTATCCGAGTCAGAAAACTGAACTTTAGTTGAAGGCGCCAGGTCAAAACAGAGTGATTTTGTTCATGAATGGAATTGTGCCCAAGAGTTTCTCTATACAAGAGATATCCTACAACTATCAGCTATTATGCTTTCACTTGACAACCAGGATTAATACTTTGAAAATTGAATTTTTATGCTCTTCATAAGAAACACTTTTCAAACATGTTGATTGAAAAGTAGAACTCCAATGTTAACAATATAAATGTTGAGAGTTAAATGATTATGCACATACATGTTTGATAAAGTTAAGGTCATGACAATAAATAGAAATTGACATGTTATTAGGAGTACTAACATTGGTCAATTGTATTTTATATATTTTAACACCAATATTATTATCTTTGTAATCCCTGAGTAAATGATCATCTTATTGTGCCAAGGCAGATTGAATCACATACTATAAATACTATACAATAATTCTTGTTGGTTCATTTTGCTTGTTCTATCAATGTACTGATGAATTGTATATTCTATATTCTCAATTGATATTTTGTCTGATTGATTTCTAGTACCCATAAAAGCACTGAAAATGTATTGTTCAATTTTCTAATTGCTCTAGTAAATTCAACCATATTATCACTACAGCGGCAGTTTACTAGTTTATTGTAGCCCTACCTACAGTACCTGCTTTTCCTTCTCTTATAATATTTTTCTTATTACTCAGCAACCACTGCTGTTATCTGTAAACTTACATGGATATCTGCATTGACACATTTAAAACAAAAACATCAAACATTTTCCATGCAATCCAAGTCACTATATGGAAGACTCGGAAGTTAAGATCAGTTCCATTTGGTCACCAGAATGCCCTTCACATATACAGAACTCAGCAGGTATCTGACTCAAACAGACAGAAGTGTGTAAACTAGAGCACTACATCAGTCTGTAGCTAACAGACATTTAATAGAACAAACAGTTAAACAGGTTACATTTTCAACTCCATCATAATAAAATGTGTATTCACAAGGAATCTCTCAAAGCCTTCTTTGAAAAATACAGAGATTGTGGTGGAAACAGAAACAGCCTGAAGTCTCTTTCATGTGTTCCAATCATAGAATCACAGAGTTATGGAGGGTTATCTCTAAAGTTACACTGTAATTAGTATACTCTTATAATAATTCAGGTTAGAAGAATATGGAAATGCTGCAGCTTCCATTGAATTCGGTACTGGGTAGTACAGGGATGTGAAAAATTGCAAAACTGTCCAGTACTTCACAATGTTTTTTGACAACACTATACAGTACGTAAGGTACTATGAAGCATTCTCTTTGGATTTTGGATTGTGATAGGTGTATCAGGTTATAAGTTTCAAGTCTATCATTACTGTATTCAAGATGGTGGAGTGGCTGTCTTTCAGAGCAGGTGTGTGTCCTCAAGGCTGCCACTGTCCAACACCACACACAGCTTTTGGAGTACATGTCTAGACAGAGACACTTTGCAGCAAACCAAGGCATCACTTTCTGTCGTGTGCATGGCATATAACTTCTCTGCAGTAGCCTTGGTTTGCACAACAGCCCCCTTGTGGCGACACTCCTTGATAGCTTGCTTCTTGATAGGTGCAACTTGAAAGCTTGAAAGCAATTACTAGTAGACTTGAAACCCACAAGTATAAATGCGTGAGATGAAAACTTGCAGGCATGTAGTTTAAACAGCTACTGTATAACTTGTGATGGTTTTGAATACTTTTACTTTTTCTGCATACCTGCTACAGTACGTGCTCTTTAAGAATCACCTAAATAGTTAAGGCCAGACATAATCCAAAATGTATTGCATGTTATTACTATATGACAAAGCAGTGTTATGTGTATTAGATTCACAGCTAAGCCTCACCAAAAGCAAGACCCTGTTTCATTTTCCCACAACAATATCATCACTTTAAAAAAGTCTATTTTGTAAAGAAAGCTATTCAGCTTTCAATTACCTTCTCCCATCTAATCTGTAATTATATCTTCTCTTGCCAAAAGGGTTTAGCAGCAATAACCAGCACCATCTGTTTATGAAAAGAGATGCATGAAAAACTCCATTACACCTGGCCTCTTTTGCAATGCTGTCAAACAAATAGCACATACCATCTCAATTTTTCATTCTCTTCTCCCTGTTCTCTTTTTCATGTTAAGTAGATATTTTTTTTATTTTCTTAAAAGTGTTAAACTAACAGTACTGGAAACTCTTCTGCAATTTAATCACAGTTTTAGCCTGGCTGAATCTAGATATTAAGCACTTAAGATCTCTTGTCATATACTGCTTCCAATCTCAGGGTAAATCGTTGCATTGGCTTAACCAGAACTCTGATCGCTTTTTGTTGTTCACTCTTCTTTGTCCTTTGAATCATTGTCCTGCTTGAATGTGAAAGTCAGGCCAAAAATAATAGGTATCAGTCCAGTGTCTTTCTATTTTATTGCATTCAGTGAACAGCCATCACAGGTCTTCACCATGCTAGACTTGTAATGTGGTTTTGTTAAATAAGTGTGAAGTGCATTGATTTATTAAAGCATTGGTGTCATTTTAAAACAATATAAGTGCTTTACTATACAGGAAGATTTTTTTTATTTTGCATGATACTTACAGTACAAGCAGCTTGTGTCTTCAACAGGTTGTGTTGGCTTTGCCTGTAGTACTGCCCAGTTTTGATATGAATATGGATTGTAATATAGATTGTGCATGCATTGCAAAAAATATTTTTCATAATAATAATAAGAAGAAGAAGAAGAAAAAGAAGAAGAAGAAGAAAAAGAAGAAGAAGAAGAAGAAGAAGAAGAAGAAGAGGAAGAACAATAATATACTGTGGGCCCCTTGGGATCTACAACAGAGTTATTATTGAAAGGAGGAGAAATACAGATGATATTTATGATGAAGTAAGTCCACAGACACTAGATGACTAGATCCAAACCTAAGTGGATATTGTTCTCAATTAACATATTTTCAAACTCCCAAATTGAGAAATACAATGAATTACACAAAAAACTAAACTTGCAATGATTTTGATTAGGTTATAGGTTTATGACGTTTTATTGATAGGTGCTGATGATTATGCCTCTGATTTTTTAAAAGTAGAATATTTGTATATCAGGTTTCTGCCTTGATGGTTTTGGTACTCAAATAAGAAGAGAACCCAGCCGATAAAAATCTCAGGATTACTTTTGATCTGGCTGTGAAGTATTGATCTTGTCTGGGCACCCACAGAGAATACTACATTTGTGTCTGGGTTTCTTGGGACAGAGAAAGGAAATGCAGCTGATGCCGATCGATTTCATTGAGTTAAACCAAGGACATTCTTAGCAAGGTTCATATATGTGGAGATAAACAGAGCACAAAAGAAGGCCACATAATTGTTCATGCTTCTCTGATATCCCTGGTCAAATTATGTTTGAAGTATTATGAGCCAGAAATTTATCTTGGGGTTAACTTTGGCCCATGCCAAATGAAAAAGTGAAAAAAAACCCAGCCGTGAGCCAATTCCATGTCACTTAATGACAGCTTTCTGTTTGGACGTGTTTAGTGACTACCTAATGGAAGTCTGCTGCATTAGAGATCTGTGTGATGACATTTAAAATTCCTTAGAGACTGCTAGCAATATCTTTCCTGATATCTTCATTAGTTGATTCATTAGATTTCAGCTACCACTTGCTAGATGCATTTTTCAACAAGTGTGGAACAGACTATGTTTTGTAACATCATATATAGTACTGTAATGCACATGCCAGGGCTTCTCCAGCACTGCAGATTTCAAGCTCTCAAAGCTGCAGCAGCTGAGCGCCTCTCTTTCTAGTAGCTTAGAGCTCATAGGACTTTAGAGGCCTCACCTGCGCTGGGCTGGACGTAGGAATGGTTACAAACTGCTGTGGGAATGAGGCTATTCATTCCATTGGTGCTGATTAGAGTATGGTTGCTTCTTTCCTTTCAGCTCACACTACCCTTCTCCAGCTGGTCCCAGGTACAGTAAACCTGCTCCTTCTTCCTATGCAGTTCCACCTTCAGTTTACTCCCAGTCTCAAGGAACACAACAGGGTGCTGCCTGAACACCCTTCTCCTCAGGGTGCTGTCATCACTCATTGTGTTGTCCTGTCGAGGTAGATTACAAGCATTCAAATTGAAATTGCAGTTGTACAGAATGTTTAGTGTAGTTTCAGCATAGCTGTCTGTACTTGCAGGTAAGAGTTTAATTGTGTATTTGCACTAGTTTTCACAACTGTCTTAAGTCTGAGGCTTTGCTCTTATTTTACAGAGTTATCTGGACAGTTCGAATTTATGGACATCTGATGAAAGTGATACTGTATCGCAAAATAGAGCTAAGCTGTGAATGTAGAATACTAGAAGGCTTCTGGAGGGAACAGGTTAGGAAAAAAAACAATGAAGAGTGAGGAGCGCGGGCAGCCGCGATGTCATCACTCCTACACTGCCTCCTCTTCCAGAGATCTTCATCCGCCGGGTGCAGGAAAAAACACCCACTGAGGTGGTGAGAGGGTCCCTCAATCTCTGGGTCCACTAGCCCTCAGCCTCTTCTCCGGAAACTGGCTCCAAAGTTGCTCAAATGTGCTAATTGTGTGTTTGTGAAGGGAAATGTGTTACTTTTAAAAGTTAAGCATACAGTATGTTGTTTCTTGCTTGCTACATTTCCTATTTGTCTTCAGCTTTTTTCATGTTAACTGACTACTCACAACCCCTGAAAAAAAATCTGAATAATACCAAGACACTAGGAAATGTTATAGTACTGCCAATGAAAACAACATCTTTTTCCTGCAGTAGGAACTAGCAGCCTACAGCAGGGATACTCTAATGAGAGTCTTTTTAAATTGACCTTATTTGTGTCTTTTTGTCATGTAATGCTTGACAAACATCAGGATTATGTCCTATTCATGGAAAGCAGAATGAGTCACATGCTTTTCTGCTATTTTTAGAGTTGCTAATTTCATTCCTCAAGGGCACTATGTTTTTTCTTCAGTTGTATGAGCTCAACTTTATCTTTGTAGTACCTATACATTTGCGAATTCACTGATTACAATCTACTTGCGTTTCTTTTGCCACACTTAGAAAAGCAACTTTTTATTGTCTGTTCAGCTTATTCTGACTAGTATGAGATAAATAAGTTCCAGATATACATTTTAGAATTGTGCACAGCTAAACTTCATTAATTTATTTTTTTTACTGTATGACAATTAGCAATTGTTTTCTGAAATGTTAACTAGCGGTGATTAAGAAAACTAATCATAAAAGACGTTTTTACTGTATATGCCTCTTTGTAAGTTCTCCTGGGGGCAAGTGGTTAGGTTATTTTCACATAAAAAATGTCACGTATCAAAAACAATCAAAAAATAACCAAACAAAAAAAGATACAGTAGGTTGCGGTACCTTTAACAAATCAAATTCAGAATAGAATTAGGTATTCAGCCTTTTTATCGTGAAAATAAAAACTTATTGGGTTGATAAAAAAATATTGAAAAAAAACAGGTCTTTAACCAAGTTAAAACTCAGAATTTCTGTTGAGTAATGTGCTGGGGGACATACCGACACTGCCTTATCAGGAATGGTCTCAAAACCCTGTTCAGTGCAACTCTCAAAGGAAGTATGCATTTATGTAATCTATCATGTGATAGACTCTCTCTTGTCTTCAGCATTACAGGAAATATATTCCATGACATTTTCGGCACATCATCTTGAATCATTATCGCTTGGTGGAAGGGAGAGGGAATTAATCAAAATGTCCTGCGACTCAGCCTTGTAACATTGGAGAAACTGTGATCTGCAGCTCTCACCTATAAGATATTCTCAGAAGGACTTCAGTGCTGACAGCTACACTGCTACTAGAAAGATAAAGCCTGAGGAATTTAAATTCTGTATTTTGAATTTGAGATTCCTACACTGCAATAAAAATATAATATGATTACTAGTTCAGGGGTTATTCCAGAGAGAAATTAAGTTGTGAATTAAAAAAAAGGGTAATGTAGGAGCATCATAATGAAATTACCCACCGGTCGTGTGCAATAAAACAGTTTGGAGTATATTTATTTTTGTATTTTTGCCTGTACCTATTTTTTAATTTGGCATTCATTTTTGAATGAACAGAATATCAACCTAGCTCCTCCCACCAAATATTTAATGCGATAATTTTTCCTGCTTAGGTTGACTGACTATCAGGTTGGTATTGTTTAATCAGGAACAGGAATTCAGTTGTGCCTGCTCTTTGGGGCTGTAACCCCAGAGGTGTAAATCTAGGCATTTCATCACTAGGGGTACCAAGATGGACCCAGTTTACGGTGGTCTAGATTTGGTGTGTTAAGAGAGCTCAGATCCCACCTAACCCAACTTCTTAAGAAGCAGATTCAAAGATTAAACAGATAGAGGGTTTTTTAAGTTCAAAGCAAAAGTGATCACTTTATTCTGTGTATAGACATAGCCACTATGTATAGATACTGTACAGTATGTGCCACTAGGGATTCTTCTTGTGCAAATCGTTTACAAATTTTGGTCAATCTGTTGGAAAAGAAAAGTTGGAAAGATCTAAAAGCATTCACAGCAGGCGTGATAGAGAAAGGACTTTGGCACGAGTTCTTAATGCCCATCATTCACAATACATTGCCTCCTTCTGGCTGCACTAATGTCCTTCAAGATGCATTCCAGCACCTTTTGGTATATACTGTACAGTATTTGCATAACTGTAAATCTGCAATTACAACAGCCATTTTACTCATGATCCTGAATAAAAAGTAGTCAATATGAGACAGTGTAGACTTTTGTAGTTGAAGCACACTAAAGGGCTTTAGCATTGGGGCTGGAAAGTGCACCCTTCTTGCTTCAAAACCACCCCCTGGCTTCTTCTTCTCTATCTGTTTGACTACCCATATTGGAAAATTGCCAGATTTCCATTTTGCAAATTTTAGTCGCAGCTGCGCCACCTCCATTATGCAGTGATGAGTGGGCCAGTGCAACAGGCAATAACTTTGAGGGTAATGAAAACGAATGGGCATTATTACAGACCTGGACCTCATAATGCTGTGGCTGCATTATAAATGGAGAAAGGAGCCTCTATCCACTATGCAAGGTAAGGCGTTGAGGGTCAAGACATGATCAATCTCCATTTACAATCATAAAGCCTCTGGATCAAAATTTCATCATTACCGATTACAACCTTTTCAAGGCAGTCCATGTGTTTTATTATTTTGCCTCCCTTATTTATCCACTGTTTAAAATGAAATGAATGTTTCTACTGAGCCTTTGCACCAAGAATGAAATGTAATTGGTCTTGTATATTAAGGTTTAACCATCAAACTTCCTCACAGAACTTCAGAAACCTCAGAGGCAGTGTGAAAGTATGAAAACTATATTTAATAAGTGGAGAACTAACTTTCTGAGGACACAGACCTGTTGGATTTGGCATCCCTCTGCTTGACCTGGTTGGGGTGTGTGATCTTTCAGTTTTCATCAGTTTTTTGTTTACTCTATTCTATTTGGTTTCATTAAACTACCTGCAAACAACATCATCCTCATAACCTGAATCCAGTTACTATTCCAAGATTTAATGCATTTGTTACACATTTGTTACTCAGTCTACAGATTGCCATATGGTATGTTGAGATGTAACCACATTTATATTAACCTGGAATTATGTAAAGGAAATATACTGTATCTAGATTATGGTGCAGCATTTTCTTTCAATACCTGTCATCATTAATTAATAGGAAACATGATCGAGTGCTTTGATCCATGATTGAATCACTTTACACAGCTTAAATTCAATTTCACACTATACTTTATCATTTCCACAAAGTAACTTAATAGTGATCAATTTCATTTTTAAGGTACAGGACTGAAAGGTCATTACAGAATTCCAAGAACAGAAACTCAAATCATATTTCTAGGTTTCAACAGATAAGAGTCCATAAGCAGCTATTAAAAGGATGAAACAGTGGGTAGCGACTTTGATAGAGATTGCTCTGTAATCCAGGCATTCTTAACCTATTGCACACAGGGAAAGAGAGGGGTGGGAGGCTAGATGACATCATTGCACCTAGACTGGATCTGAGAATCTTAGAAAGCTTCCTGTCTTCTGGTTTGAGCCTGGAAGACTGTTCAAATGAGCCTGTGGAGCTGGGAAACTGGCTAAGGCCTAAAGGAAAGCTTTATTTTATTGAAAAGGGGAAACATTAGGTTGTTGATTATATGTAGTTATCTGTAATATGTACTATTGGCTGCCTGTAAGAGAGTCTTGTACAGTGCCTTGCAAAAGTATTCAAGCATACATTTATACTATTTGCAATAAAAAATGTTTTAAATCAAGACCTGAATGATCAAGCTAAATACTTTTATGGTTGAAAGTTAATAACAAAATTAATAGTGCTAATAGTTGTTTATAAATAGTAACAATACATAGCTAAATGTAATACCTAAAAATAATGCACATACATACACAGTTAAATATTCCTTACCTAATTAAAAGCCTTAGTTAATTCAAGGTAATGAGAATGAGCAAATGCTGACATTTAATGGGAATTCTTTGTCAGGCTTGGTTAAGGAGATGGGGTGGTTTAAATTGCATAAATAAAGAAAAATGCTTACACTTAGTTTAGAAACAGAAATAATTTAATCCTAACCTACTTTTTCTTGCTTTCTATACAGCAATAATCAGGCATAAAAGAGGTAAAACAAGAAGGAAAGGGAGGAAACAGTAAAACTGCAGCTTAATTAGAGGAGGATGAACATACATATGTCATCACCAGTTTTTATTTCAGTGATCAAACAGAAGGACTCAAAAAGGATGCTTTTATGTCTACTTTTATTTAAAAAAAGAAGCACCTTTTTCCGCAGTTGCTGGCTCAGGATGACAACAGCAAATATCAACACCCACAGAGCTGTTTTATTTAAGAGAGTTTGCAGCACTCTGGAGACAAGGCTAATTTTAACACAGCAACACTGACTGAGAGGCAGAGGCAACGGTATTATCAATGATAGTCTCAGAAGCTGGCAAAAAAACATTATGTGTTTTGGTTTCGATACTTAACCTAACAAAGGAAATCCGATTTGTTTTTCTCCAAAACAAAAAAAAATAGCACAACACAGCTGGATCTCCAGATTGATGGTCTGCTGACAAGACAGTAAAGGGTTTTATGGATCTGCACATTTCACTAGAATTGAAAAGAAGCTTGTGAAATGGGGAATGTAGATAAAAAAAACTTCTTTATATACAAAAAGTTAAAAAAATGTGCGACCCCATGCTGCTGTTCCATATCCATACAGGGGACACAATGACATGAGGAAGAACATGCTTCTGCTTCTGAACATCCTGCGGTTCTGCTCTTCGCAGTGTGTGAAGTATGAAATATGAGTTTATTCATAAGGATGGAACCTCAATGGGTTGCACTGGGAACATTGCTGCAGACCATTTGCAAATTTCCATAGTGTAATGGAAAAAGTAGGCAAAGCAGCACTATCACAAGATTTCAAATGACAACAGGTGTACACTTATTCAAACCCCTTCAACTAAGGATCCCAAAGTACTTGATAGCAATGCTCCAGTTGCACTATAGAAATGATATGCAAGAAGCCCCTCTTATCCCTCTTGTAAAGTTAAATTAGGAAAATATGGAACTGGATCAACAGTTAAGTGTATGCAGAAAGAGAACTTTCCCTTCTCTTTAGCTTGACTTACAGGAGACTAAATGAAGATTTGTGACTCAACCAGGAAACAAGCATGTGGGAACAGCAATGGAACTGAAGTGGAACAAAGGTTAGGTCTAATAAATGGTACGCAGTTCTCAATATCAAGGGCTGTGGGTTTTTCCAGCAACCTGCCACTAAAGTGGATGGAATAAGACTGAATATGATCCTAGAGCAAAGCTTCCTGGTGAATATATTTGGTCAGTAAGCAACAGAATCAACAAGATGGGTTGAATGGCTTCCTGTCATTCTTTCTTCTAACACAACACATAGGATAGATAATTAAATAATGTATGCAAATCAGCGTGTAATTTGTAATTTTGTGAAAAAAATATACAATATTTGACTATATACTGTATAGTTATATAGCTCAGAATCAAATGAGTGCAGAATTGAACCCAGTACCTTGGAATTATGAGCACCCTTAACAACCATCATAGAGTGACCACTTTTATTTTACAACTGTGTGTAATCAATGCTTTTTTTTAAATCAGTGTAAAAGCAGCAATGGAATATCAATGATGTAGTATATACACTTCTGAAATCTGCACACTGATTTTTATATATATTTTTTATATTTTATATATATTTTTATAGTATTGTATATATTATATTATAATCTCTGTAGTATAAACTATAAACTCTCGTGGAGAAGAGGTCCCAAGGGTCATAACTGCAGTAGAATGAGTATACTGTCATGATCGCCATCCCTCTTTTAGAGGGCGTTCCCACCTTGTATTATTTGTCATTATGCGCACCTGTCCCATGTTCCCCCTCTAATAATTTAAGTCTGGCGTCTCCGGTGTTTAGGGCTCAGCATTGGAAGACGGATGCCTGGAAGCCCGCCTACCAGCTGGTCCAGGAGTGGCCCGACAGCATAGGCTTCAACACAGCGTCCTGACCGTCGGAGCACTAGGGGCTCAGAGCGCCGGGCTTTGTTATGGTTTTAACTTCTATCTTCCTGTTCCAGGTTCCACATCCCTGTTCCCTAGTGCCTGTTTTTAACTATTTTTGTCTTGGATGGATCTTCCAGTACCTGGACCCTGGACTGCGCCCTGTTTTCCGTTATTGGACTTCCCATGTTTGGACTCGTTCGCCTGCACCCCCCCCCTCTAATACCCGGATCACTGTCTTTGGCGCCCCCCTGTCCAGCATCCCGTCCATCCTCACCGTGTCTTCCCTGATGTCTTTCTCCAGTCACTTCTGGATTATACCGTCCCGCATAGGTTCTTAAGCTACACGCTCCATGGGAGTCAGATTTGGCTCCCCTGTGACATATACAATGTCTGGTCAAAGTTTATCTTCTTGCTTGCCCACTGACTTGGGAATCTTGGCCATAGTCAACTTTGGACAATATTTGAATTATTTTGACTAATTTGCTAAAACAATGGACATCTAATTGAATGCATTTGCATAATGAGACAGATATAACAAATTCCAAGGAGTATTATGTTCCTAGTTTCATACACTGCAACTAGTACACCAGAGTTCATAAAACGTATAGTGATTCATTTTTGCAGCATATAGTTTTTTCTTTGCCTTTCAGAGGCATAAATAATTATATAAATGTACTGAACATGCCCTGAAAGAAATGCCCTGTCTTCAAAACCTCCAACAAAAGAAAGCAATTTAAAATTACTGAAGCCCTGCCTGAAATGGAGTCTTAATTGACTGTCATATTTGCAAAGAAAAACCATTTTTGAGAGGGTACACTCTGCTTGATTAATGACTTTCTGCTTCACGATTTTTCTGGAGCTTAAGTGAAAATAAAAAAAAGAAAAATTAAAACGCTTCCACTCCCTTTCCCCCTGATTTAACGGTACAACTGACAGCTATTTCATTTTGTTTAAAACCCCAGAGAACTCCAAAAGAAAATAAAAAAGGCACGCAGAATCACTAGAACGTTGAGTGACACAGCTGTTATTAAAAGAGCTATTTGGATTTGAGTACTGTTTTCTTTTCTTTCTCTGTGAACTTTCAAGTGTGTTTCAGAGTATTCAGGTGCCATTCTTATAGTATCTGATGAGATATAGATTTAATATTGACAGCACACCGAGGAAGCACAAAAATTGCAACATTGGAGCAGAACTACAGTGTCAGTTAACTTAAGTGGAGTTAAGATAGATAATACTTTATTAATCCCGTAGGGAAAGTATGTACAGTAAGTACTTTAAGTACCTGTATGTAGGACAATTTCAGTCCTTTAATTTTAATGTTTATTATTTGAAGTTTATTGTTTATGCTGTTAGATATTCAGTTGTTGATGCTGATTAAATTGCATATCCTTTATCACACATACTTCTAATACAGACTTGCATAATAAATGACTCAAACAAGACAAGCCCATTTGAACATCTCTTGTTTGCTTGGCTTTTAAGACCTACAGTAATTGATCCATGGAACTCAGCTAGTTGTTTTTTTTTTAACCCTATACACTCCATCACAGGAGTACTGGACTATGGACTGCACTACTTCCAGGGTACCTGCTTTAATAAAATTACTTTGCAGCTTGCTCTAACAAGTACCCTTTGTGAGAAATACCACTTCCTATTCTTGGTCATCCGTGCACTGCCACTCAATTTCTATTTTTGCTTCGGTCCTTATTTTATGGTCATTGCTAAAACAATATTTAGGATTAAGCTTGTTAAAACAACAGAATTTTGAATATCTTTGTCAAATTACCTCATTATTTTATTTCTTTTTTTTTTAGACTGGAATGAAACTTAATGAATTAAATACTACTGCAGAACAGATATCCAGTTAACTAAGGTACTTTAAATGCACCAACAGAGATTTGTAGTTCATCAAGATAGATAAAGACTTTATTGATCCAGAAGGGAAACTGAGGTGATACAGCAGCCCAGCCCAAGATGAGCAAAAACAGACATCAGAATAGACGAAAAATTAAAATAAGTACAGTAATACAAAATAAATATAAAATAAATACATAGTTAACTTTTTGCATAATATACTCCTAGTCACTGAAAAAAAAAGTGGTACATGTGCATAGGTATATATAGATTGAGTGTCCGAAAAGTACAATAGTGCAACATGCTGTCCATAGATGAGCAGATTATAGCTTTTGTAAAGCACATGGCAAAGGGACACAAAAATGTTTAGAAATTTGAGCAAGTAGGTGTTAAAAAAGTAAACTGCACCTTTATAAATGGCACCATTAATACAACTACCCCAATTCTACCAACAGGTTAAAGGATGCCAGGTTTCTGGTCTTGAATCTGATTGGGCATTCTTGATTTCCCATGTAGCAATTAACCCCTATGACCAGCTGGGCACCTGTAAGATTTTATCAGTCATAGACTGGGAAGTACTTCTTTACACAGACACCTGTGGGTGCCTGTCAAGTCTGCTTCCATAGATTCCTTCAAGAAAAGGTAAAATGAGATTATGAGATTTTAGTCAAATAAAATGAGTCATCAGGCTGCTTCCTGTCTGTTACTCTTATCAAAGGAAGAAGAAGAGTAAATTTTCATCATAATAAAAGAAAGCCATGTGTACCAAATATGCATTGATTTACCACTCGATAAATTAATATAAAATGTGGAAAATATTCATACAGTAAGTGACAAACAACATTGAAGCATGGATGCTACCATCTTGTAATATATGCATATCGGGGTCAACTTTTCCAAGACCAGTTTCTGCTTTCTTCTTTACATATCCAATTCAGCATAGAATTACTAGAGTAAATTGAGTTTAATTGTTTGTTTATTGACCACCAATCACATTATATCAATACCTAGATTTAATCTGCTACTGATGTTCATACACTTGTTTTTAATCTCTGTTTCATTGTGGATTTTTCTGTAATATAGACTAGATCGAGAGATAATCTTTATATGAAAACACGTTATGAAAACATGATAACCAAAGATAGCTATCAGTGGGGGTCAAAAATATTTCTTTTATCTGTACATTTTTAGCTGATTCAATGCACTCTCAGCCTCAGTACCTCATTTTCAATGGGTGAGGTTCCAGCAGCTAAATGTGGAAAGTATGCAGTCAGAAAAGGTTTCCTATAGTTCTAAGATCCAAACACTATGTTCTGTGCTGGATTGATGACTCAGATGTGTGACTGCTGTCTAGTCACATCTTAAGTGGTGTCACCTCAACAGCTTTGATGTGGGTGAGAGGAAGCCTGAATTTTGACCATGTGGCTTGAAGAACTTATCTGTTACATTTCTTTCTCCCTATCTCATATCTTCATTGTGCTTTTTAATATTTCATGATTTATTCACAAACTCTATTAGTCTCCCAAGGGAAGCCCTTTATTGTTTTTTGTATGATGTAACATGGAAGTATTAATTATCTGTTATTTATACTGTTTCACATATTAGGAAAAAAAACAAATTCTGCTGGGTGGATGATAAAGGCTTGATTTTATCAATAATTGAGCAACTACAGTACATTCCTAAACTGCCATTCCTCCAATCTAAGAAAGATTCAAGGATTGAGAAAATTACTGCTTGATCTATGTTTTCTTAGTGAGAGTACAAAAAAGGAAGTGATGTTTCATTCAAATGTTTCCAGATACTGAGGAAGCATTTCTATTTGACTTTGAAGCATGAAGAAAAAGTTTCTACTTTATCAAAAAAGGTGATGTAAAAAGTGTTGTAACTACAGTCGTTTTTCCCTGAGCATATTATTCAGGATATTGCTGCATATTAATCAATCAATTGAGAAAAGCAGTCTGAGAAAATTTGAATTTCTGCATTGGTTTTCAGTACCCCTAGCATTACCTCTGAGGCTGCATGCTGGAGGAGGGTGGCTGCAGGGTGTGTGTGTTTTTTGGCTAGTTTGGGAAATTACCGCACAGCACTCTCAGATGTGAGTTGTGACAATAGATGCAGAGCATACATGAAAGCTGCAGTTGAGCTTTTAATTGAGCTGTTCCTGATTATTAGCACCCGAGTAATTACCAGTCCCATCATGAAAGAGGTTATTACAATTTCCTTTCCAGCTGCCATTGTCGCCACATTTTTTCTTAGCTGTTGTAACTGTCACTCACTTTCCAGAGATCGCCTTCTATTTATGAAGAAGCACTATGTATATTATGGGTGGTATATAACAACTTCAAAAGGAGTGTAAAATCACTTTACAGCATTACTAGATTGACAGATTTATTTTTGTATAGTTCTTTTGTCACTGTTTCTCTTTGTAGAGATAGATTGAATATAGCAATTTCAAAGAGTTTAAAATGACTCTTTACAATTTAACAAGAGACACAGATTAAAACCTCTCCAAGATAATTTGCAGCACATTCAAAAGACTCTTCTTTTTTTTTGCTGGTCTTCAAAAAGTCTTCAGAATCATTGGTATGTTTCATGTTTCTGATTACCTAAATTAAGTCCCCAGTCTTCTCTCTTGCAAGCTAAAAAAGATTCAATTTCCTTAATATTTCTGACCAAAATAATAAAATGTGAGGTACTTGTATTAAATGTAATTTTTAACTAATTTCTTCAACATTTAGGAGTGAGAGCCACATGGCTGGAACAACGATGGCAAAAAATAAGAAATGAATAAAAATCTGAAATATCTGGAGGGATATGAATCCGCTTTTTCCAGTATCAAGAAAATGGCACAAACAACTACCAGAGCTGTAGCTACCCTCTTCAAAATCAGTCCATAAAATGTTTTGTCATTATTATTCATTTACATGCTAACAGTATTCAATCACCTGAACATGTGACTGACCTTGAAAACTACAGCTGTACCTTTCAAAGATGATTCCAGATTTGGTTAAACCATTGAATGAGGAAAGGTCATGAGCACAATGCTCACTGGCATGTTTTTTCACCTCCCATGTTCATGTGAGCTCGCTAGCCTTGAGATCTGTTTATTGAGTCTTCTGGCTTCCGTCTTTGTTTCATTTATTCGACTTGCTTTTGTTCCATTTTGCCAGCCGAAGGGGCAGAGCAATGCACTACAATGGGAAAGGCTGTGGGCTACAACACGCAGTCAATTTATTTTTCATTTCCAGGTCCTGCTTTGACATGGCCACTATGATACAAGCTCAACACCTCTGGACATGATTGGTAGATATTTTTCTCTTTTTCTGTTCTCTTGTACCCACATATTGGAACTGTTAAGGCATTATCTGACTTCTTGTTCTTTTAGTATGTACCCAACACCACCAGCAATCAGTTCAGCAATCTTGAACAGAAACATATGTAGAATATTCACGTGCAATTCTTCTTGTGCCATTAATAATGAGGAAGCCCACCATAATGTGTCAAATTGGTTAATCAGTAATTTAAGATCAGCCAGAAACTGTTTATACATAAATCAGTGTATGGTAAATCTCACTTTCACTTACTGCAAATTGGCTGTTTCCAGTCATTACTAACACAGCAAGTGCCTGCATCTTGATTTGATTTTTGGGCTAAGGGAGAAGTGCTTGGTTTAAGACTTTATAATCACCCTGTCTGTTGCTTGTTACCAGTGAAGATCAAAAGGTTATTGACAGAGCCTTGAACTGCTGATGATCTTGAAAATACCCTCATTTGTGGAGGAAAACATCCTTAGTGATGGCCAGGCCATCAGAACTCAGAGGAGTCAGAGTGAGATAATGCTTTTCAGGGGGCAGAAAGTAAAATGGCAGACTCAGTGGCCATATATTAACTATAGGTCAACTCCTTAATCAAACATATATTATATCAACAGACAAATCACATTCATTTCACTCATAGTAGTACAATCAATTATCTGGTAAGAGTTCTGCATTGACATCCGTTAATTACCCATTAGTCTTCCTTTCCCATTCTAGAAAAAAATCCGTTACTCCTCAAGTGCACGTTATTACCGAAGGTGAGCTGGAGGATAATGAGCTAAGATAGCTTGTGTTTTCTCCTTCATGTGTGTCTAACTAAAATGCAGAGTATATCAATACATGGGTATGGTTTTCACAAAGAGTTTCATTGTTTATCCTAAGACATTCACTTTGGAATCTGCGTGGCCTGACTCTGTGGTGTGGCTCATAGCAAATGGCAAGATGCAAAGGGAACCACATCATCCACCAGTTGCACCATGATTCTCCAGAAGGAATTTTGTGGTAGTGATAGCCTGCCTGAATGGGGAGGCATAGATATTATGGAAATTATGGATCAAGATGACACTAGCCTATGCAACATGAAATCCGAATGAGCCAGAGCATTACTTCCCTGCAGAGGTATTCCATGAATTCTGTGAAATACATGTGGGATTGCCTTGACCAACCTCTGGATTCTCCAACATGATTCCTCTGCCAGCCAAATCCATGCAAAATGTTGCTGCCTTGATGCAGAAGTGTAACAGAGAAATAAATGCTCACAGTACCTAGCCAATGCTCCAAAAGAAGCAAAAAACCCCAACAAATAGTAATGCACAAAATCCAGTCTTAATAAAAAATAAAAAGTCACATATTAGGCAGCTAAAATTATTCTTAACGCAGTTGTCGATGACTGGTAATTAAAATATTTTTTTTCTTTTTAATGGCTTGCATGATTAAAACCATTCCAGGCATTTAACATGAAAATTCAGCATGCAAATTGCTTTTCTGCCACTGCTATTCTTCTAGTTAAAAACCATTTTGCTGTTATCATAATATTAAAGAGCTGTCACTTCCCCTGTAATGAAATTCACAATACAAATCATTTGCATTTTTTACAGACTATCTTGTTTATGCCAGAATAAGTAATTACTGCCGTGTTATTGTTTTTGAGAGAGTGACAATTGCTTGCCTTTGCGGGATCATGTGGAAGCACCCACTCTCTCTGTTCTGTGATCACTGTGACCTCAAAATACAGTAAGTGATGGCAATGACAGCCTTTTAAATGTGTGGGGAGTCGAGAGGCAGGATGGGAAGATTCATCCTGCATCCTCCACCCAATCCAGAAAGTCCATTTGCACGGTGCAGGAAGACAGCTTCCATTAAAGTGACAGCTGCTGTTCTGAGGTGTGAGCCGAAAAAAAACGTTTCCCAAGCGAAAGTAGAATTTGTTTTGGTGTGAGCTATTCATTTTGGTTCAAATCATTCACAGTATTTACACACCCTATATCATATGGTGGCAAATGTTGTAGATTTACATTACTTCGTGTGTGTTATTTATGTATTTAGGATTATAATGCAAGTGTTTAGGTTATGTTATGATATAAATTTCAGCCTTGAAAATACTTACAGAAGGTAACTTCAGTCTGTTGATGTCTTCATTTTAGTATAGATGAATACAGGGTGGATTAATGAGGAAGGAGCTGCACTCCTCTTCCTCATTGAATGAGCAATGTAGTATAGCTAATCAATCTACCAGCATGAATATTTGCTCAAATGCCTACACTAGTCTATAGACTAGTACTGTACAACATCTTTGGCTGTTAGTAGTAGAGCTTCATTTGAATGAGAAGTAACCACGCTGGTCATTTAGTCATCTTTAATTTATATTGACCAGACTCTTTAAAAACAATCACAAGACCTCATGTTAAATTACACAAGAGAAGCCAACACGAAGAATTAGTAACCCATCACATTTACTAAAAAAATAAATTTGTCACATATTCCTCTTCACTAACATCCTCTGAACCTATCTGGAAAATTACAATGTTACCATTTTTACAAAAAAATACAGATTTATCAATATTAACTACTATGTCTTTGTATCGGAGCATGCATGCAAATAAGCATTCTGCATATAACAGATAAACTGAACTGCCAAGCTAAAATAGTCACAATTGCAGTAGAAACCATAATAGAAGTGTCTGTGCTTACAGAAGAAAAAAATAGTGAAAAGAGTGTAACAATGCAAAAATAATAGTTCTGTTAATTATTTATGAATTATATTAATGTGATAAATATAATAAAAACAGTATATATTTTTAAGCTACTGTTGCTAATGTATTTGACTGATGCTTTTATCCAAAGGAAATTTATACAACTGTCATTCAATGGACCAAAGATT
Organism: Lepisosteus oculatus; assembly: GCF_040954835.1. Classification (NCBI taxonomy): domain Eukaryota; kingdom Metazoa; phylum Chordata; class Actinopteri; order Semionotiformes; family Lepisosteidae; genus Lepisosteus; species Lepisosteus oculatus. Next base: position 1,007,614 of record NC_090724.1, on the reverse strand, counting down.
AACTTCCTATTTTCTCTTAGTTTTATATATCAATAAGGGGGAGGGCTCAGATCCTCAGACTGAATGTACGTGCAGTTTCCACAAAAGGTAAATTATGCTTGGTCACATGGTATTGCTATTAAACTCTCTTTGCTCCATGGGAGATAACCCAGATGTATCATAACCATCAGTTACGTCAGCCTACAAGTCTAGTTCAGACACTCCACTGATCATGTTTGAACAAGGCACCACAGTGATTGCAGTTCCTAGAAAAACAGGTGCAAGGATTGGCTGGTGCACAGCTGTAATCATCAAAGACAATCTGCACAGACAATATAAAATTGCAGGCAGAAATATATATTACAGTTTTTCCCCATGGGACCTAGATGCTGAGCATGTTTCTTCTGCCTGAACCCTAAGCTTCCCTGTCTGCCTCCATCCTCTTAGCTTGGCAGTGTTATCATACTGTACACTTATGATCAATGTCTGAAAAGGAACTTCAGCTCATGAATCAAACTCAAAGAAGGAAAATGGCAACTCTGGAGCTCGTTATATAACAACCGTGGGCAGCTGATTGCTACCACATTTGACAGCTTTGCGCGGGGAATGAAAGAAATAGAGAGGCTGGCAAGGGGGTGCAGTGATTGGGAAAGATGGCCCATATGGCACATGATATTTAAAGAACAAAGATCACAAGAAAAAGTGAGTGCCAACTTGCCCATCAAGCATTTCTTTTTATAGCGATTTCAGTGCCTGCTATCTTCTAAGTCATTTGCTTTTTAAGCAAGTGTCCTTCTTGAAAGCTTTATTTAGTAAAACAAAAAAATGAGCAACTTACCTGGAGACATTCTTAATGGTAAAACTATAAATTGACAGCAATTTTTTAAAATGTATTTATTTTCCCCTAGAACACTCACCTAAAGAAATGATCCTCAAAAGTTATGAAGTGGGAACTACAGTAGGCCAGAGCAAAAACAAAAATGTAATCTCTTTCAGAGATTGTGCTCCCCCACGTCAATGTGTTCTTTTCAAGCTAGGAATGTGCATTTATTTTCCTCTAGAGATGCAACCCTGAAACTTTTTTAGATACTGACAGAATTGTCACCTTTTGTGAACGCTTTGCAAAGACGAGGCAGTTTAGCAGTTTATATTAATGAATTCTAGGATGTGTTAAGTTATTCCTGGAATCCTTTTGTATTTTATGCCAGGATTTCTATGATGCTCACTCTACTGAAACCAGATAAATGAGTGAGAAGGTAAAATCTGGTTCAAAAGAGCCTGCTGTTGGTCCATGCCATCCAGACGTTACTTATACTGGACATTCATGTCACGATATTAGTTCCCCCTCCTTAAGGGTGCTCCAGCCCTATCACTCAAGACTTTATTCTCTGCACCTGCTCCCTATTCCCAGCCCACCTTAAAAGCCAGGCGCTGACGCTCTTCCGCGCTCTGCATCTGATTTCCATATCGTGCGAGTCCGGGACCTGGAAGCGCCTGGTCCCGTTAAGGTTTTAACCTCTGTTCCCCGTCCGCCAGTTCCGACCCGGTCTTCGTGGTTTTAATTCCGTTTTCTGATGGATCTCCTAGTTTTGGACTTACCCTTGTGTTTTGGATACTCTAAGGATTACTCTCTCGGATTGTTCGCCTCGGCCACACCTCCCCCGTGCACCAGCGCACCTTGGACACGCCCCCCTGTCTTCAGCCCCGTTTTCCTGCATGACGTTTCCCTAGTGTTTCCCCACTCCGTCGGACTGTGTCGTTCCCATAGGGTCCGGAAAGAACTGTTCGTTACAATTCAGAAAAACAGTATGGTTCCTGGACATGGTGAAGGACGACATCCTTATCAATAACCCCAAGGTGCTGTAAGTACAGTATGTAAAGTACTGTATGTGCATGCATATTGTGGAAATTTCCCTTGCATGTTGTTTAATTAACACTGTTTTGATCCTAAATGGCCCTGGGTTGCTCAGGTTTAGCCATAAGAATTAAGTTTCTCTGATATTTACAAGTCACTCCTGTATGTGAGTGACAGAGCCTTCCTCCTCTGCCTTTATCAGCTACATTAAGTGACAGGCATGCTGCCCAGAGTAAAATAGGAGCAATTTCTATGTAGAAAAACTAAAGTTCATCCTGATAAAAAAGAGTTAAGTATTATTGCACAATGTGAACCCTAATACCTTCAATAACAAGTATACGATGAGTGCCGAATCATTTAAAACTAAAAAAGTAAAAAAACAACAACATGCTTTTAAAAACAGAGCTTTTTGTTGACAGTGCGTACAAGGGCATAGCCAGGGGATTATTTTCATTACGAATCCATGTTCTGGGATGCTTGCTACACTTTTTTGCATCCCTGGGGATGTGGGGGGCTCCCCTCACAGCCTCTTCAGTAGAGAAATAATTTACTGAAATGTCATATATGGTACAGAACGAATATCATTATACAGTTTGGGCAGAAAACATTACTGAGGCAACAGCCACAGCTGCCACTTTGCACGTTGCGCCTATGACGTAGGGTAACATTCCATGCTTCACTGCTAGATATTAAACTGCCAATATATAAAAACCAAAAGTAAGGTAAAGCTTACATGTTGAAATACTCTGAAGCAAAACAGATTTTACAGTACAAGAGATGATGAATGCATTTACCTGTAATATGATACATAGTTCCTCATCATGGAATATAATAAAATACAGTATGTTATCTTGCTATACTGTACAAGTACCAACCTGTAGAAATGAATATCAATGTGATCTTAACTATTTCATAACAGAATTTTCACACTTTCATTCTTTTTATGCTTTCACTTTACCCTTTGATCAGTTAATTTTTACTTTTTCCTGAGAAAACATTGACTGAATTAAATAATCAGAATACTATTATTTTTTTTCTGTGGCCCTGATTGACTGAAAGAGTAGAATAGCCGCCAGCTAAGGGAATTCCTGTCACGCCCTCTGCAGCCAGAGGGCGCTCCTTCTCTGTCCTGTCCCTAGTTTCCGGTCTGCTGTCCTTCCGGTCCCTCTCTTTCCCTTGGGCTATATATTTCCGGGTCTTGCACTCTGTCCTCGCTCAGCATTGACATTCGGATGTCCTGAGACCCGTCTAGCACCAGGGCGCCCCACGTCCGCTACCTGAGGGCATAGGTTTCTATACGGCATTCCTGAACTCTTTGCAGTAATGAGTCCCGGTCTTTTTCCCGTCTCGCCACTACGCATATGGGTCTTTTTCCGCTCACCTGCTCCCCACGGTTTGTCCCTTTGGACGTCTGTGACAATTCCCTTGTCGACATGGTGGGAACTGAGCAGACACCAGCATCCTGAAGAAAGCAATCATGGACAACATTGGCACAACCATCATGAAGCTTCAGCTGAGCTGGATAGGCCATATTATTGGGGTGCCTGACTACTGTTTTCTAAACAGGTCATGTTTGACCAACTCAAAGAGCTGCCACCTGCTTGGCTTCAGTGGTCTGCCAGTGGTGAGTTGCAGGGTGATATAGCTTCTGGCATTATCATTATATACACTCACATTTCATTTCCACTAACAGTCTGCCAGAAGAATTGTGTGCCTAATGCACAGCAACATGTCTTTTGTGATAATTTGATGATGTGTGAAGATATGATGTTTAAGTTTAATGTCTATTTTACCTAATACCTAATTAGCCGAGGCCTTCGTTACAGCAAACATTCTCATCAGGATGGTTTGGTCAGCTAGATCACTGTTCTTTTTGACCACCCTTCCTCCCATTATAGATGGCCTGACACTGCACTCACAGCTAATGTGACATGATAATGAATCTGTACACCTTATGTGACGGCAAAGAATTTCAGCAATTGTGTTCTTTGCAAACAAACATTAATTTCTTCTGTGTGCATGAGCGCTAGAATACATTTTCTCAAAGACAACCATCTTTAAAACAATTGCTCTGCATTACCACAGACAGGTGTTTCATTCATGAGGCTCATGATCATGGGGACAATGGTGTTACAGTCTCTACTAATTCAAATCTGCTGGTGTAACTTGATTTTGACTATGATGTTACCTTATTTTTCATAGAGTAACACATGAAAGTTTCTTTACATGTTTTTTAGCTTTTCCAGGTCAGAGTGTGCTGAGTAAAAAAGAGAAGAATGATGACTAGTTATTGAAAATGATGGCATAAAAGAGGAATTACAATCTGGGATAATACATTTACATATACATAAACAATAATAGTAATATAAAAATTGAAAAATCAATAAGTGCCAGTATTAACTAGAACACTATTTACTTATCTTTCCTCTCTGCATTCAATTTTTAATAGCTTTTTTCATAAGCTTGGCAATCATCATTTGCTACACAGACACTCTTCAGATTTTAGAATTTTTATTTAAGCTTCAGGGACAGAAGCAACAGCTAGTTTATTAAAATTATATTCCAGTGTTGCTTCCATTAATTTAACAGTTGAGATGGAAGTAAAACCTCATTTCATCTTCCCACATATTGCTGTTGTAGTCGTAGAAAAAAAACTGTTTGCATCCATTGCAAAATAATTGGCTACCTTATTATCTTAAGGGATTTTGCACATAAATATAGTCAAATAAATGTTTAAGCACGGATTGATACAGTATATACATATATATCATTTATGCAGTGGTAGCAAAGCCCTTTAAAAGAAAATGCCTTACAGGACATACTGTACTTGTCACTTTGCTGTTAGCTTCATTTTGTGGACAGCAAAGGATCTGGCACAGGCAGCAGTTCTGAAGCATTTGTTTTCTCTTTATATATGGTCACATGACCAATCATTGTTGCTGGACTGATCAGGTGATACTGAGAGGAAGGTCAACCCTATTGGTTTATGGGAATGTGGTAGGAAAAAAATGTGTCAGCCTACTCCTAGCTACGGCTGGAACTCAACATACTGTACATACTGTGCAAATCCATATACATGGCTGTTAAGTAGACCACAATTCTAGCAAACATTTTCCCTGTGTCAGCTATGGGCAGCTGTTTGTGAATGCATAGGATTTGTTTTATCTTATATGGTAATGGACTAGATAATAGTCCTAGCAAAAGACAAGACTTTCCTCGATTTTTGTAATTGTTTCTTCTGTAACTTTTGTTGTTTTAAATTTCCTAGTCTGCACTGAAAACAATTAGAGCAGCTCAACTGAGTGGGACAATTAGAGTAATTTTTTCTCCATGTTGGACTAAATTAACTTGGACCATCACTGTGATTGGAAGATTAATTGTTTCATTAATTCCTTGGAGTGAGCACGGTCAGGGAAAATATGTTGGACAATTTAACTTGCAGTTGAATTGAGGTCTGTAATTACACACTCCAGCTTCAGTTGATGACTTCTATTGGGGAACAGCAAGATTGTTCCTATGTGAAGTATCAGGAAAAATGAGGGGCATCTTATTCACATTCACATTCATTTCATCACCATAGCCCTGCATCTGCACTGGAGGGGGGGGTTGGCGGCACATACATAAAGTATATATAATATTTAATAAATAAATATGATATATCATATATAAAATAAATATTATACTGAAAATGCTTCAAATTGTTTGTCTCCCTTCCTGCCACCACAGGAGGAATCCAAGTTTTTTCATTTTACTTTTTACTTTTCAGTGGGCAATTTACTTTGACTTGTACACGTGCATCTTTCACACTCTAACCTATTTTAAGGACTGCCTGTAAGAATACTGAAGTACCTTCTACACCACCTCAGGGATCAACAGAAATTACGAAAGCAGTGCCAACAACACTAGCGAGTGAATAAGTAACTGCTCCCTTATTCATAGAAATTAGGAATGAGAACGAGACTGAAACCTTCTTTAAACATTCTACTTTAAAAGTCACCAATTAGGGTAAAATATACATTCTCATTGATGCATTTGGGATAAGTAGTGGGATGACTATATAAAATACAAGAGACACACGTACTGTACGAACACTGTCATGGAACAGTCTCTGGGATTTATATCTCTTTAGGTGACTGGATTTGAAGCCAGCTAAAACACAATTGACAGCTTTTGTTTGCATTACAAATTGTAATTAACAAGACTTCAGCCTCTGTTATATTTGAGTTAGTATATTTATTCTAAATAATTTCAGTAAATCATCAACTGTTACGCCTGTTTAGATTATTTTTAAGAGCCCCTAGGAGACATTGTTAAAAACAAATCAGCTCTGGTTTATATTGTCTGTTCTATGCCAATTATTTCACTTCTGATCTGCTTTTACAGAGAACCAAGCTTTATGGAAAATGGTTTGGAATCGGGGCGGAGGTAATGTCATGTCAGAGAAAGCTATATCTCAGCTTTCTGACATCAAAATCTAACTCATGCAGCAGCACAGTGCGAACAGTTGGTTAGGGACCATGCCATCTGTCTTGCTAGTCAATTATTCCAATGGCATTGTCGTATCTATGCAGAACTTGGCGCAGAATCCTGGTTATCACTCAGGTGGGAATTGAAGCTGCAAGGTAAATTCCACATGGCCAGAATAGCAAAAGTAAACGAGCAAAAGCCCTGCAGAATGTGCAGCATTAACTTCAATTAAAGACTTAATTTGCCTGCTTTCCAAACAGCAAAAAATTAAAATTAATAAGAAATTTAACAAGTTGTAACTTCTCTCTTGAAAGTGTTTTTCTTTTGACCAAGACATATGAAACAACCTTTCTGGGCTTCTATTTCTAAATGATTGCATTTGTAAAATGATCACAGGACTCAATATAAGGTAAATGACAATCTAAAGCGATGATATTCATCCCAGGTCCTGTAGAGAATTATTTCTTCCATTTTACTTCCACTCTTCCTGTTATCACTAAATCAATTACTGACTTAAGTGGCTGGAATTACCATGGTTTCCTAATGTAGCTCTTGACAGGTTTGACTCAGTGATCTAAGATCTGTGGAGCTATGGCTCTGCGGGAAAAAGACAGATGCTGTTTAGAGTCAGGAGTCAGAAAAGTAAAAAATAACAGAAAGACATTGAGCTTACACAATATAACAAAACCTATGTATTCATAATGTTGGATTGATCTCAAATAATGCAACCACAACAAGGTTTAGACATCATTTAGACTCACTGTCTATGTTCTGTCTATGAGTGTGATGAGCATGTCTGAGCTTTATCTATTATTCTCTTTAAGAATTTTTATTGAATTAACTCCTTTCACTTCTCTTTAGTCTTGAAATTATTGCACTGTTGATGCTCGCAGTACAATTTGTCCAGAGGCAGAAGTGTCCTTTATCAGATGAGAAAAAAACACTATGGGTACTCCAAGGTATTGCACAAGTTTAGTACTGTAAGTAAACCCTTTGTTATAATGAACCCTGATAGAATGGAATTCAGTTAAAACAGACAGAGTTAGTCTTGTCACAGTCAACAGTGACCATTGTATGTGGGCACTGTCGTGATTTAATAACCATACAGTATGTTGCATTATATACTGTTATAAATAGTTAAAAAGAGTTATAAAAGTACTGTAAACATGTCCCAGCCTCTTCAGTCTGAACCAAAGCCTGTGAAAAGGGAATTCTCCCCTAACAAAAAAAAACACTGAAAGTCAGCCTTCATATTCAGCTGAACCATAGCTGGGTAGGTGAATGAAAAAATTGGTCATTGCAGGTTTAAGATGTAGCCAAGTTTTAATTTGCACTTTAACTATTCAACATTCCAGAACCAAAGCCAGAAACGAACCAGACAATACCCAATTCTGGAGGCATGCTGTGTATGTTTCTTCAGTTCAGCAAGGGCAGAGTGGGGGAGTGATTGTGAGGTAGTTTGTATAACAAACTGGCGATAGCAAGCTGTGGTTAAATGGAAAGAAACAGTTGGCTCCCTAAATTATAAAGGAATATAAAAAGAAAGAGAAACCAAGGAAATGGAAAAGCTAAAAAAAACATTTAGCAAAGTGAGAAAAATCAAAGTGGATAAAGAAATGTTCACACAACTTGTATAGAATGTCACTGGTAATCTACGTGGGAAGTTGCCTTGTGTCTCCATGCATGTTGTGGAAGGAAATAAAGAGGAACTCAGCAGATATTTCTAGAAAAAAAACATTTGAAGTTGAAAACCTAAAGTAATCTATTCTCTTTCAGTTCATGAATACCATATAGAAAATGGCCATGCAAACGTTTTTGAGTCTGTGTATTTTCCATTTATTTTGAAAGGGTTGGAGCTAAAGACAGAAAATATGCAGTTACCAACTCATAGGCCCCTGTTACCAGACGCATAGTGACAGCCTCCTACCAATTCTGTCATGACAACATGACTCAGCCTTGGCTCTGACTGGCTCCCCTGCTGGGGCAGCCTCAGGTACAGTATGTGCAAATTATCCACTCAGGTGTCAACAAATTGTAACTTCCACCCTATCACAGGTCCTCTTTGTGGCTGTGCTAGATGAAAGACACAGGCCGCATGTACAATAAGTGCCCAGCACTTCTTTGAAAACGAGATACATTGTCACTATGGTGAGACCTGAACATTGTACTGTATAAGTAGTGTTTTCACATCACAACTCTGCTAACCAGACACTTTCAGTATCCCATAATAAGATATCCTGCTGTTTGAGTGCTAGCCTACCATGATAATGCTTTGTAGAACAGTTACATATTAGTAGGTTTTAAAGCAATGTTATGTCGTGAATTTTCATGAAGTACTCATTGGTCATGTGTCTAATGGTTTATAAATCATCTGATGAATATAATTAACTTTTTCTTCGATATTTTGTAGATGCATAGATACATTATTTTTGTAAACAAACAATACTATACATTTTCAACACTTTTTAAACCATTCATGTATAAGTTTCACTTCACAGATACAATATGTAAATACGTATCCTTGTATATGTAATATGTAAATATTGAGCAATGTGCATATCGGAGCAGATGAGGTTAAAAATGTGCTTAAGGAAAATATGTCTTGGTCCAGTCCCACTACCTTAGATGAAATGGGTCACTCCTTTAGAGAATCATATACTTTAGATTTTCTGTAAGATAGGATATTCTGTTCAGAAGCCAGCTGTCTATCGTTATGTTCCCTGATACTTGACCACCTTATTTAAAGTGATGCATCTCCTCAACAGGTGTGGGATATAGCTGGGGGAGGGAGAATATACAGCACGCAAGGGAGCTCTGAGTGAGAGTTCCAATGAGACTGAATGTTCCCAAAACAACCAGAGATCAAAACTGGTGAGATCCACAGAGCTAACTGCAAAGGACTGACTGTACAAGAGACCAGACAATGAGTCACAAGGACCACTGACAAACAGCCTGCTAAGATTCTGTGTGGCTGAAGAATTCTATTTTTCATGAAGCTGTCAATTTTTTTTATTTCTGTGAACTTCTGTTTTTTTTATTTTAAAGAATAAAGGCAGCTAAAGCAGTGTGACTACAGCAACTCCCAGCAACCTTTAACCCGCAGCTTGTTCTATGCTCAGCCTTTAACAACTGAGGACTCAGCCGGAGCCTGGAGAAGATGAAGGCTGGATGGAGAATGTGATCCTTGAGCACCTGGTGTCGGTGGCTATGGGCTTTTGTTCTTTCCTTTCTTGGTAATTACAATAAGTGAGCAGCATTAGATTGGCATATTCATCTGAAGTAATGACTACAAACAGCTCAAGGGCTATCAGTTTACACTAGTTTAAATCAATAACATCTCCATCTGTGTGATACTCCCTCACAGAAATAAATTACTTTGTTATGAAAATTTCCAAGTTTTCATTTTAAGAAATTGAAAACCCTGCATGAAATTTTGATTGTTCAAACAAATAATGCCAGTCAGCCATTTTTTACATCAAATGAATTACCTAGTGAAGAGCCTTTCATTCTAAAACATAAATTCTTGTAGAAAAGCAGAGGCAGGAAAAACGGGTGATTTCCCCAGGGCTGCCGTCATCTCATTTAAGAGAACCACATTCTTCAGATTCTCATGGGGAAATCACTAAATTGGCTGCACCTGGCCACTCTGGCTCCCTATAAAAGCAGTTCCTAGGACAGTCAGAGGTTGTCTTTTCACAGACCCTCATGGTTTAGTAAGATAGGAATAGAGATAGTAGGGTTGTTGTTGTTGTTGTTGTTGTTGTTGTTGTTGTTGTTGTTGTTGTTGTTGTTGTTGTTGTTGTTGTTGTTGTTGTTGTTGTTGTTGTTGTTGTTGTTGTTGTTGTTGTTGTTGTTGTTGTTGTTGTTGTTGTTGTTGTTGTTGTTGTTGTTGTTGTTGTTGTTGTTGTTGTTGTTGTTGTTGTTGTTGTTGTTGTTGTTGAGTGATATATAAGAGGATGGAAGAAGGTCAAATGGAGTTTACAGATCTAAAAGATAAGCTGGGACATCTGACATTGAGAAAGACCTAGCACCTAGCAGGGAAGCAAGAGAAAAGACCTGTCAGAGTAGTCAAAGTCTAAGAATAACAGACTTCCCCAGGGAGTCGAAAGACTCGTACAAGGGCAATCCCAGCCCAGACCACCAATCGGTCTGTAGGACTAGAAATGGAAGATGAGGAGGACAGTGATAGGTTGGGGGAGAGAAAGAGAAGGGAAACGTAAAAAGAGTTGTGAAAAAGTAGATGTTTTTTCTTGCTGGAGTTTAACTAGTGGGGATTTATCTCCCTCAATCTTACTTTCATGGTGATGTTCAATGTTGTGTCTTTAAATATGAGGAGTATTTGCTCTAAGCTAAGAGATCCATACTACAGTATCTTACTTTATTAGATATTTGTGTTGGTATTTGACTACTGATATTAATGTGTTGCAAGAGTGTGGGCCACTCTTGTAAAACAATACTGCTTGAAAACCGTTCCAAAAATATAAAAGATCTATGGAATCGTTTGGGAGAGGGTCAAATGATAATGGCTCTGATGGAGTAGCTGTTTAAAATTAAACATAAAAGGGTGATAAAGTAATATTTTGTAATAAAGCCTGGAAGAGTGTTAATAGTGTTTGTCACAAATGCCAACTTTAAACTTTTAAGCATTCAGTATATTGCTCAAGTAATAAACATTAAAAGGTATATTTTAATTCAATACTTGAGGGAGCATTTATTGGGAAGGGATTCATTGGGTTTAGAGGGGGACTTCATCTGTCCTTTAGGGAAAGAAGGAAGGGGGATAGCTGGAATATATGATAATGTATGATAAGTCATCAACACTATTGATGGCAGTTTGCATGGATTTTAAATAGTTGTTTTTAAAGATACAGTAAGGTTAGCTTCACATATAGACTTTGTGTTTATTCATGATTTCACTTTGACATCTGCACAACTGAATGTGTTTTTTTTTCTCCAATTTGGGGGTCTAAATGGAAGAGGGTAAAGAGGGAGGTGGTGTCAAAGAGGGTGGGGAAAGGTGGCAAAGGGATGTCTGATGTGTTTTCTTTGTTTTTTTTTTTAATGTGTAAATATGTGGCAAAGCACTTGTCTTGAGCTGTAGGAAATGAAGGGGGTGGGGTGGGGTGGGAGGCAGCTGTTATGTCTCATTTTTTATCTAGAGACACTAAAAGTCAAAGAGGACTTATCATGAGATAAAAGCTTTTGTTATTTTCTGTGTCGGGACGCCTGGTAAATAAGACAGTTAATGAGTGCACCTAGCAAACCAGAATCAACCTCCTGAGACTCTCGCCACTGCTATCCAGGGAAGATACAGTTACGGTTCATGTGAAGACCCCTTGCCCCATTCTATCTAAGAGGGGAATCTTCCACAGTGCTTCGCAACAATATTACAGGACATTCTAGTAAGATACCTTGTCAATAATAATAATAATAATAATAATTGCTTACACTTATATAGCACTTTTCTGGACACTCCACTCAAAGCGCTTTACAGGTAATGGGGACTCCCCTCCACCACCACTAATGTGCAGCCCCACCTGGATGATGCGACGGCAGCCATAGTGCGCCAGAACACTCCCCACACACCAGCTATCAGTGGGGAGGAGAGCAGAGTGATGGAGCCAATTCATAGAGGGGGATTATTAGGAGGCCATGATTGGTAAGGGCCAATGGGAAATTCGGCCAGGATGCCGGCGTTACACCCCTACTCTTTTCGAGAAAAAAAAAAAGAAGAAAAACACATGTCAAGAGTGGTTTTATAGATATGCTGTAGATACTGCTAACTTATGTCAACAAAGGATAATGGGGCAAATGTGAATTCCAATGGGCTTAATTTTCAGTGTCTAAGGTGGCCGGTTCTGGAACTAATTAGAAAGGATCTTGGCTTGTAGCCAATCACTGGAATGAAAGTAATATTTATCTTCTGCAGCATGTTTGAAATTGTGTAGACTCGCACATCCTGGATTTTATTTCTGGGCTGATACTCGACTAAGTCTGTGAATATTTTTGTCTTCTGTTGTTGACAAAATTTAAATTGGAAGGTGCTGATTCCAAGAGTTTATTTGGTTGCCTTATTAATTTAAGCATAACTCTTTGAAGTACTTTTCAGTTTCATACAGAAGTAATCACATCTATCAAAGGCTTTCAGGGGATACCAACTTCCCTCTTTTTTTTTTTTGATGCCATTAAATGTTTGCCATTATCCAGACTCGTATTCACAATTATAATTAACTGATGTTGGTATACTGTATTTGGTTCTGTGTAGTTAAATGAGCTGAAACCACTGGCCTTCAAAGAAAGAGGATGAGCAGCTTTTAAATGGTAATCAGTGCTGTTGATATTTGATTTCCACCACATGGTAAATTCCAAATTTCATGCTGTGAAAAAGTTTTAGATTCTTACTGATACTTAATGGAAAATATTGTTTCTTATTTTATTTAAAAAATGAATCGTCTCACATTGAGATGGCTGGCCAAAATATTACAGAGTACAATGGGATTGACAAGACATCAAGTTGGGAGAGATTTTGAAACTGTTTCTCATGGTGGTCTTAACAAGAAAGAACTTTCAACTACAAGGGCATGGAACAACTTCCGGCATATGAAATGTTCACTTTATTGCTCTGCATGAAAGAACCTTGTTTTGAGATTAGGAGTTCAGGGTTATGAATTATCAGTGTTAGTTTACAACAGTTGATTTACCAATTTCAGATGGAAAAGTAATAACACAATAAATAAACTCCCATTGATACTCTTAACTAACATACTCTGTAGGTCGCTCTAAGATAGGCAGGCAGTAGACTAATCTCTTTAGTGATGGTAATGTTTCAATTAGTAGAGGGCATGGCAGGCCTCCCTCTAAAAAAAGTGACTGAGCACATGAAAATCACTATAGACAGCAAAGATACTATCCAAGAATCTTAAAGTAGTGCTTTTTGTTTTCCAATATTGACTAATACTGAAGAAATACAACACCATTTCCCCTGAGTTCCCTTATATACCAAGGTAATCTAAATTATATCCTGTGTGAAAATGTGTCTGTCCACTGTTCTACAATTACCTAATTAATCAAAATATACACCTCATGCTGACCTATACGTCAACTATAAAGGTCCTAACAACCTCTAGTGGCAGGTCAGCTGAAATTAATATCCTCTCTAGAGCTGGGTTTCTTTTTCTTTAGGCTGTAAAGCTCATTTTCATAACCACATCTATATTCCATCAGTGCAGAGGGAAAATAATTTTGCTCTAAATAGCTTCCTCATAGTTGTATTTTCAACTGAGAAATATAAATGTTGCCATGGCAAGTTAACAGTGGTATAAACTTTTCCGTGCCATTGTTGTATTCATGCTTAGGGGATGACTGGCTTAAAGTTATCTCTACTATCTCTCATACATTATGTGTTGTTTGTTTGTTTTGGTTCTGACCCTTCAGTTGAAAAATTAATTGGCATTCTAAAATATTGAACATCCGGGCATTAAAAACAGGCCAAGGAATCTTCAAAGTTATCTACAGGACAAGACTTTTGCCAAAAGTTCTTATTAACACCATTTTTCAAATTTCTTCCATTGAATTTCTTTGCCAAGTCAGCACCTTCTGCAAGTCGAGCCTAAATCTTACCTGCTTTAAAGCTTTGCAACTTTGCAGGCTATAAAGCAAGAAGAAGTTAATAACATTGCAAGTTTCTCTGAGCTTTCTATTCTCCCATTCTTGTCCTTAACCTGCTGTGCAACATTTGACATGCAGAGGAGCAGGTGTCAGCCCTCAGGTTGCTTTCCTCACAGACCTCTGCAGTCAGCAGAGGCATACAGTCCTATCTGAATGAAAATGCTTACACAAATTATCTGTAAAACGTTTGGTAGGTAAAAGTGAAATGCAAAAATATAATTTTCATTTGCTGCATTTTTGCCTTTTTGTGCTTTCCCTTGCAATCTTGATTGCTTATTCACAGGAAATTACTGTACTCCACACTGGAGCGGGAGAGCTCACGAGTTCCAAGTACAATACCAATACACTCTCCGTCCATATTCTCTCTTCCCCTTGGGTAACCTTATCAATATGTGCCATCAAGCTAGGGAACCTTGGAGTACAGTTCGAAGCTTGAAAGTCTTATAAACACATACTGTGATGGAGTCAGGGTGATTAAACAGTATGAATCAATTTCAGATGATGCAAATCCCCATCCCCGTGAAGTGATTTTCTAATGCATTAACTGGATTATAGGTCAATTATAAACCACAGAGGTTTCAAATTGAAAGCTGATCTATTGTGAAACACTGAAAAGATCATCTTTGTACTTTCCTTAGTTCTGAAAAAAAAAATAGTCAAAAGAACACTAGAAAACTGTCTTAGGGACACATAAGAAAAAAGCCCAAAGCCAATAATGGAGTTTTTCCCAAAAGTTTGGGAGGAATGAAGGTAGCAGGACTAATTAAATTCAGCCACTCACCCTACTTCTAAGTGCTCAGCCTCCATATATACCACGTCACCCACTCCTCTCCCTCGCTCGTTTTTTGCATCCCTCCTCCACTCCCTCTCCACCTCTGCAGGGCCCTGTCTTCCCGGTCCAATGGATTCACATCTCAATAAACATTTTTATTTTCTCTCATTCTTCGGCTGATGTCATTCCTCATGAAATGTATTAACATTTCTTCCATTTTTTAAACATTTTCACATTCTGCATTTAAATTATCCTCAATATCAAAACGGAAAAATCAACTGGGACAGGATTTGAATTAAACTCTTAGGTATCTCTATGTCTATGTTTCACTCATCATCTGTGTTTGGCAGAGAACATGTCTAAATCATTCTTGGCTTGCATTTGATTCTATTGATTTGAATCAAATTATGCCAATGGCTTATGTGGACTAATCTGAAACTCAACAGGTCATGTTTTACACATAGAGTACTGTGCTTGGTTGGCTAGCCAAAGCTAGGTTGTATTTGTCTGTAGTCAGCATTTCAATGAGCTTTACAGACATTTTGTTCTTTCTGAGTTTATAACGGATCCAGAAAACTAATGACTTTATAAAGGTGAATGACTTTATGCAACAACTGCAACTGATGAAAACCACTTCCAACGTACTGTAAAATACACTGTTGGTCTGAAAGTGATTTTTATGTGAATATTTTATTGAAATGTTTATGTAAAATTTAATTTTACATTTTTTGTTTAATTTAACAGTCTAAAGTGTTGTACATCCCTGGTCACCATACTGGGACATAGTTTTGGTCCACACATACAAAATATAGAAGTTATTTCATTATTTTTTTATCTTGTCTGCAATTACCAAACAAAACCACAGGAAACACTTGTTTTTTAAGAGAAGTAACAGTTTTAATGCTGGCTCAAAAGTTTGACTACTTGTCCAAACAAGGGATTGATTGGCTCAAGGCACACAGTGGCTTTAGTGCTTGTCTCATGACTCTGCATTGAGGTATTTCATGAGCTGCACAAGGAGAGTTGATCTGGGTCTCAGTACTGTTTAATCAAATTACCTCTGTAATTGCCTAGGATACCTGTGTCCAACTGATAAGATAAAAAACACAACAATCAACAAACTAATCAGGAATAGAAAAATAAGGCAGAGAGAGATATAATGAACTCCTTAAAACAGAGGACAGATACTGTTTTTCTTCTGAAATAAAGGAGTGCTTCTGAAATTTAAAGGGAAAGTTAACTGAACATTTCTCCCTGTTATTGCCGGAACAGGTTCATATCCTTGTCATTGCCATGACAAGACAAGCTGATGAATATGAAGTGATAGCATAAATATTTGAGATGAAACAGTTTGTGATTCAGACTGTCCTGGGAAGCAAGAGGGTACAAAGGTGGTGGTTAAAAAGAGTTTGAAGTTATACAAAAACGTGATGAACTGGACTGCCTGTGGAGTTTTACAAAATGTTTGGAAAATGGTTGGGAACAATGTAGTGTATTTATTAAGAGGATATGTTGTCAGAAAGTCAATGATTAAGGTACTGCAGTGACCCTTTTATTTAAGGAGAATGATAGAAATAGTTTAAGTAATTGGAGGCCTATAATCCTCCTGAATCTTGATTATAAAATTTTGAGTAACATTTTAGCACAACAAGCAGGACCTGCAGATAGATACTCCTTAATGTATGACGCACGATGGAGGTAATGTCGTGGTCATGATCTGGGCATTGCCACCACTAAAATTGAATCACTTATCTTTGCTGATGATGTACTGTAACTACTGTAAAAAGCAACAGGGTTAATTCTGGATGTTAGATAAACATTTTATCTGCTTATTAATAAGCATGAAGGAAAATGTTTTCATACTTTTTGGGCAATGCTTCATCATGTAGCATGACACACACCCAAATACTAAAAGACTAGCATCACCATACATTTTTAATTACTTTATTTCTAGGCTAGAATTATAGCTCAGTAAACAAACATGACATATACTTTGTGAAATAGTTTTCAACAACAAATCATGAACAAATTAATTTTGGTAGTTTGTTGTTTATTAAATCAATATTTTTTTTAGATTTAAATAAAAAGGAGACAAAATGCACTACAATGCTTACTGGGTCAAGGGTTCCAAAACGTATAGAAAAAATAAATAAATTTTATTATTTCATTGGTGTAAAAAATATGCTTTTTAATATTAATAACAAAATCTTGTACATGTAATTCAAAATGCTACCTTGAGATGTTTGATAATATAGAGATGTAATGTGCTGCAAGATACAATTGTAAATGCCTCATCAGCAGCATTATGTGGGTATTTTTAGTGTTTATGAAGACAGATTAAGTCTTCATAAGTCTTCACCCATTTCTACATCCTGTTTCTGTTATATGCTTGACGGTACTGTGAGCTCTTCGCCTTGTGATACTTTTCTTCTTAGACCTCAACAAAACCTTTACATATACAGTTATAATTTTACACAATTAGTTGTGTTTTTACTGCTGAAAGAAGAGCAATGGCTTTAAAGTCATCCTTGACATAGCTAATGCAAATACCATATAAGTTTCATGCTGTGTATCATGCTTTTCATGCTTTTTTTATATTGAAAATAGGGAGTCCTGACGGAATCTAAGCCCTGCAAAATACTGGGGCAACAAAATATTACATTACATAGTCATAAACCAGAAAAGGAAGAAAAAAAGTTTATGGATTAGGGTTTAATATAATAAGGGAAACATTTTAGATGTATATAGTATAGCACTCTTCATGACACAAAAGCCTATTTTTGTCAAAACATCACGTGACAATGTTACCCAATAACAGGAGCCACCAAAACAGGTTAATTGAAATGAGCACAATATTGTAGAAGACACTAATGTTTGTTTATCTGATGTACCTTTTTAACAGGCTCATTTCCTTTCTTTTAGGTGTATTATGGTGAGAGCAGTGCCCTTCAATATTCTGCAGGAAAAAAGGTGAGAAATTCTATAATTTTATTGTGAGGGCATATGTGAAATTCAAAATACTCACAAAAACATGTCACATGGATATGCTATTATGTGGCTGTTCTGCAGCCAGGGACACAGCTTGGAAAAGAACAGATGAGAGTTATTTTAAAACCTACTGTTGAGTCATTAAAGCAGATGTTCTCTCTCCCAACAGAGCTCTAAATTAGAATGAAATCCATTGACTAATAAAAGAAATGTGCACGTTTAGACTCAAACCTTGTTAATGTTTTCTTACAATTCACGCTTGGCTATCTCAGGAGTTTAGCTTCAATTGTTGCTATCATTTATTGTGGTGAATTGTATATTATATAATTATAAAATAACTTCTATCACTGATATCCAAAGCACTCTGATTCAGTCTGGTGATATTAAACAGGCAATAGTAAGCTTCATTCTTCAATTGGGACTGATGGGTATAGTTTCTACAAAGTGAAATCAATCGATTTATGTGTCACGGATATCGGAAGGGACAAACCGTGGAGAGTCAGGAGAGTGAAAAAGACCCTATGTGAGGCGGTGGAACGGGGAGTTAGCCCGGGCTCGTCAGTGCAGAGAGTTCTGGAGTGCCGTATAGAAACCTGTGCCCTCAGGTAGCGGACGTGGGGCTACCGGGTGCTAGGCAGGTCTCAGGACATCCGAACGTCATTGCCAAATTGACGTGTAAACTCACACCCAAATTCATGTAGCAATTTTAATAAATCAGTTTTCTCGCGAGCAGTAGTATCAAAGTTTGCAATAAAGAAATGCGACCAAGTGTATGATTAATGTTAATATTATTAATCTCTTATCCAATTGTACCATGAAGCGTGATTTGTATAAGTTCAGTACATCACTAGGTTTTACACAACTCTGTGGTCTGCAAGTGCCAACAATCTCTGTTCTTAATGAAAAATAATTGTTCACATCTGGACAATTTTAAGCACTTCTTATTACAATAAATATCTGTAATGTGTTTCTTAGGATTGTTTCATTTCACATTTAAATTGTTCTGTGTGTTGTCCTAAAGCCATAAACAGAACAATTTCACTACAAACCTGAAGACAAACCTTTATATCTGTAGAACAATAAAAAATAATGAAGAAATACTTTCACGGCAATTGAAATGACATTGTAGGATGATAAAATAACTGATTTGAAACAAGTTTGTTTTTTATAGCATTCTCATTTGCCTCCCTGACCTGGAACATATTATAAACAAATTAAAGAAATTCAGAAGAATGTAAAAAACGTTGGGGACTTTGAATGACAAAAATATACATTTTACTGGACTATGTGTTCATTGTTTTGCAAGTTGATTTTATATTAGTAGCATACTGTATATCCACCATGGAGGCAATGCTAGCATAGTGGGTATTGTTAAATTCAATATTGAATATTGTTAAATTCACAGTTAACAATAAAATGTCACAAGTGAACCAATTGCATGATTATGGGAAAACTGGGAATTCCGGAAGAAAATACACAAGCAAGGAATAGAGTAACAAAATGCACACAAGCAAGGTAAAAAGGAAAATAACAAGTGTAGGCAAGGTAATAACAAAACACAGGTAATCAAAACAAACAAACGAAGCCGAAGCTAACAACGAACAAACACGAACACTAGCTGGCAAATGCGAACACGAGCCAAAAAGCTGACCCGAAGTTGAGCTGAAAGCTAATGCCAACACTTCTTCAGGTCTGGTTGCTGATTGGCTGGGAGTTGATTGATGATGATGTTACACCTGCAATGATGGTGTAGTGATGCACCAATGGGGGGGGGACCTACAAGAAGTGAGAAAAAACAAAACAAAAACACAGACACACACAGGGACATAACAGTGGTGTTAAATTTGATAAATATACCCATATGACATGTATAATAAACATTTTTACAATGTCTATGCAGAAACGACAACTAATAATACATTAAACTTATAAGCTTCTAAGGAAATCTATGTAGCTCTGAACAGCTATTTGTAATAATAAATTAAAAACAGGAGTGCATCTTGTTTAATTTTTTGTGCTTCATAAAGATTATCTTGCTGTATGATGTTGACAGGAGTTGTAATTTCTGATCAATCATGAATGCAAAAGTATTAAAGTCTTTGAGCTGTGAGGTCACTTTCAGGTTCTTTCTTAGAGCACAGAATCCATCAGTGCTTGAGATTTCAAGCTTTACTTTACAAGCATTCAGAATAAACTACAGCAAACAGCAAACTTTCTATTTTTAGTACAGTTCAAGCCTTCAACCAAGTCTCAATGAGCAAATCGCCTTGTTCTCCCAGCAGGGTGTGCAGAGCCAACTTGTGAATGTCATGCAGAAGCTGGATGACTTTCCTTCATTCTATTCAGAGATGCATCAAAGCTGTGACATTATTCATATGTGCTTCCCATTCTTAAGTAGCACTGTACAGGCAATATGTACAGGATAACAGGTCTGGAGTATTAGGTGATGAGAATGCATTTTTTGTAGCTTAAAACAGAAGTCTTCAATAAATGTTTGTTGAGATTCTTAAGATTTGGACGTTCTTGAATTTTAGGATATTTTTAGGCTAGGCAAGCTTCAGAGACTGTTCAGGATTTTCTTGTCACGTGTACAGTATTCATCTTAAATTTACTGACACTTTTCCTAAGCAAGTGGCACTGCCCGACACTTTCTCTGTTTTGTTTGGGAAGAAAAGATACATTTTATAAAGAAAGTAGGGGAGTGATGACAACAGCAGTCAGTAATTCATAATTATTCATGACGTCATTTCCCACTCATTAAAATACAGTAAGTACTCTTTCCTCCCTTACAATCATCTTTTGCATCAAATCTGCATCCTATCCTCCCCTTTGAAGTTGTCGCTCGGTCACTTCTCACTCTACGTGGGGTTGTCCTATGAGCAGGAGGATAGCAATCAGACAAGTGAATTAAGCCAAATGTACTAGAACTAAAACATTCAATAAACCTTTTTAATACGTTTCATTCTTGGGTGTTTTCCCAGTGAAATGTATAATAAACAGTTGTAGACGGGTAAAGGTTTTTGGACATGCTGTGGCTTAAAGTAAGAGCACTTTTTTTCAGCTGGTTGTCAGTAACACTAATATTTCTTATCACATTCACATTACGAGTTCCAAGTAATAAAATGTATTCTGTTCCACCTTGAAGAATGTTTGTGATTGTAGGACAGATCAGCTTCTGTAAACTTCTGTAAAAAGTGTTTTTTTCCACAAATAACCTTTTATAGCAAGTTGTATACTGGGATGTTTATTTTTTAAAACAAGTTCAAAAACAGAATTAATGTAACATAAGGTTTTTACTATGTATAACAGGATATGTATTAATACTGGGTGCTATTTTAGGGTCTAGAGAAATATTTTTTTAAAGAGAACACAGTATTCTTCATATTCATTCATAATATTCTTCACTGCAATCACATTCCAAGTTTCAAAGTACATCCCAACCAAGCAATCTTTTTTTTAATTTATATGCATGTACAGTACTATGTTAAAATTACATGATAAATATATTTTCATATTTATAATTCACTTGTCAAAACATTTTTGGACACATGACACTCAAACTCCAAAGACAGTTTTCCTAGAAGCCAATTAACCTATCAGTGTGTTTTTGTTCAGTGTGAATAAACCAGAGCACCCCCCAAAAATCAAATGCCAACAACAAGCTCTTTGGCTTTAAAATAGGCATAACAAACACACCAACACAACTGTGAGGTTAAAAAAACACACTAGTGCATTTTATTCACTGTACAGCAAAAATCAAAAGACCTCAACCAAAAAACCTCAACCATACCGAGTGCCTAAGATCTTCTTTGAGTTCCTGCATGAATGTCTTCTTGAGGTTCCTAACTGTCACAGACAGGCATCTAAAAAGTTGCTGGTCTCCAAACAAATTTACAAAAACAGACTCTTCTCCAAAATTATTTCCAAACAGCATCACTTTCTCTGAGATTCTTCACCATTTAAGCATTTAAAAAAAAAAAACGTTCATAAAACTCACAGAGCTCTTCAGTCATCGTTCAGTCTTTCTCCCCTCCTGGTAAGTGGTGTACAGCGGGATTCTGCTCTCTGCCCCTTGGAGGACAGACATCCACTCCCCCAGACTGACGGACACAGGAAGCCTCACTTCACACTGTGCTCTCACAACATTGACATGGAATAGTCTAGATGGGATTGGTTAAGGCCATTTTATCTTATTTCCCCAGAAGCTTGACTTTCTGGCTTACCTTTAAGAGCATGCCACAACATCTCATGAAGAATCAGTGTTTTTTATTTGCCTTTTTAAAGGGAGCATGCAATGTTTTATGACTTTAGATGGATTACTGCATTAAAAAAAGATGTAGTTTGCAAGTTATGTGAAATCACTAAAGAAACAAAATTGCTTCATTCACTTGTGGCCTTAACCATCAGGCCCTGGAATAAGAAGATAACAGTTTTCAATCACAATTACACTGTGAGATGACTACAACAAGCACTGCCAAAGGATAGTCTGCAATTTTCCCAGCTCCAGGTTGGATAGTTAAGAAATTGGCCTTGGATTCCTCACTTTGTTACAACAGTCATCCCTGTTGCTGAACAGTCTCTTGTGATCTTGTTGAGCTACCTTTGACAGCTGCAATAAGACATCCATTAGACACATCTGACCTGTTTGTACTGTGGTTTTGCAGCTTGACAAGAATCTAACCCCTCACAGTGCATTTCGGAGGTCACAAATGTCTTATTTACTGTAGATCTACCTGCTAATAAAAAGGGTTGTGGCCATAAGCAATATTGATTAACAAATTGATGTTGAAAAGAACAATAATTCACAATGTTTTTAATTCACAACATTTTTCAGTTAAAAAAATAAGAATTCTACTTCTTTTTATACAGTGTATATACAAATCTGTAAAGTCCATCTCACGATTGTGTAGCAAATGTACTATATTTACAAATTCAGCCCTTGAGACAAATAGCCCCACGCATACAATATACAGGTATACTGTACATGGAGACCATCAAATCAGACTTTACCACCTAATTGCCTCTCCATGTTAATTAACATCTACACGTAATAGGAAGTCTATTTTAGCAGGGAATCTGAACATCTCATCTATGGACCCACCAGAATGTGTAATTAAAAGTCACATTGAAATGTAAGGCAACAGCAGAAAAATAAATGGCTCCTATTACGAGGGTGTTTCAATGGGACTTGGAGAGCTTTATTTGTGGACAGCTGCAGTGGGGAGGCATTGTCTCTCTGCGGTCCTGGGAAAACAGCTCACAGTGGTGTGCTATTGGCACTTCATCTTCTCTGCCATCTGTTCCACACATTCCTGGTTTTGCCTTTCTTCTTTCTGTAGAGTTGTGGAATCTGTCACTCATTTTTAATCATTTAAAATCTACTGTACAGGACAGACAGCACTGGGAACTTGTGTTTCTTTCCCTGTATTGTATTTTACTAAAAAAATAACAGTTCCATAGAGGATTTCTGCACTAATGACTTTTTCTGTGTGTGAAGGTATTACTAACAATGTGAGGACAGAATATGAGTTTGAGAATGTCAGTGTTCCCACAAAGACAATAACTCCACAGAAACAGTTGAAAATTATGAGTTCCAGTGAGGAGATTATCACAAGGTATATGACTGTTTCTTATAAACCAAACTGTATTCTTCTTTAAACCTAAAAAAGGTCTAGTTTCACCTGAAGTGAACAGTGTAGAACAGTAAATGGAAGTTCTTAGCTGACATTCGGGAGAGATAATGACAGACAAGCCGGTCTCACCCAGCTGTTCTAATACTGATTTCTGCTATACTGTATATGTCTCTTGCACACACCTCTTCTTGCATTCTTTTCATGATGTGGATCATGCTTCAAATGGCAGGCAAGGTTAAGTTAAAACTTAGCGTACTTAAATACTCAATAAACATTTGAAAAATATATGATTTTTGTATGTTATTATTCCATGAAATAAAATAAACATACTGTAGAATGTGGTAGATCCTCAGAAATATAGAAACCCAAACATGTGTATGTTGACATCTCCACTGGCATAAGGCACCTCACAGTGGGTGCTTTGAAGCAGACTGACAATTTCTTAGAGTGTTGTAGTGTAGTGTAGGTGTCCATTTTTGACAGGTCTATCAAGAATAGAAGAAAAAATCTCCCATCGTGAAACTCCATCTGGCAAGAATCACAAGGGGGTTTCAAAACTCGAGAACACACAGCAGAAGAAAGATCATTCCTTGACATTATTTCTTAATTTAATCACCCCTCTCTCTAGTGGCAAACTCGCAAGCTGAAGTTCCAGGGCACCGATCTGTCAAAAACTTTTGGGATGCCAAGATATTCATTGATCATGGTTTCAGGGCTTCCAAAGTAAATGCCAAAATCTTTTGCAAGCTCTGCAACCTCACATGTCAAACTTTTTCATGTATTACCACAGCTCAGACTACTTCTGGACTAACCTCTTTTAAGGTTATTCCAAAGCAAAATAATTTGCTTTCAGCTGATTCTCTACCCATCTCATCACTGTGGAATTATTAAGGGACAACATGGATTCTTCATTCCATCACTAAGTAAAATTAACAGCCTAAAGGACTGAGCTAATATCACAAGTTCAGCATAAGTCATCAGGTGTTTAATGTTGTTGTATACAGTGGTGCTGTAGAAAACTGACCAAAGAAATATTGCAGTGTGTAAAATTATTTATTATTATTATGAGCCATCCTTTAGACACATCTACCCTGTTGAGCAGAATTCTGTCCATAGTAATTATTACACAGTGATTGTGAAACTGAGATCCTAATCAAATGTGTATATATATATATTCAAATTAAAGAAAACATAATTACGAGTAGTGGTGATAGACTATTACAGTACCTTCTAGGTTACTAACTACAATAGGAGGTTAGCTTTGCGTTTAATATTCCCACCCCTAGTGATCTGATTTCAAACTAACAAATGAGATCAATATTGTGAATACAAAACTTACTCCTGCAAACCAATGAAGGGTCAAAACATGAAACAGATCCTTCCGGTAAAAAATGCCTCCTGAAATGCAGTAGAACAGATGATCAAATGAATCTGACAGCCTGCCTTTCATGTCCTGTATCTGTTGTGTCAGTGAAGGGACTAATTAGCTCCTGTGACAATGATTCTGAAATGCCCGTAAGCCTATGATTCTATCACGGTATGAGAGTTTATTTCTGGTCAAGTGCAGAAATGTTTGGTGATCCACTCTCTAACAACTGTTTAGTCCAGCTGAATAGACAAAAATATATAATTTGACTTTGTAAAAATAATAGCTATGTTAACATGTTGATTTGTAACTCATTTAATAACCCATGTAACAGTCCTAATCAATATTGATGTTGTTAAAAAAAGCGTTTTAATTATTGTTTTAACCCAGTTCACATTATTTATGAATTAAAATAATAATAATTATAATTGCTTACACTTATATAGTGCTTTTCTGGACACTCCACTCAAAGCGCTTTACAGGTAATGGGGTCTCCCCTTCACCACCACCAATGTGCAGCATCCACCTGGATGATGCGACGGCAGCCATAGTGCGCCAGAACGCTCACCACACACCAGCTTTTAGTGGGAAGGAGAGCAGATTAACGAAACCAAATTCATAGAGTGAATTATCATATCACTTTCAATAACTGCTGAGCCAATTCAGAGTCCTACAAATTCCTTGTTGAGAGCACCCCAAGAATTGAACCCAGGGCCCCAGCAATACTAACCCCTGTGCCAACATGCCAGTCTTTAATTGAATTAAGTGAAAACTCTAATAATAAGAATATTCATGCATATAGTTATGGAGGTTAAATTGTTTCTTTTTCTGAGATTATTATCCCATAATTTGCTGCACTAACATGTCCTTCTCTTGCCGATGCAACCAGCTGCTGAGATTGAATTGATTTCATTTACAAGACGGTTTTGATGCTGTGGTTTAAACTTTCCATTCAACCCGTAATCCTGTCCTTAGGAGTTGGTCGACATCTCTCATGGTTCCCTTTGGATAGTTAAATCCTGTAATTCACAATGTCTACCACTCCCAGAATTTCTAACATCACTTTTCTTGAATTTAAGAAATTGTCAAAAACCTAAAATGACTGTAGCCCCTACAATAATACCATACCATATGATTATATTGTTTTTTTTATCAGTTTAGCATTTTCAAATTTATATGGGAATTTGTTTTATGGAACTGCTGTGTATTAACAGGCAATTATGTTACCTCGGATGAAAAATACTGGTAAAAATGAACTGAGTCTACTAAATGGTTCATTTTACTGATTACTGTATCTAAAACTAACACATCCCACTGGAGAAGGATATTTCTCTTCCTGAAATGAGCATAATAGCTGAAGTAACTTTCATATATGTGACTTAGGGTTCCTGAGAGCAGGTATATAGTATTGAGCAGGTCCTCACAGCACCCAACTATGGGGAAGTTCAAAGAGGCTTTTATGCAGTTGCATAATGAACAATAGAATGAAATTGTGCTATTTGAAGAGAAAGATAATTAAAAATAATATATTCATGTATATTAAATGACCAAATGTGCATAAACTACAAATAGTCTGTCTAAGCATGGCATGGCTCAGCTGTGGTGTGTTCTTCCCAACTCTCATAAGCTTGCTTGCTTGTGTTGTTACAATAATATTGCATTATTTAAACAGCACAGGCAAGCAAGCTTATGAGAACTTTAAATTAAAAAGACACAGCGAATTCCCCAGTGCTTATCAATTGTATGAAAAGAACACAGACTTTAGAGTGTGCAACCTTCTATTTTCAATTTAATTAACCCTAATGTCAGCTGAAGCAGAGGTTAATCAGAGGTTAAGAACTGAAAAAGTTTGGGATTGATAATACCATCTAAATGTAAAGTGTTATAATTGTTTGCATAATTGTTGTTTTTTTTTAACTAAATAACTGCACTATTCTAAGGACGAGTATTTATTTCCCTATGAGCTTCAATACAGCTAGACCAGAACTCCAAGTCAAAAGATGTATTGCAGGGCAAGCTGTTTGATCCAATTTGGATCTTTTTTGGGCTCCACAGCTGGAATGTTGTGTTTCTGTTCATCTCTTTTCAGCATGGAACATGGAATAAACCATTAATTGTTCCTTATGATAAACATATGTCATGTTTAAGTGATTCCAGCACTGCAGGCGAGAGAGGATCTCCAAAGAATTATTTTTTGTAAGGTGTTCATTTATTTACTTTTAAGAAACAGTAAACTGTTTTAATTATTTCTGCTGCATTGCCTTGAATATGCATATCATGTTTAAAATTGTATTTAAAAACATGTTTAAAGTTTAATATACTTTTGATTTAGCTGATTTCGGTATTGGCTGTGCTGGTTTCAACTGATCATCTCTAATAATGGTACTGTAGTTTGCATTCTGAAACTGAAAGGCGCATTCGTATGGTCACTTCTCTGCAGTGATTATTTAACATCTAATTCTGTTGCGTGCACAGTTATCATTCAATCTACCTGACAATACAAAACATTTAGTGTTAAAAAGTCATCTGTTTGGAAGATGATTCTGAAGCTTATCCATTGATTCCACAGTCCTTTTATGTAGATATGACTGCTTTTCCATCTCCATTATTTGTGGCTTTTCAATTTGTGTAATTTTAAAATATTTAACTTGACGTTGGAGACCTTTAATTATTCAAATGATTGAAAAGCCAGTCTGTAACTAAATGTTCTTACAATTTCTGTATTTTCTCTGTTACATGGGATAAAGGCAGTTTGTCATTAAGGGTCAGTATGATAGTATAATGTGTTCTGACATTTCAGCTCTTTTAGAATTTCTAGGTGTCAATCTCTGCCAGCTAACACTGCTTTGGAAAAAAAAAACAGAACTAGTGCAATCTTCCCCCCTCCTCCATCGCCCGGATATCTACAGTATTTTACAGAGGAAGCATCAATGATCACAGCATGATTCCAGTATCTATTACTGGGGATAGAGACGAGATTGAGCTATAGCTTGCTAACCACCAGGTAAACACAGCCGTATAGATCCAGTGGCCCCACTGCGTGCAATCTTTGGGTCAGTGCAGATTTCACATTGTGTCACAATGAAAGCACTCAAATCCTCTTTTTTTCTGCTGCACGTATATCTGGTTCTTCAAAGCTTCCTTGCAGATAATGCAAAGCTCTCCCTTGCCCTAGCTAATGTAAGTACAACAGAGCAATGCTATCCTGAAATACAACACTGGAGTGAAAGCTGGCACAGCAATTGTAATAATTCAGACCTGTGGGTTTCCTCTTTCTAAGAAGACAGATGCTGGACCTTCCTGTTAAGTATACCAACCAAAAATATGCAGTACATACAGGCATATACAGATCATATTTGTCATTTTAAGTATGATCAGCAAACATAGGTCTTTTCAGATATTTAAATCTAGTCTTTCTCTCTCTTTCACATATGTGAATGTATGTGTGTGTGTGTTCAGAGAGAGTAAGTACACCAGGAGCTGTGCAAATGACATTTGTTTGTCTCAAATATACTCACATTATTTCCTGTATCCCTCAATAAAATCCTGGGTTCTGCTTTGTTCATGATTCCGCTGTTTTCAAAGCTGATGCCGGTGGAAGCAATTCAAACTCCTGATTTTTATTTTTGAACAAAAACACTATGTTAGTGTATATAAGAGATTATGATTTGTTAAGAATGACAACAAATCTAAAAGAAGACTTTGAAGTATGTAAATGCATTTTACAAGATTACGTTTCTAATAGATCAAAGAATACATTTTTGATTGAATATTATGCATTGTGTTTACAGTGTTTTAAAAAGGATGTTTTACACTAAATCTGCACAACAGAAATTCAGACTTCCAGATTGTTATTTTTGCAAGATGGAAGAAAATTGGACTGCAACTATATACAATTGTTAACAGACCAATAGGACACACTCAAGCCAGTCTATAGCCATCACACCTAGAGAGCACTGCAATTTAATTTAAGCCTGCATCAAAGTGCACATGCTTTCAGCACCAAGGTCAGCTCTCATGGTCTTTAGAGGAAGAGAAAGTGGACAGATCATTTCAGAATGTTTTGACTGGGATTGTGCATTCGTGTGCCTCTTTACTTGACAGCATGAGTCTGCTTACAGCGTGTTCACTGATATCACAGCATCATGCTGTGTGTTGCAAGACCATCCTTGCCATTGTCATTTTGTTTTTAATTTTCTAACGTACTGATATACTGTATATACTGATATCCTAAGAGTAATATGGAATATTCACTCAGTTTACATTTTTCAGTCTGTCAGGCAGTGCTGTATAGCCAGAATCTTTTAAAAACTACTTAACCAAAGTCTGTTGGGATTATATTTTTTCAAGAGATATCTGGGAATGGGACAAGTTGGTTTTTGATCAAGCTTTAATTGTTAAATTACTACTGACAACATCTACTGTATACTACATGCCTGACTACTGCATGTTTGATGAAACATGGTGAAATAAGGTGAAAACCTTTGTGTTTTAACATAAAGAAGAACATCCCTATGAAATGCATCAGATCCCAATAGAAGGAGAGATTCTGGAATCTGGTTTGCTTCCTTTTGTTGAGGATTCAAATTCCTAGTTTCTTTATGGTTTATCTACTATGTACAACATAGTACTGATCGGTATTACACACTCAATCATCCCTTCAAAAAGACTACTTTCAGCTGCACAGAAAGATTTAATCACATCGACAGCTCCTTCTCACTACTGTGTATTTTATCTCCTTCCTTTACACATTATCTGTGGGACATCCCCAGTGGATTGGCATATTGAGCTAATATTGGCTTTGTGTGAATAATACCCTACCAGCACTGTGACCTATTGTTTGATGCTGACCTTTTGACCTCCATTTTTCATCCCCCTCCCTCTCTGCATTTTCATCTGGAACAGTAACGCTAAACCTATTCTTTGAGACACCTCTGACCCTGACAAACACTTCTCAAAGGTCAGTGGGGCACTTCTTTTATGTATTTGTGGCTGTAATCTATGTACATCTATGTAGCGCTGGGTGGATGAAAGCCTCGTATAGAAAAGAGTTTGTATTGATTTGGCACAATTTCATGAATTTTATAAATCTCAAAATAAGGAGCTTCTAGCTGCCCTTTTCTAGCTAATTGGTCTTTATCAAATATCGTTTTTCTCATACTCCATTACTCCAATGTGGGTGAGTTAATTAACTCAGCTTTCCCTTTTTATGGACATTGTCCCCTAAACCATGAACTATAGTATTATATATAATATAGTAGAATATCTCCTGGCTCCTCTCCACATGACCAGTAAAGGACACTGAACAGGACAGAGTTTTGGACTGTGTGTGTGAGTGTTGCACATTAACAACAAAGGTATCTGAGAAATCCCCAGACCGCCACAGGGAGGCTCTTGTGTGTCAATTTCATTTCAGGTGTGTTGGTAATCCCATTCACAAGTGACTATAGACACAGCCTAAACCTCAACTAAAATTAAATTAGGCCATACCTCTTGGATGTTCCAAGTGTAGGTCTTTTCTATTTGAGCTACAGTATGTGGCAGTGTTTGACAACTATCACTCAACCTCATTTATGGACATTTGCTAGGACGTGCATCACAATGAGGATCATGATTGTTGTTGTACAACAATTACAGAACACAAGAGAAGGTTTTAGAACACGAACCAGAAGATCTAACTGGTATCGATCAGAGTCAGATCTGGAGGGTAGAAAGGGCATCAGTTGCATCAGTTGTCTTGTTCTAATGAAAAGTTTGAAACCATGTCCTACTCCCCCTTTGTGCTGTGAGATTGTTTTATATTTTACTTAACTGGTAACAGTGGTACCTGCTCCTTGGTACAGCAGGTCTGTACACCCTGCCAAATCTGAATAATAATAATAATAATAATAATAATCTGCATAACTGCAATCAGTAAATATGAGACAGTGGTGCAAAATGAACCAGGCTGTCACATACCCTTCAAGTTTCAGAATATTAAATACAGAAATATCCAATCTTTATCACTAATTTAGCAAATGCATCCTGTAAAATAAAAAAAACAACAACAAATCAAAATGAAACATTCAGACTCTAAATAACTCTTTAACTCTCAATGGATACTGATACGTGGAGAGCTGAGAGAGAGCACAATGCAGGTTACATGGTGAGAGCTAGATACCACTTTAAAAGCAGGTATAACAGTTGTGGAGAACTTCAGGACACTAAAGGTCCAGTGTATCTTGTGTTTATTTTCATTATTAAAATCATCATATTATATTCAGAAAATATATTAATTAATTCAATCACTATTCAATTTAGTATCAACCATCATAATTCAACAGAAAATAGCAGTAGTAAAATACTATTTGTTTTTTGTTTTATAATGTACATGTATAATGCAGGAATATTCTTTTACTGTACCTAAGCATTACTCTCACTTTTTTTTTCTCGTTTGAACAGTTGCATGGACAGTTAATATCCAAGCAATTTGCATTTTTATGTTATGGATGGATGCTTAATGATCTTGTCTATATCTGAATCAACATTTTAATCAAGTTGGCTTCCCTTGAGATATACAGTATATATATTCTATTTTTGTTTTGTCCGTTTGTTTCCAACACTTATGTTAAAACAATTTGCAGTACATCACAGCCTTTCTTTTCACAGATGAGCCTATAGAGCTACTATTAAAGATATATAACAATTGTATTTTTTTGTGCAAATGCACCATAAGCTTTGGTGCAATAGCACTTTCATTTTCAACTTATTTGACATTTTTTAATGTTGATCTAATTTCTTTGATGTTGTTCTCTACTGTGTTTGACCATGATCTTATTAGATCCATAAAGCAAAATCACATTCTTTTTTCCTCGGGATTGTAGCATGCAGTATTTCTGGAGTGGAGAAACATTATGATTTATAAAGTATGGAAACAAACTCCAATCATTGTTCTTTATTCTTAATTGCTGCATTTTATGTGTGTAAAACATGAATTTATTCATGGTCTTTTAGACTGGCATCACATAAATGCAACACAAGCAATACAATACTATACAGTCTATTCACAGATTAAAAGTAACAGGGTCATAGCGACATTCATTCTGATCAAATGCAAACAAATCCATCTGTATTGCATTTAAGACGTATTATTTTTCAGTGTTGGCTAAGTATGAAGGTTTAAGCATATAGTACAGAGCCTTGGATTAAAAAGATTAAATGGATTAAACAATTGAAGATGGAACAGTCACCAAAATGGTTTTGTATGTACAGTAGCTCCATAATATATCTAGCTTCAAAACAAGACCCTAATCTGCCTCAACCATATGTCTGGCTACTTCATTCTAGACACCACCACTCCTCTGTATAAAATGTACCTCCCTAGGTTCAGTCTTAAATGCACTTTAAAAGTTCCACTTGTGAACAAGGCACCCTGTTTCACTACTGCTACTGGTCCTGAAGAAGTCATTTCCGTTAACTGGGATGACTCTGGGTCACCATCTTAAAATACTTCCCTTCACAGTCTTATTTGGTTGTAATTAAAAACAATTCAGTTCAATTATCCTGACTGAGTGTGGCATTCCTTTGCCTCCCAGATAATCCTTTATGTCCTGGAGAAAAAGACCATTCTGGTTAAAGTCAGAGGCTATGCAATGTGGCAACCAAAATTGCATGTAATATTCTCAGTGGTCTTTTTCGACTAAAATGTGTTTATTTTTAAAGTCAAGATGATGACTGCAGTTTCTGCCATCGTACTGTATGTTTGTGTACAACCATCATAAGTGTTAACACAAAACAAAAAATCATCAAAACACACTCAACTGGAGAACTTACCTGTGGTTATGAAGATACTTCTAGACAAATCCCAAGTCATCCAACTTCTCTGCCTCTTACTATGAATGTTTTGATTCTGTTTTGATGTTTGGCATGTTGTAGAAAGCCCATTTGGCATTCAATATTAAATATGTACTGAGCATTCATAAATAAAACAAGCTGCTTCAGTTGAGACCATCCAGAAAGTTATTTCCTAATTTAATAAAGAGACATTGTTACATCTCATTACCGTTTTACTCTAAGATTCAACACAAAACTACTGTCAAAACATCTTTCTTTCACCTCAGAAATATTGCTAGACTATGTGCTATGTTATCGCTAACTGTGGCTGAAAAGTTGAAAAATTTGTTGAAAAAATCAACAAATTTATATTCTCCTGAACTGACTGCTGTAATGCTCCTGTAATGCTCCAAAGCATTTTCACTACATAAACTACAAATTATTTTTATATTTGTAGGTGAAGACATGTCTGCTACATGTGCATCAGAAAGCACAATGAATCTTTTAGTCAATTAAGCATAGATCATTTTTGAGCATTGAATACAATAGTTTTTCAAATGCTTATTATTAGCTGAGAAGCAAATTAAAATTAATAATGATTCATATAGACATAATGTGGAATTACAGTATACCATGTACTCTGAAGAAGGCAATGTTTGAAAGTGACAGCAGATCTAACATGCTTTAGAAACCTTAGTTTCAAGTGCATCTTGTTCTCATCTAGTTTATCTTTAGATAGAAAGAGCTAATGCTTCTCTGTGTGTGACACATACCCTGTATCTCACAATCAGTCTTCCATGGATTAATATACAGTAAGAAGTTGTCTGTGGTGTATTTGAATGGCACAAATCAAGCAGGGGTTTAATTGGCTCCATTAAAATGGATTATCAGTTTCCTTTCTGTACTGTAGAAGGAATTATTCAACATTCCTACAGGGGTCTACAGTATACATGAAAGACACATACCAGACTATAAACTGAAGGAACAGAATCTGAGTGTCACTGAAGCCTTCAGCTGATTATGAAATATTTAAGGATTGGATTAAAAATGCTCTAAACCAGGGGTGCCAAACTATAGACCTTAGGATCTAGTAACCAGCAGAATTTCCGTGTCACTTTAAATCTCCAATAGTTTAAGGCTTGGGAAAAGACGTAAATTGGCCTAGATTAACCATACTGTAAATGGTTTGATTTAATACTTCTTCCAGGTGAATAACTGGTTACAACAGACATAGAAAACCTACTGGGTTCTGGCCCCTTCAACTGCAGCTGTGAAGCCCTGATCCAAATTCATCCTTTCAAAATCAAGGATGATTGTTGGAGAGCAAATGGTTAATACATTTCAGAGACAGTATGAACAAACAATACGATCTCTGCGTTTGGTGGGATGGGGGAGATAATAGCAACTATGGAAAAGGTCAATAAAAATGGAAATGAGATAGCTGTAATTCAGATTTCTTTTTCTAGCATGTCAAACATATTGAGGCACAGTAACACTAGCGGGAGGTAGAAAGTTTATTTTTAACAGCCTGGGATTCTCCCAGATTTTGTTTTGAGTTTAACCACTTCCATGTAAATGAATCTCATATTTATTCTTACATATATTAACTCTAATGAAAATAAAATACAATATTTAATTCTCTAAATAGTATGTTCTTGTGATAAAAGCCAGAGTATAAAATAAAGACTTAAACAAAAAAAGCTCTTAAATATGGATCTGACAGCCTTTTACAGCCTTGAGCTAGATCATTACAAAATATTCTCTATTGACAGCAATTTGGAAATTACAAGTCTTGTTTCTGCCCTATAAAGTGAATAAAATATTATTTTGACAATTCAGGATGTTATAATAATGAAGAAGCATCACATTTAAATTGACAAATATATTTTTGTAGTATTTTAATCACAAGTCCTTTATATTGAAGACACTTAAATCAGTGTGTTTAAAAGGAAATAAATATAATGCTTGGGCTGCTTCACTGGTTTCTGTTTTCTGGCAATCTGTAGAGGATCCATTGTTTCAGATGAGGCAGCACTGGATTGAATCACATGGCTTCCTATTATATACTTACAGTACTGCACATAGTACGTTCCTTCCTGTTAGGTACAGTATATGTACAATGCTTGTAGTCAGTCTCTTTATATTGAGTGATGTAAGCTACAGGCTTCTCTGGAAAATAGTTTCTATTTGAAGATGAGCTGTGTATTTGGAGGACATGGGCAAGAGGCCTAACAGGTAAACAAAACTGACACAGGTATTATAAAAAGGGATCTGAGACGTAATTTTCCAAGGATAGATTCTTTTTTGCATGCTACAGTAAGAAATACTGGGCAATAGATCTCAAGATGGGAAAAACATGTGGGTGGCTTGGCACATTTTCCTTTACTGGTTTGATTGCCACACCATGGAATATTGGTCAAATTTTCTCTTACTGACATTTTTGGAGGATTCCAGTGTATAATATTCAGCGATGTGACTAGCCAGATCCCCTGGATGTGCTGTACAAAGCACTTGAGTAACAGCAAACAAAAACAAGGGGGGATACAAACTGAAATAGTTTATTTAATAACTTAATCTAAGGGATTTATTCAACCAATAATCTGAAGAATCAGAGGGAACCTGCTTCAAATACATGGTTAGGTAGTCAAGGAGATTCTCTTCCATAACCCTTTCTGTGGTGACGCTTGTTTGAAACCAGGAATTCTGCTGATCTCTCTTGTGGGGGTGTAATATACTGTACAAGCCAAACGTCTCATCCATGAGCAGGGCAGTACTGATTTCCTAGTAAATGCCTCACAATCTGATATTGATAAAATCTAGATATTTTTGCATGATTGCTATTTCAAACTGTAGGGAGTTGGTAGACAAACTTGCCCCAACACCCTGGAGACACTGAGTGGGCGGTGAAAGGGAATTGTATTCATGTACTGTAAGACCCTCTCTCCCCCTGCATTTCAAGGTGGTATGAGTAGTAGGGGTGAATGAGAGATGAAACACAGTGAAAGGGAGATGTCAGATCAGGGGACATCCCTTTCTGCCAGTCTTCACCTAAACCTTCACCAAAACGTCACAAATTGTAAAGTATTGACTACATAACTTAATTTCCTGATGCATTAAAGTGGAGGAAGTGATTTAGACTTAGCCCACTTTACCAGAACATTGGCAAAATTCAGCGATCAGATTAAATATGATGAGAAACTGGATTTATGACTCAAGAATATTTTTACCAGCCTTGTGGGTCAAACCAGGCTAAAAAAAAGAAAACAAATAAAAAATTAAATATGAGAATGTCCAAAGGGAGCACGTTTAGTCATATACCCTGGGAAAATATAATTTTTCTAAGAAAAGTAGATTGCTATTTTAGGAACCAATTACAAAAATAAAGGCATAAATTAAATTCATGCCTTGAATTTGAGAATTTTTAAAGCCCAGGGAAGAAATTTCAGGGAATCTGCAATCTCAGAGTGAAATGATGATGAAAATGAATTAATTCTCTGTGCTCTGAGGGGTTTACCAGAGACCCAAAAAATGTTACAGGATTCATTGTAGTCCTACTACATATGACTTAGAGGACTGGGTAATTCTTACAGTACATGCCACAGTACATGCCACAGAGAATTAACCTGTATTGGGTGTGATGAAAAAACGGTTTGACAAAGTGTTTTACTTTACTCTTCTGTTATTTTTCGACTGAAGTGAGTTTTTATTAACCTGCTACTATTCTTTCTTATAACCTATCACTGTAACATTACATTTTTTATGAATGATGAATATTGTGTAAAATACAAATATAAAAAAACATGGTGGAATCTATTTCAGGAGTATGAAAAACACAATGCCTCAGGTCAGAATGAACCATGGTGCCTCATTCACAGTATGTACTGTAGCGTTGAAGGTATGAATACAGTGTTTTTCAGTGGGCTTCTAATATTAGATCATTATTATTTGTATGGTGAACACTAGAAATGTCTTCACCTCTATGAGGGGATCTTTACAAACAAGTTGATGGACAAGACAGATCAGAAGTCAATTTATTTTCCATTGAAATAACAGTTTTTTTGGAGAAACAGATTATTTTACATTCTTTAACATTGGGAGCTACAATTATAAATATAGATTTATTATAATAAGAGTTAATTTTGAATCTAGTAATAAACAACAGACAATGAGAATTCAGGAATTAATTATTTAATCATGAATTACAGGCTGTTTCAATTTA
Organism: Lepisosteus oculatus; assembly: GCF_040954835.1. Taxonomy (NCBI): domain Eukaryota; kingdom Metazoa; phylum Chordata; class Actinopteri; order Semionotiformes; family Lepisosteidae; genus Lepisosteus; species Lepisosteus oculatus. Next base: position 970,855 of record NC_090724.1, on the reverse strand, counting down.
TAGAACATTGTAATGGGTCAAAGTGACTTGAAACATTCCTACAGTATACTGTATGTTCCCACGTTGTAAGCATATAACGGGGATTAATGAACAAGTAGTGGATTTCCAACAGCTTCCATAACCCTTTCTGTGGGTTATGTTATTTTTCCAGAAGAAGTAAAGGAGCAGATCAGAGGTCACTCCCCACCAGTGGAATGAAATAGACCTCAACATTTTACTTTAAAATCTGTCAGGATGTTAACAGTTTAAGGACAAAAAACACAGAAATGAATCACACAGAGCAGTATAACATTACAGTTTTTACACCCTGCTATGTGCCTTTTAAGGTTTATGATTCGGGTGGGAGTTTGATTTAATATTGCATCAACCTACATCTCATACACCTCAGTGCTTCCTATAATGCCACCTAACTTTTTCTGGATACCCTTGTCCAAAGTGAGAAGTATCCCAGTTAGCACTTCATGCATGATTTTCCATATAGCCAGCTTCCAATTGCCATGGGTAGAGCAGTGGAAGCCATATGAAATTACTCTTGCTCACTTCCATAAACCCCAGGGCTGTTACATGTGAAATCAATACACTAGCTTGAGGTTGAAAATCATATATTCTGAAATCTCTGTCTTTTGTTCAGAAAAGAGTGTAAATCTATGTACGTATGACAATTATACAGACTTTTCCACTGGTCTGAATATAAAATCTTAAAACATTCACAGATTAAAAGTTATTTTAAGTTTAGGAACAGTGTAATTCACTGTATCAACATTATTACCCTATTGGTCTTCCTTAAATCTGGTTAAATGCAGGTGAAAACTGGTAGTACACCATGGCCAGTTTATTGATAGTCATACTACAGCAATGTAGAGACACAAATGAACTTAACCAGCAAGTTGCTGTAAAGCTGGAGGAAATCCACATTGACAACAAGCTAGCCCCACAACAAAGGACTCACCAATCTATAATCAAACCCAGGACCCAAGAACAGTGAGACTACAGTGCTTCAATCTTCACATTAAAAACTCATATTTTCATAAAACATTGTTCTTCAAAATAATCAGAGCAGAAGCACTCATAGATAAAAGTTCATGCAGATATGTAATCAGTTATGGTGCAAAAGGCAAGACAATATGTACTATAGATCTTGATCATGCAGTGAAGAACACAATCCAAAGGTAAATACATTTTCTTTCTAAAGATAAGAAAAATGTATGAACACATGATTCTGAGATTTCTGAAGCGTTACATCAGATCTAAGCACAATGCACATGTGTTGAAAGCATAAGAGATATAAAATACAATTACACCAAAGAAGTGAAGACATGGAGGGGGAAAGGATATAATTAGAATGGAAAAAGGTATGTGTTAAATATGAGCATTTGCATTTTTTAATTAAAATGTAAGCTGTCTGCTAAGCAGAGATTAAATCTAATGACAATGAGAAGTCATTATACATTAACTTACAAAGATATAGGATATAAACCATGTGTGTGACCAGAGGTGGTATGGTTGATCTGTGAGAAGAATAACAGTAACTACTTTGCCATTTTACAGTATTTATCCCTTCTTTCTTTTCAGTGTCTGCTAACTTACACTTCTGTATTGAAAGGAATTGGCTAAGTACCCCGGCTCACTAAGTGCTCACACTAGCATTGTCCAATGTGTCCGCATTGTAATGTGCCTTGTACATAAAAAAACAAGCTACAAGTTATGCAACATTAGGTTGGATAAATAGTTTTTGCAATGTGGCAGCCTTTTTGCATATTTTTGGATAATCTACAGATGCCTTTTTTACCCTTCACTACCAGTCTCTTCCTCGGGTCATAATTTACTTTACCTATTTGTTGCTTTCTTGTAATTGATCTGTTTTTAGGGTTGAGATGGTTTTGTTTTTCATCTTTCTTTCTTTTTTGCCTAAATACACCTTACGCCAGTGTTCCACTGTTTTTTTTCTCAAGTGGAATAATTGGCCTGCACTGTTCATTACTATATTTTTATTTGTGTTTGACAAAAAAAGGTTTTGTCAATGAACCAAGACAGTTCACGAGATGTAAATGTCATGAATACTGAGATCATGCAATTTTAAAATACACTCATAATCTGTTGTGGTTAGATGATCTGATACAGCTGCATCTTATTTTGTAAGATGATGTAGAGGGACAAAACATTCTATATTCTTAATTGTGGAAATATTTTTGTTCAAAACAACTGTATATAGTCTCACATTTAGTAGAGTATGAAAGGTAACATCAGATTATGAGGGGGTATTTTACAAATATTCAATATTCTGTGAGGTGGTGGAGGAGGAAGAGGGTTAATTTAAATTACGTGGTACAAATTTATAACTTGTTAGGGAGAAAATAGTGTAGGATTGTGAGACTGAGACACATTGCAGGAGCAATAAACACACATTTAAAAAATCTAATGAAATAAAAATTACATTTGAATCACAAGTTTTTAAGTCATGGAATTCTTGAGAATATATTTTTGTGTTAATTGACAAGGGAAAAAATAACAAAGATGAATCGTGATCAATTGAGCTCAACTCAAGAGGAAAGGATATGGCCGATAAATCTGAATTCATATCTAAATTAATCTGAATTGGAATCTAAATTGAACCACTCAAATCCAATTAAGAGTGATAGCCAGTCATGCCAAATATAAAGATACCTAATCATTATGATGGCTTATGAACTAGCTCATTGCCAATAAAAAAAAGGATCTGAGTAGGCAATAAATCTTTAGCTCCATCTCATTAAATCCATGATATCTATCACAAGTTTTGGAGACCCACCAAGATGTTAGGACTGTGAACTAGCAAGTACTGATTGTATGAATAAAAATATTAACTGTTAGCTTGTTGTGGTAGTGTTGAAATGGAAGCACCAACTTTAACTATAAAATGTATGGTTTACCAATTATCTGAAAAAAGGTTTTTATGTGATAGTATAGCAGACTATACTTCTTAGTGATATAATTACATTTTCCAGGCAAAGACAAATAAATCTATATTGTTACAAATAGAGTGTTAAGAAAATAGAAAAAATAGAGTGGGATAGTAATAAAGTAAACTTTTATAATGTTAACCCCTGTTAAATTTATTTTAAAAAATGTCCAAGTTATGTCACAGATATACTAGAAAAGTCAGTTATAATTTAGAGGCACCCGAGTTCTTTATTCTCTGGTACGGTGACAACACCTTTTAAATGACACACAATGTTACACACATAAAACATAACATTATTTACATCTGAGGGTCTATGTTCTACTAGCCAGAAAAGCTAGACTGCTAACAATAAATCTGAAATCCTATAAAACAGTTCAACCAATGAATTAACCTGCATCTTAAAGTATGAATATGATTCAGTGCTAAATGTCCCATCCAAAATAAATCTGGATACTAATCAAATGTGAATAGTAATCTTCTTATTCTTAAAATGTATCACTATTTCGGAGAGAACATCTTTAGCCTGAGGGTTACACAAAGAAGGAAATCATAGTTTCCTACAATAAAGAATGACAAGCTCTCTTAAACAAGTTTCAGATTACTCGATCAAGGTCCTTGCTTCTTCTGTCATCTATCCTGTTCTTATCAGTTCCTTCTCACTGCCATCTGCTTCTCTTTTGTTTTCATTGTATCTTGTACTGATGATGATTAGCCAGTCACTAGAATAAAGCTGAAGTTTTACTTTGATCCTCTGTATTTACTGGTCTTGCAGCTGTGTGAACTGCCTAGTGTGTTTCAGACTCTGAAAACTGCAAATAGTTAGCTTTTATTACACCTCTCTAGCTGTAACAATATCTAAAAATGTTATTGATAGATGTAGTTAAAATGAGAATTGATAAAATTGTGGAAAAACTCCAGCAGGAAAAACACTATACAAGACAGTACTTCTCACTTAAAACATAAAAATGTTTAATGATTTCCATAAAGGGCATTGTGTTTCCATATTTCTTTTTTTTTTCAGGGTCCATACCATCACTTTCCATAAACATTAAAATAAAAAAATATTTTGCTTCCATTCCCTGATTCTTTTCTTCATAATTGGTTATATAGTTTTAATTTCAAGCAGGGATTCAGCCATGAAAACAAAAAGAACTTTTAAAACAACTTAGAGATAAAGTTGCAGCGATGCACAAATCAGAAGAAAAGTACATACTGTAAAAACACTAAGTATCCAACTGAGCACTATGAAGTCTATTAAGAAGTGGAATGTAAAATAAAAAAGAAACATGAAAAAAAGAAGTGTAATGTGTAATGTAGAATGTGCAGAAGGAAGGTCAAGGTAATATTTTCATTATGAAATCGACCTGCTTTGTTATCCTTGAAACAGATTGATAAATATCAACTAGCAAAATAGATTTCTTAAGAGTTGAGGTACAATTCAGGATGCATTTGTATAAGAAAAGTATATTTACTAGATTTGCCTGGGCCAGAGCCAATGGAGTCCTGTAATTTCAGAACACTTTAGTTAAGTCAGTAATTTTGACTCACTGGATGATCAGAGAATATTTTAAAAATGTCAGGGCTTAGTTGCAATGTTTTTTTCAGTTATGTTATGAAACTATTTGGAAGTAATGTTAGGAAAAGGTTGCTTGTTATTTAAACAATAATTGTAATAAGTGAAAAAATATATTGCTGTATTTATCCAAAGCAATTTACTTTTTGTTTAAATTGCATCTCTTGCCTTTTTATTGTCTTATACTGTATCTTCTTTAATGAAGGAGTAACTTACAGGGTCTTTGTTTATGAGACAATGAGTGATTATCCACGTACTGTACTACTGCCCAGCTAAATCTCTGCAGTATTCTGTATTACAGATCCCAGCTTCCTTATTTTACATGCATTGAATGAAGATTAATAATCCCAGCAAAACCACAAAGTGAAGGAACAGACTGCAGAAGTGAAATCAGCATTTTCTATTATTGAGGGAGGAGGGGGATTTGAACAGAATCCAACAGAATCTCCAACAGAATTTGTATCCAGAGTTTAATGGAGTCTAATCTCTAGTGTTATGGCTGTCAGAAAAAGTAGAAAGGCCCTTGATGTCATTTCTCCAAATTTTAAGCTTTACTCTAACAGGCTAAAAGAAACATGTTGCTTGACTAAGGTTCTTGCCAAGCACTTTGTTCCATCAATGTGTGTCCTGGATTTTTTTCTACATCTGTACTGTACCAGATGTGATCATCCCATTCATTGATTTGTGGGTTAACTGCAAAACATAACTGCAAAACAGTGCATCAGCATACCCAAGTTTATAATACTGTTCATTATTTTGTTCACCACATTCTAAAAAGTACATCACAGTTCTGGATCAGTTGAACAAAATGGATATTAAGATTATTTTTTGGTTAAAGGTAATGTGTATTGGGATAGATTAAAGAAACTGAATCTGTTAAACTTAACATACTGTATGAGGATATAAACATGTTTGCTAGTGTTTAAAATATTGTAAATTGATGACTGAATTAACCCAGAGGACTACTTCAGGACATAGAGTAAACAAGGTCACACATGGAAACTCAGAGGAAGTGCAGTGTTTGAGTACTGAAAACAAAAGGCAAAAAACTTCACCTCATGAGATGTGGGGATCTGGAATAGTTATTTCTCCTCACCATTCTGGTAAAACAGATTCTGGTAAAACAGGGAAAACTTCCAGGAATGGCTGAAACATTATTGTATAAACTTCAGCTCGAAGACCCTAGTTAATCCTCATGATATTACAAGCAGTGCTGTGACCAAGTAGTGAGGACCTTAGTTTAATGTCTCATCTGGAGGATGACACCTCCTACAGCATGGTGTCTCTTGCCAATATTGAATAAGTTATTGAAAATTCTTGTTCATAGGTGAGAGTGCCACCTACAGTACTCATCCTCCAGCATCGCTTACAGAAACAGCATGGTTTTCCTTAGAACGTTGCTATTCCAGTACTGTCCAGACTTGCTTATCTTCTGAAATCTGATTACATCAGGCTGCTGAGTGGTTACAAACTATGCTGCACAACAACTAGGGCTTGTGACTTTTACTACAATAAACCTTTACACTGGTTCCATAACATGAGGACATGCAACAGATTTGTAAGACAGCAGTACATCGTCTTATGTTACACATCTCTTGTTAGTGAGTCAGGAAAAGAGCTTTTTAATGACAAGCAAGCAAAAAGTAAATAATAAAAGCATTAGGGGACTAATTAGTGGAATTTACTATTACACATCGACTGTGATAGCAGCCCCAAAGGTGAGCAGACTCCACCTATGGATTTAGCTTAGAGGCTCAGTGCTTCAAGCGTTGAGGATAAAGGGGTAGTTGCTGAACAATATTGACAGTGCCATTTCTCATAGCCTCACCACACTGTTTTGGCTCACTGCCATCCCACCTGGTACCTGATTTCAATAGACTGCAGAAGAGAACTAGGTCTGCTTTATTCTGCATTGGCAGCAGAGTAGCTGTGTATCAGTTTTTCAGCAGAGGAGGTTCATTTATTAGTCTTCAGGCTTGGTATTAAAGACTGAAGTGCAGTGTTTTTCATGTCTAAAATACCCCTGACATTTAATATACAGTAATGACATCCAAATTATTTGGTGTTTCTAAGAAAAGACCATTAAAGCAGTTTAAGTCTACCATGTTACTGCAACATGTTGCGATTTAACTGGTAATGAAAACAAAACAGGGAAGCAAATGAAGTGCGCTCCTTCAGGTGTTTTTCATTAACTGCAGTGTCTTGTATAATCACACACTAGGTTCTGAATATTTCCTTGTTACCTGATTTTGTTTAATTTGTATGGACAGAGAATCTGCATTTAAGAATAATAAAAATGGATTAAACTGTCAATCAACTGGAATTTTATCTTTTATCTGCCATTAGGTTGTTTAAAATCACATTGCATTAAATGTTGAAATGGGTTTCAGTAAAATATAAAACCACTTTTAACTCAGACATTAAATCTACAGAAAGCCAAAAAGTCTTGTTAGTTTAAAACATTTTCCCTCCCATCTTCGTCAGGGGGAAATCCTTTAGTCTCTCCCTCCCTATTGTTTGTTGAACCCAGCTGGAGTAGCTGTCCCTGCCATATCCCCTCCTCCGTATACCTTCTATGATTTGCTCTCAAAAGGATGAAATATTTATCCAGTCAGATCCTCCTATGATGCACAAGCCTTGTTTAAAGACCAGCCCAGCTGTCTAGATCCCAGGGAGCCATCAGTCTTAATGATTCATTATTTTTTTGTAGAAATCGCATCAAGTATGCCCTGCAGTCATACCACCTTGGAGCACCGATCTTGCTTGATTTCAACTGGGATTGAAGAATTGTGAGAGAGCTCTGTAGTTGCTAGTTTCTGATGTCCAGAGTTCTGTCCTGCAGGCAAGAGGACTTTGACAGTGGAGGACAATCCAAGGCCTGAAGCTGGAATGAGGTCTCCTGTAAGACAAAAGAGTGAATAATATCTCATAAATATCCTGCATTAGCAAAGTTAATTTAAACATTTCAGCCATATAACATCTTTAATAAACTAAGGACGTTTATGAGATTTTAATGTCTTGTTAATCTTCAACTTGTTTTGGAATAGCCTCTAATGTATTTCAACTTTAATCAATGTCTTATGTGTCACTTGGCCCTAGAAATACAGGACAGTTTAAGATTGAATGCATTTTAAGATTGCCTCTAAACTGAAAGAAGTGCTACATTAAACATTAAATCTTTGCTAAATTGTTATTGTAGCTGAGATAAAAATAGTTGCTTTATGACAATACAGTATTCTATAATGAAAATATATATGTTTTATAAAAGAAGTCTGGTACTTAAATCTATTTAATACTCTTTTTATCTAGTTATACAAATATTAATTGTTGGTTTTTTCATGATAATTTATTGTTCTATACAGATGATCAGTTTTGAGCTGATTTGTTTACGTGATGGGTTTGTAACAGGAGTTAGGGAGGAAAGTTAGATCCTAATTCCATTGACTTCCTTTTGTACAGTTGAGGCTGGTCCTCTGCTCACTGTACCCAGGACTAAATCATGGACTTTTGGTGACCATGTCTTCTCTGCTCCAGTGTTGTGGAATGGCCTTCTTCAGCTCTTACTAGAGACTTCTTTAACTCTTTTCAAATCTAAACTTAAAGCTTACCTTTTTACCAAGCTCTATGTCTGATTGCTAAAAGTCAATTTATATATTTTTTCTTTATTTAGATTTGTACCTTTCTTGTCTTTCTCTTTATTCATTATGTACAGTGTCCTTGAGTTTGGAAAGGTGCTTTACAAATAAAAGTTGTTATTATTAATATTATTATTATGGTCAAAGTAAGATCTCAGCATTGTTTTATTAAAATGGTGGCCTTGTGAGCCTGGTGCAGTGTGATCTTTCATTATCCTTCTGGAAAATACTGATGGATTACGATTAACACCAGAAAACATGAAAGACTTCATCAGTATCTCAAATAAGGCTGTCCTCAATAACCTTTGCACAAAAGATGGTCATGCTCAAGTCTAGGAAATGGAACCACCTGATATTGGGGCAAGGGTTTTATGTGTTTACTTAAATTTAGTTTCAATTTACACTAAAAATATTCTGGCTGCTCTGAATAAAGCAAAATCATCATAATTTTAGCTCCCCCTCTTCATACAGTACATGATTGTCTTCCAGGAGGTCTGACAATAGAAAAATAGCTTTCATTGAGGAATAAACAACCACTACACTGTCAACACCTTGGACATATTCTGCTCTACAGATAACTGTGATTTAATCTCTTAGCTGTCAACATTACCCAATAATGCAAATCTTTTTAATAGAGATAGTGAGACTCAGCCATTCTCCTGATGTGCAAGCTACAGTACTACCTTTCATTTCTGTGTTTAGTCAAATCAGTCTAAAACTGATCAGGCCAGTGTGATGGTTCTGGGCCTGTGTGGACAAACCTTGCTTCCAGGATGTAGGCTCTCTCAGAGTTGGTTTCCTGGAGTATTCTGCTGATTTTTGAAGCAAAACATCTACTGTAATTCTCTGCACAATATCTGTCACCGACTCGCTGCCTTCATACTGATATCAGCCAGATGATCTTAATTTCTCAACTGAAGCATAGTCATATGTTTGTTTAAGTAGGTAGCTACGTCATTATGCATAGGGTGCAAAGGAACAGGAAATGGGTTTATTTCATGCTGAAAAGAAAGGAAACAACGTTTCGGCTTTGGAGCTTTCTTCAGGTGTGAGAAAGACAGGGCAGACAGCAAAGATTAAATAGCACAGGAGAACAAAAGCTGGAAAAGTGGAGGAAGAGGGAAAGGGGAGAGGGAGAGAGGTCACTCAGGAAGTGCAAAGTGGAGAAAGGTGTGAAGGTAAAACCTGCATGTGAAGAAGGAGACGTTTACACAAAAATAAGTCTTTAATTGAGAGAAGGGGGAAGGTGTGAACCTAGTTTCAGGATGAGTTCTGTTTCTGTTGTCTTTCTGTGGGAGTTGAGAAACCCTTCTTTGAGAACAGAGGTAGAGAGATTTGTGTGAGCATGGCCATCTGAGGTGAAATTAGAAACTATGGGCTTGGAGAAATCTTGAATCTTCACAGCCCTAACATTTTCTCTGAAGCAGTCTCCTAGTCTCCTTCTGGTTTCCCCAGCGTAGATTGCTGGGTATTTTTTTGCAACAGATACAGTAAATGAGGATGTTGAAGATAAAGGATGTCGCCTGGGTTATCCAGAATTGGCCTGAGGGGCCCTGAATGAGTGTGTTGTTAGATATGTATTTGCATATGTATATGTTTGTTTTGCTGTTTTTGTGCTAATTAAGATCACATATCTTAATTTTTTCTTTTAGAACGCCTATTTATGCAGATTTGTAATCAACTAATTTTAGCAATTCTAATTAAACTTAGATACCAAACGCTGAGCATCTGACATTTGTATAAATCACATGATTTGTATTCAGTATTTAGTTGTCCTAGGAACAAAGCTACACAAACGATCAACAAGCCTATTTGCTCACTCTGTAAAATATAAATAAAAATGATAAATGTGTCCAATGTGCTATTTATGTAACACACATATAAATGCTAATAATACATGTATTACTCTGAAGAAGAAAAATGAGGATTAGTAGTCCCAACAAATAAATAGACCAAAATTCACAGAGAAGCTTTGATTGACTTTGTGTTCCTCAGTGTGGATTTCCTTCTGTACTAAAGCTAATGGAGTGTATAAGTGAAGTTCTAGAGTGAAGATCTATGTCTCTACCTCACCATACTTACATTACAGGTATCAAACATCACTTCTCTGATATACTAGCCTTCATATCATCATCATCCCTACAGCAGCACCTTGATGTATCTTCCTAGTGAAATGGGAGGATTCTGATCCTCATGGCGACAAAATAATTCACTTAAATCTTGATCTTTATCTCACATTTCTCACACGTGAAAATGCTCTATATCAGAATTGGAACAAAGTGATTTAATTTGACGTTACAATATTTTTTTTCTCTGCTACAGGTACGTGAGCACTTCCTTAACTTGCTTTATGCACATTTTAGAGAGTTTTCAAGATTATGAAATCCTGCAATTTCTTTGACTATTTAATTTTGAGTTAGTTTTGTTTTACTTTTAACTAGGAATTTATCATTTGACAGTTATATCTTGCAATTATACTAACTGTAGGTGGATTTCTGTAAAACAATTAAGCCAAATAAATGAACAGTTAATACTTAACCTCCATTTTAGAACCAAGACTTTGTGCTGCAAAAAATAGCTCTTTCTTTAATGTTTTAAGAACAAATGTAAAGAATCTGGGAGGAAAAAACAAAACAATTAAAATTATTATTGGAGCAGGAGAGTTTTTTTCTGTTTAAGAGTGTTTTAATTACAGTCTTGAGCCTTATTCTGGTGAAGCAGTTAATGGAAATTTTATTGCCATCTTCTTATTTTCTGCTTGACAAGATTAAAAACATAATTGTCATGTTATTGTCATTGCAATGATGTCTGAGAAAAGTGTGTGTAAAACTGAAAAACAAAATAGCAACAAAAAAAAATTATGAACAATAATTTTGCTGTCTAATCTAGCTTTTGCTATGTGCTTTTGCATACAATTAATTTGAGCTTTTCTCCACAAGTGTCAAAGCTGGAGTGCAGAGCCTCTGGTCAGGAAGAAAGAAATTGAAATGATAAGATGACGTTTTAGAGCACCATTTCGTTAAACATATTTTATCTAATACTTTCCAACACATTTTGAGGTGTTCATTTTCCTTACATAGTGTTCTGTTCATGGCTTTGTGTTTTAGTGAGTTAACACTCACAGCTGCATTAGATATTGTAACTGTGCATGCAATTACTTTATTTTGGCAACCCTGTCACAAAAACATTTACAGCTTGTGTAAATAAGCTGAGCAATGTCTTGTCATTTGAAAAAAGCAAAACTTTAGTGATATGATTTTATGTAGTAGTTTAAGGCTCAATATGATTTTTGTTGTGCAAAACAGAATGATTCATGACACAATTTTATACCATACATCATCTCATAGAGCTACAGAAATATAATACATGTATGTAACTCTTTCATTATTGTAAGAGATATTGATTGCTACTTGATAGAACTAAAGCACGTCTGGGTACTCTAAATCAATATTTTCCATATAGTTGAACAAAGCCTTGCTAGGGTTAATATCATCCTCTTGGTAAACTAAGTTCTTCAATAAATGCAGTTCTGCTCAATGCCCTATTCCCTGGACAACTGAGCACATCACTGTCTATGCTATGATTCTGTTGATTATTATTTGATGTGTTTTTAAAACCTGCTAGTATATATTCTATGTTCCTCGTTCTACATAATTTGTACTACATAATTTGTTCAGAAATAAAAGAGAGTTTTGGGTTTCTGTTTTAAGAACAAATAATACCTAAATAAACCTGTACTAAAGAGAATGAAAGGCTAAAGTGTGGCGAAAAAACATCTGTAGATGGACCAAAGAACACAGCCTTGTCTGCGAAGTCTGGTGCAAGTACTGTAAGGTCTTGCATGGCCACTTCAGGATCTGGCTTTCTAGTCTTTGGTGTTTCTATTGATGGAATAATCAGAATATGTTCTGCAGTTTACAAAAACATTTTGGCCTGCTTATGGAGCAGAAAATGCACCCATATTTATGGAATATCACTTTACCGTGCAGAATAACACAAAACATACTGTATAGGCAGTGTTACCAAGGAATTCATCAGAATTGGACAGACTTACTGTATATCCAACTGATCAGTATTTTACATGTTGGTGAAAAGTCAGAGCACCCAAGAATTCAAAGCTGCTGCAACAAAAGCAACTTGAAGCATCACAGATGATTACACAAAGAATTTGGTAAACTCAATGGGTCAGAGATTTAATACAGTCACAACCTCAAAAAGATATGCAAACAAATCCAGACTTTTCCAATCTAATATTTACATGAAGTGAACTTCTTCAAGTATTTGAAATCCCTGAGCTGAACATAATTTATATTTTTGTTTTAATATGATTTACACATGTTCTCTTATCACAGAATCCTCATTACAACCCAAAATACTTTTACCATAGGTCCAAAATAATTTGCTCCAAAACCCTTATTTCTACATGCTACCATGTTATTCGAGAAGTTATATAACTTAGTAGAAAATCAAGATAAAGCTGCTAAAAATGCCCATATTTGTATTGTATTTCCTTTCTTCCAGTTGCTGCTTGAAAGAGTGACTAAGCAACATCTTGCAACAGACCACAGGCTGTTTGTTCAATTTTAAGCTGATGCAAAACTATGACAGGGTGGCACATATGGCAGCTCTCATCCCAGGTCATTCCCATGGGTTTCATTTCAGGAGCTAAAAAACGCATCAGCAACAGAAAAAGTCTGCAGTTTGAACAGACTTTTACTGTGTCAGCTGTGTGTGCAGACTGCAGCACAAGACACCAAGCATGTATTTAAAATAAATACATTGATTTAAAGCCATTGGCCAAAATATTAGCTTCCTTTCATTGCATGACATGTAACATCTATAATTCTACATTAATTATATTCCACATAAATTGATCTTTTTTTTTATGAACACACTGTTAATATATAAACACCAAGTTACCTCAACATATCAGAGTGACTTTAGAAGATGGGATGAAACTAGGTCACCTGCAAAACTCCAGTGTGAACATAAGGAGAGTATGGAAACTCCAAATAGAGAATATCATTAGGATCAACCCCAGGATTCAAGAGCTACTGTATGAGGCAGCTGTACTAATCTCCACATAACTATTCCACCCATTTTAATTAGGTTATTATTATATTATATATATATATAAATTATACATTACCAGGTGTGATTTACTAAATAATATATATTTTTCCATTTGCTATGCTTTTTGATGTAGTTGTGTTATTGTGTCTCTGGAATATTCTTTGAGACTGAAACACACCTGAGCATTCCCTCCTGTACAGCTGTATTCACCTACAGTAATATGTCAGTAGACTGGTAAATTTGGAAAGATATAAAACATTAAAATACCATGCATACTTAAATCACACCATTCCCTGCAGGAATGCCTAAAGACAAAGAAGGAAAATGAAATGAGATTGTTCCCTTTGGCCCTCAAACACCATTCTGATTCTTCTTATCATATCTGGGTAATGTCTGTACAATCATGCAGATATCAATCCAGCATCTTTTTGTGTGATATCTGTTATACTCTTGTGTTTGTGCCTTCTCAAATTCTTACATACCACACAGACATTAAATCTGATTAAACGGTAACAGACAAACAAATTACACACTCAAACTTTCATGAACAGGCTTCTGCAAGTTGTACCAACACCTCAGATAGTCAGTTCCCTCACTGTTCAAAATGTTAGGAATACTGTATGTATCGAATAATATACTGTACCACTAAGTACATCAAAAACAAAAGTCTCAGCATCTGGGAATGATCAGTATGTTTCATCACTTTTCAAAAGGAGGCAGATCTGTGGTTGCTTTAGCCAGGGAAGCTAGTTGGTCTTTCAGTCCTCAAGCCATATTTGTAGTGCCTACCACTGAGAGTGCCCATTTATTTGTGTGGAAGTCTCTAATATTTTCAAATTTTAGAGGGAGCTGCATTGCTCAGGAAATTGAAGCTATTTGAGGAAAACTATTAATATGGGGAGCAAGATCTACTGGGATCCATGGAACAATTTCCTGAGGTCTTTGGTGTTAATAAGATACATGTGTAGTATGTGATTCCTGAATGAAACTACATTTCAAAGTACAGTAAATATCAAAGTAGGCTACTGTATACCAAATACTGGCCTCATACACGTATGGAAGAGTAACTCAGATAAACACTGTGAAACCTGATAAACTCTTTATATGTTTCTTCTGTGGCAAATTCAGTGAACTACAGTCATCAATTAGACCCATTTGATCTGCATTATTGAACCAATGTAATGTATGCTATTGGATCCAGGATTTGCAGGCACACCATGAAATCCTGATCTGCACAGTTAAAGCAAGTGCCAAACATGCTGCACACTAGTTTGATCTGGTGCAGTGACTTCACCATAAGTCAGATTTTCTACTGGGTTATAGTAGTTTACAAATGTCCTCTTTGTAACCTGTCTGGTGTTCTTTTAAGTAAATCGGCAGCTGAATGCAATTGATATCATTAAGGCAATACTTAAGAAGTAGAAGCTTTTCTTCATACCACAAGACTTTACATTTGCATAGTGCCAACTCTTTCTGTGCATGATGAAAAGAGCGATTTCTCATAGTACTTATTTTATACCAAATCTATTTTGAAGCATGATGTGCTTTTGAATTGGTTCCGGGGTACAAAGTGAAAGGAGTAGATTTCAGATGGATTTCCTTCTCTTCCAGTGGTATTTTGACACAAAACACATCTCTAATTCACATCAAGCAGCCACTGGTCTCAGGATAAGCTTTAGTTTGTAGAAAGGTATCTTGAGAAAGAATTAGGACAGAAATTGATTTTTATAAAGGGAGGTAAAGTTAGTAATTCAGTGGCTTTGCTCACTGTATGTTTATTAACCATTGCTATACACATGTGATAGTGAACAGCTGTGGGATTTAAATGAGACAGCAAAATGCTTTTATTGCCATACTTGAAAAATAAAAGGGAAAAAATAGTGATTCGCTGAACTTGCTGGAAGATAATATCAGGCAGTGACAGCAGAGCTCTTGAAACAGTTAAATTAAGTCAAAATAAAAAAAAAACAATATGGTTAGACATTAAAGGATGTGATACATATACTATGGAAACATGTAGCTCATTATACTGTCCAGTCAGTTTCATTGTCTGCACTGTTATTATTTTAGGTGGGTAGCCCCATCAGCCTGGGTAGGCTGCAAAGGAACAAGTAATAGGTTTATTCCATGATTAAAAAAAGAAGAAAGAAAACCCAAAGTTTCTGCCGTGGAGCCTTCTTCAGGTGTCAAGACATTAAAGGATGTCCTGACTTGACCATCATATTCAGCCATCTGAAATGTCATGCATAATAGTGGTTTATTACATACAGGTTCCCAGGTTGAGACTGAGGATTCAAAATAACGCAACCAGTGAAACCAGTTAGTAAAAATTCCTTTTAGAGATGGTTAATTTTTTATTACTTTTTTATTCATTCATTCCTTCCATGCTGCGTACCTAAGTGAAATGAAACAATTTCTACCTTAGCCAGCTAATGTAATGCAATTTCTGCCTAAGATGATTGTTTCTGGCTTTTAGCCATATTTGAACTCAATCACATTATTGTCAAAGTTGTGAGGTTTGGTTTCATCAAACACACAAGAAAATAATCTATTTAATAACCAATTCAAGGCATTACGAGAACTACCAGCTTGTGAGGCTGAGAAATATAATCTGTAAGCCTTTTGAAACCTCAGTTGTAACTACCAGCTACTGTATGTCTGTTTTAGTGCTTTCTGCATTTATGATCATGCCTTCTCTGTCTTTTGACCCCAAACTACTTAAAACAATTACTGCCTGGTAGACAGAACATGACAACTTGTCCTTTAATGCCTGCTGAAGGAAAGTTGACAGCTGGTGTTTAAAATACTGTAACTGAATTTAAAGACTCCAGTTTCCAAATTGCCATAGTTTGGTAAAACTCTGCCAATTCCAGTTAATTTAGTATATTTAAATATTTATGCTACATACACAGACATTTTAGAACTTACAATTGGTGGTGATGACTGCTAAATAACATTAATATAAAAAAAGACTTCCATTTTAAAGATGCATGCCTTCACATGTATTGTGTTTCATTTTGTATATCACACTGTGGCTGGAGGATTTCTTTTCAACTGAGGTCTAAATCTCCAGTGCTAACCGATGGCTTTGTGCTTGTTTAGACAAAAACATGAGCATAGAGAACTTGTCTAATTGCCCATCTTTCTCACTCTTATTTTGGAGTGTAGAATTTGTTAAATTATACAATTTTTGAAAAAGATCAATTTATAGTGAACGGACACAGGTGGATATGATAGTGAATCAAACTTTGCCACAACATTTCTTTTCTTTTCCTTCTGCAGAAGTCCATTAACTTTTTTTTTAAGCTGCACACTTGAAACAGAGCAATTCATATACTATGAAATTGGTTAAAACCTGTTATAAAATCATATTTGACCTTTGGAGAGCTGAAGGCATTTATTTTCCTAGAAATTATGCCCTAAATTGAAATCAATTAGCCTGTGATGAAGAACTCTGCTCAGGCAAACACCAGAAGACTTAATGGTTCCTTAGGTCCAGAATTTGGCACAACTGATTTTAATAGCATGCTTATTGTTACTTGTATTATAGTAATTTACACTTGAAATTTCAGAAAGGGTTATTATTCTACCTTGCATGACTATCACGACTATTTTCTTGAGGGTTTATAGGCCCTGTAATTATTCAGACACATTAGGTTACTTACAGGTACAGTACTGTAGAATCTTTAAAAGGTTGAATGTGAGGTACTTGGCTCATATTATTAACTTTGTTAGGACAAATGTACAAAAAGCTATATTTGCATTTTGTTTCTAACCATATACTTTTAGATTTTTTTTTTCTTGGCAAGAGCTCCACTTCTAGAAAGAGGGAGTCTTTATTATCCACAGGGTAGCAAGTTGTTTTACAGGAGCATTGTTGGTGTACAGACAGATAGAAGAAACAAAATCTATTTATTTATCTTCTATTTTAACTTTCAATTTTAGTTACTGAGATTTGCAACAAAGGAACAAAATAAATGGTCAATGTTTTCAATATCACAATACTAAGCAAACAACACGTCTAAATCAGTAATGACACACAAGGTGAGGCACGCCCCAGTGTGAGGGGGACATTTTACTGGGAAAATAAAATCCTGGAGCCAGTATTTATTTTCATGTGAGTGTGTGGGATATAAAATCACATGGTTGGACTGTTTGGAACAGAAACATAAAAGTTTGGTTTTGTCTGGAGCCAAGGAAGAATAAAAGAAGTTAGAGTCTTTGCTGTGGACAAAGACTTTTACCAGATGTCATCTGTCAGCTTGATCACAATGGAACACAAAGCCTTTATATAAAGTGAAATTTAGTTTTTATTGACTTTAACAGATGGAACAAATTAGGATCTCTTGTTATGTCCGAGAAGTGATACTGTAGGTCTGAGAATCAAGAACTGAATAGGATGCGTGGCTGGTCTTTGCAACTGGTTAGCAATAGTGGGCTTAACATTGGTCCACAGCCATTCCATTCCATTTCTGTAATGCATAACATTATACATTGCACCCTAGAAAAGCTGGGCAAAATGGTGTTTCAGCATCAATCATTATTCTGGTGGCAGCTGATGGAGAAAATTTGTTGAGCCATGCCTTTGCAATAAATAAAATAGACTCTTACAGCTGGTGCCGGAGAGGAAACAGCCTGACTTGTCGAGCTTATCTGGGCTGGCAGTGGATATATTAGTGCCTATCATTCTATTAAAGCCCCCCTGATTCTGTTAGAAGCCTGCCCTGCACGACATTCTCCCAACACGTTTATGGATTTTTTTCAGACCCATGCTGTGACATTTCTTAGAAAAGCCTATTGTCTCAGAGATGAGTTGCTGTGCCAGATCGCCTCGACCATTGGCTGACTAACGATAACCTATTAAAAAATCATGTGTTGCATAGACAAACTACTACAATGCACAAAGCTAATATCCCCAAATGTGTTGGTTGCATGTGCCTGCAGGGATGAATATTAATGTAGCCACCCAGACAGATGCCCAGAGGGGTAATGTGACCTAAATTATCCTTGTGTGACACTCAAGAAAAATCATAATGTCCTACAAAATTAAAAAATAACCCATTTTAAATGTATTCTGTAAGACAGGCCATTGTTATAGATCAGATATTTGTTTATTTTGTGGTGAGCTGTTTTTTCCCTGGCTGACAACAAATAACATACTGAATGCGAGCTGGGAAAACCAAATCATGAGGATTAAATATCAAAGTGTTTTTTAATTGAAAGAGGCGTGCTCTTTCAAATAAAGATTTTAAAATGAGGTAAGAAAAACACTATTTATCTGAAGAAAAAATGGCCTAGATAAGACCTGAAGTAAATAAGACTGCAAAAGACTGTGACTAATTTAGTTTTTAGTTGCTTATTGATCCACAAACTTTACAGAGGACTTATTTGAAAGACCCAAAGGAGTGCTACCTGACAGTCCTCAAACTACATTGAGGGAAATACATCTACTGTAGAAGCAAAGATTTCTCACTAACGTATCCAGAAATCTCAGAATCCCTCACACAGTTTTCTGAATAATCCTATGTTGAAGACAGCACAGGTTATTTTATCTTGGTCTGACAATATATACGACATAGGATTCTGTCCTTATGAGTTTATTACAGGTTTCCCCAAAAACTCATGTGTCATTTTACTGCCCACAGTGCCAACAGTTTCCAACGATCAAACACATAGAAAAGCTAAGGATTGAATGGTGTTATGTAGTGACAGGATTATCATGTAGCAGCAGAGTGATGATATCTCTAATTCAATGCACTGTGAAATCATTACCTCATTCCATCATGTGTTGTGTTTTTTTTTTGCAATACTTGGTAAGATTGTAATGTTAAACATAAAAGGGAGTGGTATTCATACTCATAATTTCATCCTACATTCAATGTCTGTTTTTTTTTTTGTAAATTGGCATGTGCCACTACATTGAAAAACAAAATTTGGAAGCATTCAGTATCTTTAAAAAAAAATGTTTTTAAAAGCTTATCAGAGTCCAAGTTGAAACCATCTGCTTTAGTATTTCAGTCAGTGAGCTATATCTGAATACTAGTGAAGATTAAATGTATTAAACAAATAATCCTCGTAAGGTATTGAGGAATTTTAAGGTTCAAAGAAAAAAAATCAGTACAGAGAATGCCACATAATTGTGGTTTATATAGATTTATCTACAAGCAAATTGATCTGCATGCAAGCACATTGTTTTTTCTCTGTATGTGACTGCTGCATCTATTTGTGCTGCTCCCACAGATTTATAGCACTGCAGGAAGCTTCCTGTCCTGTAATCTCATTTGTATGTGATTTCCAAGGCGATGTAACATCCGATAGGGTCTAGTGGCCCTTATGAAAAATAGCCAGACATTTACCCTGACATGAGGCAAAACAAATTCAAGTCATTTTAAAAGAGGGTTTTTCATTCTAGCTTTTTTTGCCTCAGGGGAAAAGGGAAAACTCTATTGTTCCCGATTGATATGAAGATTATATTTTTCTCCTTTTTTTATATGTGAGCAGAATTCTCTCATTCTTGCAATGGGAGAGTTAAGTCTGCCAGAGGCTAAATGAAGGATGAATTATGAGAGACGCACACTCAAGTGGATCGTCTGATTACAGAGCTCCAGTAGAGAAACTCTCCCCATCTTGTGGCACATAGCAGTGGCAGAATCGTAGCAACATTAAAATGACTGCTGTTTCAAGGTTACTTAACCGATAAATTATGTTATATGCTTAGCGTACCAGCCAATAACACCCACCAGTGACTCGTGCCGCCTCTAGATTTATTTTCTAGTGACGGATGTAGGCGAATGCTAATGCTTTTTTCTTTTCCCTCGCCCTGCCTCTGATTTTCTTTGGCTTTCTCTTTCTGTCTCCCTCTTCCTTCACTCTAACTTCTTTCACTCCATCTGCTTCTTTCTCTGGCTCTGCTGGTCCACTGCCATACCATTTCTCTCTGCCTCTTCTCTTTCCTCCTTCTCTCTCTCTTCTTCTCCTCAGTTTCTCACACTCCTTCATTCTTAGCACTTCCTCCTCTTCCCTCCTTCCTTCCCTCCCCCTCTCCAACTGTGGGTTGAATGAGTTCATGTTAAGAAAATTAAGTGGCTGATTTATGAAGAACATAATGGATAGGTAAGAGGGATGGTTGCATCACAGAGCTGCAGTAAAGCTTAAGTACAGTGTTTAAGCATTTAACTAGATTCATTGTTTTGTTTGGAAAGACAAACATTCCCTTATTCTCTTTTCATTAATTTATGCATTTGTCTTGATGTTCTTTTTATTCATTCTTCAACTCTTTAAAAACAAACATAATCAAATGAGGTACATTGTTTCCTACCCTGGGGACTTCAGAGTGAAAGAGAGCAGTTCCAGGTTACACAAACTGTATAATGTACATGCAGTTGTGCATAGGCTAAATCTTATATTATACTGGTCAGGGATATACAAGGCTGTCATTAAATGTCTTCTAAAAATCAATATTTTAGGGGGGACTCTCAAATAATGTTAACCTTCCGTTTTCCTAGTTCCCCGTTTCCTGTTTTTAACTATTTTCGTCTCGGATGGACCTCCCGACCTCGGACAATGGACTGCGCTCTTACTACCCTTTTGGACTGTTTTGGATTTGTTGCCTTGGTCTTTCCTCGTGCACTGAATCACCGCTGTTACCATTTTTTATTGCCCCCTAAACAGCTCAACAGGGCAGGATAACAAAGAGAAGGTCACCAGACCCAAACATGTTTTTCAGTCTGTACTGTTTATCCACATGTGATATGTGGTGTGAACATGATATTCCTTGTGGTACCTTGGATCTGACTGGCAGCCCACTGAAGCTGACCATGTCTCACCAACACACATCACACTAAATAATCAAACATCAGATCAGCTGTTCAACTAGCACGAGATTGCCAGAAGCCTTCTTATAAAACCTTCGCAATTGCATTCCTACAGTACTTTATTTTATCATAGCCCTGCATCAGTTAACAAATCTGCAGCTCATATGGGTCTCCAACAACCTGTACATTTAATCTGAATCTTTTTTGTACTCATTAAAATAACATTCCCCTCTTTCATGCACTGGGCTTTTCTCATTCCCAATTATTATTGTGTTGTATTATTTCGAAGAAAAAAAACATTTTTCATCCCATTTGACTGAAGCAGAGAGAGTATATATGATTTTTTTATATGTCACACACAATATACTGCATGTTGTAGGGACAGAAAAAATATTGGATGGGCTTATCTCCCCATAACACATGAAGACAATGTTCTTGTATATTCTGAGCCTTAAGAACTGTGCTTAGAGTGGGAGTCCCTGCGTATTATGGAAAGTTTACTATAATTAGTTTCTATTATAGATGTGGTTGTTTCCATGATTCATTTTTTGGAACATATTTCTCTATTGTGAGTACAGAAAACAGGAAAAATAAGCCACTGTTCACTGAATGAATACCAAATGTGTGTTTACAGCACTACAGATATAAAAAACTTTACTTTTTCATTAGCCTATAGTATGATACTATACATTTCTTGCTGTGCTTTCTGCATCCTGTCAGGTTTATAGGCTTATATCCCATGTCAGAAAAGAGATTATTTTTGTCATTGCAGTGATGCTCTGTATGTGCCAGATTTCAGCCAAATATTCACTAGAGGACTAAAGGCACAGTGGCATTGTGGTATGTGCTGCTTCCCCACTCAAACATGGGGAAAATATACAAATTCCATGCAGAAAGCAGCCCAGAAATGTAGCCCAGAGCCACAGCACAGCAAGGCAGGATTGCTAACCACTGCACTGCCATCTACCTCTTTAATATACACTAGGTAAGTGACAGTTGTAGTTCGCATTGGCATATTATGAATTGCTACTTTTGAGGTCGTGAACCCATAGCACAGACAGCTGGCCTGTTCTTGTCAGACAGTGGACTGGCACAGGTGTCATTTGTACAGTAGGACCATAGAGGAACAGGAGTCTGACCAGTGGTTGAGGTTATTGGTACTGGGGGAGCTGAGCTTTCCCTATCCTGTCTCCATCCAAACAGCCATGGCAACACGTGGCACAGTTCTGTGCAGCTCTAGAAGTTCTGGATCAATCAGGTGATAAGTGACAAACTCTGCACTCTGTTAACCAAGTGTGTAATTGGGTATGACAACTTTATTTAATTTGGATTCCTGCACACCCCTTTTCCTTGTAAGGCCATTAGAACACAGTCCAGAAAAGCAAAATGCAAATATTGCACTTTAAATGAAAAGAAAAAAATCTGATGACAAGAATATGTGCCAGTGATTTCATATTGAGAAGGTAATAGAATAGGTAAATAAATTGCTTTTTATTTTTGTTTCTGACTAGCAGGGCTTCTGTGCTTTTTCCTCAAGTAAGGTCACAGTGCTGTTTTGGAACCAAGCAAACCCAAAGAAACTATTGTTCTTCCTGATTTGGCACCTTCCTTACAATTCTTTGAGATTTATAATGAAAGGTGCGGTTGTGTCATTATCCAAACAGAGATCTGAAACAACTTTGGCTCATGCAATAGTGGCAGTAATTTGTGGCCAATTTTTTAAAAAAATCAATCAAGCAGATCACATCTCCATACAGCATAAAGGATGAATCACACTGGACAAGGTTTATTGCTCACTTATGTTATTAAACCTGTTATTCTTGGATGCTGCCTTCCCTAAATTCTGATGACAGGTCACCGTGACTTAGTCAGACTGTTTCATTGAAAGAAAAACATCTCCTTGTATTAAATTGTATTAGTGTGCTTTAAGGCAATTATATCTCTGTCTGATTTCTGTACAACTAAACAAACCCCATAATAAAGGAAAGCACAATCTCCTGCTGTGACCTAACAAAACATATGAGATTGATAATGCATGTCAAGATTATTGTTAAATGGTAAATGTATCCATCCATTTTCCACATGCTTCTTCCAATACAGGACCACGGGGGAGCCAGGGCCTATCCCAGCAAGCAACAGGCGTAGGCAGGACACAGCCTGGACAGGACACCAGTTCACCACAGGGAAGACAGTCACAGAAACATGTACACACTCACATAAGGGTTTCCAAAACTCCAGTTAAAATACTAGTATTGTGGATAACTCAAAGACCCAGAGGAATCACACACAAACATGGGGGGAACATACAAACTCCACACAGAAAGCATCCCAGGTCAGGAATTGAACCCAAGGCCACAGCAGTGCGAGGCAGAAATGCTAATGATTGCACCACCATGCCGCCCTGTATATAGTAAATTGTTTTTGCAAATTAATTTATGAATATTGTTAATGAGAAAGAGTGAATCTTAAGTTATTATTTATATCTTGAGTTTTCTGTTATTTCTGTTTACAGTTTAGCAAATTGTGCTTTAACCATTGCTAATAACTGTAGCTTTTCCTAACCACAGTGATTGTGTTAATGTTCAGGGCCTCACTCTATCTGACCAGTGGCAGAACTTCACTCTCCAGACCAAATATTATTAGCACAGTCACCTGAATTGATTCTCTGAGTGGTAGGTAATTCATGGTTAGTCTGAGGAATGTCAGGAAATGACAAAAGTATGCATTTAGCAAAGGTTCAGTGCTTTACATGCTAGTATCTTTTAATTAAAGTGCAAGGTTGAGTGTGCATGGATATGGTTGTACAATAGATGACAAAGTCTTTATTAAGAAAATGTGATTTCATAATTCTAATTTTTTAAGCAAACGGATGACTAGATGATCTTGTAAAAACTTTACAAAACTCATCTATTCTCCAGGGTACCGTTGTTTAGGACCTGCGTTCAATCTTCTGTCTGAAAGAAGTATGATTCTTTACAGCTTCTCTGTAAATAAGATCCATTTCAGTCTAGGGAGTAGCCAGCTCATTCATCTCTAGTCTCTTTTGGCAAAAGTCCTCTAGTGTTATACTAGTTGGTGCAGAAGGAAAAAGGCTGTTTTTATATTCTCCTATCGTACGAAGGAACGCTTAATGCAGTGAGCAATGTAATGTCAAAATGGATTAACATTGCCAAAGGCACAGCCCTTCTGTTATGGAGGAGTCTTGAGCAGCACACGTATAAAAACATGAGAAATACCTCACCCAGGCCCATTATCTGTCTCCTTCTCTCCCGTTATGCAAGAGAAATGGCTGAATGCCAGTTAATATAATGGCAATTATAGAGAACAACGCAAGAGCTGTGAGCTAGAAGGAGGTAGAAAAGGAAAATCAAGCTTCTAGCCACATAGTGACTGAGAATACTGGAGGCCTCATAAACTGCAGGACTTGTTTTAACACTCTAATGTGAGAGAAGATCAAAGTGACGTGTTGTTTTGTTAAGGCGTTCATTTTGTATACATATTTTCAAAGTGTTCAGTGTCTGGAATCTGACTAGTAATCATTTTGTTGAATTTGTTATGTTTTATAATGCAGAGGTACAGATGAGAAGAGCTATTTGTACAGTACATCACAATGTATGAGCAGTCAAAGTCTTGTCCTCTCTAGGCATCAGATCATACTCTTATCTTTTTTACAAAAGTTAAAAAAATAAATATTTCATTTCAGAATGAAATATTTAATTAGCCAAAAAAAATGTTAACTTCCTGTAAACAAACTCAGGTTATACAGATTTTGGGGTCAATGTTTGCTGTGCTACATTGTTCTTAGTGAAAGTGTATTGACAGTTGTAGGCTTTTTTTTCTAACCTCAGACATAGCCTTACAGCTAACCTCACATGATTTACAGTACATGTACAGCAGTCATGTTTCCTGTACTGACAGCAACACTGTGTGCACTAAGGTACAATGAACCACAGGAATCTTTAAGTCTTGAGCTTTGAAAAATGTCCGTAAGCCCATATTCTTATGTACCGTTTAAAGCTAGTCACTTCTGTGAAAAAAGTCTCTGTGGAAGAAGGTCTCTGTGGGCCAGATTCTCATTATATTCATTCATAGTTTTTCTCACAGTACATTTTTCAGTCCATTCCAGAAATCCAGTTCCAGATTTATATGGTGTAGGAGCACCAGATAAGAAAAATATAAGGTACTACCAGCTCATGCTGATGCTGATGTTTTTTAAGTTTGAGGTTAATCTTGATATACTGTACCCTAACTGGTGCAAAAAACATGAATAATGAATAATATTTCTTAATTTTCACACTAAAATTAAAAACTCTAAAAAAATCTAAATCTAAGAAAACTGAAAAAATAAATGTAAATGAAATTATTAAAATGGTGAGAGGCGTATTGTATAATCGAAACTGGCCAGGCCATGAAGTACTACCACATTTCTTTGTAATGGGGACAGTTCAGAATATATTTTTCCCCAGTATAATAAAAGAGGGCTGTACCAAACTGTTAAGGATGGTGACAGTTTTTTTTCATACAGAAAGAAAACAGCATATTTTACACACATTGCTGCAATGAAACCATCTTTTATGCAGTGCTAACAATTTAGTTTCTCACTTATCATTTCCCGCAGTTTAAATCTATGTGCATTCTGCTAAACTAATTGAAAAATTAGTTATACACTAATTATAATTTTTTATGCACACAGTAAACTGGTTGATATCATAAGGTTATAATGAGACTTGTACTTCTGGTATTCTCACAACTCCAAAATGATAAAATGGGGAAAGAAAATGTTAAATTAGACCAAAAGACAAAAAAAGTACAGGGTCCTTATGAAGTTTCTTGGCTTTAAATATCTATTATATATCATGAAAATATTGTACCCTGGAGTAATAAGCTTTAGCACATGTTCAAATTGAACCATAAGGGACACATTTTATTGAACTCTTGAAGAATGAACAGCTGTGCACTATGGAGATCCATGTATGGAAGCTGTTAGGAAAAAATGAGCTATGATCTATGATCACATAGAGCACATCTGTAGTCCACAGGAATGTGCTCACCCTTATCCTATTTGCATGTGCACTAAATTTAATTTATCAACCAAACAGCTTCCAAACAGCACTTTGAAAAATTGAATTTTAAAAGCACCCAGTTTTAATAGGAGAATGTGATGCTTACAGAGACTTATGTTAAAAATATATATATATAACTTTGACTCCAAGTAAGATCAGGTTGCAGGTGTCAGGGGATTCAAAGTTTTGTGTCCATAAGGGTTCGTTGTTCCCTCTGAGATGAGACATTTTAAGCTTCAAAGCTTTGCTGCAGAGAGATTTGCACATTTGGATTATGATCAAACACAACCAATAATGATCCAGATTAGAGACTGCATTATATAATGTGCTGTATAATATCATAGAAAGCTCATATTGGGATATTAAGGAAGCAAGATGCTCACAAGTAGCTCACACTATGCAAGAGTTCAGGAAGGGTCCCTTGAGATGCATAAATGTCTCGCTGTCACCATATTGCATGAAAAGGAGTTACCAGGAGAATTCCCAGCTTGCAATGCAATTGCAATTTCTCTTTCTGGACAGACACCTCCAGGAATGGGAGATATCAGTGAGGAATGTGCTAATTTATAAATGTTCCTGTATTTCTAGATTTGACCTGTAAGAGCAGCACCACGTAGACCACATCTTCGATACTCCTGTGTCTATTACCTCTGTTTTCAATATTTAAATAGAGCGTCTTTTTTTTTCCAGTTTTCATGGTTTGTCAGGTGTTTGAACCAAAATGTCACAGTCAAAAACATGAATAGGTTTTCAAATCTGTTGTACTGTACCCAGTGTTTGGTTCCTGAATCTCTATGAGTTGGGAGTTATCTGCAAATATGGGTAGTACATTGTTCAGTTTCAAGTAGCTAAACATTTAGACACAGCACCACTTACTCCTGTGCAGAATTGACACTGTTTTTACACTCCAGCTGATTTATTCTTTTCTTTTATGGTGCATTATGGTACATTTTCTCAAGTAGTTTTTTCCCCCTTTAATATTTTACAGTTACTGTAGTTTTATGCAATTTGGAGCTCTATTTGTGTTTTTGTCCTTCCAAAAGTAAACAAGTATCAATTGAATGACCCTTAATATCCACTGAGGGGTGGTAACAAATCTTTGTGATGGTTACTGAAGAAAATGGGGAGATACAGACTGCAGGCACTGGTTATCACATTACTTGATCTTAGAGAATGAAGAAAAGTATTAAGAAGTTTTAATCAGAAGCTAACTCCTTGCCAAGAGGAGTGCGATGTCACCTGGTGTCTTCTCTCTTCAGATTTTGCTCTCAATAGTACAGTACTGTAGATACAGTACTACACACAGCATCACGACTAGCTAGTGAATATGACATGATAGATTTGTTTTTATAAATCATGAACTGTTGCTGGTAGAATGAATCCACAACTTTTTTATAATTGTATTTTTTTTTGTAGTGAGAATTATTTCACACTGATTTGTGAAGCCACTCTTTTTTAAAGGGGCTAACACATCAAGAGTTTGGATTTCGGTCCACCTCCTGATCCTTCACAGCTCATGAATGGCACTATTCAGCTGTCGCTGTTTCTGAAATAAGTTTTGAATCATTGCTTTAAATCAGATGTACCAGCATTCCTGTTATAGAGTGTAATGGCGTTTCAGAGGCAAGGAGCATAACAACCTCCCGCGTTGCCTGAAATTAGTTGCTTTCAATCAGCTGCTAGAATTCAGTGTAACTTCTGATTTTCATTTGAACTTTCTGTTTTTCTTCAGGCCCCCAAGCCAAGATGGGAAAGAGGCCAAAAACATTTCAATTAAAAATTAGACTCCATTTCCACCTCCTGTACTCCTGTAGGTTTCACAGAATTCTAAAATTCACTCGCAGACAAAGGAATTAAATCACCTTTGCATTAATGTACAGTAGCTTTAGCCTTTAATTACCATGTGTCTAATGAAAATGGGTTCTGATTCAGATGTCAAGGAATCTAATTATAAGAAAGTGATCTAGTGATCTAGCCTTGTTGTTTCGGAAAACAGCTTACAGAAAATGTAAGTTTTTAGCCGTCAGTCAAAAGTTAGACAGCAAAGATACTCTTTGTGGAGCATGTTATCTAAAGGTTCCATTCAAGAGATAGAGTTTTGAATGCCTATATCTATTTTAGCCCCGGAGGTGAATTAAAAATGTTAATCTAATGTAATCATTCCACTTTAGCCACCTGACTTAAAGCAGGTGACCCTCCTTGCAGTTAAAGGTTAAAATATAGGTAGCTGATGTCTGACCTTCAGGTTTTCACACACTGTAGATGGGCATGGTCATTTTTTATCCTTTTCAACACACAATAGCTGGTAATTTTAGTGGCAGCATTTTGCATAAAATATTGATAGGCAGCAGATGAATAATGCAAGGTGTGGACAAAAAAGGGAGAACCTCTTAGCTTTGACTGTAAAAGCTGCCTTTTCAGATGCAGTGCCAGTTTGCTTAATGGTACAGTAGGTGCATACAACCTCAATGTTTTCATAGCCTGAGGGTTTGAAAGTACTGCTCCATCTGTGGGCAGAAGGGAAGCGTTGGGGCCTGTCTATACAATTTCCAAATAGCCTTGTTTATCCCTCCAGGTCTCAGATAGAGACCTACAAATCGCACACCCAAAAGATGAAAAGTTTATTTGAAATGGAGTTCCCTATATGCTTAGAATGTAATTCACAGACATAAAAAATGGGGGACTTCTTAGAGGCTAATTTCTTTGTCTGTGTTGAAAGTTGGCACACTGAAAGGTCACATATCCTTTTAATTGCAACTACAACAATATATGGTCACATATTGCTAAAACTGTTTGGGTAACATCTCAGTTTTCACTTTTCCACTGTTTCAATCCTGATAAGTCACATACTATACATACTGTACATCTGTGCTGTTTGTCATTCCACTTAGAGCTGTTTTGTTTAAGCAAGGAAGGAAAAAGGTGTAGAAGGTTGAGTTATACATTGTGTACAATTTACAGAAATTGAAGAACTAACAAAAGATAGACGGGGAGAGACTACAAGTCATATAAAAACCTCCTCAGATGCCTGATACCGCAAAAAGAGTGGTGGCTCATGTTGGTGGTCTAAAATGCTCCATAAATGGTACCATATTGTTTTGGTTGTGAATCTTTACAGAACTAATTCATTGGTGCTCTAAAACATGTAATACTGTGCTTTCCCTTAGCCGTATTTAATGAATTATCTATTCATTAATCTAATAAATATTTAAGAAGTCCCATTTTAAATGAAAATATAAGAGTCAAAATCTCTGAACACTTCACTGGCACCTTTGCCCCATTCCAGAACAAAATAAGATCTTCTATCTTGTAGGAATAATTACAAAGGTTCATTCCATCAGTTTTCTTGGTGTTTTATAATGGATGGCATTGGAAAAGGACTGTATTAGAGAACTCCAAGTTCACTAGCTGACAAGTTGTCTACTGAAATGGATGACCTTAGCTCCATTAGCAAAGCAGACAGAAACGTGTAAATACTGCTGTCAGGCAACAACAGGAAAGTTCATTGCAACCTAATTAACCTTATGATTTATACACTTTAACAGCTTTGTATTTATGTTATCAAAAATGATTCATCCAAATCAGGCCTGCATTCTATATTCTTAAAACATGGGAAAATGTTAAATGCTAGCAGGGCCAAAATGAAAATTCCCTTTCTTCAAAAATGTTGACTGGTGTAAAAAATGTAACTTGCAATTCAATAATGAAATCTTCTGTAAGTGATCATGTGTCCGTGTTTTTACTCGGTTGGGAAAAAAAAAATCACACCATGGACTCTGATCTAATTAATAGCAAAATAGAATGAAAGGTTATCAGTGGTTATTTTATTAACCTATGGTTTTGAACTATACCAAAAGTATTTAATGGAGATTTTGATAATGAGTGTTTTTTAAATGACTGTACAGGTAGGTGGCTTGAGTGGCTTAACCATTAAAGAGAAATGTACTGAATGCAAGTCAGTCTCTAGCCCAGAAGTTGCAGATTAGTGACTGGTTCGTGACACTAGCCTAGTCTGACCAGGGCTGCCCAAGGCAGGGAACAAGTAGTAGTCCAGCCTCAGGCATAGGGTCAGCATTAGTTGGCCATCTTCATTTTCACAGTGCAAGCAATTAGTCATTCTAAATTGGGTTAGTATAAAATGAAAAACAAAAGAATGGTGTAGAAAAAATCCCTAAGATTTTTCTGCTGCAGAGTTCAGCACCAGAAGTGCAGAAGAATTTGGAAGATTGGAGATTAATGAGAATTTTAGCAAAATGAAAGGTTGAACAATATGGATGAAAATATCAAATGAAAATAGAAAATAGATGGCACTTGGCAGCTTCGCCTGTGTAATAAATCTAGCTGCAAGCACTAACTAAAACCCACACGTGTCACTCCAGTTCTCTCCCCCTGGGCCAACAGAAAAACTGGCCAATTGATCAGAGCTGACAGGCATTCAGCAAAATCTGAAGTGTTTTAAAAAAAGAAGGGAGACTAGAGGGCGTGGCAGTGACCAAAGTTACATTAACAGAGTCACCTCGCATTATGCCAAAAACACACCCAAACAGAACAAATCAGGTTACAGCACGGAGGAGTGGAGGAGAGGTTGTAACCTAAAGAAAAAAAAAGGAACTGCCCCAAGAGCATGTGGCAACAGGACTGACAGCTGTTTCAGGAAGAATCACTTGACTTTGGCATAGGGCATGGATAGAGCCAAGCAATACAAGTTAGCAAGAAAAAACAAGCAGCTTGCCTTAACACTGTCTGAAACCATGAGCAATAATCCTCTGTAAATTCAGATGAGCTCAATCTGTACCAATTACTGACAGCAATTATGGAAAGTCAGAGCATCATAACTGTGTGGTGGCTCAGACAGAGACTGTTTACAGTATATACTGTACTTTGCTGAGCTGGTAAGGACTGCCATCCCACAGACCACGGCTGCATAAGTATGCTGGTCATACTGGAATCTTAAATAAGGCCAAACGCATAACCAGATTGTAATAAATTTATGTACTGTATGTTATCCTGTCACTGTGTTGCATTTAATTTCAGACTAGTATGCAGTGATGTACTGTATCTGTTTAGAATAGTGTCTAAGTGGGTTAGTTTAACACCTGGTTGTTTATTTAATTGTCCTTCATTGAAGAATCTGCAGTCAAACAACAACAATTACAGCAAACAACAAATCTATTTCTGTTTTAAAATGTACTCCTCAGCAACCACTCTAGACTGCAGTGAAATACCCAAATCAACCACCTATTAACATTGTCAAAGCCCTTTATATTTCCAAACCTTACACTCCAGCTCCAATAATCTGAGTAATTGATTATCCTACCTCTTGATCACCGACTTTGTCGACATACAAATCTTAGAGGCCTAAAGGGCCTCTGGGGCAGAATGGCTGTTAAACAGTCGCCCCAAAGTCTGATATGCCACACTCCCCATTTTCGGCATTTTCAGGAATAATGGGGAAATTATTATTGGATTTAGAGGACATGAACAGAGGCATCAGTGAGGAAAGTAATCACCCAGGCAGCTCATGAGAAGACGACAGGGTCCAATTCCATTCTAAATTACCAGCTGATGACTATTACTGTCTGAAGCAAGGTGGAATAAAAATAACAACATTGCACCTACAGTACAGTAAGCCGATAAATAGATATTAATAAGGAAATGCATACTGTAATTCTAACAAGGTTGTTTACAATGCAACAAATATGATGCAAAATATTCATATGTAATCAATGTTCACTACTCAGTTACATACTGTTATTTCTATTGGTAGAATATTTACCATTGGTAATGTATAAAATTAGTATAGCATATGAATGCAAATACAATACAAATGATTAGCAACATGTACTGCACATACAGTGCTGTAATATACTGTATACTGTATATACACAGATAACTAATTTATGAAGGGATTTTGGAGAGCTGAGAATAATTCTTCTGACTTGTCTCTTTTTCTTTCTTTTATTCCACTTGCAGTTTCCATCTGTTCTAATGAAATACACTTGGCACAGGAAGAATGCCCTGAACACAAAAGGATAATATATTTTGAAACATTTCTGCAGTCTGGGCCCTTAATTTAATATTGATAAGGGGAAGTGTGATGGAATCGTGTGAGTAACAGATACATTGTGCAAACTGAGTTTCAGAACTGTAAATTTGTACTGCCAACTTTGGACAATGCAGGTGCACAGCAAACACAGACAGAATCTCAAAGCATAATGGCACTTACTTGACATGGTTTATAAACTTTGTTTTACCCCTAAGTCACATTGTCACATTACTGCATAGAACCTGCT
The DNA here is from genome assembly GCF_040954835.1 of Lepisosteus oculatus. Taxonomy (NCBI): domain Eukaryota; kingdom Metazoa; phylum Chordata; class Actinopteri; order Semionotiformes; family Lepisosteidae; genus Lepisosteus; species Lepisosteus oculatus. The sequence continues at coordinate 938,463 of NC_090724.1, read as the reverse complement.
AAAGGATTGCTGATTGAATAGGGTAGGCAGAAGAAAGTCATGCTCAATTTGATTAAAACGATGCTTGATAGAATTCTGCTAAAGATAAAGATGGACTCTGTTGATCAAACTCATGATCCAACATTTCATCACAGCCACCCACAAAACAGACATCTAAACATTCCAGTTCTTCTCTGTTCAAGCTTTTTGCTTCCACCCATCATACAGTATCCTATAATTAGAATCCACTTATGGTGTTTGATTGTGCAGTAACTATTAATAAAAGTTTGAAGCAGCTAAAATACAACCACATCCACGAGTCAGTATTGCTGGTAGGTGCTATACTACCAGCTAAAAATTTGTTAATTTGTTAAGTTAAGACAGATCTGTTGTTCCATGATTCTTTGAAATGTATTTGATCAGCAGTATGTTTTTGGTCTGTCACCAACAGACATTTGCATGCTGATGTTTTATTTAATTTATGCATGGCATGTGTTTTATTACATACAAAATACCATTCAAATTAAACTAGAAAAAAAGAGAGAGCATTATATACAATAAAATTGGTAGGTGTGTAGATCTCAGAAGGTCCATCCAGTAAAGATGCTTGCTGTATGCACAATTCCCCAAGCAACTCTTCCAACTAGCCCCCTGAGCTATTTACACTGTTTACAGGGATTCATTCAAGTCCAACACTTGTACTTTAAAAATGAACTTTTAACTGAAGCAGTACAGTAGCTCTTCCTACTGATCTATAAATATGGATGGTGAGGCAGCTTTCCAAGTCTCGATCAGGGCATCCCTGGGCAGCCAGATGTCTTCAGCAAGAAACATGTTTCTCCTCCAGTCAATGCTCATTCCCCTGTGTAGCTCATACTGCAGCATGCCAAAAGTAAAATGGCAAGCATGCATTTAGTAGGACTGGGTGTGCGGTTTCTTCCACAGCAGACTGTCCAGAAGCTGATCAGGTCCTTGCATCAGTTCAACTACATATACTGTAGCAGTGCTCAGGGAGGTCATACCCGATATTAAGGTTGGAATGGCTTTTAAATTTTTAAACAAATCATTTCCCAAGTATTTATTTCAAATTAAAATTGTGAAACACAAACTGACTTTATTCCATAGCTCCTGCTGTCATTCCAAACAATACATAGGCTAATATTTGTTGTGCTGAAATTCAGCAGTGAAGAACATGTTGTCCTTGTGGGCAGGTGTTTCTCCTCTCCTCTTTGTAGAGCTTTAAATAAGCAATCATGTCATATCCTCAATTCTAATTCAAAGAGCTTTATTGGCGTCACTGCTCAATTACAGTGTTGCCAATGCAAAAACAATTAATACAACATTTACAGATATTTAGAGTAAAAACACATTAATGGACATTTACAGGCATCACTCAGCCTTTCTCTATCTGGTGTTTCTAAACCTTTTATCTATACCGTAAAAATACACTAAGATTTCACTGCATTTCAGACAGGTCTGAAACAAATCAAATTCAACCACCTCAATACAGGATCAGCCCTGATAATTATTTGTACAACAACATTCACAACCCTTCCACCACTGAGAAATACTGAAGATTTTTTTGTAAAACAACAACAACAACAACAACAACAACAACAACAACAATCATGACCTGTCTGTGATTGTGGTGAACAACTATTTTACAGGTTGTGCCTATACTTATGTTTTACAATGACAGCCACCATTCTGTCTGTAGTTCTTAATTTAGAAGAAAACACAACTTTAGATTAATTGATTGGTAGGGAAAAAATACAGACATTCTTTGCCTTTGACCATATGTGGTTAAAGTATAACAGCCTTACCATGAGTTCAAGGTAGCACCTTGAAAGAACAGCAGATCATAGAAAAAATTTAAGATTATAGGAGGCATTCAGTTCAGTTTTGTTTGCTTGTTGTCAGTTGTTTTTACAGTAGCTTAATGTTCTAAGATTTCTACAGTGTTCTTAAAGGGCACCACAGACACAATGGCTCCCACATGTTGAGCAAGACATGGGTATCCCCAGATGAACAGATGGATAATGGAGGTTGGGGTATGGGTAATGTCCTGTATTTATAACTAGGCATGAAGCAGGTGATAGAAATGTGCTGGGGCAGTCTTCTCTTGCAGGTTTATGATTTAAAAATCAAGTTTTATATTATTAATATACAGAGGACAGACTAATTGGTCGTTTTCTTTGTCTTTGCAGAATTTGCTGAATAAGTAAATGTTCCCCAATTACTGCGGTTTTAACTGTGATAGATGGAAACAAAACAAAGATTTTATCTGTGCCACAATCCCACCTTGCACTGCATTGCTTTTTGACAGGTTCTTACTGATTTGCTGATTCTGTAAGTTAGCACTGAATAAGAATTTTTCATAACATCAAATGTGTTAGGGCAATGATTTTAGTTGTGATTGCTTTTGTTTTTTACAATGTCTTACTGATCTCTCAGGAGGTGATATATAGTATGTATGACCTTAGATTTTAACATCACTTATATCAAAAGTCATTTTGTTATTGTGAGACATGTAAATACAAAATACTTTGGGAATGTATTTTAATAGACTTGCGTAGAAGCCTTTAAGTATTTTTCTGGCAATTTCTTACATACCGCAGAACGATTTCTATATCACTTCCACATGTGGTCTCATCAGTAACTGCAATATGAGCGCACAGTGTCTTAAACATGTTTATTAGTTTTTCCTTACACAGCAGGTATATATCTGAGAAGGCTGATGCTGTGTGTACAAAAGACTACAAAAGAAAGGACCAATTTTGTGTTTTCACCGGCCTTAAATGATTTTCAGGGTCTTTTAGACATTTCTGCCGCTGTGTAGAAAGAAATGCAAATGAATCCTTGCTTGTAAGTATAGTCTGAAAGTTAATGGATTAGCTGGGCCCCTAAGGAAAGACACACTGTCTGTTTCTCCTCATGAAGCTGCAAAATGATTTCCTGTCTGCCGCTGTCCCACAGAAGTGGGCTTCAGCTCCAACCAGGCGACAGTAGCGCCCACATGGGACCTGCTTTCAGCACAGAGTTCGTCTGACAGCCAAGTCAATCTACAGCTGCAAAGCTGTCTGTGCTGTGAACACAAGATTGTTTAAATGAGAAAATTGCTTTTTGCTCTCTATGGTTTCTAACACTTAGCGCCATTTTGTTTCTCTATTTCTTCCTTGCTTCTTACTTTTTGTTCATTTGATTAATTCCTGTGAATCAAGATACTTTAAAAGAAGACATACATCTTAGGTATATTAAATAATCCATTTTGTCAATGTGTTTAAGGTTTTTGTGTTGGAAAGGCAAACATTCTTCTCAAAAGAGAATATTTAAACTACTGTAGCCCTGTGCATTAATGAATGAGTTACCTATACCCATTGGTTTCTATGCTAAAGTCCACTGGCCCATTGAGTAAAAGCATTCTTCATCACAAACAACAGTTAACAATAACTATAATAATGACTAATGAAGACGAGTATGCTAACAATAACATCTTTTTCTCTACATGCAATTGGAATGATGGATGATGAACTGAGATAATGGTGAGTAAACACCTCTGAATACATTATACTGTATATACTGTATATATACTGTACAGTATACTGCAGGTATAAAAGACCACACAAGAGCAAGCAAGCAACCATGAAACAGCCCTTCGACACATTGGTAAATGAGCATTTAAATGCAATGCACCACAAAATATCACAAAGGGATATACTGTACCTTAAGATCACCTTAAAAACATTTAATCTCTACAGTGGTGGAAATATATTCCACAGATTCATCTCTGTTTCATCACAGGGCAAATATATTCCTCCTTTATTATAGATCTACAATATTTTGTTAAATGTAAAATATCTGCATATACCCTGTAAACAAAATTACAAATTAAAACCCTTTATGCATTCTTGACATATTTCAAGCCTCGTAACCATGGATCTTTGTTAGTCTAATAGAAAAGAGGTTATTTTTTTCCTCTTTCTTTTTTGCTTTGTACTCGTCAAGAGCCAGAGATCAAAGGCAGGGACTGCAAGCTCTCAGGCTTAAATTAGATTCATGCTTTCTTGAAAGAACAACGTATCAGTAGGACAGAATCCGTAGGTCAAAGTCAACCTTCCATGTACAAAATGCCTGTGTCACTTGCTTATGATTAACTCCTTACTCTCCACGGTAAGGTACTGTAATCAGTCTGGAAGTCTATATAATGAGGTATGTTTTCTTAATGTTAATAAAAACAGGAAGAGTGCTTGATACAGGAGACATGTAAGATTTGTATTCTTTTTAAGAGCACATTTATTGTTGGGGTAGGGTGAGTTTGTTTGTTTAAAATTGGTAGTGGAATTTCTTATGTTAAAGCTATCTCCATGTACTGTGTTTGTATAGCCAAGAGTGTGCTCTTGGCAAGACAGAAGGAGACTTGATGTGAAGGGTTTTCAAAAAGCTTTTCTTTCAGGACCATATTGCTTTTGTGCTTGAAGTAAGACAAAATAAATCCAAAGAACCTCAAGAAGAAAGCATGCAAAAAACCCATGCTCAGCATGGCTATTTTCTTTTTAATTTTTAAAACTGAAATGGTTAAGCAGTGGCAAAGGTACTGTACAGCTAGGCAGTTTAACTGCACAGTCACCAGCACACAAACAATTCAGAAATATCAATGAAGCAAGAGGAAGTCAGAACACTCAGAAACCACCAGCACAACTATGGGGAAAACAAGCCAGTCTGGAAATAAACCCAGGAACCAAGACCAAACCACCGTGTCACTCCACAATTCTCTCACTGGATTGAGTTATTACTAAATAAATAAAGCCTAGTGATTAATTTGGCTTTTTTTTCTTCTTTTTTTGTCACAAAGTAAGTTTAGGGTATTTTAATTATGTCTTTAGACAAACATATTTGAATAATAATAAAATGTTCCTTGATTCCTTAATTCTGAAGTGTTTTATACAGGATTTTCCTTTATTTTGGACCAACCCCTGCCCGATGAAGACTCATTTGGATTGAAACACTTTGTATTTTTAGAGATTGTTTACCTTGTCAGAATGGGGTGTGGATGTATTATATTGTAATACTGTATTGTATTGTTACTTTTCTAGTTTTCTTTTGAGCACCTGAGTGAATTCTTCACTCTTTAAAAATTTTTTAAAAATATGCTTTGCAGAATTATAGCTAGTCTCACTTATTTTCTTGAATATGTATTATGTATGTAGGAATTTTAGCTTATTTATTTGTAGATGATATGTTGATAGTTCATACTGCAGACTTGTTTTTTTGTAAATATATCTGTTATTTTCAAATATTTCTATTTGAAAATAGAAATATTTTCAAATAGAAAAGAAAATATATTTTCTGAGTTCTTTACTGAGCCCAGACAGGTTGTTAGCTGTTGCAGCACAGGAGGTAATATTAAACAGTGTTGATACATTCATTGTGAGGGTCACTTAGGACTGTGTAAAATAGTTAATTTTCTCAACTCATTTATAAACAAAAAAGAAAACAACTGTAATGCTAATTACTTGTATGGCGTTTTCATTATTATACAGAGTTGAGAGGAATGTTATCTAGAGTTAATTAATTTATTATTTTGGTACATAAGGTTAATGATTTCAATTATAATATTTTTTTTCTGTCAGTTCAGTTGGGAATGTGTAGTGTGATACAACAATGAGGACGGTTGTGAGCATGGATACATTATTTTTCCTATATCCTCTAAAATAAAATATAAATATAAAAATATAAAAAATATAAATATAAAAAATCCTGTTCCTTAGTTTTTGTAGTCATACTGACTTTCAAATCTATTCACCTGTCCTGCAGACTGTAAAGTAGGGACAGCTCTGAACTTTGGCTGTCATTTCCTCAGCAAACAGGAAACAAAGTAAAAAAAAAATCTTGTTCTGGGGCTTATAGAGAATTTAAACTTAGCAACAGAAGAATGGTTACAAACCGGAGGAAGCCATTTTACTCATTCAGCATATTGCGTTGCTAATGGATGTAAGGAAGCTTTGTAAAAGCTTTTGAGGATTTTGTATACTTGGGTCAGGTGCCCTCACAGTTTTCTCTGGTCAAGAATAAACAGAGTGAGGTCTTTTCAGCCTGTCAATTTAGCACTTTCCTATAAGCCATATCTGCTCTTCTTTGGACTAATTCCAATACATTACTATATTTTGTTGTAAGTATACACAATTTGTAAATGTGGTCTTATTAATGTATTATATAATTTTAACTTACATCCTTTGCTTTATATTTTATGTTTTTAACTATATAACATAATGTTCTGTCTATGTCTTTTATTGCCAAGAAGATGTAAATAACATGTCTACATTGACACCTGTGTAATTTTCATTAGGAGCTTCTACAAGCTCAATGTCTCCCATTATGTAGCTGCAGTTTTTGATATGTGCTAGTAAAACTGGACTTGTCTACACGAAATGTCATTGTGACAAGTAGTCGGTGTGAGTCACTGCTTAAGAGGAGCCAGCTGCTGGTTGTGGAGCTCCTGAAACCTGACAACTGAGCTCCTCCGTTTCTAATGGTTTGTGTGTTCTCAGCAGGTGTGCGTGGTTGCCAGGAGCACTGGAAGCAGAACACCTGAGCTCCAAGAGATAGCCCAAACTCTGAAGCTGCTGAAATCTGTCGGAGAGAAAGAAAGAGAAGGTTCCGAACCACTTGCTGACGGAGAAAGAAAGAGCATTTTTTCTTATTTCGCTTGAGAAAGGAAAATGAAAAGTTTCTGCTGCACCCTTCTTCTTGCACAGCATAGTTGCACTGTAATTATTTTCCACCGGACTGTAACATCTGGGGCCTCGATTGTGGCTTCAGAAGATAAGTTTTGGGCATATACAGTAGCGGCTGTGGGCTTTCATGTTCATCATCAGTGCAGCAGTAGAGAATGACAGCAAAGGACAGTGGTCTGTGCCTCCAGAAGGGTTCAGGTGATTATAATTTGCATATTGTGTTGCTCTCCCGTATGACGGAAGAGGTGCAGGAAGTGGACACTGCCTTGTCAACAGAGTAGTACAGCCATCACAGAAAGCTGAAAGAGGGCATCCTGGCATGGCTGGGGCTGGACGAAGAAGGACAGTGTCAAAACTTCCAGGGGCTGACAGACACCAAAATCCCTTGGGTGCATGTCTTTGCCCAGCATTTGCTAGGCGACACTGGCTGTGTCCCAGAGAAATTCGGCCTGAAACAATGTCGAGAGAGGGTTGTCCTCCCTGGGGATGGGTCAAACCCCACTACCCCAAAACCTGAATGAGGCTGTAGAGCTGGCAAAAAATTTACCTGACATGTAAGAACAAAACCAACAACCCCTGTCTATCCAGCCAACCAGGAATAAGATCACTGAGTGCCCACAGATGGAGGTGGAATGGTTTGGGGTGTAACAATGTGGGAGTGGGAGGAGTTGCGGCGATCACCAGTCAAAGATTACACCCCATCTGAGGGGGCGGACGTACCAGTGTGAGGTTAGTGAAAATGGGGAAAAAAAACATAAAAAGGGAAAAGAAAAATGCGCTGCTTTGCACAGCAATGTCTAGGCTCAACTGTCCCTATTTAACGGGATCCAACCTGGGGAAAAAAAGAACTGCTTGGAACAGTGGTATCCAGTTGGGCTTATCCCTATTAAGTGGGATCCAGACTGGTAATTGGATTAAACCCTGTCCTCATTTCTGGTTTAGCTCAGTTGTCAATTTTGAATAGAACTTGATTAGCTAACTAGACTTATTTTAATAGTTAATTCATGATAATTATGCATTTATTTCTATTTTATATAGAAAATTAACAGTCATACACAGAAAACAATAAATAATTATTTTTTAAATTAAGTAATCCTTAATACTCAATGCTGAATATTGTAATAAGTATTCAGTAATGGTGGCTGGAACAGAAGCCAAAGGGCAGAGACTATGTTGACAGCACAGAAACATTTGCTCAATTTTTTGAACCAAGGATTAAATACCAGATCACAGAGTTATAGTGTCTTTTTTAAACACTGTTGTACCTTTGATTTTTGTCATTTTATTTTGGTCTGTTCTGCTCCTGCTCTTTTGTGGTGCTCAAGTGTTCATAGGATCAAATAACTTGAGCACTTCTCTTCTGGTAATGTCAAATTCAGCTGGATTGGTCAGTCCTAATAGATTAGTCCAGCTTTTAGCCTGACATTTATAGAGAAGATACCAATGTTCTCCTGCAGCCTGTTATGAGTTATGGAAATTGCTTTTGCAATGTACTTGTACTCTCCTAGTACTCATAGTACTTGGACGTATAATGGCTTGTATTTTTTATATGATGCGATGTGAATAATTCACAATGCATTATCATATCAATGGGCGTATAGGAATTAATTTCATATTCTGTTGTTTGACTGTTGTATTCATACTACGGTAAATTATTGAGCAGGATCATTTTTTACTGCCTGTCATTTTGAGGGAATTATGAGCAAATCTCTGGCTCCAGACAAAAAGAGAAAAAAAAACAGCAATGGAATTTATTTCTCCAAGGGATTGTTTTAATAAACCAAATTTCACTGCAAATCTGAAAGTTACTTTCATCAAATCCAATGAAGTGTCTGCTTGATGACATTAATTATAGAAGCTATCTACTTTAGGAGTTTCAAGCAATGGTAGAGAGAGAATGGCAATGATTTGGTAATGCACGAGAAAAAGGTTTTCGGTATAAGACCAGTTTGATGTAGGTGTGGCTTTTTAAGCCCTTGTAACAGGTATTAGTTGTATACCCTGGGTCATGGAGTGCTGCGGTTCATCTTATTTTACAGGTTATCCTTAAATCATCAGTGTCTGAAGCAGTGGCCTTCAGTTGCCATCTTGGGTGCCTGCAGGTTACCTAGTATGTTTAAAATAACATCACCTGAGGAACAGAATTAAACTATGCATTTGGCTCACTAATGTTACAGATGAGGAGATGATGTAGGTCAAGCATAGCTGAAATTAAAGGGTTATATTGTTTTAATTAGCAATTTGTTTATTAGGAGTTTTATTCTTTGATGAAATGTTGAGTGGAGCTTTCACCTTGCAAAAAGGTGGGAAAAATGCTTTTAAACGTTTTAAATCTGATGATTTAAGGACTCCCTGTAAAACCTTAGAACAGGGAACTCTTTGGATCTTTTCTGATTTTCCCAAGTTTTGTAAAACTTGCTGCCGTACTGACTCTTCAGTACAAGTGTTTGGAGGTTTCAGTAAGTGTTTGGAGGTTTCAGTATAAGTACATAAAACTGGTGGCAGATTAGAAAATATATAAAATTAAAGTCTGTTGGCCTTCCTAGTCTAGTTGTTATTAGCTTATTGATCCTAGATCAACCACAATGTCTCAAAAGGCCTTGCTGTAGTAACTTCCATGCCATGACCTTGCAATCAGATCCATACTATACTTCCGACACTTGATGTAAATCATCTTCCATCCTTAACCTGTTTCCTTTTTATTTCCATGTGAGTCTACCTGTGACATTTTGTCATCTGCAGTCTTAGCAAGCTCCTACTCCATCTCTGACATACAGTAATAATCTGTTGACTATTTCTTTTTATGTGTTAATCAATTATTTGACACTTCTACATTTACAGTTACTCCACATTTGATACCAGAGTGAGATTTTTTTGTTTTACGTTGTAAAAAAATGTATTATTTAAATATGTATTAAGTTTTTCCTAAATTGTGGTAAACAGAGGTGATGAAAAGGCTAGAATTCTGTGTTCTGATCCGTCATATCAATCACGTCAACAATATGAAGCAAAAAAGAATCTAACAGGAAGTTCTTGTCAAGTTACTGTACATGTTAATGCAATTTAAAGAGAGCTCCAAATTAATAACAGAATGGCCTGGTATTGAGTGGTTTACTTTTTAAAATAAGTTGGTGAGAAGTTGGTGCAGGGGAGGATATTTCTAAAAGATGAGATGTACCCGATTTCATGCTGATTTTGCTCTTTGGATGCGTTCTCTTGTACATTTTGTCTACGTATTTTTGTCTTTCTTGTTGCCACTTTGTTAAAGGACATTCACACACTAGAATCATTTCAGGAAAGACCAGCAAAGTTAATTAATCATGTAGGAATGTACAGAGAGATTAAAGGAAATGAATCACCCTGAGTCTCAGCCAGAGAAGAATTATTCTGTACTTGACTTTTATCCACATGGTTTGCTCAAGCATGGTTTTAAAACAGATTTCCTAGAATCCTTAATGAAGAGGTTTGACCAACTTCTTGAATCAATAAGATACAAATAAACCAATGAACAAGATGAGTTAAATGACTTCTGCTTATTCGTAATCTTCTTAAGTTCTTTGGTTTTCACACTGTGGTGATAAGATAACACCAAAAGGGGTTGAGAGGATACAGAACCCTTGCAAACTGGATTCAGCCATGTTTAGCAAATTTGCACTTTTAATTTCCTTGCTCCAAACTGGATGACCCAGATTCCACTGCTGCAACACTGCCAACCACAGCCCAGCTGTGTATATCCACATCAGGTCTTGTCAGATGGTGATGGTCGTGGTGGTGCTGATGTGTATCTCAGAATGAAGATGCCTTTATAGAGAACACAGCTTGCCCCACTGGTGGAGGGGGCTGGATGTGAATAAAATTGGCACTACATCTTGCAATTTCAGCTGATGGATTCATATTAGCTACACTTGTCTAGAAGTCATAATTAGATACTATGCTGCTCAGACAGGGAAAGAAAAGCAGAAATGTAAATACAGCCAAATTGTCTGAAGCAAGCCCTTCTCCCACAATACTGCATTCACTTGATCCTGGGGTATTTGAGAGGGCCTAACCCAAAAGCACAGTGAATTAAACTGACTTAGTGTTTCATTTGTGACTTTTTACATCTGTAAACTCACAGACAAAAAAAAGAACATTGCAAAAAGCTCATGCCCTCCTTTTTTTCCAATGCATTTTTTTTTACCCAAATTATTTAGTAGCACTTCTCGGGAAATCCAATTATTATGGACAACAACATCCAAGAATTGAATGCTTTGAGAACCTTAAGAACGCTAAATCCACTTGGTTAATGAGTTAATAAGGGACAAATACGAACGATAAATCAGGGCTGCTTAGTTACTTCTAAAATCAAATGTTAGTTCCTATGAAGATATACTGTATAGCAATGGTGGATTAATTTTCATAAAAGTCACATCTACGAGTATGTATTGTGTATAAATGGTGATAATGTCTGTTTGAATTACAATTAGATTAAAAAAGAAATGTTAGTTAATATTATCTTGATTGTGCATCATTTATGAGCTTTGTCTTCATTTAGTTTTATGTACTTTACCAATGTTTTTAAATGAATGACTGCTATGGTGATCACCATATACTTGAATATTCTTTTTAAAATAGTTTAGAAAAGCCTTTGAGAACTTTTAGAAAAGCCAAACCACTTTTTATTAAAACCAGTTGGAAAGTTAAAAACTGACACAGAAAGTAAGGAAACTAGAAATTAGTAAAAAAGGCTATTTATATCATTGCATACTATTTACCTTTAACAAAGTCAATAGATAATGTGCTGGACTGTTATAAGAAGATCTCAGTTTTTTGCTACATATGCCATGTCTCTTTCTGAGATTTTTATACTGTACCCTGTATACAATATGTCTCCCTAAATATTGTTTTTGTTTTCCATATGGAAGATGAATATCCAGAAAAACAGAGTATCCTTAAACAAAGATACATCATGGAAAATGTATACAGTATGTTGAAATTCATTGGTATTTAAAAATGTCACATATGAGTATTAAGTTCACGTCATTTTTGTATATAAGTCTTAATCAGTTTGCTAAAAAAGAAAAAGCATCTGAAAAATCTGCAGGTCTCTGGTCATCAAGGCTGAGAATAAGGACAGACCCCTCTACAATATCAAGAACAATATCGGAAGATTGCCCAAGGAAAAGTTCTGTAACGGAAAGTGAGAATAAAGATCTGAATGGCTTGTTAATCACAAAATGGGCAGACTGTTGCAGTTCAGCCCAGACTGATGTGTCAGGCTGATGTGTATTCATTGCAATCTAATCATAGCCTCTGAACGAGCTGTAAAACTGACATCCTGTCAGTTCTGTGTCCATTAAAGATCCCTCTGGCACATGTCAATACAGATGCAACAAGAATCCCTTCTGTCAAATACTGAGCCTTTGCCAAATACGAAAATGTCCTATTTACTCCAAGCACAACTGCTGAGGGTTATTTTTTTTTAAATTTAAACCTGTCTTATTTTTTTACAAAATGTTTAGATAATGAATGACCTGTAAAATACACCGAGTTCTTAGACGTAATTTTGAAAAGGTGTGCATTTGCTACTGTTTCTTACAAAGTATTGTCTAACAAAAGAAGACAGATGGGAACACTGCTCAAAAAAAATCTGAATTACTCTTAAGATACAAAATGCTTTCTTTTGTGTGAATATTTCCTACCTTTTAAAATGGTCAAATTAAATGAATGAAATACTCTATGTTTCAAACCAGAAGGGTTAGGGCTTTGCAAGATCACTGACAAGATGAAGACCGTTCAGGGAGCCTGGCTGACTCTATTGTCTAAAACTGCCTGGTCAAGTCTTTAAGTTACCAGCTGTTCCACAATGAAATTACACAAATTGCTGAGCACCATAGAGCTGGGGTAGGTTGAGCTAAGATTTCCAAAATAATATAAAATCTTACATAGTAGAGGCCATGTGACTTCATTTGCGTCTTAGGCTCCTGTCTTCATGTTTCACTTTTGATTCTAAAGACAGAATTCTGAGAATTCTGAATACTTTTAACAGTGCCAGCTAAGTACAGTATTCTCTTTTCAAATGCAGTATACACACTATCGTTAAATCTTGAAATGTACAGTATCTGGTTGATCTTTGGAGGACTGATTCCAGAGGAGAAAAACCGTTTTTATAACTTTAAGACCAAGACTGCGCACAATATTCTAAACGAGTTCTTCTTTGTAACTATACAATTTCAGCTTAACATCCCCTCATTTAAATTCTACACTGAAATTCAACACATTCATCCTTACACTCCAATTGCCTTTTTATTGTTTCCCTACAATGTCTGGAAGATGAAAATAATGTCCATATAAACGCATAAGTCTTTTTCAAGCTCAGTGTTTTCCATCTTATATTCATATAAACATAGTTTATGTTTCCACTATCTGCATGTAACAATAATATTACATTTTCTGTTCAATTTTCTTTTCTTTTCTATACAGTTTCTTAAATCTCCTGTTTTTATATCATCTGCAGATTTGACGTGTTTGGTAATTAAACCTAAAAATAGATCATATAATATAATATATTATACAGTATTAAAACATAAATTAGGAATCATTTCACTAAATATATCATCCCACTCTGCAATGGGATTTAATTGTCCTCTTATCTGCAATGTTCTTGTCTGTAAACCACTTCTTAAACCTACCCAATACCAAATCTTCAGAAATTCTAAATGTACTGTACCATATCATGTGATCAGTTAATATGCTTTACTCTTATTGCTTGATTACAGAACAAGCTAGTTAAGCAAGTTAAGTAAGACCTGTCTTTTCCAAATCTGTATCAACTATGATCCTTTCATTTAGTTCATATTATTGTTTACTCAACCTTGCATGTACAGTAACAGCAGAAAACTATATTCTTGGTTTGTCACACTTTTTAAGGATCACCACTACTTAACAATGATTAGAAGAATAACACCAGATCATAAAGATCAGTTTTCTTAAGTACTTCTGGTAGCTGGAACAGGTCTGCATCTTAAATGCAATAGGAGATGCACATATTTGAATCACAATCTAGTTAATGGATACGAAGAAGGATGCAGATAAGGAGTTAATGTTAAGTCGAGTGACTTTTAATAGTTTTCTGAGGACACATTTATAATTGTGTAAAAAATAAGTGATCATGTTTCAGAAAAGCAACCATATACATTATAGTATGTTAATAGGCTCAAATGCATTTCCTACACTGACAAGATAGAAGAATGCAATCCTGGTCCAGAGAGCACGGTGTGGGGATCTGATTCACAAATTCAAAATTGTCAAAGGCATTGACATACTGTAGTCAATCCAATGGACTCTTTTCACTACCAACCATAAAACACAAAGCAGAAGACAAGTGCAAAATACAGTGAACTGCACTTATAACTGAAAGCAGGAAATACATCTTCCTCACAGGGTTGTGGGAATATGGAACAAGCTAGCCAGCCATGTCATTGAAGCTGATACTCTGGACTATTAAAAAAAAGGCCTGGATTAGATCCTTGGAGCTGCTCTACAACTGAATAAGCTAGATTGGCTGAAGAGCCTCCTATTGTTTGTTAGCTTTCTTATGTTTTGATGTATTGCTACCAGGGCCCTTTCTGTATCATTACATTTCTGCCATAATGCCATTTCACCCTGACATTGTCATCACTGACATCTAACGTTGAATGGAAAAGCAATTTATTCTCCCATGTGAAATTCAGAGGCAGGCATGCAGATGTAAGTGCTTGATATTGGAAAAATATACAGGAAAAACTAGCAGGTGGAACACTACAATAGCAGCAAAAACAGATACAGAACTGCACTGCAGCTGTTCACTTAAGAAGAGGCAAACAGACCAAACCTATCGGATAATTTAAGGGATAAATAATTTAATGAAATAATTCAGTGTATTTTTACTGTCTAGTGACTATTGCTTGGAAAACAACACACATTTTAAGGGCCAATCTGGGAAGTTTCATATCTGGGAATTTGCAGTTGTTGGCTGTTTCAAACTGGTGTTAAAAGACAATTTACTAGCAAGTCAAATTAGTGAAGCAAACAAAAAAAGTAAACATACAGTAGGTGATTGAATTTGTAGAGGATATAAGAAGTCACAGTACATGGGAGTTTAGAAGTGATAAAATAAAATGCATTACAACACAACCTGTACAAAATATTTACATACTGGATATACATTAATTTTGATGAGGCTATTTCTGTTTAAGTTATTCCCATCTTTTAGTTATTCTTAAAATGTTGCATATAACAACATACTTTAAATTTGGAATTTACTAAGGTCAAGTCAAGAACAAAAGCAGGTCAGATCAGTTCCTACAAATTATTTTTGCTTATGAATTTAATAATTGGGTGGCGTGGTTTTGCAGTGGCTAGAATCACTGCCTCGCAGAGTTGGAGACTATGGGTCAGCGTGGAATTGTGTTCGTCCTGTGTTTTCATGGGTTTCTTCCAGGTGCACTCACACCTGGACTTACTGGTAGGTTAATTGGCTTGTGGGATAACTGGCCCTGGTGTGAGTGTTTGTGTCTGTACTGTATGTACCCTGTGATGGGACACTCACTTCACTTCAGAGAATGTAACCCACCTGGCACCTACTGCTTGCCCCCATGACAGAATTGGATAAAATGGTCATAAAATTGGTGGATGCATTTTACAAATTATTTTGTACAACCCAGTCAGACTTGATAGCAGCCAAATCAAGAGTCATTTTACGAGTGTTACTGTAGCTTCAGGTCAAAACTATTAGAACTACTTGACAATGACTCATATCTTCTTGTCTCTTAGAGTTTTATTTCAAATAAATTGAAAGTGATTAAAACAAAAACCAGAAGGTCCTCTTTACCCTCAGCTCTTTTCCTCTTGCTACCTTCATGATTTTTAAATTCTCTCTTCTCTGTTTTTTTCATTTTCAATCCTACTAATAAATCTATATTATACTGTAGTTTTCATTGTTTAAATATGTCTAAATATTTAAATGTGTGCTAAATATTTAACCAGAATCTAAAAAATACAATTAGTACCGACAATATCTAAACAATATTGTGAAAAATGTTCAAAATATTCCTAGTTAAAAGACAAAAATCAGGGAGATTCAATAAATGTGAAGATGGAACTAAATACCTTGCAGCAAATGAAAAAGTATTACTTTCATTAGAAATTTAATATTTTTTAATGCAACTGTGACAGCATTATCTTCATATACTCCAGTTCTCATTTGTGCAGAATATTAAAAAATTAACATTAAAAAAATATTTTCCTTGTTTTTGCATGAAAATATCAGACTGACACATTAAACTACCATTACATCGTAACCACAGTTTAGATTACTGCAAAGCACAGAATATTCTTTTAAACAGGTCACAACATTTCTTACTTCAAGAATCATTTTAAGAAATGAAAAAAAAATGTGAAAAGCTTTATCTTAGAACACTGTGGCAATACCGCTAATTATTCTCACAAACAAAAAGAAAACTGCATCTAAAAATTCTTCCATTTTCGAGCCAGGAAGGTGAAAACTAACACCATTATATATAGCTGCTGGAATGAACTTCATCTCATTAGTTTCTTTACCTTTAGCTTTATGATCCCCTTTTAAATTGCACAGTTAAAGGAAAACCTTAGCAACAAAAATAAATGAACCTACAAATCCAAGCAGAAACGACTCATACTGTATTCAGCAAATTTTGATGGGCAGTTTATCCATCATGAAAATCCAGCATCATACAGTATGTTAAAGGCAGCCAGTATGTTGGATTTGTTGAGGCAGAGTATAGTCTTGTTCATACAGCATTTTAGGTGGTAGCAAGTCCACAAATGCTTAAAGCCATCATACTCACACCACAGTTAAAGCTTTAATTCAAAGGCATACTTGCTAGTCTCAGAATCGGAAATCATTTCTTATCACCAGGCTGGGACATGTTGGGCTGTAGCCACAACAATTAAGCAAGTAATATTTCTCCCAGTTGCTGATCTTTTGTGCTTTTTTTTCTTTTTGCTGTGGTTAACCCTGAGTTATTTATGCTCTTGGGTGAATATAATCCCATTTCATGCAGCATTTGTTCAAGAATAACTGTGCCACCTCAAAAAGTAAAGGGAACTAAGACATGCTGTGCCTGCAAAATGACATCTTTGTATGGTATACAATAGGAAATCTGCCTTTTCCATATTTATTGCCTCTCAACCAACCTCTGTATCTGAAAAAAAGCTGGTTTCTGAAAAGACATCAAAGAAAAAGCACTTGATTTTAAAACTCTTTTCTGCTTCTGCAGAAGCCTAAAATGATTTCACGGACAGACGTCAAAAGAAATATGTATTTACAACCAGCAATTTGCTATTGATACATGGGTGAAGATTACTTTCCGCACAAACCCGTTTATTAATTAAATTTCACTCTGCATAATGATTTTTCTTTGAGGGCACAAGACAAGGAAAGGATATTTTAATCTAAATAAATACATTAACATCATCTCCCCTGCCCTTAGAAAGCAGTACACAAGAGAAGCATTACCCACAGTATGTATGTTTTCAATTAAATCTCTGCATGCCCACATATATTGGTTTGCCCTTACAGTAATTTGCTTTTTTTAGATAAGTCTACAATTTCCTAGGCAACCCATTTCAATAATGTTTTTTTTATGCTGCATGAACAGGCTTAGTTAACACATAAAATCATGATGCTACATCCCATCCTTCTTCAATGTCTTGGATACCTCTACTTTCCATGGGCCATCTGTAAAATTGCTGTTTTGGTTGGTATCTCCTCCCACTTTCTTTCCTCTGGGTTTCAACTCAAATTAGTGGTGGCAACAGAAACCAGGACAGCCTTTTCCTTAAACCTTGCCTATTCAGGTCTTTCTGCATTACTGCCCATAAACGAATATCAACAGCACTGCATTTCCTTGACACCATTTCCTCCAGGGGTGGTACAGGTGTAGTGTCACTAGAACTTTTGCTGAACTCTTTGCTCTTTTATTTTTTTACACTTTAGAATGTACTGTATCACATGAAGTTTAAGCTTTTCATACAATTATATGAAAACAATGTATGACTACGTTTTGTTCCCCAGTTTCGTTGAGTATCAATCATTGTGTTCATGTCCTACATTAAGTTAATAGACAAATTAATAAAAGTAATTAAAAATGATCAAATAATGTTTTTATTTTATTTTATTGCTAGCTTAAAACTATGACCTCAGTAGAGTTTTTGAGCTGTGTTGCTGGAATATTATTCAAGGTCTCAAAGGCTTTCTGAAGAAAAAAAAAATAAGGTGGAGCCCTGTGTAATAGTAATATTGATCTGTAGTTGTTATATAGTACTCTGTCAATACTGCTTTGTCATAACCCTACCTTTGGGAATCGTAACTTGCTGGGAGTGTTGCAAGACAGAAGTCTTTGCAAGAAACATACTGTACTTTGATGTTTCATGATAGAAGATTAAAAATTGATTGGAGAAAGACTTGTGATAGAAATAATGGACTTTACAAATGTGTCATTGAATTTGTTGAAATGAACTATACTAGTGTAACTTGTTACCTGTTGTATGCTAACACATCAAAACCTACAGTAGTTTTCCTGTTACTTTGAGTAAATCTAAATTCCACCAACATTTAAACAGAAAATACTAAGCATGACACTTTCTTGTTTACCATAGGATTCTTGCAATGACATAATGGAATGGAAGGTTAATATTAATTACTGCAGTTTTGTGATTAGAGGGGAGATTGAAACTTTGATGCTGTGTCACTGGCTGTTCCAGTGTTATTTTATCCACCATGGAATGATCAAATAACAACACCAATATCTAACTTTCCATTTTCATTCTATTTACCCTGCTGAGGGTTCCCAAACAACAAAGTCACAAACCAGCAAATCTTCCTTTTTTCCCCCAGAATATGCCTGACTATCTATGAACCCCATTTAAAATATTACAGTATGTTCTAAAATGTGGATAAAACAATCTATTTAGCAAGACAGATTGGTATAATTGGCAGTTCAGGGATACAGTAGCATTACAATAACTTAAGAATTAAAAAAATGTAAAGATCTGATAGTAGAGATGATAGAATAAAAACTTCAAACCTCCCCACATGACAATTTCAAACACCTGATCATGTGATGGCAGTCCTGCTTGTAACAAAATGTGTACTAGTGAGTAGTGAACTTGCGGCCTTTTTTTTTACCTTGGCCAGTAACTAGTATATCACAGACAGGAGTTCTCATTCATTGTAACTTACAGTGTAAGACAAAAAGTCTCTGTTGTTTAAAATCTTTTTATAACCCTTTTGAGGGGTGGGTTCTCAAAGTCATATTGCCAGCTATGCATCAGCATCCTACTGTACATACTGTATCTGCGTTGCGATGAACTGCCTTCATGATTAACACATTACAGTACAGTACCTAAGCTCCAAGGGCGGGTGTTTTTATTTATCTACCATTTGAAGACATGCCATATGCCTATTTAGGACTGTGCTTCTGAAAATTTAACATCTATCCTTTCATTGCTGATATATGGCTGAGCCTCGCCTGTCGTTGTCATTGGAGAAGAATCTCTATTTTATAAGTACCTGGCTGGGGGAAGAAAACATTGAATTAATCCACTAAAAGCCTTTTAGCAATATTGCCTTACAGCAGAAGGCCTGGCTCAGACTATCTACCATCATTTAATTTCTCCAGAAATTTAATTTAGTCCAAGAGCTATTCATTTTGTGAATGAATGCTTTTGAACCCCCCCTCTTCTCAATGTCCTCGTACTCCCCCCACCCTTCTTCCATGTCCCTCTTCATTGCAGGCTGCTGCATTGTGGCTAGGATTTGCTGAGTCATTTTGCCTTCTTATTGGCAGCACATTTCTTAGAAGGACAACGTTCCACCTTTCCATTTTTTATTTGATTACCCGTAATTTCTTTAAGGAATTACTCATCTCCGTTCTGTATATGAAGAAAAAGGGCTGAACAGGAGATTAATGTTTGCAGTGCAAAGTGAAAGAATTCATCTATTTTCCCTTGCTTTGACTTTAACTATGCTTGACAATGTCTGGCACTCATTCTCCAATGGAGAAAAACAGCTAGTCCAGGCAATAACTTTGTGTGTTCATTACCTACAGTAGTAATGTGGTGCATCTCCTATGCTTGTAAACACTCAACATCCAGAGTGCCATACAAGAATCAGTCAGAATTAATCTCTTACTCCAAAGGAATGACAAAACAGGTTATAAGAGGTGGGGTGTCCTCTGCAGAGCAGTCAGCTTTCTTATTTCTCAGAGACAGTAACATTTGAATACACAAGAGCAAAACATTTTATGGCAAACATAAAAACAAAGAAAGGAAATTTTGAAAATACATCAGTTAAGATGAGAAAGGAAAAATCCCAAATATCCAAGAATCCTTTTTAGGATAATGTGCTTGGTTGTTGGGCAGATACTGTACTTTGAAAGACAAACAAAAATGCTTAAAAATATGATTTCATTTTAAGAAATAGTGGGCATATTGTTTTTGAGCTTGGGCTCAGATTCCGGTTAGGATTCCCAGAAGATGGGATTTCAGCAAGATTTAAAGCTATTGCCCTTAGTTTCAAACTGGAACACTAGTTCATAATTCCTAATGTCTGCACCAACCCAGGGCGGATACATTGTCTATCAGTGTGTGAACTTAATCCTTCTGCAAACCAGTTTTGCCTTTCCACAACAGATGCATCGTGCGTTATTTTAAGAGCCCTGACCTTTCTCAACCCGTGTGTTTCATAATCCCCACTTCAAAAGCCACCCCCCTTTGGCACCCCACACCGCCACCCTGTCTCTCTGCCACACTGCCCCAGAGATCAAAGCACCTGCCTGGCTACAGAGCTGCCAGACGACCTAGCAGGGGAATCCGGCTGCTTTGATTTCAACGTGTTTACAAGTCACTATGGGCTTCAGTGTAATTTTCTGCCATCCCCTCCTCCCCCAGAAAAGCATTAGAAAACACGTCCTAACCGTCTCCTACCTGGGCATGTGATTCTCACAGCCTATAACAGTCAATTCAGTGAGAGCTAAAAAAATAGAAGAGGACCTTTGATCCCCTGTCCTTAGCATCTCTTTAATAAGCAGACCGTCTCCTGACAACAAGGCATCACAGGGATCACAGATGGCTCTCTGCCTTCACCAGGGCCCTGCTGAAGTGATAGTAAAATTATTTCCCTTCATAGAAGTAAAAAATGCATAACTTATTACTGACCACTTAAACACCTTTATTAAATTTTCAATAACAGTTGGTGGTGTGTGAAAAAAAAAGAAATAAATGTTCAACACTATACAGTATATTAGCTATTAAAGAAACAAGTAGAGGCTAATTCCATGGTAAAAGGAAAGAAAGAGGATGTTTGTGATGAGAGTAAAGGTGTTTGGGTAGCTGGGGTTAATACATATATATATATCGGCCAGTGAATATATTATAGTATAAGTACAATACATAAACAGGTAAAGTATGTCAGAACATCCAGTAATTCCATCCTGACTTACTTGTCAACATTTTAAGAGATCCCAGTCAACATGTGGTTGGCTTCACAATCATGGGATGGA
The DNA here is from genome assembly GCF_040954835.1 of Lepisosteus oculatus. NCBI lineage: Eukaryota > Metazoa > Chordata > Actinopteri > Semionotiformes > Lepisosteidae > Lepisosteus > Lepisosteus oculatus. Next base: position 917,189 of record NC_090724.1, on the reverse strand, counting down.
CAATGATTGTCTCCCTGGTCATAATATACTGTAGCACAGACCATGATCCCACTGAAAACTGATGGACCTGGCAGAATTCGCAGTTCATTTCCACACAACTTTACTCTTGTCACAGACTAGACTCGAGGAGACTCCATTTGAAGAATGCAATAGGATCCATCTGCAAGTGTTTCAAACTCCTGTGGGATATCGAATGCACCCAGTTGAAGCAGCCCCCAACATTATTCACTATAGTTGACTAATTATGTAGTGAATAAGTGTTCTTTCTTAATGTATTTTTTCTTAATCTAATCTAAAAGAAGGTCCTGTTTCTTTATTTGGAGCAAAACATTTTCACACCTGTTATTTGCAAGGGTGCCTTTTTCTCTATGACTATAGGTAAAATGACCAGGCTCCAATCTGTGCATGACCTGCTCTGATCCTTACATGAACAGAATTAGAATGAAATCTAATCAGCTGGCTACACTAAACCAAATCACCACAGCAAAATCCTCTCAATTGTGAATAGAGATAGTTAATCAGGTTCACATTCACACAAGATTGTTTTACACTGAGATCAATTGCCCACACACCATGAAGCAAATCCTTCATGTTCCCTATATTATTTTAGCAAGCAGGAGATCGATGGATTACTTCTCTAAAAATTGTTGATGATGAAGATTGAAGAAATTTAAGTCCCCCAAAACAGCATGGTATGAGGTTTATGATGTATTACATTGTAAATGTAGCTCAATGTCCAAACAGTACTGTATATTACACATTATACAGTATGCACAGTGTATATATATTTGTGATGAATCTGTTTAAAACAAAGCAGGCAGTACCATAATCTCCCATGTTAATAATGTGATGTTTTAGTAAAAGTTTCAGCTTTGTAATTCATTAACCACGTGGCCCAATAAAAAATAAATACAAGAGAATAGTTAAATATTACAGCAAATTATCATATCTCAGACTGCTGCAAAAGGTAAAGATCACATCCTTTATTTCAAATAGGGCAGAAGAAGTTGTTGTTTTGGAAAGAAGCTGTCACACACTGATGCCTCTGTGTTCTTAATTGCTGGTGGATGCTCCATATTCTCTGATTTATAATAAATGATTTATACAGAACAAACAGAATCTCTAAAAGTACAGAAATCATAAAAGTACAGTTTTGAAAGGCAGAAGTAAAATTTAAGAGAAAGTTCAATGTAAGACACTAGTGGCATTAGGAGGCAGTCCTCTACACATAGAGGTGTGAGAACAAACCACCAAAGCCAGGCTATTAAAGTACTGTAGGTCTTTTAAGACAATGGCTGAGATTCTTGGATCAATAGAGCCCTAGCAACCAAACAATACAGCTGGCAGATTCTCACCCTTCATTTCAAGTGTGCATCAGAATTGCAGAAAAAGATTACATTAGGTTATGTAAAAAAGAATAATTAATACAACAAGATGTTTTGGTTTTTAACATTTAAAAAGGAAGCAAATACAGTATAAGTTTAGAGGACATATTCAATCCCCATCATACGATTGTCTGAGGAACAGCCCATTTGTTAAAAAGCTCCAGTGAATTAGTGTTTATCACAAGATCTACAGGTTTGTTCCACATTTCAACACTCTAACAAATCTAATCCTTAGACCTGAAGATACTGTAATTCCTTGCAATTTCTGGCTAAACTCTTTTGTCTCTGATACATTTATCTCTTTAGTGGACAAAAGTGACACCTTTGTACAAAATCACTGGAAAACGAAGATATAAAATGAGAACAGCTGCAAATGACCTCAAGATTAATTAAAAAAGAGGTTTAGTGGTCTCTACTAGTCTATGTTGGCAATTGTAAGATAAAATACCTGTATCAATCACATTCATGATTTAAAAGCACTGAAAAATCATTAGCCATGTGATAAGGTTTCAAACGGAACAAAAAAAGAAGAGTTGAGGAGTTGAGTACATACAGCATCTTGCGCCTTGATGAAGTAGACTTCAGTTGGTCTTGCGGCGCACTTGAATAAACAAGTTAAATTAAAATGCTTCCCATAAACAAATCCTCCAGTGTGCTTTTAAAATACAGTTTCTCCATAGAAATAGCTGCAAGCCCACTGGAATATTATAAAAGCCAAAATTGTGCACTGCTGGACTATGAAATGGCAATTAACATTGCATTGTTCATAAACTTTTTTACATACTGATAAATTGCTTTCTACAAAGGAAACTGTTTGTACTGTAGTTCTCCCTTGATCAAAACCAGTAAACGGTAGCATAATGAAGCTTCTTTCCCTACTCTTCAAGCTTTAATTAATTTGGAATTAAAATGTCTTATTCTCTCTCTGTGATCAATCAATTGTTTAGTTATAAGTTTTTATTTCCCAAATGATAACTGAACAAATATGAAACCTACACCAGAACAGGTAGAAGACTCAAGAGTGCGGTCAAAAACAGACTGCTGGATTTGGCCTTGTTGGGCCACAGGCTGAACATGAATGAGTCAGGGCGGTCATTGTTGAAGCAACCAGCCAGTAGAGGCTGTTTACAGCCTCTATCTGAAAATAGCCTCATTGGGTGGTGATTAGATACCTGATGAAGGATTTAGTTTCATTCATGCATGGGGGTCAATTAATACTTGGTATACAGAGGGTTTGTAGTGTTGTTATAGTTGGGTTATTTTAATAGAAAGATAAGTGTATTTGTGTTCATATTGTCATGAATAAAGACTTCAGCTGCGATTTCTGAGTCACTGTGAGTTTATAAATGAGCTCATTAGTTATCTAGTGCTCAAGTCTGCAAAAATATATGCTTGTTTTTTGCTTTAATGAGCAAAAATACGGTATCATTATGCTAACATGTTATGCTCAAATAAAAGATGTAATTTACAGATATTTTTTATCTCTACACATAAATGTATATTTGCATAGTATATACTGCTTATGTTGGGTGGAATATATGCTCTGAGGTACCACGAGTTATGAAGGTACAGTATATGAAACCATTACTAATACACAGCATCACCTAGTCTTCAACCTTGCATATAGTTGAATTCCATATACAGTATAATAATATATAAACAGCATTTTTTGCATTTCATTATAACTTAGTGCAGTTTGAAAGGATACTAGATCAAGAATATATGAACAACAGCCCAGATTAGATTTTTAAATAACTATTTGCAAAAGGCACAGAAGCAACACTTACAGACTCCAGTTCACAGTCGTACTGTATATATCACTATTATTCACACCAAGAATCTGAAGTTTTAGAGGAAGCTAAAGGATTTCTAACCAAGGTCACAGCAGGAAATAAGCACAACTGTAGAACAGCTCACAAGGAGACAAATTGGCACCAATCAGAAACAGGGATTTAGAGAAACAAATATCACATTGGATATGATAAAGGTAAGAGGATTATGGGAAAGCCAGAGACAACAGATGTGTCTTAGTTTATTCACTTTAGACCAGAACAGAGTGAGAGCAGTGGCCTCCCTAAAAGTAACTTGACAATAGTGAGTTGGCTAAACAAAATAAGAGACTCCCTGCTCTTTAAGTTAACTTTGTCTTTTCCCCTCATGCTCCCAGGAGTACACACACAGACTTATCCTCTGAAACTACACACACTACAGGAGCTTAAGGCATTGAAAAAAGGACTGATGTAGCTCCCACTACTGCTGGGAGTCACTGTTGCGCTGAAGGAAAACTGGCTATTATCCAACTTGCTGAACCCCGGCAGCTCTTGGCCAGTTGTGAGCATCTGCTTAGGAAATCCTGTCTGCAGCTGGTTAGTTACAAGCAGCAATTGCTGAGCTAGAGGTCATGGAAATGAACCTTTTGAAGTGTCCAGGTGCTCAGTGCTCAAAAAATGTTTGTTTTTTTTATTTCTGGCAAGACAGATTAACATTTAAAAGTTAGTTTATTTTAAAGTGCATAGTGTTCAACTTATTGTTCAATTTCCTCCAACATCCTGCAAGTGCTTGTACAGCAGTACATTTTTGATTGAGAACACTGCCTTGGTTTAACCTTGGGAGACTGAGCATTGCACATACAGCACTGCTATAAGATGCATAGTGTGTTTGATCCAGTTGAGAAAGTAAACCTATCTTTGGGTTTCACGGGTTTAAGGATAAAATTGATTTTACATTTTAGAGGAGCAACAAATAAGTATCTGTAACTGTCAAATGAATGACTGACTAAATTCAAGCTTGTGCCCATTTGTCTCCACCATGAACAATCAAAGAAACTTTGAAGGCTAAAGGCCTCCAAAAATATCAGAGTTGAATGAAGAAATGTACAGTGCAGAAACGTGGTGAGTCTATTTGTTTCAGAACTATGACTTCAAGAACAGAAACAATATGATAAGTTAAATATTACTATTAATAAAAGGCATGATATGCAACAAGTCTGTGATTTATCATGATCTTTTTATAAGCTCTCTACTGTCTTAAAATAATATGGTATTAAATAAAAGGCTTATTTAAAATAATAAACTAGTTTCATTATGAAAAATAGCTTTATTCAAAGGTTCTTACATAGAGGAACATGGTTACTAAAAAGAATATTCTTTAATTTTTTTTTCTCTTTCCTTTGATTGATAGTAGTTAAAATATTCCATACATTTCTTCCATATGTTTCCTTTAAAAAGTGCAGCTTCTACAGGATGTCAAGGTGTCTTGTACTAACGTCTTGCAACTCTGTGTTTAGAAAAGATTTCTTATGGCACCTGGTACAAAATGCATAAAGTACTGTATATTCCCTATATATCCTTATGTTTTCGGTAGCATAGCTGAGCTTCAAATAATCAGTTAAGGTGGTTTTTCCAGTACCAGTCTGGATTTTGAATACCAGATTTTTTAAATTATCTCCTCATTGCAAGCTTGTGGAGTGAAGCTGAGGATAGTGGGGCACTTCAAATGTCAAACAGTCTGTCTCCCACAAATTAATGAAAGCTGCTAACTCTTAAAATGCAATTGTGGAAACGAGAGCTCATTTAGAAGTACAATTCAAATCATTCTGATTAATTTATCCTTGTTGCTCCTGGTCATCTGAAGCAAAAATGTGGGAATGCATTAAAGCCTTTCAGAGGTACTTCCCTGCTTTGGAAAATAGCCAGGGTGCTAAGCTAACCACTTGAGGGACCTTACTGTAAAGCAATGCCATCACTCTTCAATCCATTTGTTTCCAGAAAACATTCTTTATTGACTCATATCAGCGATACATTCTAATGCAAAGTGCTCCACTGTGATAGGTTAATGAAAGGTCACAGGCTTAGGATAAATGAGTGATCACTTCAAATGGCTCAATCAAAATTTATAATACTCTCAAATATCCACTTGTTTTAAAAGCACTTTCTCATTCAGCTTTTTTGTTTACTGCCTATGCCTGAGTTGTTGTTGTTTTTTTTACTGTGAATGCTAATACTGCAAATGCAACTATAAAGTATCTTATTTTACTTGCTCACAGGAACTTAAGAAAAACAGCCAGCAGCTACTGTATATCACCCTGCAATTCACAACTGACAGCCCACTGAAGCTCAGCATGAGGATGGGAGACCTAAGGGTGCTGATGGAAGAGGTCGGAGTGGGACCAGAAGGGGGCGCTCACGCTGCAGTCTGTGTGGGTCTCAATACCCCAGTATAGTCATGATACTATGCTGTAAAAAATGCACTGTCCTTCAATTGAGATATAATACAGAGGTCCTGATTCTCTGTGGTCATTTAAAGTCCCAGGGCATTTTCAAAAGAGCAGGGGTGTTATGCAGTGTCCTGGTCAAATTTCCCCATGTCCTTTACTGATCATGGCCTCGTAATTATCCCCATCTATGAATTGGCATCATTACTCTGTTCTCCTCCCCATTGATAGCTGTTCTATGGTGAGCATACTAGCGCACTATGGATGCCTTCACATCATACAGGTGGGTGGGTTGAAAATAAATAGGTAGTTTAGCAGATGGTTTAATACATGGTGGCGTACCGTAACTATTGGAAACCATTATGAACACTAAATCAAAAATAGCTTTTGCAGAGTAAAATGCAGTACTATTTACAGATCTCTCATATAGGAGCTTGGATGTCTTGTGAAGAGCAGTAATTTGCTCAATGCAATATGCAGGGACAGATCCTATGCTGTAACCAGGAACACCCCTCTGCAGTAACAATAATCAAGCCAGGCTGGTTGAAAAAAATCAGTACATTACCTCTAATCTCAAATGCAGTGAATATGTTTTCAGATCATGTTTGAGATGTTGAAAGACATTGCTGCACACATTAATTCACTGGAGAGAGACTCAACAAGTTCTTGTCATCTTTTGGACTGAGTGCATTCATTACTAAATTTCACCTCTTGTCACACTGAGGGAAGCTATCATATTTATGGTGTGCTAGCAGGTTATGAAGATGAAATATCAAAAATAAGCTCTTTGTTTTGAGGGAGCTAAAGAGTTGGTTATTGCATTTTTAGTGCACTGTTCTATGGGCAGTGCTCATATCCCTGAACACCGGCCATTAGTGACCACTATCAAGCATTCCATTGTGGATAATGTTACATCTCCTTGTTCTGTCTTACGGTCTCAGTCTTGGTTTTCAGGACTCCAGTGTTCAGCCTCCTATTCTCCCAATAGACACTTTCTTACGTATGGTTTTTAAAATACAGGTAATTTAATTATCAATTGACTCAGTTCTTGATTTGACAGGTTTCCTGTTTCAGATGAATTGTTGCCAATAAGTGTCACAAAAAAAAACTGTGTGCATCCTGTCCTCTGCTTGTTTATTGAAGAGTTGCTACCCTGAAAACATAAAGCTACAAAGGAAGTTGAAGCCAGTTGCGCCACCATGTACATTTGGTTACAAGCAGCTTATTGATTCAGGGGTCTCATCCACTCATTTCTTGGAAGTTCCCAGAGAATCAGCTTCAACACCAATGTGGCAACACATTAAACACTAATCTCTGTGTAAAAATACCTCCTGGTCTCAGTCTTAATTGCATTTCTAAGTAGCTTTCAGTTGTGCTGTCATACTCTTGTTTATGGTGAGAATAAAGTAATGTTTTGGGTTGTCTTTCTTGATGCGTTTCAGGATTTGGATTAATAATGTTCTTGACAAAGTCCACAAGTATACAGTACTTTCTTAACTAGTACAGTACATTAATATTTCTTCTTTTGATTTCAAATCTTTAGCTGTCTAAAATGTGTTAAAGGCAACAGTTAATAACAAAAAAATGGGAATCACATTATATCATATACTATACTTCTATAATTAAACAAGATATTATTAAGTACAGTATATAGTTCAATTAAAAGTATCAACTTGCTAAAGTAATTCAGATCTCAAGCAGGAAGAAAAAGCATTGATACTTTATTGTTGTAGTAACCCGTGAGCAATAGGTTGTGTATTAGAACTTTATAAAAGGAAAATGAGATTGCAGTTTTCTTTTTAATTTCTTTTCTCACAGGGATCAAACTACAGATTCAGATGGTATTGATACAGTACTAAGATCCAACTTAGTATCCAGGAAACCTTCACCCAGATTGTGCCCATCTTTTTAATCTATGTTGCCATTACATAAATTATAGGTAAATCTCAAAAGAGACAGAGTATCGATATTCAGTGAACTATCTGGAAAATTGACTAACATACTGTAGAATAAATACATCTTGAAGCTATAACATTAGATCTGAAAATCCCTCATATTGAATATTGAATATAGAGGCAACCTTTAGATGCAATGATACAGAAAAGACAGAAATTCTGCCCTGGAAGTCTGGATTGATAAGGATCAACCAATCTATATGATAAGATTGATAAAAAGTCACTGTCAGCATTTTGGAGTGTTTTCAGAAACACATTGGCAAATATATAAAAAAATGAAACTGCTTTGCATGACTGCTCATGGAGGGAATTAATTTAGTATTGATGAGAAGGCTTGCTGGCAATACAGCACTAGTCTTTGTGTAGGGGAAAACATACAGTAAGTACTGTATAATGATCCTGGAAATGTGGTGGTGCAACAGGATAACTCATAAAAAACTCCTGATGCCAGCAAAAAAAAAACCTTCCATGCTTTCATGATAAAGACCATTGAAGTTTATTACAAAGGTCTTTAGAAATTTCCACAGAAAGGGACATGTTAGAATCATCTTTGTGGGAAAAGTAAAGTATTCCAAAGGGAGTCCTGCTGAATTTTCAGGTTGTGAACCATAAAGATCCTGCAGACACTCTGCCTATGGCCTGCAGGATTTTTATAGGCAATAAAAAACATTCCATTCTGTCCTTGAGTGAATCTTACTGTATTTTATTAGTGTTTGATCTCTTAACAACAATTGTCAATAAAATATGACATTCCACAGAAAAATTAAATATATTTAACAAATAAGAATGACTATCTACTGTGCTTGTCTTTCACATCATGAATACTGTATGTAATGTTGTGCAAAGTTACTTTTAAAAATATTACTTTCCACAGTAACACAATGCTTACTGTGAAAATGTTATCAAATTATATTGTTCAAAACTGTGAATGTGAATGTGCTTGTGCTATGCATGTGTAAAACCAGTTAAGGTTTTATTTTTATAATCTTAGATAAATTGGTTGAAAATCTCATTTACAGTGACAACCTGGTGAGTAACAATTTACTCAGCTAGCCTTAATGACCTGAGAGAAATACCTGTATTTTTCTCAGGTGTACAGAATCAACATCCCATCCTGGGTTGACCCCAAATGCATATCCAGAGCCCTAACCATTCCTCAACATTTTTCCCTAATTGTAGGGAAGAAAGGCACCAGAGCCAGTCTTTGCATTGACAAATAATGGGGTGGGTGCCTTTCTTTATTGGGATGAAACAAGGACAGAACCCCAGACCTAAGTAAAATTCAAAATAGTCAAAACAATCATGACACATCAATGTCACAGGACCAAGAAAGTACAGCTTATTAGCATAATATTTTTCTAAACGTGTCTAAAGTTTAAATCTCAATAAATATTTCTTTGCATGTGTTTTTTAAATGTAAAGTATTAGAGGCAGAGAGTGGAATTACTCTGAACAAGCTGAAAAAAGTGCAACAAGCCAGCAAAATACAAGTAACAAGGCAGTGCAGTGAGGGATACAAGGTTATGGAAAATGTAACAGGCTGGATTTTTTTAAGTGAAGTCTTAAAGCACAACGAGGAAGATGGTTTACAGAGAGCACTTTAACAATGAGCAGAAAAAGGCACTTAGAAGTAACATTTTCAGATATCATAATGTTTACTGTAAAGGCAAAAAGTGAAGAGACAGCTAAAATGATGAGATCTGTGTGAAATTTCAATGTCATACCGGAGAACGTGGGGCCCCTGTAACTTGATTATATAAGTACAATAGAGTATCTTACTTGATCCTGCAATCATTCCTGATCAATTTTCCATATTGATGCTAATCCTGCCTTCTCCTGCTCTTGCATTTCTTTTTTGAAGGTCACTTACATTTCAACTTGTCACCTGGAGTCAACCTTTGGTTGCTCCTGACAGGATGTGAATCAGAGGTGGTATGACTGGAGGCTACCTGCCCCTGATTCCCTTCTACAGTTTGTCATACTGACTCAAGTTTCACAAATAAAAACTGCCTGGAGGTATATAACTTTGTCAGAGCGTTCCTTAATTAAGTGGTTTTTGTGAGGTTGGCGAGAAGCAGCACCATAAAATGGATTATTATTTTGTTTTTTACCTTTCTACTGGAAGGATGCACTGTCTGACCACTTTCATAAATATATCTGCCATATTGCATTTGGCAAAGCTGCAGGAAAGAGGCATAAATTAGATTGATTGCATGATAGGACATTGCAATAAATACTGCAGCACGTACCGAACCTGTGGGAACAGGAAATCTACAAAGAGTCTGTAAGAAGTATGGCAAGGCAAAGAGGTACTGTAGCAGTTGTTGCAGTTTTGTAAGTAAATTAATAATGTGGGTGAGTTTTGTTTGGAACAGCTACAAACATGGGCAAGGTCAGTTCTGTCACAAGACATTGGTCAGAGTTGTATTAGTAATGACAAAATCAATGCAGCAGTCATTCGGATGATCTTGAAGGATGTGTTTGCCATCACAATGCTCTGTATTCATTTCAGTGTACTGTGAGAAATATGAATGATGATTGAGTAAATCCTCAAAGGTGCAGTAGTTGGATCTATGTGCATTCTGTAGTTTTTTCTAGATTATGTGCTTGAAATGGGAGGGTAACAGGTGAAGGATGGAGTCAAGAAGCTTTGCATTTGTGTGTAGTCACACTTTTTCTTCACCTCTCCGCTGAGCTGCCTAGCTTTATTGTTAAAATCAGGAATGTGCAAATCCCATGAATACTTTGTGTAAGGGGCGAATCAGCCTTTTTCAGCAGAGGCAATACTGTAAGTGGTATATCACTCTTATCAGTTTTTTTTATTATTATTCATCCTCTTTGACTGGAGGTTTCCAGGTGGTTAGTCCCTGAATCTTAACATCCATATCCTTCATTCCAGCTCAATGTGATTTTACTCATGGAATTTAAAAGATGTTTTTAATGTCAAGACTGGCAAAACCCCAGACTTGCAGTTATTCAAGGGTGGATCCAAAAGTAGTGCCCTTTTTCAGAAAAAAATATAATACAATTTTAGTTACACACTTAATCTGTTTTGTTTTTCTTGTACCTATATACAGGTAGATAGTACGTACACTATATAATTCCAGAATAATTTGGGTGACTAATGTCCATTATTTGCAACGCAGGCACTTGGATAGCCAAAGAGTTTTCTGCTTAGCAGCATGCCTAGGGTCTCCTCCCAATCTTGAGCCTGCCCAACCCCTGTGGATCTCTGACTGGCTGCTGGAATCCCGGTCACAGCCGTCTAACAAAATCCAGAGGAAACTGCAATACCTGGACATTAGGGTAGAATCTTCTGGGGTAGTACAAAGAGGATCTGTAAAAATGTCTCACAGCCACTTGCACTAGAACCAATCAACCCAGTTGGGTTAACAGGCCTCTTCTCATGAGTAACCTTTCTTCTTTTCTCATGTTCTGAAAGCCTCAGCAGGAACCAAAAAAATAGAAACAGGAGTTCACTTAGGTTGAATAGTGGTACTACAGTATGTGGACTTTTGTTGCATATGTATCCAAAACTCTGGAGTGCATACAACACTCAGCAGTATATCACTTTACAATGTTTTGGGACCACCAGTAGTAAAGTAAGTACCCCATGTAATGGTGCTGTGTGTGTAAGAGCCGCTGTGGCAGAACAGAAGTGGTGCAATGTGGGTGGACAGCAATGATGCAAGAGCACACAGGCACTGTGCTGAGCACAGCAGGGAGAGAAATGGAACTGGTGAGAGAAATCTCAGTGGGGAAGTGGAAAACTCACCACAAGCTGAAAAGCAAATCATTTCTCCTTCTCATTTGAGACCCCCATGCCAAATGGAAATCTGCAAACACCTGGCAATAGGTTCTATACTGAATTGTGGTTTCTTCTCTGAAAATCTACATCTACACAAAGGCACAGACAACCGCAGTCCAATAGTTAATGGATGAAAGAGTTAAAACGTTTTAACAACAGAAGACAGAGACTGAAGAGGAATTGTAAATAGCTATTCCTGAAAGGGGTAGTGGTCTTCAGGTATTACTTTAAACTTGATCGATATACATGGGTACATGTCACTTAATACTGTTTATTACATACTGTAGATGGTTATAAAACTCAATACTGTAAGATACTCCATGGCCGGTCAAGGGCTCTGCTATTGTTCCTACCAATTGTTATAATGTGAAATCCAAGAAAGAATCAAATAAATAAAGTAAACAATATACAGTCTTCAGAAAATATAATCTTATTTTTTAATATCTGACTACTTGCAGTGCAGGTGCAGGTGAAGTGTTGACCCCTATAGGATACAGTACTCTTTATGAACAATACCCACTTCTATTTCTAGCAGAATAGCAATATTCTCCTCTCCCCCTGCATACTGTGTTGGCATAAACTACCATCTTTTCTACATTATTTATTTATATCTCTCACAGGCTTCCGAATTAGCACTGGCTGACTTTTATTTAACATCACAGTTACTGATGCATATTGCACTGCTCCCAGCTAAATATGTGAAATTATCTGTCAAAGCAGACTGAGCTGTATAAAATTATACTAAATCACATCTTTGAAAGGAGATGGGTGTGACAGCTAACATTAGCTGCAGACAATCAGTCAGTGACAATTGTTTCTTCTATTGAAGAGCTGCAGACCGAAACAAGGACCATTTAATAAGATTTGAATAAATTGAAAGATAACCATGTTATTTCTCAGCCATTTGCTTGAGTCCAAAAATAGTAAGCCTCCAACCTATTTTTGTTATTACTCAGTGTTGCCCATTGTAAAACTGTGTATGCAATTTGATGACATCTACAGTAGCAATACAATAACATACAGTGATACTGATATCAACAATAAAACAGGATTGTTTTCATAGGTATTTTAGCCTATGGAATAAACCACTAAAAAAAAAGAAGAAAAAGAACCTTGTTAGATTTTCTGTTCTGAGGTTCATGTCCCCCCCCTCCCCTTATTTCTTAACAGCATTAATTGGATCTACATATGTTCTGTAGTTATTTCTAGACTGTGTTTGAAAGGCAACGGTAACAGGTGAAGGATGGAGTTAAGGAGCTTTGCGTTTGTCTATAGTCACTATTTCTTCACCTCTTCACTGAGCTGCCTATCTGTATTGTCAAATTCAGGACAGGACAGGATCTGCTCTTTTCAGCAGAGGCATGTAAGTCTTTCTTCATTATTTATACTCTAACTGGAAGTTTACTTTGTCCCTGAACATTGAAATCCATAACCTTTATTCAAACACTCAGGAATTTTACTTATGTCTTTAATATTAGGGCTGGCATGACCCCAGACTTCCAGCTATTCAAGAAACGATCTAAATACATTGCCTTTAAGCAGAGCAAAACCTTTTCTTATAATTAAATGTGTTATTTTTTATGTGTTTTCCATGTAGCTATTCAAGCAACAAGTTCTTAAAAGCACTTAAAAATACTAATGTAGCATCACAGCATTTCATAAAACTGCAGAAGTGTTTCCACAATGTTTTCTCAAAATAGCAATTTCTTGTTTTAGTTGCACCCATATGGTTACGTCAGAAACTTGAGTAAATTAAACTGTTTGAGATCTAACAGTCTTTTTCAGGTAGACAATTCTAATTTCAGCTGGTGATGTTTAGAATTATAATTGGAATGACACAAGTGTACAGTAGATCAAACTAAGTCCATTACATAAAAAATAGCTAAAATCGAAAGCTATCAGCACAGCACAAATACTGCAAGAAAACTGTACTGCGTACACCCCTTCTTCAGCAAAATGAAGGAGAAAATCCTGTATACTGTATTAGATAAAACATGACTGAGGAGTCTTTAGTCAAGTAAGCAATAAAGAAGACCTACAGTAACAACCAATGCACTGAAACAAACACTTCTGTCATCACAGGGTGCTAATTTCAAAGATTCTAAAAGCCTGATAAATATTTTTTAATCTGTTCACAGGGGAAGAGACAGCAGCACAGTGAGTAAGCCACTACTGTTGCACCTTCAGTGAGGTACTTTAACTCAGATGCTCCAGCCCACCCAGGTTTATAATGGGGATGACAAGTATTCTTGGGAGGAAACCCCTGGGAAGGACTGGTATTTTATTCAGAAGGAGAGTCATGTGTTCCCTAGTCCACTTAATAGTTCATCTGCTGTAGGAGGAGTTCTGTAATAAACTTATTTACCTAGTCAGAGTAGTACGATTATAATTTAAGTAATCTTTTAACATACTTTCTAGCTTTGTTTTCAAGCAGCCAGCAAAAATAGCAATTTTCTACCCCATGCCTGTAAACTGGGTTGCAACTTATTTGAATTCCTGTAGTGGCCTTATTGTATGTTCTGTATTGTTTGATTGGACATATTAACCACCTACGGAGTATAGGGTAAAAACCTTTTTATTAAATCAGCCATACTTTATTAATTCAATAAAACAGCATTACATAAAGTTGAGACGTACAAGTGAAAAAGCAGCCACAATACGAAATAAACAACAATATATTAAAAATGGAATGGCAAAAACAGATGCCATGTAACAGGACAAAATGTGGATAAACCAGGGTTAAGTTACATTTAAGATTTTGCTCAGCTGCTTGAGAGTTGTTGTTTCTTGCGTGTTGGCATCCATTTACAATGTATCCACATTTAATGGAGGGGTCTTTCTGTAATTAGGCTGTTTCATGTTAACTATAGTTTTGTTATAAATAGTAATGGTGCTGATAATTATGATTATTATAATTATGGTTTTTGTAATGAATTACAAAAAATACACAGAGAACATGATTTTAAAAACTACAAAACAGAAAAATATACAATTTTGAAAGATGAAACACAGCATATGTTCAGGAATTATATTAAGTGTTCTGTATATTCAAAAAGAGTAATGTGTGGGTAATCGAAAATGGTACGTTAAAATGGAATTCCTATTATGGTAGTGTAATTCAGCTTTAAATGCTTCAGAATCAGTCTTAATTGCATGCAAATTGCAATGTAATTACAAGCAATTAATGTAATCCACGCTTTATGTGCTTGTCTGTCTAGGTCATTAGTAACTAGGACATCACCAGGGTGGCATTAGAAAACGTTACACTAAACCAACACTTCTCATTACACATAATAGGGGGGTATTTTCAAAACAACAATATCTTTGGGTTATAGTGATACGTTTTGGACTCAGCTCTCAATATATTGGTAAAAATTACATTTTATTTGTTTTTATACCCACAAATTCAAGTTTGCTTCTAAGTTCATGTGGGTTTAACTTATGCAAAGTGAAATTTAAGGCAGGAAAGGTTTCAAGTGAAGGATAATTTGTTTTCTTGCTTATTAGGTTGTCATTAATCCTTTCTTTCTGTTTCTTGAAATAGTGTAATGCATTATCTCCAAGCATTTCCATTACTCTGTTGCAAAGAATTGCCACCTTTGTTTTAAATGCACCTACTGCATGCATAATTCATACTTGTGTCATCATCACCCAGTGAACTTGTAGAGGTTCTTGGGTTCACATTGAATTTTCCTTACTACTATTAAAGGGTAGGCTGAAAAAGGTTTTTTTTATTTGACTGTTTATGCCAAACTTTTAAATTCAAAGTCTGTAGCAACCTCTCTGAAAATTATTTTAAATCTGGTCTTACTACAAAATTGTATAATAAGAACTAAAAGTTTAACTGAAGGGGTCTTGAGTATTTCTGCCAATGGTAGGCTGTGCACTGCATTGTGAAGACAGCTGGGATAGACTAATAAAGGGTACCATGGAGTTGGAGCTGGGCCATTTAACAACCAGAGCGGGACAGGAGAGAAGGCATTACCCAAGACACCTGAGTGAGTGCCTTGTTTCCGTAGAGACAGCATTCAAAACGAGATGTTCTGGACTGCGAGTGCTTCCTAATTGTCACCCATTAATACGTTCTGTCAGCCTCCATTCTGTCCCAGGTGACTCAGGCTCCCCAGCTGTCACTAACTAATTAAATCTTAACAAGTAAATCACGGGCTGTATTCCACCACAGCAGACTGACACATATGTCAATAACAGAGGCCAGGGCGCTGTCTCTGTTAAATTGAGTGAATGCAAATAGTTGATTCCCGAATATTTACCCATCTAATAAGAACCTCCGATTGCTGGAAGTGTAGGACAAACAGACACCCACACGAGACAAAATTTACATTTTGCTCTTTTGTTTTTCTTTTCACTTTCCCCCCAAAAAAAACGTTGAAATGAAGTGATACTTGAACGATGGCCATTAGAGGGGTCCATTTGCAGAATCTGAATTGCTTATTTTCACTCTATTATTCTTTAGATTATTCTTTTAGAGTTTTGTATAGGCTTACAGTAGCTTGGAGTGAGAGGAGTCCAAGACATTACTTTGTACCATCTAAGCATTTTTAAAGTGGAAATGTTGACAGATTTCAATGAAGTTGAAATTTCAAGGAACATTGTCCTTTCTTGCTTATTTCTTAGCAACCCCAAACATGACTAGGCTGAGATGGAAGCCAGCAATAGCCCAGTTAATCCACAAAACACCTAAGTGATACTACAAACATTTGGCAATAGGCTTTCTGGACAGACAAGGCAAAATTGGAACTGTTTGGTTTAAATGCAGAAATTACAATAATAATCCAATATCATTATGCACCATTCACAGAACTCCAGCACTAATCACAGGCATGGTGGTAGCAGCGTATTGTAATTGTACTTCCCATCAGTTAGTATTGGGAAACCTGTTAAAACTTATTAGTACATAGAAGGGGAAAGTATAGGGCAATCTTAGAGGAAACCCTGCTTCTGACTAAAAACTGAAACAATATATTGAACTAAAGAACAAGGCCAAAGCTAAACTAGAGTGGCTTAAGAATAACAAAATCAATATTTTGGAATGGCCCAATCAAAATCATGACTAATTGAAGAATCATGAAGTCATGATTATTTTAGAATCTATGGAAAGACGTTAAAACTGCTGCCCATAGGAGATCCCTTGATAGAAGTTTAGCAAATCTTCCAAGAAGAATGGGCAAACATTACACTAAACTGATGTACAAAGTTGGTAGATCCACATTACCTACCAAAAGAGACTTGTGGCTGTACAGTACTTGGGCTGTATGTGGTGCCAAAGATGCATTCACCATTTGTTTAGGTCAAAAGTGAATATAATCACTTATACTGAATATAATCAGTTTTTGCTGACATTTATTGTAACCTATCTTACTCCTTCAAAGTCTTCAGTTTGAACATTCAAGTTTTGAATAAAATATTTAATTAAAACTATTTATGCATATAATTTTATAATTTAATAAAATGGAACTGTGTGGGTAGGGTTTGAAAACTTGCAAGGCACTGTAAATAAAACTAGTAAAGACATTACTTACTGTACAGCTAGTTCATAAATACCAGGTTAAATACCCAGAATTTCCCCTCCAGCTCCTCCTGAAGGACAGGTTATCATTCATTTAAACCAGAGGTGAGTAAGTGTCACAAAAATGGTGGATCAGAGAGGAGACAAGGATAATACAGTGGATTTACAACACGTAAGACACAAATATAAATAAACAACAATTCCTTTATATAGTAACAAAGTATTTATAATTAATACATAAAATACATTTGTAATTTCTCTTCATATCTGTAGGGATGACAGTTCTAATGATAAATAATGAATATAAATGAGTGATACCATAAGAACTCATAAAAGCAAGTGTTTGCAGCTGCCCTTTGTATGAAAGCAGCAGCTATTGTAAATAAATGGATAATTATACATATAGCTCCAAGAGTAACACACATAGCAGACATTTATGTCTTTTGTTAGGCAAATTGTAAGTAGGCATGCATTATCTGAATTTAAACATGATGGGCTAAAAATTATACTGTATGCCCAGACTCAATCAAAATTGGAAATCGTGTATTATTTTTTTAATAGGTGCTGTGCAAACCAAACATAGCATAGATAGATTCTCTGGAGCATCTCAGATTGCGGATGTGTGTTTTTCTGGTGTTCTCTTTGTGTTATAGTTAATGCACAGCTCTTCTAGCTTTCTAACCTGCCCTGCTCAGCAGTGATGTGGACAGAGGTCAGAATAATTACAATAGTTTCCAGCATACAAAACCATATTGAATATAAAACAATTTTATATTACTGTGAAATGAGCTAGATGGGTCTAATGGCTTCTCTGGTTTGTAACCTTTCTTATGTTTTCATGTTTATATTCATTCTTTGCGTGGATCAAGATTCTAACTTTATGAATTACTTAATGCATTAGTAAATTAGTAAAAGCAGACTATTCTAAAGGTCTTTTTGGTCAGCCGTTTTCCCAGTAACAGGCAAACTTTCTGGCTTCTCTTAACGGAACTGCCATCATATCAAACTTTAATTAATAGAATCCTTTTCTAATAAACATATATCACATTCTGAGCACACAATTACTGTATACTTTTTGTTTCCATGTACGGTGTATTCCAAAGTCTCCACAACAAACATGCATAGTGATGCTTTTAAATGTAAATAAAACCTGAAAATGGTGCTGACTATGACCAGGATTCACTATTGGACAATATCGCTGAATATCGCTAAAACAGGATTGGAAATATTTGCCCAGGGCTCTCTTTACAGAAAACTCCTATAACTTGCCAGATGGTTGCAGACATGCTGTGACATTAGTTGCAGTGGAACAACTGGAGTTGCAGCTGTAAAGCCAAGTTATTTCCAATTGGTGTGTGACCAAAAAATATTGATTAAAACACGATTATGCTAGAAGTTAATCTGAAGTTTGAATGGGGAATGAGGCATATTCTTTATACATGTTAACTGTGCTTTTCCATGTTTAAAGAAGTACAGTGTACAATAGCACAGTGAAAGTGTGGTAAACAGCTCAGTGAAGTATATTGCAGTATGGAAAAATAAATTATGCAACCCTGGGCAACTTCAGTAAAACAAAATAAATGTATTAAACTTTGTAAAAGCTGTGTACAAACTGCACTTCAGTCAAATTCTAAGACAAGAGATATACATTAATAAAAAAGTGAGCTTTATCGGAGTAATTCACCTGGCTGAGGAGAATGATAACCAACCTCTTTCAATGAAGAATGAGCCAGGGAGATGCTGAAAGGGCAGAGATGGAGAGGAGGGAGGGATGAGAAGACAATACTCACACACAAGTTCCCAGAAGCATGATATTTATACTGTACTTTCGCAAGTGGAAGTGGGCAAGATTAGGTTTCATCCTCCTTCTGAAACTTTGCTAAAAACTCCATAAATTGATCATTAGTGAAAATAATGTGAGTTCATCCTAGACCTGACAACCTCTAAATACTCCATTTTGGTGTTTTGCAATGGGAGGGTTACCGTACAACACAACTCTAAAAAGATGCGACCTGACATAAAGGATTTTCATTTGGAAATTCTACCCATTTCCTGTATGTCACTAAAGCTTAAAATACTAAATTGTATTTTTAAGCATTCAAGAACTGATCCTGGTTTTGTTTAGAAAATTGCTTGCGACCCATGTGTTTCTAGACTACAAAGGACTCAGGAATACTTGTCTGTGATAGAAAGGACATACAGCCTGTAAATGGTAAACATGTCTGTACCAGTGCATGCAGTATTATTGATATGGACTCAATTGTTTAACATATATCAGAGACAGTATAACACAATGCTTCGCAGCTACTAAACATATCTAAACATAAACATATTTAAATTCTGTTAAAGGGCTTTAATACATATGTATTTTTAATATGAATATACAGTATTCAGTTAAATAAGAAACTATTGTACCTGTACTGCAGAATGAAGAGAGTGGCAACTGTGACAAAGGTGAATTCCCGCTGAAGATTGTTAGGAATAGACCAAAATGTCCCAACTTAGCCAATGGCAGCAAAATGTCTTGTTATAGGGAAAACAAACATTAGGACACCTACAGTACAGTATGTACATTACACATATTATCTATAGGTGTTATCAATTGGATACCACTGAAAGGCACACCAAGCCACAATTACCTATTCTAAAAACAAGAAAAAAATGAAAAAGTATGAAAAAAACCTAGGATCATCACCTAAATTGGTTTGTTACACCTACGCTAATAATAATAATTGTGTTACACATGCACTGTTATTGCAGCTACATGCCAAGTAATTTATTCAAGCAGGCCCATTGATATGATTATCTTGAGGTCTACTTTGATTTCTTTATTTTACTGGCCTACTGTATATCTCTGGAAATAAGAAAAAGACAAACAGAAAAATCTTCTCTTTCTTTGTTATTTCTACTGTTCCCCATTTTATATTAATTATTTGTTTTGAGATACTCCAGATGAGGTTCTGAACACTGGTCATGCATTGGGCTCTTCACAGAGTATTTCATTTTTTTTTTGATAAACAAGAAACATTTCAATCAAAACTGTTCAGCAACAAGCACTTGAGCTGGACAGCACCTCTGAAAAGGAGAAGGAATTTGTGTCTGAAATTACATCAAAGCCATGGGGTGCCATCTGCTATATTTTGCCTCCTCTGCTCAAATGTTTGATATCGTCAGTAGAACCTAAAAGCCTATTTGTGATCTGAGAAGTAACAACATCTCGCCAACTTTCTGGTTAGGATATTTCATTGTTTGGACCATCTCCAAGTCTGAATAAAAGAGGCAAGTACTTCAGGAAAATGGATAATATTATTTCAGTGCAATATCACTGATAGATGCCTTTGTCCATTAAAGTGTCACTGGAAAAGTTTTATCAGTGTGCCCAGATATCAAAAGTAATAACCTGACTTTGCTTTTTTTATTGCTCTCCATTTGCCTCTAATACAGGTACGTGATTGCAATCTTGTTTAATGCAAGGAGAAAAAATCCAATGAGTCATGCTTTGCAAAATGATTCTTGGAATCACCGAAAGTGCATTAGTCCTTCTCTAGAAAGAGTAGTGCAGTCAGGTTTCATTACGTTAAGCAGGTTCTTGCTGGGGGTTGTTATTGAGTTTAACCTTGTCACAGTGAGTAATGGTAGTAGCAAGCTACACAGCCTTTAAAAAGATTGACACTATTTTATAAATATGTACAGTCCATAAAAATGAGAGGCTCCCTGGAGATCATATGTAGTTGGCTTAGGAGTCATGGAACTTTTGAATCCTGTAAAATCAACTACAGTATAAGTATTGTAATCTTCTACTTTGGCATGCTGTAGTTACATTGATACACACATCAAAGAGAAACAACAAAAGCATGTCTTCTTTAGCACATGGTTGTCCTTAGCAACAAATGACCTATTCTGTTTATGAGAAAAGAAACAACATTTTGGTTGTGGAGCCTTCTCTGGGTGTGACATCCAAACCATAAACCCAAGCATGTATTCCAGAAGGCAGCCTACTTTATTTCTTCTGATAAATGGTCTTATCTAAGAGTGTTATATACTGTATTAGTATTGAATACACGTTTCTAAATCATGTTTTTTCCTTTGTTCTCCACAATCCGCTTCCTCGAAGAGATCCCCTTGGATAGAAATTATTTATTTTTTTGAGTTATTTTTGTTTTGTTAAAATTGTTAGTAGATGTACGGAAAATTAGTGTAGTATTTTCTACACTTCTTGTGTCTGGTTTTCTGCCGACTATGCAACAGCTGGCTCCATATGGACTTCAAAGTTTAACTTTTGCAGGTAGCTAGGATGTATGGAGATGAATATTTTGACCTTTAATAAATAAGAAATACATTTTTTGCAGGCTTGTCTCTGAACCACCTTTTCTTTTTCTTTTTTTGCATCTATCATACATCTTGGATAAACACAAACTTGGTAGTTTTGGATAAAATAACATCTGACTTTAAAGCTGGAATCTCTCCACACACCTATTCATAAATCTACAAGATATAAGTCCTGTAGAAAGCTGAATTAGGGTGAATTAGAATGCAGATTGCTAAAGCATTTGCACTAACATATTTTGCACTTTATAAAGTGAAGCCATACAGTTTGTAAGGGACTTTTTGCCCTTAGTTCCCGTTCCCTTGAGAAGGTCATAGGGAAAATCTAGCAGTGTCCACACTGTATACTGCTCCAATTTTCCTAAAACAGGACAGTTTTACATTTTTGTTTTATTTCTCACAACAAAAGTGATTTACACGCAAGAGATTATGCCCACGAACACCATGATTCATTGTGAGAAAATGTATTTTAATTCAGTGACACATCCATATGCTTTGTGTTGTTTTTTGTGGATGAAAACAATTTCTTCACTGTAAATTGCCGTTTTGAAAAATACAAGAATTAGAACAAGAAAGAACAGCCAAGTTCAGTAGGAGATTTGTCATGTGGGAAGACATGCCATGCAGTGCAAGATCTGCCACGCTCCCCTGGAATCAAAGCAGTGGTATCAAAATGAAAGTATCATGTTGGGTGAAGGTGAGTGGGGTCAATCTCTAATGCAGACTGGATTCCAAATGCCAGTGTGAAACCTTTTCCTTAAATTGGCTTTGAAGACCCCTTTTCATTCCACCTCATAGGGAATTTGGTAAAATTACACACGGTCAATAAACATACTAGTATAAGGTTAGAAAACAGCAATCCTGTAGAATCATAGTCACTAAAGGTTATGTTGCCACCCCTACCACTTTTTAAATTTATTAAAGTTTGGAATAAATGGAAGATAGCTTAAAGAAATCCTTTGATTCAAAATTGTCTCTTTTGACAAAAAATACAGTATATTCATGTTGTTTTTCTTAAGATTCCTGTGAATCAATCAAATTGTCTGCTTTAAGAGCAAATTGCTAGTAATAATAATGGTGTCAATATTTCCAGCTTCAAAGTAAGGGGATGTTTGCTGAGTTGTAAGGGTCCCACATTCAGGGATCAAAGCAATTGTAAAGTTTACCTTGGTTTACCTTAGTTAATTAAGTTCTGGCTAAATGATAAAGTATCAATTAACAGTCCAGGTAGACAACATAAAACAGGCACATGGGAGACAACAAGACAAAGAAAAAGGAAAACAGAAGACTAGACACCCTTGTCCCAGATCACCTGGAAATACCAAATTGTAGCTAAGTATTTGAACATTGTTAATGGAGGACTGCAAAGCTATTTTTACATTTTGGAGTTATAAAGAGTCATCATCATTACATTCAAACTGTTTACTTGTACATTGTCTACTGTTTGTTTGTATATTGTCTTGATGCACTGTCTGCACTTTGTGTTTTTACACTTGTTTTAACAATTGAGAAACTTTCTGTAAGTAAGAATTCCATTGTACCAGTACATGTACCGGTTACATATGGCAATAAAGTTCAAGTTCAAGTTCATTGATGACTTCATTTAAAACCACAATGAAAGTACAAAGTAAAATCTCCAACATATATAATAAAATAGAAAATAATAATTGATCCAAAGGATTACTTAAATCGTAAAGATAGATTTCTTTTCTATTTTTTCTCAAGCACTGATATCACCCTCTCACTGCATTCTCTTTTCATCTGTTGCTTTTCATGGCTAAATACAAATTAGATCCATGGATCAGCTACAAAATACCAAAGCTAAATGGGCTTAAATGCTCTTATTTGCAACCAGTCTTATGTTCTTCTGGAAGTCTGAATAAAAAAGTCACTTTTGGCAGCTGTCTTGCCGCAGTAGAAAGTATGCTGACTAAGGAACTATGAATCAGGCAGGTGCATTTTGGTACATGCTTTCTTTATTCACAAAATAAAAATTAAATAAAATTCAAGATTGATGTCGAAAGGCAGTTGTCAAAAGGCTGCAGTCAAAATGGGCATCACTAGTTATCTATTTTGATGTAGATAGGGTATACAGATTTCAGCTCCTGTCAGGTTATTTGCAATTTTGAACTGCTAAGAGAAAAGGGAAAACTTTCACATGCTAATTATACACACCTCAGGGCAGTGTTAAAAGTGCAGCATTGTTCCCTCTTATTGCAGAAGCAGGTCTGACAATTAGAAGCTGACTAAGCCTTCTCCAATACTGCACTAGTAATAGTGTTGAAGTCTGTGTGAAGTGTGATCCATTTAATTCGCCAAAGAGATTCAACATGGAATCTGCTTGAAGAATCGGAAAATGGAGAAAATCAATCAAAGTCAATTACAGCTGCTGTGTACCACACTAGATTTATCAAAATCATTAGTTATATTGACTCACAAAAACTTTCTAAAATATCTTAAAGAACAGTGTAGAATCTCCAGTGTAAAGAAGACAACTTTTCTTAGAGTTTTAAATCTTTTTTAAACAGCAGGAGAAGGTTTAATTACCAATTTTCAGAGGACAAACAAGGCACCAGTGTCCCAGGACCAAACAGCGAAGCTAGTGGTGTAACTTATTAGGAGGTGAGAAAGAAAAAGGTAAGATTCTTTTCATGGAACTAAAGGTCAAGATCAAGATCTTGGTTCCAAACAATAAGTTTCAATGGATGACGTAAATACATGGAACAAATGCAGAATCCCAAACCATGCAAGACCACAGAAAGCAAAAGTTTCAAAATGAGCAGGATCCTACCATGTCTGCCAAAAATAGCACTTGAAAAAAAGAGAATAAAAGCCACCCAGAATACATGGATAAAACTGATCAATATGATTATTTTAAGATACATATTATTATTTATTCAAAATTGAACATAAGCTTCTCCTTCATAATGTCTCATGAGGACTCAACACATTTGTGTTCAGAGTCCATGGTCTAAAATCACCATTAAAAAAAGACTGAAATTAATGAGACCTATTCTATAATGTAATTACCTTTATACCTGAAAGTAACATTAAGTAAAAGGACATTATGGCAGCAAATGCATTAGTTTTTTTTAAATGCATTTGAAAAAGCTCCAAACAAGCTCAACATTGTCCATTTAATGAACAGGATTTTTAATTTCACTATAGCATTTGAGTTCAGTTGAGCTTTGACTAATGAATCAGAAAATGTTACATCATTTACAATGCATATCAAGTCAAAGTTATCCTGCCCTAACAAGTCTATTGGATTTTCAGTCTGCTAATGACTGGCCCTGACTCATATGGACAATGTTATCACATGTGAACTGTAGGGCTCAATCTGTAGCCCAGATGAATGCCTTAATTTGTAGAGCTACTATGGAGATCAAGACTTTGAACGTCTTGTACTATTTGATGATTGAATTCCTTCATTTTTGTTTGAAATGATGATGGGATTATGTATACTTTGAGTACCGTAGTGTATTATCGGCAGAAAGTTCTATCCATTTATAGCTATACATAAATAGACTCTATTATACCCCAGAAAAATTGAACAAGATTAAGTGGCATGATACAGGAATGTGTTCAAAAGGGGAAAAAAATAAAATAAAAATAAATAAGTCCTCCAAAGTTGGGGGGGTGGAGGTGGGTTAAAAAAATTAAGTTCTAAATTCCAAACCTTAATAAGTACTGTACTTGCATACTGCAGATGCAATAGAAGTTTGGAAAACAACAAGTAATTACTGATTTTCATAATATTTTACTATTGAGTTATTAGGACATATTGTTCTAGAGTGGTCATCTACAGTTAAAGTGAAATTCCAAATAATGTATTCTGAACATACGATATAGCTAAAGGCTGTTTTTACATGACCAGTTGCATTTAAATAATCAATGAAATGAAATGAAAAATTATTATTTTTATTCATCCTATTATTCTTACCCTTTTCGATAGTTTACATCCTGAAAAGTTTTAGTTGTTAAAGTGAAAATTATTCTGTTTCAGATATCTTTTCTATAGCACTGTTTCAACCAGGACAGGATATTACTTATCAGACAAATATAACAGTACATTATTGATTGCCAGCTTCACCCCTAGCAGGCACCCCTGCCCTCCAAGTAAAGGTCAGTGCTTCATTTGTCTGCTCAGTTGCAAACTCTAGGCATGGGAAGCAATACAATGCCACCTCTGCCACGGGCCAAAGTCAAAAAAAGATTGTCTAGGGAGGCAGAGGTGAATTCTGATGCACAATAAGAAGCGATTGTGTAAGGTTAGATCCAGATCCATTCTTTCCTGTTCTTTGGATGCTGCTCTTTATTAACCCTCATCCTCTCTAGGAGGGCTTCTTAGGTTCACCAACTATACTGTCATACTTGACATTCCTTTTCCAGTTTCAATCATGACCTTAGGTGTTTCATTTTTTTTTGCAAGACCAAGGTGCAATAATAAACACATCAAGAGACCTAGATGGATTTCAGCCCAAGAGGCACTCAAAGTAATACTCAGAGAAGGGCAGAGAATAGGACAGCGATATATCTGATTGCAGTATTAGTGACACAGAGGAGAGAGATAAAAATGAAGAAATTCTCATGGATGAAATAAACTGAAACCAAAGATAATTTTTCCAACAATTCAGAGGATTCCACTGATACATGGCTGGAAGTGAGATAGGATGAGAATGAAAACAGTACTGAAGTACCACAAATTTTATGGTACATACCAAGTATGAAAAGACAGGACACTCACATAGACATTGTAGACAGGATACACATAGTGCAAATTACAAGGCAATACATAATACAATAAATACAACACACTGGGGGATTTAAACCCTGTTTCTGGATTTGGAGTGGGTGCAAGTAGATTCCAGGGTGTTGAGGAGCCTGACAGCCTGTGGGTGGAAGCTATTACAGAGTCTGGTGGAGCTGGCCTGTACAC
Organism: Lepisosteus oculatus; assembly: GCF_040954835.1. Taxonomy (NCBI): domain Eukaryota; kingdom Metazoa; phylum Chordata; class Actinopteri; order Semionotiformes; family Lepisosteidae; genus Lepisosteus; species Lepisosteus oculatus. The sequence continues at coordinate 891,036 of NC_090724.1, read as the reverse complement.
GGCGATATCTTTTCCCAGATGGTAGGATGGCAAAGAGATTATGGGAGGGGTGGGAAGGGTCATCTACTATACTGAAGGCCCTGTGTAAGCAGCGTTTGTGATAGGCAAGATTGTATAAGAATTCACACCCTTTGATATGGAAAAACTAAATTATTGTACAGTAGATGCACAAAATTGCCTTAATGAGCCACACAATTGGTTGAGTGGTCTCAATCTGTATGCAAGGTACACTTTAAGAATGGTAAATTTGGAATAAAAACATTTGTCTTTCTGAGATTCCTGAATCAGGTAATTAGACTCAGACTCAACTATGAAAACTATGCAGCTATGATTTAGTAGATTGTGGTCACTAGGGTATTCAATCAATAGAAGGTGTATTGAACCACCAAACATTGTCTGATCTGGCCAAACTGAGAAGCCAGACAAGGAGGAATGTGTTGAAGGATGCCACTGTAAAGCTTAAGAAAACTTTGAAAAAGCTACAGAAATTAATAGCTGAGCTATGTGAAAAGTCACCAGTAAACAGTACCCCAGTTACTCTACAAAGCTGGTCTGTATACAAGCGAACAAAATCCATATATCTACAAAGCGCATGAGTGATCCTGTAAAAATGTACTGTACCAACTGGTGGTGTGGTCAGATCAGAGCAAATCTGAACCTTGTGACATAAAAGAAAAGTTTAATATTTAGTGCAGACCCAACAGCACCTTCTAATCAACACCATTCCTACAGTAAGGCATGTTATTGGCTGCATCACTCTATGGGAATGCTTCTCCTCTACAGGGACTGGAATGGTTGCAAATTAGAGGCAGATACTGAGTGGAAACCTGTTTCAGTCTGCTTAAGAATTAATCTTTTAGAAGGACAAGCTTTAGGAAAAGAAACTGAATATTCTGACAATGTCCTGCTATGAATCCTCCTGAGAATCTATGGAAAGACTTGAAAATCGCTGTCCATCAGTTATCTCCAAGCAAGAGGAGTGGGGAAAATTGCTCCAGGGCAGTGTGCAAAGTTGCTGGAGACTTACTGAAAAAAAGCTATCATAGTCTGCTAAATCTGCTACCATGAAATATTAAGATCACACACCTGAATACTTATGCAATTAACACATTTCATTTTTTTCTCTTTAGCTTTTGCTGACATTTACTATAACTTATCTTAACCAAGTCTTCAGTTTGAGCATTCAGGCTTTCAATAAAATATGAAGTTTAAAACTGCATAATTTTATGATTTCAAAAAATAGCACATAATAGGAAGGGTGTGTGTACGTTTGCAAGACACTGTTCATTGTTTATGTAGAACGTATATATTACGAGGTCTGCATGTACTGTATAGCTGATATATGCATATGAGTTGATAGGTTTCAACACTTTAACATGCCCAGGATGTTAAACCAAGCTCACCCTGGTCATGACCAATCATCATTGCCCCCGTCACTGGGAAAGACTTTTCTTTTGAGGAGGTTATGGGTTTTATCATTTGTACATGATGGTATTAAGAGCGAACCTTTGAGTTATAAAGGCACTGTTTTTGGTGGCAGGAGCTTAGTATCAGAACCTGCCAGAAGCTATTTTTTTCATGATCTTTTGCATCAACCTCCATAAGGTTCCTACATTGGGACAACCCTGCACAGACTTGTTGTAGGACTAGGAGATTATCAGAGTGCCCCGTTATGCTATGCTCTTACATTTTTAGTTAGCTTTTGTGGCTAAACATCTATAGAACCCTCTGAAATAATAAGCTGTTTCATCAGTATCTGGTTTGCAATTTTATTTACTGTGATGCCTCAAGGGGCGTTACTTTTCACTGAAGCATCATTCAGTCACTGATAGTTGTTTCCATACTAAGATAGCTTTAATAGTTATAGTAGTCTTGGAAGAAGCGAGGGTAAGAGTAAGCTGCTACATCAAGGTCATTGAGGATTGCTTTAGCATCTGCACAGACCTGAGAAAGACCTGAGACTGGAGGAACAAACTGAATTACAAAAAACCTAAGAGCAGAGGAAGTAACTGAATGGTGTAATGAATCATGCAGAATCCAGTGGTGTATGAGTCAGGAAAAATCTTTCTGTTTTACTTGAAACTGTTTTTCCAGAATATTAATGGAAGACAGCTTAAACATATCAATAGCTCAAAAGCCATCTTGTATTTAGTGAAGGAAATATAAAGTCAGTTAGGAGGTTAAATAAGCTAGGTTTAGTTTGCAATTTTAGTTTTTCTCTTTCATTTGTAAATATATAAAAGCATTTTTAACTGCAAGCGTATCTCTGGGTATATCTGTGTGCTAGGACCTGCCTTCTTAATTTACCCATGTGATGACCATACCTCCCATGGCATCAATATATATGTAAATAATGGCAAAAACAGATGGAGCTGTCTGCATTTCACTACTTGAATGCAGTAATCTAAAAATCTTGTTCATCTTGTTTTTTTCTTTGTGAAGCAATAAAGAAATGTACTGTAGATATTCCATAGGAATAACAACAAGCCTGCACTGTTCTTTTATAGATGACCATTTTAAAAATTAATTGATTTATCACCAGAGATCCACAAAGACAAAAGGAAAGTCTGAAGCTGTTACAAAATGTTCTGTCATTTACACAATAATATTAATAAGAAGAAAAACCAAAAATTCAAACAATCTTTGAGCAAGATCATTACAAATCTGCCTGATGAGCTCCTATAAGAGAAAGGAGTCATTACAGGATAGTGATATAAATAATTAAAAAGCAATCAACTTGTTATCGCCTGACTCGCTTCCCAGTTGCTGAGTCAGTCTGTCTGTATGGCTTTTATCAAGCAACCTTCACAACTGTCAGCAAAGTTTGACCATCCCTCCTGCCACCTACTCACTGTCTTACTCTGCAGAAAAACGATCTTCATAAAACTTTCAGTCTATAACAATGATATATTTTTGCTCAGTTTAAGTAAACATCTTGATATTCCCCCCAGATAGTTCTTCATTTACAGCAAGTTGTTGTACTGTAATCAGGGCTTTTTATATTTTGTCATCAAGTGTACAACTGCCTTGGCATATCCTCCAGATTTTGGAACTATGTACCAAAGCTAGAACAAGGTTCCCATTTATTTAGGTTTATGGACAGATTTATCTGTAGGTCACATTCTGTTTAGTTGGAGATTGCACCCAATCACTTTTTTCCTTTTTTTTTGTCCTTTTGTGCTGGATTAAAGAAAAATAGTTTGTTTTCTTCTCTGTGGATACTTTTCTTTGATCATTTGTTATGAGTACGCTGTATACATTATAAGCTAATACAATTCTGTGAATAACATACTACAAGCAATTTGTCTTTGAACAATTAAACAATCTTTTATTGCTCTATCACTCTTAAAACACTGTGCAATCAATCAGAAACATGTTTGCTAACACTGTGTTACACATACAGTACTCTGCATGTTACATTTTAGTATGCATTCTATGATTCTTAATAGTTGAAGCAGATATCTTTGCAATCTTTTTGTCCAAGGCTAAAGGAATTCAAGTCTTTTAGCATGTGTATGATCTCGTTTGATTTATTTTCTTAACAATGTCAGCAATGCTAGACTGTAAAGACACACAATATTCTAAATCAAGTCTTACAAGACGTTTGTTTAAAACAAAGCACTCTTAATAAAAGTAAATAAAATAAATTAACTCTCCATTCATTTACACTCTGTACAGCACTCCATCGTCAATAATACTGATTGTTTTTGAAGGTTGTATAATACAGTTATAGAGACTAAGTACTGTAACTCTTTTTTGTAATATATTGAAATACAAGTTATAGCATGTGATGCATAAATGTCTCTAGTGTAGAGTACTTCAATAAACAATTCAGTGGTGTTCTTGCTCAGGCAGATGATAACATTATATTGTGCAGAGCTCAGATTCTGAGCAATGCTGCTTACAGGCTCAATAGTCACTTATGTTTTTGTATACAGAATATTCAGGACCATTCACAGCAAAAGTAATCATTGGATACTGTTTTGCCATGAGATCTTGAAGCAGGGTTACAGGCGGTATCTCAATAACCTAAGGCTAGAAGAGGACACCACCTACATGGAGCAGCAACAGCCCTAGAAAGGAAAAAAAAACAAGAGGTATTGTGTGTCAAAGAGAGTTTGTGCTTTAAAGATTAAGATGCCAAAGACAGGATGTTGGTGGGAGAGGATCCAATGAAGGAATTTGAAAAGAACCTGTGTGTCTCACAGTGACACTTCCACACCGAATGTTGAGTTGTTAACAATAGCTATTGCTCCAAAAGCGGCACTGCATGTATGAATCCCAAAGCCAACCTCGCAGAAGCCCCTGTGGATGCCTACACTGAGAAAAATGTCTGAAAAGCTTTGTAGCTCAATTTAAATTAGGACCAAGTGCAACTTAAGAGTCCCCATTGGCCCAGCTGTCAATCAGTCCACTGAGATAGTTCTGGGCTCTCAGTCTTGCTTGCAAATGCTGAGTAGGTTAATTTCTCTCATCAATGAAATACACATTAATTACAGAAGCTGTCATCTACTTGAGTTTCATTCCCTCCTGCTTGACTGTACCAATGGGATGATTTCTCATTTCCAACAGTTGAGCCTAATAGGGTATGCAGTCAACAACTAGAATAAACTAAAATGTAAGAGGTGATTTTTTTCAGAAATGCAGTTGAAAAAAACATAAAAAGTTTGAAAGTTTGAATGAAAGGGGATCTCACATATTGTATCCTGCAAATGTTGATTGTAATCAACGTGTGGGTAACCTAATGTTTTAGTCCAGGTTTAAATTGTCCAGTGATTTTGAAGTTACCAACTCCAACTGCATACAGGAGTCAAATGTTGAAGTAAAAAAAAAAGCATTTATTTTAAACTGTCCTATAATTAGATTGAATTATTCAATACACATTGCAGTACAGTTGCACCTAATAATTATTTTTCTTATTAATAATCAAATTAGTTTTAGAATTCATTTTAGTTTTAAATAACTTTCATAATATACATAGGTTTAGAATGTACGGTACCAATGACAGAGAACAATGATAACCAAAGACCAGTGAGTAACAGGGGTACTGTACTGGCTTTTACAATATTTTCAGTGTGGAGGAGATATATTGAGATTAGTGCAAACATAAAATAAAGCAGAATCTACTAGGAATTTGCCATTTTTGTTTCAATCGACCTCTGTTCCTCTGCAAAGCTTCAGCAAACTGATTCCTCTTTCTGGTTTGTCTGGGCTCCTGCACTTGTTGGGGTTTGCCTTTCTAATGCACGGTAAATGTCCCTTCCTTTTTTTGCCCAACAAGTTCTGTCTTGTCCTGTTGGGTCAATACCAAAAAGAAAACACCATTGTCAAAGAGGACTTGCCTGTTGATGAACTGATGCATAGCCTTCCATATGTCTCCCCTCAAAGATAGTGACTAGATAATTACTGTAAGTTGTGTAGACTAATGAAGGGCATGGCGGCATGTGCAGTGATTAGGAGAATTGACACCTGTCTTAATACAAGTCTCCTGCTTCATCATGCAAGAGGGATCTTAAAATACAAAAAATATACAAAATAGATGTCTGAGGTAAGCTAAATAAGTTATTAAAGAAATGCATGTCCCATGCATAGCACAGTAACATACCCAGGTTCATGGAAAAACCTCACGCTTCTGTTCATGCATTAAACTCAGAATACAAGAACAGGAATAATGCAGTTCAGTAGTAAGAGTCTAAAATGCTTTAGAAGAATCAGTGATTCTGCACTCTAGACAAATGAATACATCTCACTTAAAACAGGCATAAATTTACTGACAGCATTACAGCATCCTGCAACAGCAGCATACCGGATGAGCCTGGTTAAAGATCTGCATCAAAAGACTGCTAAACCCTCAAGTGCACAGATATAAACTAGTATCCCTGAAGTCCATCAGTCTTCACAGTATGTTAAGACAACCACTTCAGTGGGAAAGTATCCCAAACTGTTTTTTTCCCAATCAAATAAACCTTGGTGAGAGGTTTCTGTTTCAACACACAGGAAATTACCTAATATAAATTAAAAGAGAGAACTAACACAGGAAAAATATTTTCCTGTCTATACTAAGAGGAGGACAATTCTTCACATTTTCTTTTTTTTTCTTGACAAATTCTCAGTCACAAGTACAAGCCCACACAGCACACCAATGTGATTCTAAAGGAAAGAGCGGATTTTGTTTTTCGCAGGACTGTCAGAGCTAGCAATGGAAAGGCAACTCATTAACAGATTCAGCAAAACCCTTGCCACTTCGTAATGTCTGTGTGAGCATCAGTGTTAATTGGTGCAAACACAAATCATAAATTAGAACAAGAATCGCTGCCTGGTTTTAGAGGAGGAAAACAGCAGAGTAGACTAGTATGTCTGAACACTGGCAACACAGTGACAGACCACAGATTTCAAATGGAATAATACAAACTAGCACAAATATTACTTTGAACGGAAGTAACTTTTTATACAAACTGAGGAATGACTCATGCTTTTTTAATTGGAACACTGGTACAAGTACAGCTCTGCTGAATGTCAATATTCATCCCATCAAAACAGGAAATCTCAAATTGTTAACTTAAAGGTAACAAGCTTCAAGATTTAATTTTTCCTTTGGATGCTCTGCGCCATGGGGTTCCTGCCTTTACCCAGTATTCCAAGAGTTATATCAGTTGCATTTTAAATCAGTACTTGGCACCATACAATATTAAATCCTAAACACCCTGAGTATTAAATACAGATAATACTCCCTGTAACTGGAACCTGGAATTTTAACTTTAAGAAAGAGAGATTTAAGATCACTTTATTAGTCATATACAAGTTCTTACATTAGGAATTTGTCTTTTCACATACCCCAGCTTGCTCTCCATGAGACACAGACAGGGAGAGAAGCTTGGGGTCAGAGCACAGGGTCAGCCATTGTACAGCACCCCTGGAGCAGTTGGGGTTAAGGGCTTTGCTCAGGGGCCCAACAGAGTAGGATTCCTCTGCTGGCTGCGGGATTTGAACCGGCAACCTTGCAGTCACAAGCACAGATCCTTAGCCACAGAACCTCTACCACATGATGATTTGGGCAACACCTGCAGTGATGACTCACCTTTAGGTGCTGCTGGAAAGTTATGGAAAGTGAAGTGAAAGTGGAAAAATATATAAATAGTAAGCATATGAAGATCATAAAATATAAAACAGGAAGAATTTAGCTATATAGTATTTTGTATTTAATTTCAAACAATATCCACAACATATCAAGTGAAAGTATGGCTCCTTCAGAGAAGAATCCATGGGAATGGGCAGATGGACATGCAAGGCCACTCTGGATTTGCTCATGTTTTGGGTTAGGTTACATTAAGACACAAGACTGAGAAAAGCATTACTAAAAAATAATTCAATTGAATTTCTGATTCAATTTTTCTCAGTCTTTTCATAAAAATATCACAAAAATTAAATTTAGGCTCACCTTAACCAACTGATATTGTAATTAGTTTTTGTCAGTGTTATTAGGTTTGTGAGTTTTCTATGGAATACATTTTTTCAGTTTTCTCTTTAATTATTTCTCTGAAATAATCTATTTTCATTTGAATATTTTTAATGAGCCTTTTAATTAATCTTAAAGTATGCCAGTGAACTTTTCAGTTCTTTTCATTCTATGAATGGCATATGATTTGAAAGCTTAAAATTGCTCACATTAAACATGCCTTTTTTTACTAAATTATTTGTTAATTATACTGATTAATTAGTACTTATGAAGTTGATGTAGCATCTGTATAGAGAAATAATAATATGGTAAAAAGCTTGGTCAGGAAATAACCCAGGATATTAGGCGACATCTGCAGCATGTGAGAAATGGTACATGCATTCTTTATATTGATAGTATAGCTCTGGTGACAAAACTGTTATTACCAATTTCAACAACACTACAATGTTACACAACACAGTGTACAAAAATATGAATTCCAGAGGCTTACATCCTACAGAGACACAAAAAATCAATTTTTCTGGGGCATGTTACTCAAAAACACAAAGTAAAACCTTAACAGGAAAAAATAAATAAACCTATATCCTAAACATAATTAAATTTTACTTCCTATAACATATCTGCCCAAGACCAAATGCATAAAGAGTTTTTAGTCTGAGGATTCTACAATACAGGAAATTTAGAATTTCAAATAAATAATAGAGAAAGCACTCTAAAGTAATGCTCAGATTACTTAGCAAGAATCTAGAGTGAATCTAGTCTGCAACACTGATCAGAACAAGGTTCTTTAGCATCACACAAGTTTGTAGGAAAAGAAGGGTGTTGGAGATGGTGACTCTCTCTTTGTCTTCCTTTCTCCTTTTCTGTGCATTTACAGTATGCAGTGCTCAATGGCTCTAATTGACCAAAGAAAACCTTCAGAAACTCCCTTTGATCATCATTGTTTGCCTACTGCTTAGTCCACTTACATGTTACATTCAAACGAAACTCAAACAATACAAATCATTTTTTAAGTTTTCTGATAAATATTTTCAGTAGCACAATCAAGATATGAACTACAAATGACACACCCCCTGGATTATAACAATATAATGTATAACAATAAGCGATGTCACACTCATAAATAGGTAGGTAACCTGCATACAAACACACCCCAGCACCAGTCTTCAGTTCAAACTGTGTTCCATCTTTACAGTTTTAAAAATATATCAACCACCAACAAAGCAAAACAGACTGAAAGAAAACCTAATGCCTAGAGATCCTAGCTAACTTCTTTATGCTGTCCCTAACTAATATAGCCAGGCATCCAAGCTGCTTACCAGCTATAATATTAACTAACAAGCATGGAGATCTTCCTTAGGTCATATGAAAATGGCAGTTACTTACACAGAGTATAGCATCTCCATGAAGTAGTCTCCAGGTTGCAAACTCACACAGCGAATTAAGTTTTCAGATTACAGAGGAAAACCAAATTATCCTTGCCTTGGCTTCTTCCTTTCTCTGGTCCTCCAGCTCGGCAGTCAGTTTATATAGTCTGGAGCAGGACACACAGCTGCTCCCTGCTCTTGTGATTGCCCTCCATTTTGTAGCTAGCACCTCATATTGGTCATCTTTGTAGGGGCAAGCTGTCCATGAATTTTCTAATGCTATGGAGGTAATCAATGTCCATTAAAGACTCTGCCCTTTGTGGCATCACAATACATACTATGCTTAAATACACCATAAATGGTAATATATTGCCAATTTATTAATAGTTACCTGGACCATTTTTGGTCTAATGTGTTGATTACACAATGTGTCATATTGCTCAAAGGGAAAGACAGACAGACAAGCACTGGAATTTATTTACAAGAGTAGTGGATAATTGATAAGCCTTGGAGATTCTTCCTCCAAATCTGTAAATGTCATTAAACAGCCCATAATCTAAAACCACCCACAAAATGTCCTAAGTCTCAATAATTAACATGTAATATGACAGAAACAGAATCAAGCCCACAACTTGTATTGTATGCTATTTCCAGCTCCAGTAAGACTGCAGCTGGTGGGCAATCTTGAAGTCCATTACCTAATCTGCCCATTCCATGAAAACACAATTGGGGAGGGTGTCTATGCCTTCGGCCCATACTTAAATGGCACCCACCTGGTTACTGATAGGGTATTTATTCCCTTTTCACTGACTTCGCAGTGCCTGGTCTTCTGTGACTTGGCATTTGAGTCTCTCATGCTTGTGTTGTTTCCCCAGCGCTTTGTTATTCTAAAATACCTTCACCTGACTTCCTGCTTCATTTCCTGACCTTGATTTATGGATTCTCTTTGGCTTTGTCTTCCATGTTAGACCCACACTGCTCAACTGTGTTGGTTCTCTGCAGTGGTTAGACCTCTTTCCTGCTCGACCATTCCACCACTCCCCCTTGTGCTTTTTCCCATTAAATAACACAAACAGCGTCAGGATTGGTATTGAACAGCAAGTCAGCTATGACTGTGTAAACGTCGAAGCAGCTAAACACTTCTAAAATACCTTGTGTGCTTATGTTGACTCATTTCTGTCCTTGTCCAGACAGTTTAGGGAAGCTATTTAAACAGCCACCAAAGTAGTAGAAATTTAATAAAAAATGTTCAGATAATATCAAATAAGGTATTACTTACAATGTTTGCAAGGTAAATAGAAAGGCACCCTGTGATATTTAACAAACCTGCTTTTAATCATTCAGGTAAATTCTATCTTGATGGATTTTCACATAGTCCATGTTTACATTTTTACATCTCTTAAGCTTATAAGTGATGCTCATACAAAACAATCCATACTTGGCCTGATTGTGGCTCTGTAATAAATTTAAATCAGGTTCCTGTATCTGGGATTTACCTAAAGGAATGTGCACAACAAGCTAATCAGTTAAAGGTTGCTTGAGGTCACTGATCACCGCACCATTTTAAGACATCACAACCCTGCAGGGGAATGATTATCATCACAAAGCCCTGTGTATAATTCTGTAATGGAAACTAGGAAAAAAGACCACGTTGAGCACAAGTGAAAACATTAGACAGAAGGCATACAAAGTTTATAGCTGCATAGCCTCATCATGACACCATTTCTGTTATATGTTTAAGCTCATGGTGTATCCTCGGGAAGGTGAGTTATTTAGGAATTTAAAAATTCTCAATAAATATTAATCAAAGCTGCACTTATTTCCTGGATGGAGGCTCTTCGGGATGGGGATTTGATTTGAGCTATCGTAATGCAGTGAACGGCCCTACACCCCCATTCGGCTGCTGGAACGTGGCACAGAGGAGGCTGGGGACAAGTGCTCTGTTCTAGCAGAAAAAGGGGTTATTGCCCTTTTCAATTACAGTGGGTGTGCTCACTGACTCACTTTAGTGGTCTTGAAGTGCCTGGAAAGCCTAGTATTGTCATAAAAAAATACACTATCCCAGACTCCCTCAACCCACTTCAGTTTGATAACCACTCAAATAAGTCAGTTAATGATGCCATATCTCTAGCACCACATACTGCCCTAGAACATTTAGATAGATGGGGCACCTACAGTATGTGAGGATGCTGTTAATACAGTAGATTACAGCTCGACCTTTAACGCAATTTTTACCACTACAGTTATCAGGTTGAACAACATCAATGATAAATCTGCATAAAGGAGACAAACGAACTCATTGTGGACTTCAGGGGACCCAAAGGGAGTCATACCCCAATCAACACTGGGGGCACAAGAGTGGAAACTGTCAGTTGCTTGAGATTTCTCAGACAGCAGATCTCCGGATCTACAAAACACTGTAGCCAGTCTGGAAAAGCCACAAAAGTGCCTCCACTTTCTGCGCCTAAATAAATGCAGTTTGGGGAAGTAGCAGCACCATAGAAAAAGTCCTCACTAGTGGTATCACTGTGAGGTACAGCAATACTACTATCCATGACAAAGAAGCTCTACAAAGGGTGTTAGACAGCTACAGCACTCCAGTCCAATTTGTAGATCTCTGTACCAGTTTGGAAAACCCACTGATATGGCTATCCTCCAGGTCGGGAGTCATTAGTTGAAGTTAAATATGAAAAGTTGTTCTTTACAGATTTTCTATTTAAATTTCTTATTTGAATTCATGAAAAAATCACTGCAAAATGCTGCAAGCTTATAAGGTTAGTGACAAAAAGCATATGGCCCCTTTGGTGGCTGGGGGTCATGAGTCTCTGGTCTGGATTTGGGACAATTGTTGGTTACGTTCTTGAACAAATTAAAGTCCATGAACAAAATACTTAATGACCCTCTGGACTAATGCTATGAACACCAATTTTCACAACTTTTGTTAGTTAGTAATACTTGAATAACTGTAACAGTAGGTAACTATTTTTGTGAACAATTTCCTATACAGTAGCTTTTTATAACCAAAGAAGATCCCCTTCAACTCCTCCATCACTCTTATATATCTTAAAGTTACAGTGCCCATATAAGGGCATCCTCACACGTCAAGTGATGCCTTAAATCACTGTTCATCCCTCCTTGCATCACTCCTCACAAGGTGTGAGGGCAGCCTGCAGTTCAATTTGCCCTTGAGGTGTAATATCGAATAACATCCAATGTCAAATTCACACTTTTTGACAATGATCTTTTCACAAAATGATGATGAAACTTCATGTAAGATACTGTACCCGTACAAACCACATCATTCCAGCAGCTTGCCATGAGGGGTTTGGAATGAAAGAGAAGTGAGACATGACTCAATGACGGGAAAAGCATTGCTGCAAGATTATCTACTGTGTGTGGGGTTGTGTGATAAAATGGACATTATAATAGGTGCCTGCTCTCCCCTTCCCCAGGTGGCTGATTATTCTCTTACAATGAAAAAGAGGTATTTCATTGGATTTTCAAACCTGCCAGTCAGATAATTAGTGCTCTCAGTAAGCACTCCTTCCTCTACCTAATCCTAAACGGTGACCACTTATTAGAACTTGGGTCATGAGGCCCAATCCTGGAGTTTTCATTGCAGTGAAGCAACAGTAAATATAGAAATTATGTTTTCTTGTAGCGGTCAAAGAGTTGGATTTTTCTGGTGAACTCAAAATAGTACAAGCAACTACAACAAAAACTAGGAAAGAGCTTGTCATTAAGCAAAAATCAAAGAGTGCAAGCCTTGATCCATTTCCTTAGATAGATTTTGCAAGGTGGTGCTTCATGACCAGAACTGGTTTTATCTACGGGAAAAGAAGCATTAGAATTGCTCAATTTTACATGGGAAATAACATTGTAAAAATAGTATTGAGCAGTCCAGGTGTAGCAGTCAGTACTTCTATGTGCTAAAATAATCTCTATTATTATAATCACATATTGACATCATGCATCAGTGCCTTTTTTCCTTGAAATGTTAAATACCTGAAAAAAGCACAATGTTATCTAGATACTGACCTTCCAAAAACAACATTTATTTAAATCATAACTGCAACGACAATGTGTTATTTTGCCACAATGAATGTAGATTCTTAAACAGTAAAAAGATTCAAAACAATGTGAAATCGCTATCAAAAAAAGAACTTAGGGGCTTCCAGTTCCTGATCTACCATTGAATTTTCTTCTTTCTTGTCATCTTTGAGAAACTTTTTAGTTCTCACAGGAGGCAGGAGATTGTCTACTAAAGATGTTACTGCCCGGGGCAATCTTCTTCTATTGGTATACCACCCCACTTGACTTAACTCCGTCTGGTTTCGACATGTACTTTAGAAGCCAAGACCTGTGGTATTTCTCCTCCTGCCCCACTCACCCGTTTATTTACAGTACTTGACATTTTAATAATTTTGACCCGGGAAAGCAGAAGGCCACTCAGATCTCTCCTGTTCTCATTAGGAACGCAGCAGAAGTCTTCATCTACCAATAATGGACCAGGTCAGGAGGTAACTGTCATAGTGACCCTTGTTGTTGCATGTTTTAACTCCGCAGGCCTCACTAAATTGCTGAAACCATTAGATAAGCACCTGTGTGATTCAACTTCTCGCAACTGCTGAAAGAACACAGAGCAGAGAGTTGCAGGAAGACAACATGAAGGAGCACTCAGGCATTGCAGAAAGATGGCCTAGATACAGTATGTTTTTTCTCAATGTGCAGAAAAATCTGTTATATATATATAACAATGCTTTTCTGAGCCAGCATTGTGCAGCAACCCCAAGTTAAATTTTGTGAACTGGAAAAAAAAAAGAGCCCTTTGAGAGTTCAGCAGTAACTCATAAGCACATGTGCCTGCATTTTCTTCTCTGAGCTGAGTTCAAAGAGAGATACAGAAAACTGGCTAAGAATTTTCAAATGAAGCTCTTAAGGCTAGTCATTAAATAGCAAAAGCTATTCAAGCTTCCTACTGTAGATTTCTAAGTTCTGAGAAAAAAAAAACACTTTCTTTAATATATTTTCCAAGTGCATGCAAACTGTTTTTCTTTTCTGCACAAAAACTGTTGGAAAATAGAATGTCAGAATTGCAACCACAGATCAGATGACACACTTGGGATCCTTAGCTGATCATCTTCAGAACTGGCAAGACAGCCAGGGTACCTGTATATTGGACTCCTAAGGCTTGCAGGTCCAGGTGATCTTGCTCATTCCCCCAGCACATCTCTTGTTGGCACAACCTGGCTAACAAATGGGAATATTGTTTTAATAATTTGGTTGGCTTTTGTACCATATTGATAGGGCAAACAATTTAAATTGAGTATTTTCTGATTCAGGAACCTGTGGAGCACTCAGAATAATACAAAGCCATTTATTTGACTTTTTTTTTTAGGTAAAGAGAACAAACATCCTGCTAGCTTTCTGTACTACAGTGGAGATATTTTTAGAATACCAGCCTTTTGAAGATGCACTCTGATTTCCAAAAAAATACTGTTTGAGACATATGATTTATACCTCCCCCCCTTTCCCCAGCCTGCCTCTCTTTGTCTCTATAGACAATGTACAGCCTGCTGGTGTGTCTGTGGTTTGAACAGTCTATCGGATCTACAGTATTTCAAATGGATTTGCCATGCCATGCACTTAGTGGAAATGGCGGTTAATGTTATTGACATATCAACCCAATGTATCTTAAACTATAGCAAGTAAAGATAAGCCTGGGTAGAAAGAGACAAGAAATGTCTTTTTTAATTAAAAAGAAAATGAACAGTTAAGGAAATGTGGTATTTCAGTTAACTAAGATCTTACTAGTACAGCATGATAGCACAGGGGTTAGCAATGATGCCGTTTAGCACTGGGGTGTATTGGCACATCCTCTCTCTATAGTCAAGTGGATTTCCTCACGGTGCTCCAGTTTCCACCACAGTCCAAAAGCATACTGGTAGAGTAGGTTATTTGGCTTCTTGAAAAATTGGTGTGTGTGTTTGTGTGTCTGTCTTTGTGTGCCCTGAAATGGATGGGCGTCCTGTCCAGGGTGTATCCTGTCTTACGCCCCATGCTTCCCAGGATAAGCTCCAGACAACCGTGACTCTGAATTGGATGAAGTGCTTTTTGATGATGTGATGTGATGTGATGTGATGTAATGAAGATCTTACTATGGTTCCATGACTCCAGGTTGGAAAAATTTACAAGTGAACTATAAGGGTAAATGTTTAATTTGGGTGCTAAATATTTTTATCTCAGTGTGCCCCAATTATGTGACCGCAAAATCACCTTTCAATTGCTGAAGTTAAGTCTGAGAGCACAGATGGGAATTCCTGCAGCTCTTGGGTATCACTCCATAAGGAATCATTGTCAGTCTTTCCGTATCAACAAGTCAGGACATCGATGTCCAGATTCAGACCTCAATATTAATTTGAGGAGTTGTTTGCTGTTTCTCCAGAGTCTTTGACATATGAGGGGTTAAAGAAAACTAAAAAATCTGCTTGGCTATCAGTGCACTTCATAGTTGCTGCTCGCCAAGTTCTCAGCTTGGTTTCCTATTGCTGCTTTTGTAAAGCATTTTAACCTCCAGGACTGAAGATTTATTGTGGGTGGCTTTAATAGGATTTTTAAAGATGGAACTATTTTTGGTGAAAACCTACTGGACTGTCGATCCAATTCCAAATAGAGTTCATTTCTGATTAATTTTACTCCAAGAACATTTTCACCAACTGCTTAAGACTCATGAGTAAATGATCATTTTGATTAGGAACCTTTTCTTGAACACAGATCACAATACTAGAAAAAGGGACACAATCCTTCTGAAATGAATTTCTCAGATCTTAAGTTAAAATATTGAGGGACAGAGGGGTTGAGTTGCCAGTAACGTCTCATCTAAACTACTTTAAGCCACCACGACACTCTTGAAAAGCCAGGAACACAAAAGGTATTGAAGTCTGAGTTTCATTCCATATTGTGTTCCCAGCAAGTCATCATGGCCTTGTAGAATCTGTTTCCAATTAGATTCACATCTGGTAATGGAAAGGTTAAAGCTTTCATTCTACTTGTCAGAATAATCCATGGGTGGCCTTTTAGTACACTCACACAGAAGACATAATGAAAACTTTGCCTAGTTTCCTAATATGTCATAAATTCAGTGTTAAAATGAGGTATGTAACAGTTAATTTTCTGGAACAGAGGGTTAGAAAACCCTTACGTTTCAAGAATGACTGGTTTCATTTAATATAACAATATACCCAGAGACAGCAAGCACAGTCCATCCACAATGTCAAAATGATACATTCAAAATAACGGTCTATGATATACTTGTGCAGTGGGGAATAGAAGACCCCATTTAAATGATCTATTCAAGTATTAAATGCACAGAATATAGGTGCAACTAAATTGAACTTAATAAAATGTTTATAATAAAAATGGTTATGGCACCTTGCACACCATTTCCGCTTTAATACTTTCCTCGATTATCTAAAACAGTCGACAGCTGTTCACTTCTTTTTTATGAGTCTAGTAAAAGACTTCTTTAAAATGAAAAGAAATAGTTATTATCATTTTTTATGCCTGCTTTGGAGGATTATTTTTGTACTTGGAATGAGATAATGGGGTGCTTGAGAAAAGTTGGCCATTTCTGTCTTGTTTAATCACTGCTAATTTGTCACAGAGAATTATAACAGGTGAAAAATGTAAAAATTATTCACTTTCAAAAAAGCTCAGCTACGTTATTATAGAAAACAGACATCAGATCTTCCATTATAACAGGGCCTGCGAGGGGACAGATTTCAAATTAAATTTTATAGGTAAACATACATTTAATACCTAAAGCTGATATAGTTCAGTTACGTGCAAGGCTTTTTCAATTGAAAACTTGGACAAACAAACACAAACCTGAGGATACTGGAGTCATAAGGACTAAGAAGTTCTATACAGAAATTCACATGGAGCTGAAAATGTCAAAAATTAAAAAAATGAGATTTAATAACTTAAATCTCACTTGAAATGTTGTGGATAGGAAGAGAGGCACAGATTGAGTATTACCTGAGGGGATGGCAGTCTGGCAATGAGGACAAAGCTATTGGGACCCCACAGTCCAGGGGCCAGGGGCCTCTGTGAAGGCAGAAACGTGTAAATGAGAAGAATACAGAGATGGAAATGCTGGGAATGGGAATTGTTCTGCCTTTATATAGTAAAGTGAGACTGACGGGTTTGTCCTCATACTCTCCAATAATCCCTTTTAACAGCCCACTGAATTCTAACCAAACTAAGCCTTGGGGAAAAATGGATGCCATATGTAAGAAGACTCAACCGTGATTGTTCTTCCTGAGAAAACACAACACTTTTATATGTGGTAAAATGATAACTTTATTCTATAGAACCTTCATTGAATCTATTCTAAGGTTCACTGTAGTAATCTGTTTTGGAACCTGAATACATTTAATAAAAACAGAGCAGTGCAGCAAAGGCAGCAAAGACATCTGTGCACCACAGCTACAGCTGGGAGACATTTATTCTAAAAAAATAGTGTGGAAGGCCAATATAATCATTGCCTTTCATGATCTCCACCTGCATAGTGAATCTTTGCGCCTTCCACCAAGGCAATGATTTAGACTACCCAGTTCTATTGCACTTAAATCTAAGTAACCTTTATTTCCAAGGATAATAACCTAATGCTTGATTTGGGCAACTGATTGTATATTTTACATTATTTTTAATCCATCCATCCATTCAGGATTGTTGGGAAGCCAGAGAGCTTAACTCCATTAACTTTTCTATGCAATAAAACTGAAGAATCTGGTTTTAACAGTATGACTTGGCAAACTGTTCCAAGCACTAATTGCTTCTTGCAAGAAAGGTTCCTTCTGGAAGTACTAGACAGTTAGTAGGACAGTCAAACTACATATTTCTCACAAGAGATTATGTTAAGCAAAACAGCTACTACTTTACAGAGAAGGAGAGGGGAAGGAGAATGGTCCTGGCCAGGACATGAACCTTCAGTGAGAGGAAGTTACACAGCAAGTTGTCACTTCATATTTTGGAGAAATTATTTAAACAACTAAATCAATAGTGGATTGATTGCATGTGTTTTGTTAGAAAATATAGCTTACCATAATATGTTATCTATTGTATTATACAGTATATACTATAGATATTATATACAGCAGTATTATAGCAAGTGCTGTCTGACTAAAAGTCTTGTATTTAAACTATATTAAAAGTATAATGATAATCTAATATTTTGAGCTTTTGAAAATCATTCTCTTGAATCATTAATTCACAGATCCTTTCATACAGAAACCAAACAATCATGTGCAGTTATTTTATTTAAATAAGCCTGAAATTAAATATGTCTTTAACCAAAGCTGCATGCATTACACATGATGAAAAGCCAATTAACATTTTTAGTTTGGCAATTAAGTTGCATTAGTAAGGTGATGAATCAGAGATAAAAAAGTGGCTTAAGTTTAGACTCCCATTTCCAGTCAATAGTATTACAGTATGTACTTACCTGTACAGTACAAACCCATTAGAGGTTACAAGGTCTCTGTCAGGCACTCCAACTAGCAAATTAACAGGAGCTACCTGTGTGAGCTTCACATACACTTTTCTCACAATTCAAATTTCAATAGACAAAGGTTAATTACGCTTACTTGTCAAAACAGCATGAACCCACAATCAAATAAATGGACTTTGTCTAAACGGCATACAGTATACAGTATGTGTGTTTCAAGATCTGCACCATACACTCTTATTAGTGAAACAGCAGAAATATCTGTTTTATCTGTGCTTCTACACAAACAGTATTAGCAGAGCCCAAATGCACTGAACACATTGTCCATTGATGGTATATACGTACAGTAACTAAATATGCGCCACTGCCACTATTTCATAGAAGACACTATTCCATATGATGCAGTGTATCAGACAGTTCACTCTCTACTCTGTACACTGTGCGGGGCACCCTATTTCATTATTTTGGAGATTGCACTGTTTCATGTCGTGCCAGAAAGGAGGCTGTGAAGGAAATCTATAAATTCATTAGAAAGAGAATCTGTTACTTTGTGTTACTCTCTGCCTATCTAATCCATCTATCTACACCTGTCAATGTGACAATCATTTACTGCACAATGACTTTTGTAGAACAAGCCATTGAGTGGAGTTAACCTTGCAGATAAAAGAGGAATGAGGGGAAACTGTTACAAAACAGGACAAGTTTTGTTCATTTTTTTTCTTTTGTAAACTAAACAAATCCTTTATGTGCTTGACTGCATGTAGCTATCTTCAGCAGAAGGAAAGTTGGATGTTATCTTATTGCATCAGATAAAAAGTACCAGTGTATTTATAAGACAACATCATGAAACGCAGTTATCTATCCAAATATTTCAATGTTACAAGAGTCTTTCAGGCTTCTCTTGGCTTTGCAGGAATGGAAGGTGAATGTTTTAAGATTACTGAGGCCCAAATAGGAATTGCCTACAACCCTAATGTGGTTGTTAAACGGTGGGTTAATGGAAGCAACCTGTATGTTTCTGTGCTTGTGGTACGGAATGCAGACTTCTAATGTAATTAAAGCACTTTACTACAGTACATACAGTATAAGTGTAGCATGTGTAGTGTCTTGAGGAGTGTGTCATGGGGGGGTGGGATTCTGTGGCAATGGAACCATTGTAATAGACAGGGGCTTGAAAAAAAGCACTTTGACAAGAGTCAACTAAACTTGACCAGTTCTTCATAGATTCTCCCATCACAGCAGCACCACATTTCTTGCCAAGTAAAAAAGATAAAGGTTTGCACTCTATGATGTCCTTCTACAGTAGGCTTATTGAACATTCTTATTTTTTTTCCTTTAGACTTTACCAGCCTGTTTGCACTTTATGAAAGTAGCAATGTAATACTCTACTTGGCATGAGTCATTTGACCAGGGTCAACAATTTTCCTGGATATATAACACCTTGCATCTTTCATCTCTTGCCTATTTACAACTTTCTGTTGACACTGCTGTGTTGTTTTGTACCCTGAGGAAACACTCTCTTCCAATGGATTCCCACCACTTACAGTAAGATCTCTCTCACTCTTCCTATTCCTTTTTGCAGACATGCACTGTGTTACTAAGAATAGAATTGACAAATGTTAACTAATGCATATACAGTATATTGAAATATGTCAGTCGACCTGCCAATATGTAAAGTCCTGAAAATATTTATATTAGTGGCATAGTTGTCTTTGATATAGACCTTCTTTAACTGGGTGATCAGTGAGGTACAGTAATGGGAGCTCAGACCATCTGGTGCTCATAGCACATGAACACGTGTGCCTGGGCTGCCAAGTAGGAATGAAAGAACTTACAACAGTGCAAGGCTGGCATGGAGAGACATGGCACAGAGAAAAAGAGCAAGTTGAATTTGTATGCAGATTATGTCATCATGAGTGCAGAATGTGCAGCTAGGATTAGTGTGTGGTTTCACTCTTAACTTAAGTGTTATTTTCTCTCCACCGAGTGGGCAATCCTTTACATAGCTTCCATACTTCAGCTGTTTATCCTTCCTTGTTTATCTCTTCATTTCTTATGCATTGGAGTGCTGTTTATCAAGGGTGCTGGTGAACGTGTTTGAACAGAGGTACATTCTTTGCGGGTAAGTGAAACTTATTTCCCCAATTTCAGGTTGGCAGTCCCATCTTGACCCCTTCTGGGGGAGTTTTCACCATGTGAGTCAAAAAGGATCCCTGGGCATACTATGCTCCTATGCTTTCCAATTCAATTCATTTCTTACTAACTCTTCTCCTCTCTCAGTCCCCTGAGGTCTCGGCTCCCAGTCCCAAGCCAGCTATTCTTTCTGAGTCAGGGGAGTCCTTCTGTTAATAAGGAAACTGTTTTCCTTTCCATCCTCTGAGGATTCAGCTTCCAATCACAAGGCAATGCATCTCAAAGGGATTCTCTACAGGTCCGGATATGCCAAATGCCCAGCTGCAGGACCATTTAGTACTGTGACCTGTTTCATCTAGGACTCCTCCAGCTACTCTGAAATGGATCCTGGGAAGAGTTTCTACCTTCTCTACCTCTGAGGGTTTAGCTCCCAGCTGTGACGAAACTCTTCTCAAAGTGACTCTCAGCAAGTATAGAGTTTTTATGCTTTTGGCCCTTGGAGACTTCTGAGCCAGCAATCCCAAAAGGACCACAATTACACTATTCACACCAGTGTGTTCACAGAGCCCTACTCTACTTGCCCTGGCTTCTTCCAGTGTATGTGCAGTTGAAATATAGGAGCTCTTAACCTAACCTTGGGCTTCTGAAACCTGGCTTCTCTCTTTCTTCCAAAGCATCGTTTGGTATATGGGAGGGCTTTTTTTGTGGTCCCAGAAGCACTAGTCTTCCATAGATACTGTCCAAAAAACACTGTAGGAGCCTATCAGAGTGCCTTGAATTAATTTGAGCCCCTCCCACTCAAGGGGCAAGAATGAATGATGCTGAGAATAAAGAGTTTTAATAAAAAAGATGGAGAAGCCTGAGAGTCTAGAAACTAGCAGGAGCATAAAGACATGAGTTATGTGAGCAGATTTAGTTAACTGAAAGTTTTCAATCTCTGTGAAAATAAAGATTTGATTGAAGTCTTTAAAATTTTTAAAAGAATAAACAAGGCTGAACCCAGTAGATATTGCAAAATAATTTAATGAACAGAACATGAGGGCTTAACTGGAAACTTGTTAAAAATGTGATGGAATACATTAATTTAGAAATAAAATTATCAATGTATGGAATGAATTTCCAAAATGCAATGTGGAGGTAAAGATCCCTTATTTAAATAATCTATACTGTATGCTGTTATACAATCAATACATCTATAAAAATAACTAACACTGATCTGCTGAATATCCTATTTTCATCATCACATTTTCTTATCTTCTTATATGCGTCTATTTCAGATATTTCAGAAAAAAGCAAGGAAGGAGAATAAGGACACCACCAGTTACTAGTAACATATACTGTACCAGAGGATGATATTTCAATTAACTTACTTGCTAAATCCCTTTTGGGAGTACTGCTACTGAATACAGACCAGGAGATAAGAATTTCTATGGTGCTGGACTGAGGCTGCACAGACTGGCTATTACAAATTTCTTTGTTAACCAGTTACATCATGGATTGGGGAGGGAGAGTTATATTCTGAAAAAGCAAACCAAATATAAGTGTAATTTGGATCCCTTATATTGTATTCTATCTTTCAACAGCAGCCTGATATCTAGAGGTTTAAAGACAAAGTTGTTGGGGTTTCCAAAAATCAAGTATTGCACTTCTCTATTTTCAAAATAATCTTCCTGAACACTTTTTGTTTGTGGTACTGAATTGGGTCAAGTATGGGATCGTTTGCTGTGACCTTTGTCTATTTAAAGAGGTACATTATAAAAGTACAAGACCAAGTACAAGATCTTTATTTCTGTTGATATTAGAAGTCATTTATTCCAGACATTTTTTTAATTCTTTGCATCTATAGTATTAAACTTTTTTAAATGCAATGTGTTTTATATGCACTTTTTATATGTTATATTACACTACATACAGTATACTGTATATACAATATGTTATTATATGATATCACCATTCCATGTGGATGATTGTTCTCTGAAATGTACTATACTTGTCTAATACATCATTCTAAATAAAAAAATGAAAGATGCACATGAAAACACAGAAGTCCTCACACCCCAGAATATTTTCAGAATTTTAACAAGTTTTTTTTTTGATTAATTGAGATGCAAAACATAGATATGCTTTGTTATATCTCTTTACATCCACAGCTACTAAATACTTGCAGCAGGTATGCAACTTTGGGTTTTCACAAGAGCATACTGATTACTCTAAGATAAAAACAAATTCCTATAAACAGTTTCAACTTCAGTGCACTAGTTACAATTTCCCTTGAAATGAGAACCTCAAACATAGCTTATTTGGTCATAAAATGAGATACATGCATTTTTTATGTATTCATACATTTTTAAAGATTTGAAAGGTAATTTCAGTTGAAAGCCCAAAAGACGCTGTGATGCTTTGACCTGTAATAAGATATTTTCTTCCACGTGGCAAGGATATCCTAACGGGTTCACTTTGAGTATTGTCTAAGGCAGTATCCAGTCTGTCGAATTAATATTTTTTATTGGTTAAAGGAATAAACTGATCTGCCATCTGAAAACCCATATTTAATATGCATTTTGTTTAAGTGCAAACACAGCACCTGGAGAGATGATTTTTCATCCTGGAATGTGACTGTAGGGACCGTCCCTGGGAAAGAACAGAGGAATCAATGTACAGTACAGGTTACCTTCTGAGGAGAAATGAGACAGGGGGAGTCATCCTAAAGCCACCTCTTCATTGGCACCCAGGCAGCTGCACTTCACCTCTCTTGCTCTCCTCCTCCCCTTCCCTGTTCTCGGTGTTCCCCTACCTCACTCTCTCTTCCTCACATCTCCTTTAATTTTTTAACTCCCTTGCTGTAGTCTGTCAGTATCAATCTCATTAGATCTTCCTCTCAACCCTCTTTTTTCTGTCTCTTCAAGGGAAATCTAACCTTGCCCCTGCTCATTTTGCCTCCCCACTCCCATTTCCTGTTTTAAACAGACATGCTAATTTCACTTTCTCTCAATGTAGACCTTACTTTCAGTCCAAATAAGATGGACACTTCTTTCATGACACCCGACATGTGTGTCCTTTTACTTGCAGACTGTTTTTCTCTCTCTGCATTGCCTTATGCTTTCTCATAATTTCTTCCTCTCCCATATATCAATATCTAAAGTATATTTTCATTACACATAAGTATCAACATTACGAAATATACATTGAAATAGAATAGAATTAAGAAATAACTGACTTTTTAAAAATATCTTATATCTACATTTAGATACCTTTGGGATATCCATTACATATACTTTCAGGATATATTTCTCCCTTCGTTCTTGCAATGTCTCCACCAGAAGATTAAAACCCCTGAGACCTCATTCCAGGACATATGGCCAAGACATTTTCCAAGTAAATCTTTAGAAGAGGAGAAACCATTAGTGTGTAGTTCTTTGATTTGTTGATGCAGCTGGGAAATGCATCACAGGCAAATTAACTGCTTTGTTAAAAAAGAGAGTAAAATTATGCTGTTTCTGGCACCAGTAAATACCAACAACATCGTAAGTAACATTCATTCTTGTGCAAATGATCCCTGTCCTGATTCTCTGGATTGAAAAGAAAGCAATTGCAGAGGTTGTGTCCTAATGTATTCCAACCTACTACATTGGTTGCATAACAGGAAATCAGAGAAAACAAGCTTATGTTCATAAAAACATAGAGAAACAGTAAATTATTGATGCTTCCATAGCATGATACAGAGCTGATAAATAGTGCTTTAAGACTGTCATTATTATTACTACTACTTTCTGAACATACTGAGAGTAGCTATATTTATTGGCAAATTAATTGTTTTTAGATATAAAAGAGAATAAACCTATTTCTTTACATAAAGTACATATCATTGTGAACCTAAAAATGGACTAAAGAAGAACAAAGATATTTAACCCTCCTCCATCTTTAGTACTTCCCTCTGAGTTTCCTATCAAAGGACCCTTAAAATAAGCTAGACAGCAACAAGAGAAGAACTGAAGTGTTAATACTGTTAATAATAATAATAATCATCATAATCATAATCATAATATTAAAACAATTTATCATATGAATAATACTATTAACTCTTAGGTAACATTACATGAGGATTCAGCATCTTCTTTCTGATTATTTTGTTCATTCAAGGCCTAGGTTGGTGACATACTGTGTAAACATTGAAGTGCCACAGACATCCATTAACTGCTTCTTTCTAATTAGAAGAACAAAAACTGAAGAATCAGTGCCTTTCAGAGTCACTGCCTTCTCAGATGGATCAGAAGGAAAACAAGTATAAATGCATGGCAGTATTCACAATGTGTGGTCTCTACTGTTTAGTTACCATTTCAGCATATTGGTCAACTTATTTATTTGTAGATATTGCACTGCTTTTGAAAAATGCGTATCATTGAAACAGGCAATGACTATTTCCTGGTAGTAACGTGTGCTATCAGACTATGCTCTACTACACAAAACACTATTAACATTTCACAATTGTGTCCATACATACATTAAAAATCACTTAATGGCCCATTTAAAGGAAATGGTCATCTTCATTTAGTTCAGATTTATGTAGAAGTTTTAACTAAACCTAGGGTTGATCCGACCTCTTACACACTTCTCACTAGTACGAGCAAAATGACCTGCACATTCTGATATACAAATGTGAAATCTTGAAAAGTTTTCATTCATTCTTTCCAAAATAGGAACAGTTTGTCAATAGTTTGTCTTTATTGCTCTTTTCTATTCTGAGTTGTTCCTGACACACAGTCAATGACCTAAAGAATACTTGAAGTGTTATTTTTCAGGCGTCCTACAGAATCTTTGCCTATAGGGTTAGGGTTAGAGAATCACTGATCGCAGATGTTTATTAATGTCTTGATTGTGTTTTTATTCCAAGTAGAATTAATGTTTTAATGGAACCTTTGAGTTCCTTTGACATTTTTATTTGTTGACAATTTCCTGGTAGTAAAGTTTGGTATCTGCCTATGCTCTCCTACACAAAACACTCTAATGATATTTCAGAATTGTATCCATAAATACCTTGGCCTACTTAAAGAACTTGGTCAGCTTCAGGTCGATCAGATTTTTGCAGACATTTTGTTAACTAAGCCCAAGTTGACCCCACCTCTTATACTACTCTCACTAGTACGAGCATAATGACCTGCACATTGTGACAAATAGATGTGAAATCTTTAATAGTCTTCATTCATTCTTTCCAAAATTGGAACAGTTTGTCAATAGTTTGCCTTTATTGCTCTTTTCTATTCAGAGTTGTTGCTAAAACACAGTCACTGACCTAAAGAATACCTGAAAGAATGATGTGCTAACTAGTTCAGGTGTCCTATCTGTGCCCTTAGGGTTAGGGTTAGAGAATCACTGATCACAGACTTGAAACATGCTTCATATTCCAGCAATACTTCTTAAAAAATTAAGCATGGAACCTCAAGATATCATGATGCATACATTGCATGAACAGCAGCATTATCTGTGGCTGAAATAAAAAATTCAAATTTTTTATTTGTATTTCTTTACCAGAAGTTTAAAAACTTTAGAGTGATAAGAATACCTGTGGAATAGAATGTTTACCCCCATCCTACCTATCAAAAATCTCCTGCTGCTTTCAGTTTCACAACAATTAACAACAATTAACTCTGTGTGTACATATTTACAAAAATATTATATTGGAAAGATTCCTTTTAAAAATATTTTTTAAGTTAAAGCTGGTCCAAAAACGAAGGGGATTTTCAATGCAAATCTCAATCCTCAGTGACAAACAATTGATTTATACTGTTTATTCCTTCATGCAAAAGACATTCTGTTTAAATTCCTGAGGGCTGCATGTTGTATTAGCCCCAGAGGATAGGTAAGCCACTTAACTTGTCATCCTGAATTTGTGCATGTATGGATACAGACTTATTGTCGGAGAGTCAGAAAGCTACAAAACATAGGTGGAAAGCTGTCAATGCACAATGATGGGACAACACTGCCTGTGTTTACCTTCAAATAGCCTTTTAGAAGAGAAGAAGAAAAAAAATCATAAAGTCATCATTCATAATATGACCTCCAAACAAGTAGCTCTCTCCTCTCCATGCAAATATCTATGCTACATATTTAATTCCATGACTGTTTCCTTTTTCTAATAAAGATAAATTCCTTCAACAAAAGAAGAGTAAACTGTAGTGTAACGAACAGTTCTTTCGGGACCCTATGCGGACGACACAATCTGGAGAAGTAAGGAAACACTGGGGAAAAAGTCATGCAGGAATACGGGGATGAAAACAGGGGGACGTGTCCATGCAGTGCTGGTGATCCGGGAAGGTGTGGCCGAGGCAAATAATCCAAAGAATAAGTCCAAGAGAGAATCCAAAAAACTAACAAAAGTCCATGGCCGGGTAATCCATCCAAAACAAGGGATTAAAAACAGGTGCCGGGAACAGGAACAGGAGCAGGAAGCTAAAAGCATAATGGAGCCAGGCTCAACCAGGTCCCGGGCTCGCCTGATGTGGAAATCAGATGCAGAGCCACGATTGGAGACTGCGTCTGGCTTTTAAAGGGAAACAGGAACAAAGGGCAGGTACGGGGAATAGGGCAAACAAGGAAGAGCCGGAGCGCCCTTAAGGAGGAGGGAGTACAATCGTGACATGTAGCACATGATTACAGTATGTCCTGTTTTGTGTTGGTAGGGTCTTGTAACAAACTGCTTTAGAAAGAACTTGTGGACAATAGCATGCATCTCCATTTATGTGGCTGAGAATAATGTTCGACCATGCCTGTAATGTGTTAGGCTCCTTTCATTTGTACTGGCTAGTGATGATTAAGTGAGTTCCAGTAAGGCATTTTGAAGACTAGAATCCCTTAAACAGAAAGAATATCATAATCATCTTCAGTAGTAATTGTTGTTTTGCAGGCTGTGTACTGTATGTACAAATTTGTATAATATGTATAAATCTGTTGTGACAAAGGGATAAAGCAAAAACTTTAACAGGGTTCTGACAGAGTTGTTTGTAACTGCTTCAGATAGCCCTTTAAGCTGGAACAAACCTTTAGTCACTTTCTCACTAGAAGCAAGCCTGGATAATACAAAACAACAGAAAACCAAATGATTGGTATCTTAAAATTTGATTGAATTGATCTTATCTTAAAACTTCAGCCACTGTAAAGGTCATATTTAAAAATCTGTTCATTTCTGTTTTATTTTAAATTCTATTTCATATTGTTTATTTCACATTCTGTTAGGTAAAGTTTAAGTTTAATGTCATATTACACTACAGACACAACAGATACAAGGGGGTAGCTGGGTCAGCATACATAGGCTGCAAAGGAACAAGTAAAGGTTTATTCCAGCTGAAAAAAGAAGAAAATAAACACAACGTCTTGGCTGTGGAGCCTTCTTCGGGTGAACAAGGGTGAACACATGGAATAAACCTTTACTTGTTCCAACATTAAAGGGTCTAGTGTCCCCAGTATTGGGAATTGTGTCCATTTTGAGACATAAGTCATTCAACCTGTTAGAACTTTGTTATTAATTCTGGTTTTACTTCTCTTAATGGGAGAAGAGCTTTGATATCAATTGATACCATTCTGTTGTAGCATCATTTTATTTTTATTAATTAAGCATTATATCCAAAGTAGTATCATTGACTTGCTGATGACTGATTGCACCAATATTTCATGTCCTAATCTGACATTTAGCAGGACAGCTTTTGAAAATGGCGGACACCTTTTGCACTCTCCCTGTGACTGAATGCATTTTTTTAGTTGTTCTGGTTTCCTTCCACTAACTTGTTAACCATGTTAACTTGTGTCACTAAATTCTCCTCCATATGTTTGTGTGCCCTGCAATGGATTGACTTCCCTTACAGTGTGTAACCTAACTTGCACCAATTTTCTGTCAGGGTAAAATCCGGTCCACTGTGACCAAGTATGGGACTAAGCAGTTTGAATGGATAGACATTATACCCTTATGTTTGGAATTAAAGGCAGAGAGCACAAAGCATGACAATGTTTTTTCAACAAAAAACCTGGTCCAAGCCAAACAATATCATAACAATGACATGGGGTACATTTGGTGAGATATTTTTCCTCTGCATTTTTTATCCTTGAAGGCCTTTTTTTTCTTCTTCCAGGATTATTTTTGTTGGTACTTCTCTTTAATCTAATAATCAATCATCTGTAAGGTTCATAACCTGTTTTCTTTGCAATTATATGATGGGCCTCGATAATTCAGGCCCATTTAAAATTTTTGTTCTAATTCATGTTGCCTTCCCTAATAAAGTTGAAAATTTTGTACTTGTCTTACATGACACCCAAGGTGTTTGAAGGGTGTGACAGAGTGCTTGCTATTTGTCTTTTTTTTACAATGTGAAATACTCCAATATTTCCCTCTTCCCTTCTGGTATGTTTGAGAGTGTATATGTGATACGAATAAAGTGTGAATGGTGGACAACATGGCTACCAGTCACCTTCTGTTTGTAGTTCCCCACACTGCCACATCAGCAGTACTAAAAAACTGCTGATCTTAAAGGGAAAGGTTTCTAGTAGGCCATCTATAAATAACTAATCTATGATTATTTGTTTGGTTTAAAGGTATAAAAGCTGTTGCATGACTTTGTTCAACTTTACAGGTTACTCTGGATTTGTATTAAGTACTTTATTTGTTTAAAAATTGTCCACCAGAGATGAGTGAGTCCCTTTAAGAGAGAATGGCCCTGGGATAGGAGGGGCTATAAAAGGACTGGGAGAGCTCAGTTTGGAGGAGGGTGCCTTGGAGGAAAGGTGTGGAGAGCACTCCTGTGAGGGTTTTTTTTTTTTTGTTATCTCTATTTTTTTTGTGGCAATAAATCCAGTTTTGTTTGCATTTGAAGACCGCTTTGTGGGAGTTTCTTTTCTTTTGAGCCAAGCCAGGTCACTTGGCTGGTGACAAAAAGCTATTGAATTTATAACATTCAAGTCATTAAGTCTCATTTGGATTAAAAATATAAACTCTAAAAATATAAAAACTCTACAAGTTCTCAGAAATCATCCATAATAACTGGAATTAAGAAAAAGTAATTATATTACTAAAACTGGATAAACAATATTTTTACCATTGGGTCCAGTTTTAGGAGATAAATGTAAAGATTTAGTACCATCTTCAGATCTTAGTATTTGAATAAAGATATAAAAATGGTATCATATCACTGACTGTGGTGTATGACATACCATTCTCACAACACCAGCAGGAATACTGTCTACAGCTATAAAGCTAATTTTCCATTGATTTAGTCAATATATCTTTTCAAACTATTCGGGAATTATAGGAAAAAGGAGAAAAGCCAAAATGTGATATATCTTTATACTGTTAGTAGGGTCATACAAGAGCACCACATAGACTCAGTCTAGTCATTTCTTAAGAGGTCCAGACCTTCTGGCTATGCTACAGGCAAACCCACATGGCAGAGTGGAAGGAATCCCAGTCACTTGAAGACAGGGAGGACCCTTGAGAATCTTTGGCTGACACACCTACAGACAGCAACAACAGCCTTCATCAGCCTCTTGTGTCTATCACCTTGCCAATATTCCTTGAACCTGAATCCATTTTCTTTAAAGACCTAAGCCAAAGCACACCAGGAGAGGGGTCCCAGCAGAGTGCATCAATAAAGGCTACAAGGATAGAAACAAATGCATGGTATGACTGACCTATCACGCATTTGTAGACCACAAGCTAGATTAAAGTAGAAACCTTAATTGAGATTGTTTCTGTTTCCCTATCATTCCTATTTTAATAGTGTTATTTTTTTCTGTGATTCTTCAGCTTTGAGTTCTTTGGACATACTGGATACTATTTTCCTTTGAGAACCAAGTCAGTAAGTGTTGAAATAACCTGACCTTTGCTGAACATAGGCAACTCTAAGTTTATCTGTATTACTTTGAGTCAAAGGTTCAAACAAGAGGTGGATATTTGCCATTCATTCTTATTATGATGCTAATAGCTTGTTTTTCTTATATTATACACTTATATTGTCTGCATTTCTCCTAGTATTTTGTTTTGTTCCTAGTAACAGAAGATCCAAGGATCACATAAATGTATTTCTTACATGACTGTGCACTCAATTACATGTTAAAAACAACATAAACCAAATCTGATGAATGGACTTGTGTCATCTGTGTCAGCTTCAACAGTATGGTCAGGAACTGCACTCCAGACTCCTACGACCTGCTGTTCCTAAACCTCATTTTCACTTGTGTCCCTGGGTTCTTCTTGAGCTGGAAGAAGCCTTCTAGACTAGAGTGCTCAGGACCTGATTCAGACCTTCACACAATATTCACACAATATAAACTAAAAGAGATTGAATACAGATTATAAAATAAAATATAGTTATTCATCAGTAACTCCAGAGAAACATCAACATAATACAAGTTATAGAATCAGATGATTCAAAAAATGTCATCATAAAATATAACATGCTAAAATAGTAGCTTTTACATAAAAATTCTCAGTTTGATTAATCAGTAATTTAGTTTTTATGCATAGCTAATTGCGTTTTACCAAAGCTGATCGTTAGTTATTAATTGCTAATTACTGGGGAAATCTTATTTCATGCATTCTTCACAGTAAATCCTCTAAAGAAATGAAAAAAAAAACACTTCAAAGACAGATTTCAGTAATGCCAGTGCCAAATATAATAGAGGCATCTTTTGAAAGGTCCTGATAAGCTGTATTTCACATGATATAAAAAAGACCAAATAAGAGTAAAGCTACTCGCTATAATATTATGATTACACAAATGATCAGTTGTAATGTTCATTTAAAAAACAAGTAACAGGGATGTAAAACAGTAACAAAAATGTATTTTGGTGTAGTAAGATAAAGTATTTCTCTGCTCGCTCTGCAATGCAGCTAGTACATAATGACTGCTGTGTATCACCAGAAGCTTTTCATTAGTGGTGAATAAAGTTGATCTTCTCATATATATAAAGCATTTTCAACTACTGTGTTTTCCTTCTGTAATGAAAACAATGTTAAACTTAAAAGGCTGGACAACTGTAGATGTGATTCTGGTTCACAAATTTCTCTTCTTCAGAATCTAGGGATTATAAATTTTGACCCTCCCAGGAGATAAATTGAACAAGCTCCAAAATACCAAATATTTTTGATTGTTTACTTTCACCTCTTGAAATAACTGATGGACACGGCAAAATAATTATTATAGCAACAGAAGAGCTAACTCTTTTTATAGTACTACTAGGTGTAATCATAACACAAATAATAACAATAAACTTTATTTTTTTAATTAAATGTCTTCATTAAAAACATTGTAAAAGCACTGTGCAATTAATTAGTTTGGAAATAAAACAAAAAAACATCAAGAAAATAATCATAAAAAAGAGATCTTAAAACCAACATAAAGTCATAATATAAACACCTCAGAGATTCGGGTAGGGGCATAAATTACACATATCACGAAATGGTATAGATTTCCTTCACAGCCTTAAAAGTTAAAAGCAAAATTTAATAGTAGAATTTTATAGCTCCCTGACCCTTGCCATCAGCAGAAAGACATGTTGTCTCAGAGTGTGAGATGAGAGAAAAAAACAAACTGGCAGCTGCTGCAACAGGGATACAAGTGATGTTTCCAGAGAGGCATCCCTGGCCAAACAGGATCCGCCAGGCGAGTTGGTGATCACAAGGGTTGTTGGATGGAAATGCTAGTTCTGAAGAGTATCTAAGAAGCTGAGTGATTAATGTCTGGTGATTTATGACGTTTTGGTGAGTGCAATGTGTCATGAATGGAGTGTTAAAGATGTAGGGAATGCCAGTGGATAGAGAACTACAGTATGATGTCTTCCCCAGAACGGGAACAGCATGATCTGGGATTTAAAAGATGAAAGAAAGACCACTTAAAATGTAAAAACAAAGGTGACATGCTACCCGTGCTGGAGTTTGGGTAGTGTCACACGGCAGTTAGAATTCAGTCTGTGGTGTCTTCTCGGGGATCACAATAGGCATCTGTACTAAGAGTTAAGTTTTTGCTAATTTATGTCCATCTAGTTTCTGGTATAGTTAGTAAACTAGTCAAGCTTAAAGACATTAAAATAGGAGGAATTTCAAACAATTATTCATGGACAAAATACTATTCTCTACATGGATGCTGATGAAGCTGACAACAGATGGGATATTCCAAATCAATGTTACACAACTGGAAATACTCTTTTTTCTCTCACTATAAGAAACCTGAAGGTTGCACAGCTGTATCAGTGCTAATGTTAAACCTTGATCTGAAATTATGACATTTAGTGTGGTCCTCTATCGCGTTCTCTGGTGAGGAGAGCCTTAGGCTGCCTTCTGATTTACAGGAACACTTGCATGAACACCTGCCCTGCCCTGCACCCCCACTGATTCCACCTCATCTACACTGGATAGAAAAATAAAGGAACACAAATCTGATCAACAATCAACAGCATCTTTAAACCATTCGTTTTCTGAAGAGAACAGAAACAGAAATCAATGCCTTCCAGGCTTTATATAGAAATATAGTATGAGACTTCAAGTAAAAAGTGGCAGCTAGGCTTGCTGAAGCTCTTTGTATACAAACTGCCAGGACTCTTTCTTTAGCTCAATGGTGATCAGCTGTTGTAATCAATGTTCTGAAAAGCAGATGTGAATTACAAGTACCCGGTAATCAGATGCAATTGATCAATAACCTTAGATTATTTCTTACTTCAGTACCTCTATTATACAGTACACTGTATGTTTCTGCGCCTGTCACTCTGTGATACATTGTTTTCTCATATCCACTATGAGCTTGCACAAATTGGCCTACCTAAATTTCCTCTTGAATTAAATTGGTGAAGCCAATCACCAAGTGGAAGCTGCACTTCAGTGGTGTATGGAGTTATTCCCCTATCATGCAGTATGTAAAGAGCTTTGGGATCCTTTGGGATGAAAAACCCATTATTTTAATTACATATGACAGTTCGCCTCTGAATCACAATGTAGCTAATAGATTTTTCTGCAGTTTCCCCCTCTTTTGTTTGTTTGTTTAGGATTCTGTTCTATCTTGGTTAATATACACAGTCCTCATCCTTATTAAATGAATAAATGATGGCGCAGTGTTTGTACTAATAGAGCCTTCTTCTGTTGTGAAACCTCCTTTTTTGCTGTCTAGCTTCTCATTAACGCACTTGACAAACATATCTTGAAGTTCCATTTTAATTTGCCTGAGAGAAACACTTCAGTGACTGCTGTACAAGTTTCCCACTCTGTCTTATTAAACTTTAACACTTCATCCATGGGTACAATTTCCCTAATTATTATAATTTGAAAACAGCCTGGTGGATTTTCCATTCCATACAGTTCAGATAATTATTAGTACTATAGCTCTGTCCCAATTTATTATTATTCTTCATTTCAAATTTTAGCTCCACTTTGGAAGTGCTAATTGTTGTTCTGCCCTGCTGCACTTTCTCGGACACCTAAGAGAATCAGAGATAATTACGGTTGACCTTGTGAATGCACTGTGAACCTAAACAGAAGAAAAAGAAAGGGCCAGGGACAGTTCCCACTAATGTTCCAATGTCCTTTAAAAGAGAGGGATAATCAAGCTGCATTAAAATGTGTTCCAAAATTCATTGCTAATTGAAGGCCTCCCAAAGGCTCCTTCACAGATATGGTCCATTTAGCTATAAATGACATTATATTTACCCATCCATCCATTTTCTAACAGCTTTATCCAATACAGGGTCACAGCAGAGCCAGAGCCTATCCCAGCAAGCAATGAGCATAAGGCAGGATACACCCTGGATGGAGCACTTATCCATCAAAGGGCACACACAGACAAGAGCACCAGGAGGAAACCCATGCGAACATGAAGAAATAAACTCCACGCACACAGCATTTCAGAAATTGAACCCAGGGCCCCAGTGCTGCAAGGCAGCAATACCAACCACTACACTGTGCTGACCCCCGATTCTCTATAAACTTTAGATATTTCGTTCTTCACACCTTTACAGGTTCACCAGTGTGCAATTTATAAATCTTTCACACTTCATTTCAAGATGCCACCTTTGCTTTCTGCACAAGGAATGTGTCTTCAAGACATCTGTTTGTCTGCCGTCAGTCGCAGTTGCCTGAGAAAAGGCCAGCAGAGGCACCTCAAAGACACAAGTGTCTGGAGAAAGGCTTTTCAATGATCTCACACCAACAACAGGCTCATGGATATACTTTACCCCTCATTTTGTAGGTAAATGCAGTGAACTCAAGATATGAATGATAGAAGATGAAATCATAAACGTTTAAATTGTGGAGCCTAGTGCTGTTGTAAAATGCTGCAGGTTTTGGAGCTTGGCTCTTGCATGTTCTACTCTCAGGCGGCCTCAGTTTTAGGAACTTCTGCAAGAGCTGTATAGAAACTTGACAGTTTCATCACACCAAGACCTTCTTCTCAGATTTCCTGTGTCACAGTATGCAATTATGTTCTATATTCCCACAATAGATCATTACCTGCTTGGCAAAACACACCATGTACCAGTAACTGCTCTTCGTCATAAATGTTCGACCAAATAAACTCCAACCTTGGCATTAATTATTCTAACTATCCCTAGGTTTACTTCAAGCTCACACGCATAGAAAAACTGAATCAGTTGACTCTTCCTTGGAAGCCTTTGAAACTTCAAAATGCACTTCCAAAGTTTAATTGTTATGTTTGTTTTCCATTTAATTATATGAGATCCTATTTATTAATGTGTATCATTTTTTGACAATTAGTACTTTTTTCATGACATTTGAGTAGTTGCAAATTATTTTATCTGAAAACTTTACATACTGTAACTCTGGACTGGTAACCAAATAAAAGTGTACATGGATAACATGTACACAAAATATCTTTGTTGGTACAGTAAATGTTATTTTAGGTAGTCATTGCAATGTTATTCCATTATACAACACCTCAGTAAGTTATTAAATTGTTTTAAATGATTCTGAGTAATTGGTTTTCTTTTATTACAGTGGTTGTGATCTGCAGATGATATTGTTATCTGACTTCATGCTGCCAAGTGCTGGGTATGCTGACATTTCTATCTGATTCCATTTCCCTGAGCCATTAAGGCTTTGTTGCCACTCTCACCTTGAGGCAAGAACAGGCCTTTTGTTCCAGGCACTCTGCAATCTGAATCCTTTCCCACTTGAAAAGCAGAACATTCATTCTCTTCAGGTACACCTTATCAGGCCCCTGTGAACAGTTGCAGAGGTAGTAAAGGAAAGTTTTTTTTTTAATTCAGAAAGACTTCCACTGGGAATAGTGTGTGAGAACAGCATGATAAGATCCAGATTTATATCCTACAACATTAAAACCCCTAGTACTAATACTACCCTACTTTATTAGGAGGTATGCTTATTGTTGTATTGTGAACCCACCGTCACAGATGAGTAATTAAATCAGGTTGTTAGTTCTGCAGGCTGCACTTTGTGTTGAATGTGGTCTTATGTAGCTTGAATAAAACCTGCATGGAGTCTACCACTGTTCAAATTGAGAATAAACTGGGATGGTGTTAAATGAAGTGCCCTTTTGTTACCTTCTATGAGAAGAATTGTTCCCTTTCTAGACAATTATAAAAAAAATGTTTCCCTTCACAAAGGGTTCCCAGATTAGCAAATTGTTCAAGACCCTTTCAAGGAAAGTACAAATCATTCAGGAAACCCGAGACTAACACAAGATACGTTTAAATTATGGTGGCCCACCTTCAGATTCAAAAAAGCATTCCCATATTTGTTTCTGGTTATTTTTTAAAGTACTAGAAGTTACACATGCCACTATAATAACATTCATATTATTTAGCCACTATTGTTCCAGAAGGCATACCTGTTATCTAGATATTAG
This sequence comes from Lepisosteus oculatus, assembly GCF_040954835.1. Taxonomy (NCBI): domain Eukaryota; kingdom Metazoa; phylum Chordata; class Actinopteri; order Semionotiformes; family Lepisosteidae; genus Lepisosteus; species Lepisosteus oculatus. The sequence goes on along the minus strand of NC_090724.1, from coordinate 854,721 downwards.
TAACACATAACATTTGTCACAGCAGGGGTGTTGCGGACACCAGAAAGGCCAGCTGTGGAATGAACAGAAGAGCAGTAGAGACCCGTAGCAGAAAAAACAGGACAAACACAGAGGCTTGCTCCAGGCTCAGGGGTCAGGCGAAGTCGGGGAAGAGGCCTAAGCCCTCAGGACGCGGAGGTGGGGTGACCTGGTGCTAGGCAGGCCTCGTAACATCCGTACCCTAATGCTGAGCGAGGAACTCTGGAGACACGAGGACTAAATAGGAAACGGAAACCAGACACACTGGAAGGACATGAATAATCACATGGAACTAGGAACAGGAAAGAACTGGAGCTTCCTCTAGGGGTTGGATGTTGACTAAGCAAGTACCACACGTAGAATGAGCTGCATAGCACAGGTGGGAGAAAAAAACTCATTTAACTGTCAGGAAACCTCCGGGAGTCCACAGCTGAGAGCTACCCCCTCCTCCAGGTTTATACAATAACCTTTATTAACATGTGGTAGAGGGAGCCTGAAGTCTAACGTGGACTGTGACAAGAGGTCAGCACGTGTCTTAGTGTTAGGGTTTGTTTAAGGATAGTGTTGGAGTTGCACTATGGCTAGGGTTAAGACTGGAGTTAGGGTTAAGGCATGACTACTTATAGAAATTATTTAGTTCTAAAGGATTGTGTTTACAGTATGTAGAATCTGTATGTTCCCATTGATCTTGACAAGCTTCCCTGGACCTGTTGATGAGAAGCAGAGCTATAACATAATGCTGCCACCATCATGCTTGACAGTAGGGATGGTGTTGATTGGATGATGTGCTACTGTATACTAGGTTTACAACAGATGAGAAGTTTTGCATTTTGACCAAAAAGTATCCATTTTGTTTTGTCTGGCCACATAAAAACATTTTCCATGTTGGCAGTATCACTTAGGTGCTTTATTGTAAACCCCATGTTCCTATGAGCTGCCATCTCAGCCACTGACATTTGTGACTCAAAATCGCCATTGGCCATATGATGGCATCCCCATTCCATTCCCAGGTGCTCAGTCATTTTGGAGTGACAGCCTCATCTAAGCAGTGTCTGGTTGTGTTTGCCTTTGAAATGACTGAATTTACTTTGTGCAAAAATACATTAAAGGTGTAGTATTTGAAATGGTTTTATACCCTTCTCCTAATCTGTGTCTTTATACAACATTATCCCTGAGTTGTTTTGAAAGCTCTTTGGTCTTTATGGTTAAATCTTTGCTTGAAATTCAGTACCTGACTGAGGAGCCTTGCAGAGGTTTACTGATTCTCATCATTTATTCCAAAATGATGGTAATCACTATTATTGCACATAGTACTTTGAATTGAAGCCACTCAACTGTGTGTCTCATTAAGATTATGTTTTTAAACTAAATTAAATTAGTTGTACCACTACAAAGCGTGAATACAATCATGATTTTTCAATTTTATTTCATATCAATGATCTATTTACTTCTTTCTTTCTTGAGAAATGAATATATAATGTCAATTTGTTTCAAAGAAAATATTAGCAGACCAATGATTCAGTCTAATTGTAAATTACAGCTTGCCAATACTCCCAGATTTATTTCACTTGTATTTTGTTACAGAAAACTCCATTGGTGTACATACAATACAGCAGATGGATATTTTTGCACTGGTTCAATGAAATGCTTTTTGATGTGGTTCACGTCCATTTTTAATTTCTTAATTTGCACCAATAAACTCATCATAATTAGTTTCTAATTATATAATTAATCACGGCTTATTATGCTGATTACCTAATGATTGCCAAGATTAGAATGTCTACAGGGATGCCTGAAAGATAATGATTGAACTACAGGTTGGGAGCCCTGAAGGTCACGTGGTCAGAAAATGTTCAGGCCCCAACTGCAGACACTCAGATTTGCAAACGAATTGAGCAAGATATTGCTCAAGATGTTGAAAAGTTTTGGAGGCAGTTTTTTTTTTATCCATGTCCTCTATACAAGACACCTTTCCTTTTTACCTTTCCTTGATCCTTCCAAAATGGACCTGAGTGGCTAGCTCTACCAAAAGTAATTGGTGCTCAAGAGCCTCTGTGTTTAGTGGCTGGCAAAACTTCCATTGCACAGATTCACAATGTTTCGGGCACAGGAGAGAGATTGTGGACATATGGTGCCCCCTGCTCCTGCCACAGTAAAGCTCTAACATGATTCTAGATCTTTTTGTTATTTAATTTCTGGAGGAAATGATCATGGGGGTGGGTAACTGTTGTAGTATTTGTCACCTTTTCCATTTTGAAAAATAAAATTATTAACAATAATACTGACATAGTAAGTTGGTGAAAGAATTAAAAATAAACCATTTTCTGGGTGTGCAGAAAACTGTAGAATTCATATCAAGGTCAATTATGCTCATTGCTTAATGTGAAAGTAAGATTCTATTTAGAATATTGTGATCGGTTTTGCTCACCTAATCACTAAATACAGTACATGATAGCCTTAAATATTGTTTGAGGAAGAGTAGCAAGATTCCTTGTCTCCAAGCTTGTTGCATACTAACAAGTTAAAGGTTCAACACATGTGACTGTTTCAGACTCAGTAGGAAAACACATGGGCACAAATTCAGAATCTAAAAGATAATTTGTTTAGAACAGTGAACAGGAATTATATGCAGATTTATTTGGATGTGTGGAGCAGCTTTCCTAGCCAAGAGGTTACTGGGTACTTCAAGAAACAGCTGGATGAATATTTAAATTCATTTAGCTTCTTAGCTATCAAAGCAAAATGGCCTGAAAAGCTTCCTCTCTTCTTGTTGCTTGCAGCTGTTCTGATAATTCCTTTGCACAAAGGTTCATGAATGTTCTTGACAGTGTTGTAAAACAGGCCAAGTGTTATACAGTACACTAGATAGGTTGTTCTGCACTTAAGCAAGGTGGAGGTTGTAAGTAAGTTTCTAAATAAACTCTTTAATTTAGCAGCTGAAGATGTTTCTCATGGCAGTTCAACACACCAGTATATGCTTGCAAGCAGTTATCATCCATTCATCAGTAATTATGGTGTTATGTATAATATGCTGAAGCAGTTCTTAGTTACCTCTTGAATTGGAAAAAATGAAACTGGACAATCATTGACACACACCAGATTAACTTAGAACAAACAAAGGTATTCAAAGCAATGGTAGAAAAGAGGGATCATTATCCCTATATCCCTAATATCCCTATATCATTGGAGCGATATTGGTTTCATAGATCAGTCCTGTGTGAAAGAAAATCTGGTGGCCAGAAAATCCACCAGTTACTTTTTTTGCTTACTAGACTGATTTGACTGATTATCTTAAATAAAGGGAAATTAAAGTTCTTAACTGAGATTCAGGAGGGATGATGACAGCCAAGGCTTTTTCCCCAACTTTTATAAATCATCATTTCCCAGCTCTTTTTTGAACCTATACTGTATGTATCCCTTTATATAATCCCATTCGTCCGCATTTTCCTTCACACATCCCTGTGCCCCATCTCCACCTTTGCAGCTACCACCTGGTTAACTCCTCACTTTGCTAGGAGGTCTTTGTGAAGCTCATCCAAGTGAGTTAAGTGAAATTTCACTCTGTGTTAAATCTTCATTAAAAATCCCCAAAACAGAAAATTTTATAATGTTTTTAAGAGATTAAGTTAAACATTTTGTTACCCCATCAAATGTTTACTGGCTATTAAGCTTATGCTAAAAATCTTTGCTTATCTGATTTTTCAATGATATAGTTTACACATGTGAAAACTGTGTTTGGTGCAAAGCTCCATAACATTTCTGCCTCTATGAGGGAAAATTAGTTCGTAGGTAATAGATGGGGTGTGATGTTCAAACAATAAAAGAAAGGGCTGTGAGAGCAAAGTGCTTTTAAGCATGAAGAAGTCTCAATAGTATATATTAATATGGATAATGATTGTGATGTGTCAGCAGAAATTCAGAAAAAAATGCTTATAGTGAATGTAAAGACTTCCTTTTTAAGACACACCTTTAGTCACCTTCAGAGTATCCCCCAAGGCACATTTACTGCTGTAAAAAACTGCTGCAAACGGGAGAGGAGAAATCAGTGGCATCAGAGAACAAAGCACTCGAGACCTTGTCGCATAAAACACCTTAAATACATTACTTTCACTTTTATACTCCAGCGGCAAAATGCTTTCTCATCTTTGCCTTCTGCAAATTGCACTGTTACATCTATAAGCTGGCTGCAGATCAAAATGTTATCACAGGAAAAAAAAAAGTATAAAGTATAAAGATGTTTAATGGAGTCTGAGAGGATCCTTCAAATGAGGGCAACCTTTTTTAGTGATCTCATTCTAGTAATGTAAGGTCAACTCCTTAATTATAAAGCCTAAAAACTAGGCTCTTCAAAATGCTTGCCTGTTTGACTCACCATTTCATCAAAACACAGGTGTATTTTGTATCTGTGAGTTGAGACATTAGGTATTCAAACAGCAGAATGTCTTTCTTTTTGTTGATTGCTTACAGTACATCCTGAGCTGAGTGACTAAATTAACCAATTTTATTCCAAGGCTGTGTTCAATGAGCAGAGTTCACGTACCTTTTAATAAACTGCCTAAATAAATGACCTGCTCTGTCAAGTACCCAGAGAATGATGTGCAGTGCAATGGGAGAGGCAGTGATGGTCATGCCAGACTTCTGCCAGATGTCTGGAAAACTTAAGGGTCATCCCTTCAACCAGTCTGAAATCATGCAGGCTGCACATCACCACCCACACTAACAAAGACACATACAGTCTATATTATTTTGTTACTCTATTCTATATTTTGAGGACTGAAAATCTTCATATTGTAAAAATCATAAGGGGTACTACCAACAGAAAGGCACAGCAAGTACACAAAGACACCTTGACTTTGCTGCCCTATAAAGAAGAGACAGTGGAATATCATGATAACATTCTTTAATTTCTTTGAAGAATGATTCTTCTTCATCCTTCTTCTTAAGGAATTGTTATTACTGTAGGTGTTCAATTCTTCAAATCTTTAACAATGGATAGGTGTGTGGCCTGAGATGTAAACAGACAGGTTATCCACTCTAGGGTGGTGCAAAATAAGTAGTTTATACTTTATAGTAGGACTGATCATAAGAAGCCAAAAAATTAGTAGTTTACCTAGTCGCTACCTGATCCAAAGTTCTCATCCATTCATTTCTTGAAACAAGACTGTACAACCTTGGAGAAATAATAATATTTCAATTGACTAGTTTTGTCATCTGTAATAAAAAAAATGATCTTATATTATTGTGCTTGAATCATATTGTCATTCTTCGGCTCACAAAAATAGAACATCTAAATTTGTTTTTAATGAGAGCAAGATGAGACAAATAAGAAGAATTAGCTGGTTCAGGGGTGAGCAGCAAACAATGTGTGCCACGAGTTGCACACAAGATCATTTTAAATATACTCTGTCAATCTCTAAACTAAGCTATCTACCGAAAGCTCTTTAATATAGAAAGAAAACTGATTTAATTGGTTTATTACATTGCATTTAGTGGCAATGTAATAAACAAATTGAACTGGTTTTCTGATTTGCAAGAAAACTTGTTATTCACGCTACTGCTAATCCATACATCCATTTCCTAACTGCTTCTTCCAAATTGGGGGAATGAGGGAGTCGGAGTCTGTCCCAGCAAGCAACACGTTCGAGACAGGGTATACCTTGGACAGGACGAAACCTGAATTGGAAGAAACGGTTAGAAAGTAGATGGATGTGTATTATGGATGACTTCCAATATTGCATTCCTAATTGAAAAATCTAGTCTATTGCTGGGTTAAATCAAATTTGTGCCTACAATGTGGGAAGAGATTAAAATTTCAAATGAATCTATTTGAAATTCTATTAGAGATGAATTACTGTATTTGGCTCCAGTATTTTTTTGTTTTAAAACAAATATTTTATTTACAAAACTCAAAGAAAAAGGTGAGCTCACATGTTTTTAGACTGAAAATGTTCTGTGTAACAATCAGTCATGTTCCAGCCATCAGCTGTGCTCTGAGAAGGGACGAAAGCAGCAAATATTGTTGCAGTCAGTCAGCAGCTGTCAAGCTCCCAAAATTGCAAATGACCCTTTTACAGGCATATGGGAAATCTGACAACATGGGCTATACACCGAAGCACAGGAGGGTCTGCTGCGGTCACAGCAGCCTCCAAATGAGTTTCAAGCCTGGTTTGTGTCATCAAACAAATGTGTACCCTCAAGCACCAGTTCAAGCGCTGGCACACGTCAAGCAAGCTGGATCTGGGAGGGACGCAGGGAGTTTTAAACAGCAGATTGTGTTTGCTGAGTGCCATCCAGCAAGCATGGCTCTAGTCCAGGAGGGAATACAGAGGAGCTCCATCCATTATGTTGACTGTCACTGGCTGAAGTTGCCTAAAAGCAAGCAGACAAAATCCTGGGGCCAATTGTGCAATGCTTTGTTTTATACAACTCCCACAGTGTCTCAAAAAATCAAATAAAAAAATTAAATGTAAAAAATAAGATTTTTAAAAAGGTTTTTCTCACGTCCTTTTAATGTCCTTTGACTAGTCCAAAGGTTGTAGTCAACTCATATTTCATAAAGGACATGTCCAACACCTGGACACAATTTAAGACCTATTTAAGTATAGAATATAGAATGCTTTTTTAAATTGCTTCTGCTATGTGTCTATAGTCCATATACAGTATGTAAAAATTAAAACAAAATGCTGTCTTAAAATTTGAAAGAAATATCTGTTGATGATTTTGGTTGTAAAAGCCAGGGAGACTTGTTTAAAGCATTACTCAATGGACATATTACACCATTTATCTCTGTGTATCAATGTCTGAACAGATCTGCTTTTGTGGCAATCTATATGAATTTCAATGTAGAGTAGGTCACTGGCAAATAACAATGTGCCATACGTCTTGTCAATCTTCAGTTCGACAGCAGCCAAATTAGTCAATGTTGGCAAGGTGTGACCAAAGAAAAATAATTTGATGAAATGGTTAAAAAAGTGAAACATCATTACTGATGCCAAGTTCTTAACTTGTGTGCATGTCCCAGCTTTGCCTAGGGCCTTTACTAGAATCAGTTACAAAATAATCTTTATCTTAAAGACTTAGAACATGTCTTGAAAATGAGATACAAACATTTCTTCCAACCAAGTTTCCACCCTTTCAAAGCAGAGTAGTGAAATGGCACAGTGCAGTCCCAAAAGTAGAGTTAAATCTGCAAACACGTTTTAAATGCGACAGGCAAACTGTCTACAAGTTTATTAAGTACGTGTTACAGTACATGCATGCTAGTTACAAACACAGCTTGCGTGAGAAGAGTTTGATGTTCCAATTTGCTTTAAACCATGAAGTTTAACTTGAACAGCATACCAGTGGGGATTACTGAGCTCATAATATCCCATCATATATATAATGCAATAATGTATTAACGGAATAAATAATTTAAACCAAATGAACGTAGAATGTGGAAATTGAGATGTGTAAGTCCAGCCCTTAAATATATTGGATTCCTTTTTGTATTTGTTGGTTAATGTTTATTTAAAGAATCTTGCTAACAACATTTCTGTGTTGTTGCCAATTTGAATGCTTTTTTTTTTTAATAATATGCGTTGGAGGTGAATGCCAATCTTTTCCTCCCTAAAGATATGAGATCTGGCTTGTAAGAGATTGAAAAGGGCGTAGTTAGGTGAATAAAAGGAAAATAAGGATGATTTTAATTAAGACAGGTTGTTTTTTTCTTTTGCCAAAAGTTGGGAAAACAACATTGAAAGACAGAAACAATGGCAGAAACAAATGTAGTATTGCTGTGTTGAGGAAGCCTGTATGAATTTTAAAGATGAGAGTTTTCTGTTTGGGTTTCAAAAGGGGTTCAAAAGACTTTCGTAACACATGGAATATAAAGAATGAAAAAACAATTAGACCACTTTAATATTCAGGCTCTACCTCTATGGGTTGAGCTTGTTCCAGACCTGCTGCACATAATTCACAATTTTACTCACTGAACACATGAATAACTGTACATTTTCAGCCTTGTCTCTAAACTCTCTTATAGTCTTCATCTGTTCACCGACAGTCAAGATTCTCCTCCAGCACAGCAGTAGAAACATCACAGCTGTACTGGCTGATCAAGGACGAGCCACAGCTGTGAGGGCTCTTCAAAGACACATTGAGCACCTCCCCGGAGGGACAAGCAGGGTGACCCCCGGAAGGGGAGGAACATTCCAGCGACAGTAAGTGCCTGGGTTGGCTCGACTTTCATGTGTACATAGAGGAAGCAGATCATGTGTATACAGCCTTTCCATATTAAACTGAAAACACTGGGCATTTGGATAATACAACTGCTACCAAACACCAGGTACAAAATGAAGAGAGCAGATAAAAGCACATCTATTTCTCTTTGCTTGACTTTATGAATGATGAAAATCCCAAAGCAGATAGTTATGAAAGGTGTTAAAACTATGGCCCCATAATTGCCATGTAATACTACAGATTCTGCAGTTTTAATACATTAATAGTGTGATACAAAACATAATGCATAGTGTTCAAATACATTAATTGTATTAATGTACTTAAAGAAAACTTATTCCATCACCTTTACAGATTTAGAAAGTACTCATCTCCTTTGTCATTTAGAGGATTTTGCTTTCTGTACAGAAGAGGAATGTTATATTAAGAAAGCATATCTTTAATATATGGTGTACCCCAGTCTTACAATACTGAAAGGAAAAAATCATGGAAGTGCACCTGAAAATATAGCCAAATATCTACCATAATCCATCTGAAAATACAAATTTGTTTCAGATACTGTATATATTTATATGCATTGAAACACTAATTCTGCATAAAAAGATGAATGCTCAGAATAACAGAGAAAGACAGAAAAGTAAGTGGATGGTTTAAAATGAACAGATGAACAAGGCAGCAAGCTGAATGCATAGCATGATGAAAAGATCATTGTTGGACCAACTAAATACTGAACTGGGTCCCAAGACACCATACACAGCCAAACAGACATCCTGTAAGATGGCAAGAAATCTGTGTGTTTGCAGGTGGAATCTGAATGAGGTTAGCCAAAGGACAGACGTGTGGAAGAATCTTGAGGAAACTCTAACCAGCAGTCGATCAATAAAGGCTGGAGATGGTGGTGATGAAAGTGTTGGCCTGAAGTTTGTTTAAATGAAAATTGATAGAATGCTTCTACTGTATATACAGTATGTCCTTACATTTTGGGGGGTAATTTTTAATATTGCACTAAAAATTCCATCTTTCTTGTCCATATAAGTGCTTAGAAAAAAAATGGCTCAGAGAGGAGTTTGGTAGCATTTTCTCTTTCTTTGTGGAGCTGTTTCCACTTTCTGGAAATTTTATTGGGAACAGCTGCGCAACATTAGAGATATTAATCACAGGCTAAACTCTGCATCCCTGTGCCCGTTGCCAAAAAAACAGTTCTGCAAAATTCATGCAGAGAGCTTTGTCAACAGCCCCAGCTCCCAGCTCACTTTTCACCGGGCCTGCAGCACTGTTGATGTTGGCATCAAGACATACTGACACATCAAACACTAACTATATTAATCAGCTCTGCCTCTGTGCACTCCCCTGTACATTGTGGCTGGTCTTGCTTGTCAGAAACATGGTTTCTGACATGGAGAGATGGGCTGTAGGAACATACAATGCTGCAAGAAGCAGGAATATGAAGAGGCTATTCTTAGCCTGTTTTTAAACTTGGCTATTGTTGCTATTACTTATGATCAGTAAGAAACAAATGAAATAAAAAAAGATTTAGATAAAATTCAAGACTTTTATAACACCTGGTGATGATATTTGATGTATTTTATGGTGACAGTTTTTACATCTCCTAGACAAATTGAGTAAGCCATAAAGATAATCATTAATGAACTAATAAACAAAATGTCAGGACCTCAGTCAGGCCTCTGAAGTTCATCAGCTTCTATAGCACGGTGCACCTTGTCACCACGCTGCTTCTGCTTCACTCTGGGATGGGCCAACCCAGCTCAGGATAAAAAGGGGAACATGTGAGACTTAATCTAGGACCCAACAGAGTGAATATCTTGTCTAACTGCTGGTAAAGCAAACATTTATGCTTTTATTTTGGCTATAAAATAAATATGTTTTTGTTATGCTGCACTTCCAGGATTTTTTACTTTCCTTCCCACAAAATAAAACCACTGACCCGTTTTTACCCGCAACTCCTGTGCTAATTCTGTGGCTCCTACTGGGAATCGCATACTGGCCATTGTGGCATGCTTTCACACTGTACTGCTTCAACTGTGCATTAAAGCCCACCATTCCCTAATGGTTCTTTCACATCTGTTTTCCTCACTCTATCTTGATTGCTTATAAAGGCTAGATCAATACAGACATTCACACAGTAAGACAAACTGAGTAAGGAAGCAATTATTAGCCATGTCTACCATTTAATTTTCAACTTATGACATCCCTGATGGGAAACAAGGCCATTTAGCCAATGTTGCCCAGCTGGTTGGTAGTACATGATTATCTGAGAGATGGGGATCTCATCCAGTTGTATTTTGTTGTGTACCTTTTTTCAAGACACTATAACTCTTTTTGTAATTACATTTTTTTATGTTTACATGAACATTCCTTTCAATTCCAGATGAATGCAAACAGAATTCCATGTTTCACTAGAAATCTCAAAGTAGTGCTCTGCTTTGACAATGGTAAAATCATTTAGTACAGTGTGTTAAATATTTCTATCCAGTTACCACATACTCTCCTCTGTTTAAGACAAAAGAGATTCTTTTAGCCGATGTTTAATACATTTAACATTGCTGGTTTTCCAGGAACTGACTTCAGAGTGGAAATTATACTTTTTGGAAAGAGAAATCAACAATATTGACAGTATTTTAAGAAACATTATTCTGTTTCATTGCACGACATTGTCTTAGCTCTGATTTGAATATTTCAGTTTTCACTTCTGCTGGGCTTGTAATTTGCTATTGGCTTGTGGCTTGAAGTTTCAAATTAATACAATGGTTTCTGGTGCTCCTGAGAGGCCAACATGTTTTTTCTCCACTTCACCATTATAAAACCTGAAAAAAGACAAACATTTTACACTTTTATGAGTGTCATAACATTATGTCCCCCACAGGCACTTTCATTTTCTCAAGAGGCTTGACAGCATTTAAACAGCATGATCTCAAATTGTAAAGCCACTGCAAATGGGGAAAAGGAGACTTTCAATGCTAAATGGGCTTCTTTAAACATGGCTGATGATGTGTTTCCAAGCATTTGGAGCTGAATGAAAAAAGAAATGTGAGCTTTTTAATAATCTTTGTTTCAGTGTACCCCTTATTGTACTGAACAGCACCAAATTTAAATTTTTGAACAATTAAATATTGGCAACACCTAAAAAGCAATGACCAGGAATTGTAGCACTGCTGAACCAAGAGAGGAGCCCAGAGAAGAGCCTCAGCCAGCTGGTCCTGAAGCTCACTGCTGTGAGCCATACTTTCACCAGCCAGCCTCAGGACAACATTGCTTAAACACCACAAGTCAAGTATCAACCACATTACAGCACAAGCAAAACAATACTGCTTCACCCATTGGTAAACAGACACAAATAGAATACAAACTGGAATGCTAATGAACCCTAATAAGTATGTAACCAGGGTGAAAAAACACAGGGGAAAAGACCCTGACAAAGTACATGCTCATTGATCACAGGTGTGTGCCATAAAGTCTTGGTCACAGTGCACCCCGATTTGTGAACCTGCCGGGTGAGGCCCCTGCTCCACCCCCACCCCCTGAATTGGATTAAAGTGGTTTATAAAATGGAGGGATGGAGATTTATTATTGTTTTGGGAATACTAGAATTCATTGGTTGTGCCAATAAAACTTTTATTAAAAACAATTTTAAGGAATAATGTAATCTGTTCTATCCAAATTTCTTCAACAGCCTAAATATAGAATGTGTCATGTAATATTTTTACTAAATTAAATGTTCAAATTTTGTCCACTGTAAAAAGCTTGTCTCAGGGTAGTAATACCTATCGTGCCACCATACTTATGGTTTTTAAAAGGTGATGGCATTGTATTCTGTTTTTATAATTCTATTATTAAGTCACAGCCCTGCCTGTTCAGTGGCTTGTCTGTAAATTGTGTGGCTAAGCCTGACTGGTGGATCAGTACAGGTGAACGTTTGACAAACTTTGTCAGCAAAAAGCAAAACACGATAATGAGGCATGTCTGCTTTGGCAAGGAGGAGATTTGACAAAGCTGATTAAGAGAATATTGTTCGCGATTTAAACATGAGGTTACCAATCCGACAAGTCTAAAGAGTATCTCTTGGAAGAAAACCTGAATCCTGCTCAGTGCCTCTTTTTGTACACTCTGATCCCTCACTCCATCCTGGAACAGCAAACGTACTTTTCAGCACATAAATATTTACAAAAAGATGTCCTGTTACTTTTCACTTACATCCTCCAGGGGCTTGAACACACCAGAGTGCAATGATTCCAAACAGAATTGTCAGTATTGTTGAACTCTTTCTGAACCACAACTTTAGGTAAGTTGTTCAACTTTGACAGCTGGCGCAAAGGTCTCTAGCGAGATGGAGGTAAATATTCTCAGCCAGCGACTCAGTGCTGCAAGAATGGACAACACTGTTTAATATTTCCAACTGGAAACTTGGCTTTTGGCTTCCTTTTTTCTTCCTCGAAATAAATTCCTCTGAGCTGCAGTGGTGACACATGACAAAATATGAGTACATCGACGCTATGTATACTATGAACCTTTTGGTCACTAGACTGCTCAGCTTCATGTAAATCTTTTTGAATGTCTGGCTTATCTTGTGTATCTGTTTCAATAAGATAGTCAGATTATTGTGTTATTTAACTTGTGATTTACTGTATAGTCATAGACTCTAGAACAATTTCCATACATCCCTGTATGTTATACATTTTATACTCATTTTAAGATACCACAATATTATAAGAAATGTCAGAAAGGACAGTTAAATCTTCATTAATCTTTATAATTATTCATAACAAAAGTTACAAATAAGAAGAAACTGAACAACCTCCAGGCCATTAGGATTTATTTTGACTTCAGTGATATTTGTAACAACAGTTGGTGCCAGCACTGACGAGTCATTTCCCAATCCCTTTATACAGTATATCCAGAAAGAATATTCCATAGTCATATTGCAAAGTCACATTCAAAACTGTGAGGCAACCCCCTAAACTTAGAACTACACACCCTAAAAAGGTATTTGCTTACTTATTTGACACAGGGAACTTAATAATGGAATTTTTGCATCCACAACCAAATAAAGTCCAGGTATGGTTACTGCCTGTTAAGAAGTAGAGTTGGTTCATTATTCAGTGGGATTCATGACCTATGTTTTCAAGATCATTTTAAAATGACATTCATATTTATTTAGCTCTCATGTACGTCTCCACCAATATTTGCTAAAGTATCACTGATGGCATTAGGACCAGCTGCTGTCCTGATCTTTTGAGATCCCAGAAGCTAATCAAGACTAGACCTGGCCTGCATGTGGGGGGGGGGGACTTCAAATAAAAACCACGGTGGCACTGTAAATGGTGATGGTGGACAAGTAGGTGGAAATGTTCCATCTGGACCAGAACTTCCAAACCAGTGACCCAGTATGGACACTGTGTTGTAGAAGGTGCCATGGTTTAAATCAGACAGTAAGGTGAGACCCTGATTATCTGGTTTTTAAAGATCCCACGGCACTGCTTATACAGTACAAGCATAGATATTAACCCTTGTATTATGTATCTAATGTACATGTTTTCCCCTCATTTTAATTGATTAAGCCATTTCTCAGTAGCTGAGGTGGGGCTGCTTATCCAAAAGCTCTAGCATATAGAATGTCACCCTAGTGGACACTTCAATGATAGATGAAAGTCTACGCCTATATACTGTATGAACCACTTTGGAACTAAATAGATTCATCTTAAGCTCCTCTATTTCTGCTGCTTTTCCTTCCAGCCAAATGCAGTTACTTAACCTGATTGAAATTTATGTTGAAGAATTTTAAATTAATCACAAAATATAATAGTTAAAAAGACTTCCAACATTTTCAATAACTGAAAACAATTACAGGTTACAAATAAGCATGCAGTGAGTTTAATTAAAAATGTATTTACATAACTGGGAACGCAGCTGGAAGACAAAGAGCAATGATGTCAGAAATGCAAAACTGTGTTGAAGAAGAAGGTTCATGCAACAGTTCAGCCACTTGCTGCGTGTGATCAGGATTTTTTTTTGGGGTGGATAAGCAATAGGCATTTCTAGAGCTAAGTGCTTAACTGAGAGGTCATAGCATTTTTGGTTGAAACATGTACAGTAAAATTCATCACCTTTTTTTGTTTTATGATTCTTATTAAGCTTTTCATCTATATAATTTACTCACAGTAGTATTATAATTAATAACCTCAGAGTGCTTAGATAAATAAATTATACAAATGTGCCTTCTTGCAGATGTACAGTATGTGGTAGACATACTGTACTGTATCTTGTATCATGAAGTCGCCAGGGAAAAAAGACACCTCCTGTAGTGTGCTACAGGGTTATGGTGCATCGGAGAGATCATTTCTCAATATAGAATTGCTCCACATGCTTCAGACTCTCTGGTTTCCATTTGTGAATTGCACACTCTACAGTAAATTCAGAACAAATTTCAAATATTTCAACAAAACATAATCCAAAAGTGCTACAGCAGCTGCTGCATTGCTGTCAAGTTTCAATACAGCACTAGCAACTGAGTCACTTAATTGTTTTTCTTTGTCTGGACATCATTTTTTTCTATCAATAATAGCATTTCACTGGATTGCATGGAAAATGTGTTTGCAATCAATGGCAACTCCCTCTGTTGATTGGATTAATAACAGCGATTCTGTCATTCTTATTTGTTTGAAATCCAATAATTTGTCTGAACCTTTAAATCACAGAGTGCCACAGAGCTCTGTGTTGGACCCTTTACTGTTAAGCGTGGTGACAGGCGTTCAAGACCCAGGATTTTGTTCCATTCAATGCTTTATTCACTATTAAAAGATGATCTTACAAAAGTTATGCATCTGTTTTATAATGCCAATGTTAAAATTCTTTATTCACCCTTTTCTTCCACATGGTCCTTTAATTAAAAAACAAACACGTTCCATTTTTCTTTCACCACTCCTGCTGGAATTGTTATTCCCTGGTTTACTAGCCTTTCTAGTGTTATTTTCTGTCCTCCTTTGTGTAGCTTACACAGCAAGTCTTTAGTTTATCTTTCTACATATCACTTATGAACAGTATGTACTATATAATAATGTATGTTGTTGAAGAATTGCAGTTATTACTGTGTGTGTAATGACTGCAATTCTTTAAAATTCCTTTTCAGTTATAATCTTTCCTATCTGCTCAGGTTTTTCGGGTTCAGTATAATTTGCTACAATTTCCTTCTGCTTTTAAAATCTCACTCATTTGTTCTTTCTTTTGCAATTGACTCAATTCTTTTTAGATTTATACTGTCACTGCTTACGTTCTTTCATCTAAATTTGCATTTAGTTGATCATTTTCTATAACCATTTCAGTCAACTTTTCTAACTACATCTCATCCATAATTATGTTTGGGTTTCAATTAAGTAATATATATATATACTATTCGATCTCTAGACTTAACCTTGATTCTACTTCCCCCACACTGCTTTTTCCTCATCCCTTGACTCCTTCTGTCTACTCTTCTCTCATCTGCCACACTCCTCCATTTCCAATTCCTTGCTTACCTCTGGCCTCCGCTCAATGAAATACCCTAAGAAAGCAGAACTGCTCTGTCAGTTTAGCCTAGACAACACTTGTGACCTCTTGGTTCACTCAAATAAAAAATAATAAAATACATATTTCCAGTAATGCCAAGATCTGAAATGAAAGTCAACATGCAGTTTCATTTTTTACAAATTGCTGTATATTGGAGTATGTTTTCTGCTTCTTTGGCATTCAATACAGCAATCAACAGACATCAGGAAATGACACATTTCTCTGAAATCTTTGACACTGAAACAGAAAAGTTATAAGATAACAAGGATGAGTAAAAAAAAAAACAGATCATTCTTTCAGTTTTATGTTATTAATATCAAACTCATACATCTATTGAACCCCAATCTGTGATTTTGGTACTCTTTGGGTCATGTCTGCTATTTATCTGCCTGTGCTGTCTAAGGTCATATGTTTGGCCAGTATTGTTTGTGTAAGTAACTTTTTGAATACCAAAGGTCACAATTAAGCACAAGCCTAGGATAACTAAAGAGTTTCTGAAACAAACTACATATAAAGTTCCAGAACACTTGTGAAACATGCCCTATATTTTTAAGAATGTAACTCATTTAATTAAATATCCCTTATGGGGCAGTATCACATTTTTAAAAATATCTTTAAAAAATCATTAAAAAACATCAGTGAGGTAAGGAAACCAAAAAATATAAAATTATATAAATACAACTTATTTCAGTTTTAAAAGTTATAATTACAAATGTACATTTTACCACACTAAAAATGTTAATAAAAATAAATTTGTCTTTTACAGTATATACAGTACTGTATCTCACAGTGATTATAAGGCAAAACATTATTAAGAACTATAACAATTCTACTGCATTACTGCAGCAGTTACTGGAAATATAATAAAACCTTGTTCACCATAGTTCTAAAAACATGAACTTCTGGAGATTCTAGTCAGAATGCACTAAAATGTATCATGGTGTTAAAAAATAAAGTATATTACATATTGCAATTATCAGAAGGAAAAAATATAATTTTGCTAAAAAAGAAATTGCTATGGTAAGCCAGGCCCACCACACAGTGACAGAATGGGAGCTTTCCTGCTGGTGTGTGTGTTGGAGACACAGCATGCACTGGGATAATTTTCTTTTCTTTGCATTAGCCAGGAGCCCATGCTTTTCAATCTGCTGTAATGCCTACTAATCCTAGGCCTTCTGCCACAACTTTTTCTCTCTCCTCTGCCTTTTGAATCCCACACCTGCCTTGCTTGTTACAGGCTTCTCAATAATTGAAATATTTAAGGTTTTTAATGTTTTATTCATACTATATCAGATCACACAGTCCTATTTTAAACCTTCTTTTCTGGTTGCTAAGTGGTGACGTCAGAAAGCCTACTGCTTATAGCTTCTCTGCTGGTGCCATTTTCTTGCCCAAGATCACTGAAAAGATTAATCCAGAAGACTATTTCAGGATCCGCAATGAAACAGGAATGAGGGGGCTCAGAGTGTCTTTTGGACTAAGAAAAGTACACCTTTACACAAAGGATTTCTGGAACAAGCAGCACTTTGAAATGCATTGCTCCAGATCTTTTTAGAAAATGAATGAGTAAGCCAACTGAAACAAGGCCAAATCATTTAGTTTCATGTAAAATCTTTTTTTAATACCCTCAAATGGGACATGAATATCAGCAGTATTAGAAAGAAAGCACGTGTGAGATAGCATTTTTGGCACTCAAAAACTGAAAAAGTTTGGTATCTCTTAACCGATTGCAAAACAGATTTACAGAGCCATTGTTGAGAGTGTTCTGACTGCCTCTTTAACAATGTGGTTTGGCAAAGCGTCTGGCTGCTCCAAAGGCAAACTCTAGTGTGTTGTTGCTCTGTGCAGAGGTTCATTGGCTGTCATCTGCCCTCCAATGATGATTTGTTCAAATCCAGAGCAAAGATCCAGGCAGGAAAGATTGCTGATGATCCCTCCCATCCAGGTTAACACCTGTTTCATAAACATCCCACAGGATGCTGCCGGTCTATTAAAACCAGAACCACCTGCTATTTGAACAGCTTCTGTCTTTTTTCCTTAACAAATATTCATAGCTATACAGTATGTGCACTGTCTTAATTATGTTAATTGTAACATGACTAATACATGAATATTTGTGCAGCACCAAATACACCAGAGTAAATTCTTTGTACATGAAATGTACTTGGTGTATAATGCTCATTATTAGGTATTTGTAACAGCATTAGTGCCCATAACCTACAGTATAGTAGATACTGTATTAGGGCAGACTGAAGCTGAAAAGTATCCAAGTCAGCCACCCTGATTGCAAATGGTTAACACCCAAGGTTCGGCAACCTTGCACCTTACACTCTTAAGTTCTACAGGTAAATCCTATAGGTTATCATTAACCCTGGTTTGGGAAAGGCCTAATCCTTCAGTCTTGACTGGTCATGCAAGCCAGGTCATGGAGGCCAAAGTCACCTTAGTCTTGTCAAGCTGGTCTATATTAAGACTATTTTAAAGGCTACTTCTGCATCAGAAGAAACAGAAAGCCCTTAGATGTTCCAAGGCCTTGGATGAAGATTATTTGTTTCATAAAGCCCTGGCATGAGGAGAACTCATATAATTAATTACCATGCAAATTTGACAAGACAGATTAGACAAAGATATGCCCTGTGCTCAATTTTTTTTACTGAGTTTATCAATCCATCCATCCATTTTCGAACTGCTTCATCCAATTCAGTGATGTGGGGGAGTAGGCAAACGATGGGCGTAAGGCGGGGTACACCCTGGACAGGAAACTTTTCCATTACAGGCCACAAATAGACACGAACACACACCAGAGCCAATTTTCCCAGAAGCCAGTTAACTTACCAGTACGTCTTTGGACTGAGGAAGTACACCGGAGTAAACCGAGGAGGCCCATGCAAACACAGGACAACATACAAACTCCACCCAGATATCACCACAGGAAATAACCCAGGACCCCTGCACTGCAAGGCAGCAGTGCAACCCACCGAGCCTCTATATCACACTACTGTATCCCAGAAAAAAGGAATTCCAATTCTTTGTTTTTTAAAAGGTATTTTTTTACAGATAAGAACTGATCTTTTTAGGAAAGTGTTTGATTAATTTAAGTTAATTTGATTAATTATAACAAATGTGTTTCTTGTAAATGAGAGACAAAAGAGGTGTTGTATTGTGGTGACAGTGTAGCCTTTTCTGTAGGATAATTACCCAATTAAATATGAATTCCTCGTTTTATTTTAAAGCTTAATTTGTACAGAGTTCTTGATACTCATGCTGGCACCCCTGCAATTGTAATATCATGACTCAACATCACCAGACAGAATGACTGCAGTTTGTGCTTGAAAATTCACAGCCTTCCTTTGAAAAGGATAGATCATGTACTGTTGATCATTCAATGTTAGATTACATGTATATGAGACAAAACCACTAGAGATAAGCATGTTTTGGTGATGGTAGAATCATCATGAAGGAGGCCATTTAAGTCAGCTTTAAAAGCTGAAATGGAAATATGGATGCCATATGTAAGAAGAGCCAAAAGTGAAGCCAATCTTTCTTCCTGGAAAAATCCTGCTATTTTAATGTCTAGTACAAAGATGACTAAAGAACTTTTATTGAATCTGTTCTAACATTCACTGTAGCCTAGTTTGGTGACCTGAATACATGCATTAAAAACAGACTGAGAGGTGCAGCAAAGGTAGCCAAGTCATTGTTGCACAACAGCTACAGCTGGCAGCCATTTATTTCAAACAGATAGTGTGGAAGGCTAATTCAATCAATGACTGTCATGAGCACCCCTTGCACAGTAATGTAAATGTAGGGTGTCAATTTAGACTACCCAGATTTATCCTTTATTCCCATGGCTATTAACTTGCTTCATTTAGACAACTGATTTTTATATTTTACTTTATTTTTCATCATGCTTGTATCTTATATATCTATCTTATACAGTAGTGGTTTAACGTATGTATTTGTCTTTCTAAATTGCGAGGATTAATTAAAGCTGCTACTGTACGTAACTTGTTTTATGCATCCTATGCATGTTTCTTATTTGTTACTGGGTTCATGTTATGTTAAATGTATTATGTATTGTGGTACTATATATCTTTTACCTGCCTGCAAAGCAAATTTTCCATCTGGGATAATAAATGAAGAAGACTTTTTGCTTCCAGTGATAATCACACTGCATATTATTAGCAGACAGCAGACTCCTGTTTCTATAGCAATTATGTTGCTCTTGAGCTATGATTATCCCTTGGCCTTTTTAACAATATAATTCCCATTCCCAGAGAGTGAAAGGGTCACTTAATACCTTCTGCTTTAATGCATGATGTAGTTCTTGTTTTGGCCCTATATATACAAAACACACATACTGTAGCTAGGTGTAAAATCAATTGTGCTACTATTGGACTAACTGAATACATCAGCATAAACCACCACTCTATAGCACAGTGGACCTGGTAGTACAGAACATAGAGAGGATGTACTGTAGGAGCATCCCTGTGGTCTCAGTGCAATGTATCTGCTAGCCTACTGTAGGTCTTTCACTTTGCATGCTTGTTTGATCCCAAAGACCTTCTTGTATCAAGCCTGTCTACAAATGACAAAAGTGTATAACAACCAATACTGATAAAATCAGACATTATTAGATATATTTTTTATGTTTTGTTTTAGTATGAATTTTTATTTTTTAGTTTGATAACAAATTCTTACAGTATGTATATAAATATTTAGTTGCATAGATGTAAAATATAGCATACTGTACTTTTAGTAAATTTTATTTTTTTTAAATTGCAATCTTCATAATATTTCTTCATATTTCATTTGCTGCAGAATTATCATGAGTCTTGAACATTTGATGTGTTAGACATACTTGAAATATTTGGGTCTCACACCTTCACTGTGCTTTAATGACGACATGTTGAATCATACTTTCTGGCTGTTACATTTTCTGCTGTTATTCAACCGACCATAGACACAAACTCCAAATGCAGGCATTAAGTATTATACTGTACAAGAATGTTTCATTTGGGAATGACAGCTTTGGTATATCACAGAAAGGTTCAAGACTTTGGTTTTTTGGATAGTGGTTGAAAGTGTAAAAACTCAAGTATTTATCACCAAGACTCTCTTGCTTTTTTTCATAAAAGACCATGTCCTGTGTTATTTCAGGAACTGCAAGCTCGGCATCTGTGAGAGCTGTGCCACTCCTCAAGCTCTCCTGTAAGCTTGCAATGTATCTATAGACAGTACTATACAGCATGCCTTCCATAGAATGTGGCTCTCAACAGTGTTGGAATCAAGAGAAACAGAGACAGGGGCTTGGTGAGGTCAACAGAAGGGAACGTGACGCTTCATACAGAGCTAATATATGGTACACAGTAACTTTAATCTTTCTCGGACAATGGATTGTCACAGATAATACAATAGCTGGCTACTCCACAAATCCACAAAGTCTTTCTCTGTTTTTTTTTCTCAGTTCCTAAATTTCCCCAGCCCTCCAAAAACATCCCCCAATAGAAAAGCTATTGTAAACTGAAACTCAAAGGAAAAATTGGAAATACCAGATTGAAATATATGAAAATGTCCATTAATGCCTTTTTTCTGAAATGCATAAATTTGAATCCACATTGTAAATTGTTAAACAACACAGAAAAGATAGAAATCACTCTGATGGCGTTTATCAAGCAGATGTTACTGCCCACAAATAGAGTTTTTACTATGACTGCAGCTCTGCTTACTTCTTTCCAGGTTGAGAAAAATGCCTCGATGACTCATATACAGAAGTTGGCTTTCTTTTATTTGTTGGTTGCTGCCAGTGCTAAACTTTTTGAATTAGATTATCAGGCAGTGATTATGTAATCTTCCTAATTAGGATGCATGTTTTGAAGGCTCATCTTTATGTTATGTAAGTGTGAAAGTGTGCTGGGTTGGAAAAACTGAATAAACAAGGTATGTCAGTAACAAACACTTACTTTGCCAGAAATATAAATAACACATCACATAAACTGAAGAAACAAGTACTGTTCTGATATTCCACCTAAGATTCTGTAGTTCAGTAATTAACAAAGTAAGACACAGAAATCATTAATAATTAGTCAACATCACTCATTACAGAAAAGAGTCAGGTGGCATAATTGCACTACATAGAATGAGAAGAAAACATAGTCTGACTGAAATACTCCTCAAACTAATTAATACCAAATTTGAATCCCACTTAAAATGCTTGTTGTATGTAAATAAAAATAATTAGAATAGGAATCCTGTTTAGTTGCTGCCACAGTTTACAGCTCCTGCAACTTGGAGCAAGTTGTTTGGAGCTTGCATATTCCCCCAGTGGTCATATACAGTAGGTCAGGATCCAATCCAGCTTTTGTGCAAGGTTTAATTACAACACCGCTGTACAGTAAATGACCTAAATCACCCTTTTGTTGGCTATGTGTGGACCAATTTAAGGTAAAGAAACCTACCTAAAGAAATCATCTTTCTAGTACCAGGATTGGTCCTGTGGTCCTTCTTTCTCCTACTTTCCAAACACTTTCTAGGTTAATTGGAGTCTCTAAAGTGTCCTGAGTGATGTGAGTAATGAAATGGAAACCTGTCCAGATGATAGTCCCCACCTTTGTATTAGCAGTAGGCTCTAGAACCTTCAACTTTTATCAGGAATAAGCAAGTTTATGATAATGGATGGTTGGATGGATGAATGTTTGTGTAAGCTGTCTGCCCAGTCGTTTTTTGTTTTCTGTAAATGTCAGTAGTGAAAATTAAAAAAACTTTTTTCAGAGCTGAATCAATTTTTAGGTAATTATTTCTTGATTACAATAAAGTGTTGCTCCTTTGTGGGTTTTGTTATTTAATTGGATTATATTAGAACCACAAGCAATTATTTTCCAGAAAAATATTTCTCCCTATAAATCTTTTTTTTTTTTTCGAAAAGCACATTTACAGGCTGGTATTCAGAGCGTTCTCTTCCAGAATGAAAGTTCCAGAATGATAATTAAAATGCTCTTAAATTCTGTAACTGAAATGCTTACAGTTGCTAACCCATCTAATGTATAACATACATATGGAAAAGAGTGGTGGAGTTAATAAACAGGTCAATCATGCACCTAATGCAACAAGAGAAAGCCATCAGCACTATGATCTTTTTCTATTTTTATCAACCGATCTCGGGTGCCAGGTTCCTACAGGCTTCAGAAGCATCTTTCAATTAGCACCTGATTTAGACCTGGAAAACACAGTCGATCAGACTTCCTATTCACGTAATTGGCTCATTTAAGTCATGAAAGTCTGGATTGAGATGGATTGAAATCAGAAACAAAAGAGTCATTCCTGGACCAGAGACCATAAAACAGTTAATGATCATGAACATTTGTCAGGTAACAACAAATATGGATGCCCAACTTACAGTATAAGTTGTATTTAACAACATCAGTTTATGGAACATAATTCAATTTTGCCAGATTTAAGTCTGCAAACTAAGAAAAAAAAACAGCACAGTTAGCAATGAAGTTAGTTTTCAATTTTCAACAGGCTTCAAAACTGTGACTACATAATATTTCTGCAAAACATTAGAGATATAGCTGGGTGTTATATTAGTCTATCAGATGTTCTGCTCATACTGGAAAGTGTGTTAACATGAAATTGAGGCTTTCAGCAAAAGATAGACGCTGATGGCCTGCACCTTGCTCTCCTGGTCAAATGAAAAGAAGCCAAGTCTGAGGCACACTGGAGCATATTTACCGATATGGCTTTATTGTATTGTGATCCAAATCATCTGAATCAATCAGTTAACATTTCAAAATATATTGATTGTTGGGGTCTGGTCAGAACTTCCTCAATCATAGGCCTTGCACCTTGTGTGATCATACAGTAGGTGGTTTGACTACAAAACCAAGGGAGTAGTATGTGTTTATGAGAAAGTAAATGGTCCTGGATATATTTTATATATATACTGTATGTCCTTCTACCACTTTACCATGGTATACAGTATTTAAAATAGGACGTGAAGTTTTAGCATGGTTTATTGTGCTCTGAGCATAATCAAAGGTAGAAAAACATAGCAAAACAGTAGCAAACCTACTGCATAGGAAACCATAGAAAATGAATGGTTGAGCCATAGTAAAACCTTGGGAAATATGCAAACGTCCTGTATTAAACACACAACTATAAACTGTTACAGGCAGAATGCCAGTAAACGCGAAAAACTTAGAAACTCCACAGCATTTTTAGCCAAGAAACACTTGAGTGAGAGGAAGTTAAATATCTATGAAACAGCTGGCAGACCAGAATTGTAATCCATTTTATGCAGACATTTGTGCTCATTTTTCATACAGAACAATGTGTTTTTGTCTCCGAGACAACAGGAAACTTGAACTGTCTTGTGCTATCCTGATAGAGAATGGCAGGAGGGATTGCAAGGATGGCAGGAACCTTAAAAGACATGCTCAACAGTCTTTTAAGGTTTGAGTATTGTCTAATGAGTTGAGAGGAATCAAGTTAACAATGGCTGGTCTTTTTCTATAATGTGTGCTGCAAGACCGCCTGGCAGATGACTGGGGCACAACACTTAATATGAATTATTTTCTAGTTGAGGCTTTCATGATGCAACAGTTCAGATTTTACTTACTGCACTGGCTGTGGTTTGTAACGAAATCACCTCTGGTCAGGTCAGGGCCATAACCAGCTGGCACAGATGGACTGACCAGAAGAGTCTGTACTGCAATTTCATTTTCAGGGCATTAAACACTATAGAACAAAAACCAAACACAAACGTAAAGATGACATCACATGACACCAGTATGGCCTGGCTTGGACTAGTGTGCGTACAGAAAGAAAGTGCCCTTAAGGTTACTACTATGACTGAAATGAATGGTACCAATTCCTGGTCACAAAATAAGCTTTGTTGCAAGAACAATGAACAGCAAACCCATTAAAAGGAGTATCTCCAGTGTTCAGAATGCATTTAATGGTGTTCTTCTCACAAAATATAAAAAAGTAGGGACAAGTAAGTATAAGTCACAAAAAACAAGCATCTATTTATAGCCAAAAAGTCTGTCTGTTGTGCCCTCTTGGTTAAACTAAGAGTTGTTTTTGTGTCAAGCAGAGGTGGTGTTAAGTATATGTCTGCCTATAGTGGCCTCAGTAGCTCTGAGCCCTCTTCATTATCAAGATTAGCTCATTAAAGTTCTGCAACTACAATCCTCCAAGGAGACTGTTATAATGAGGGTAAAGTACACAGTGTATCTCCTTCATTGAAGTCTTTAAAGGAGAGAAAAAATGAATCGAAGTGTTTATCTCCTTTTCCATCTGCAATCAGCTAGAAATTTTAATCAACTGAAATATGTAGCAGACCAGCCTGACATAATACTGTACAAGAAGTTCATACTGACAGACGTAAAAGACCAATAAAGAGAAACAGAAACTAACAACACTATTTCACAAGTACTTTGTGAATCTTTTCCAAACCATAAGAGCTACTGCACTAAGAGCTAACTTCCTGGTTTTAACTGTAAGCTTCTGCTGCTCGATTATATTTAAGGCAAATGCATTATTAAGAGTAAGCTGCCTTAGATAAAAGTTGGAATAAGTAATAGTAACATAATAATTGATTTATGTTATTACTGGTTTTCTATTTCTAGTTCTTAATAAAATAATATCTAATTAAACATGTTAAATGTTAAGAAAGAATTAACCGCACTGTACTGCACACATTTAATAGTGTCTTTATTGCTAAAATGTTCCTAATAAACTAGAAAAAAAGGTAAGTATATCTCTTACTGCTTGAAGGTAAATATATATTATCATCTGCTTATGTAAGTTAGGCATAAACTATTCTCTTAATGACAACATATGGAACTTGACAGCTCATAAATAATAATCTGTTCTTCTAATGAGACATTAAACAAAGGTCCTAATTATATTGTCAGTAAATCTCTTATGGCAATGTTTGGAAGAGCAGGGGTGTAAACCTCAGCATCCTGGTTCAAGTACACTCTGGACAATCTTTCCTTCCTAAAATTCTGCCTTAATTGAACTGGTGAGATAATTCCTCGCTATTCCTCCTAATTTATTGTATGGTGTGGCTGCCGGTGCAGAATGGCTCCCTTGGGTCCAAGTGGGTGTTGCACTCCAGTGCTGGATAAAAATGGCTTCCTTCTCAAATGCAGATTGCTTTGAGATGAAAATGCAATTAATTAATAATATGCATATCTTAATAATATGGAAGTGGGTGTTCTCTTCTCTTAACATTGAGATTCTGATAAATGTAATGATGTGCACTGACCTGGTGAGGTCAGTGGCTGCACAAGCTGGACAGTGAACCCACTTGCTGGGCTCTGGGAGACCCGTTGACGACAGAGGAAGCTCAGTCTGTAGCACAGGGCAAAGTCAAAGAAGCAAGCAAGGGACACGGGGAGCAAACGAGCGGCGAGGCATGTGGGAGTAAAGTCATGAGCACAAGCAAAGGTCAGAGCACAGCGAAGCAAGGAAGCGAGCTAGAGACTGGGAGGCACAGCTAGGAAATGCAGTAGAGTCAAGGGAAGCAAGCCCAGTGACTGAGCCAGGGACTAAGGCTGAAGCAGGACTTAAATACCTGAAGATAATGACATAAGTACTTGTTAATTAGAGCCAGGCGGTACTGAAGAATGGCCATATTGAGTTCTTATAGCATTCAACCTGTATGGAGTTGCAGATGGTTGCCATAGCGACACAAGGGTGTGAACCTGCTTTTGCAAGGGTATTGCAAAACAGTTATGAATTACGAAGTACTCAATATACTACAGTACACGTGGAATTGTTTTAGAAAATAAGCATTTCTGCAAATGAGGGGATGCTGTTTCATCTATAATACTGAATTGGTCAAACAGAAGCTCTTTGAGAGTAAAATTACTTTTTAAAAGGTATTTCTTAAGGGAGTCGATCAACTTGCCTGCATCTCTATGTCTCATCTTAACATGTATTCCAGACATTTTTGTATTTTGCAGGCTGTGTTGCAGGCTGACATCTGAAAAGTTAACCTACATGATTCTCCTGTACAATATACTCCTGGTATCAACATGTTGAGCCAAGGCAACGTCACTGGCTAAGCCATTATCATCAGGATGATTCCCTATGGAGCAAAGGATCATTGCCAAAGCACCGCAGGAGACGAATAGGCTTCTGCTGGACAGGGTACCATTGGCAAAGCCATTTGAATTGCCAGGAAGCTTTGAATACACTTTTAGAATAGTCAGTGAAGCTGCATCCCTCCTGCTATCAATGAAAATAGAACTGTGTAGGACTTGTTGTAAAAATAGTAGATGGCTATGATTAGTGGCCTTTTTAGAGGAAAGTGGAATGCTTCTCTTCCATGCAGTGATGATACTGTACAATGGCAGTGTTGGCAAAGTCCATTGGATAAACAATTGATGATTCCAATTACTGTATATATCCAAATTGTACAGGGTTTTTTATAACCCATTTGGATGGTTCTTTTACACTTAATTACAGAAATTGCACAAATAATGCATGCTGTACAGAACTGCTACATTACTAAACAAATCAAAAGAGACATTTGGTGCTTGTTTTGTATCATCTTATTACATACAGTACAGTAAGTCCCTGTTCTACAGTGAGTGTTCTTTACATTTTAATTGTGTGTCCCAGCAAGAATCACAACTAAAAGACTTTCAAAGCACAGCGTGCACAGGGGAGTCATGCTTTGGTTTCTTTTTCCAACTAATAAAACAATTCCATTCAACATCAATGCTTCTTCTCAATAAGCTTTGAGCAATACCCACAACTGGATATGCAATACCTTAGAAAACAAAAATAAAAGAGAATTTGAATTAAGTGCACATAGTGGAGTAGAAATGTGTAGAAAAGGTGCCAGTTTTAATTGAAAAAAAAAAGTAATTATGTATCTATCTTCCCTTAATATCTTGTTTATGACATCTCTGGTGCAAAGTTTAACTTTGGCAGAAGAAATTTGAAACAAAATTCAGCTTTGCTATTCTGTTTCCAAACTACTCTAATTTGCAAAGTACAAAACAGTGCATGGTTACTGTAAATGTTATAACATGTACTAAGCACTGTCAACAAAGACAGCTTGAGCTTAACTTTTTTAAATCTCTTTAAAACAAGTGTAATCCGTTCTAGCATGACAACCATTATATTTTTAAAGCCAGCCTGAACAAGAAATATCCTTGTAGGCCTTGGGTTATTCTGGCTGCTCACCTTTGGTCTCTTTCCAAAGCAACTTGTAGTGTGGACAAGAATGAATTAAATTCACCACCCAGGAAAAGATGTTAGCTTTATTTTTGCATCCTTTATACTAAGCTAAGAATTCTGATTTTTCCTGTTCATATTCAAGAAGGTCTTTGTCCTTTTTTCATTTACATTTTTACACAACAGCTGGACTAAATGCAAAACATTTAACAGGCATTTCTGTACTAAATGACAATACATGTAAATTTCAACATTTTGCTAAATGCATATTATTAAGAACAAAAAAATTGGTTACAAATAAGGAAAGGCCATTTAATGCATTTAGCCAAATTGGTAGTTAGTAACCAAGAAGGATCTGGCTCAACTGACTGTTTCTTAAACAAGGCAGGGTATCAGCTACAAGAACATGGCTGAGTTACTTGTTTCAACTCTTTGGATAAAGCAATGCCTTCAGTTCAGTTTTATATTCACTTCCATAAATTTGGCACTCATGTTCTATAGTTCATATTTCACTGTTCACTGTGAAGATGTCCACTGGGCTGACACACAGCTGACAGGTCCCTGCTTAGTATTCTCAGTTAAAGACTAAAAGGGCTCAGTTCCTTCAGCTTGTCAGTGTAGGAAATTCCCTTAATCCCCAAATGCATTTGTATGCTCTTCTCTTCTGATTCAAGAGCAGCAGTATCTTTATTTATCAGTTTTCTAAATGAGGGCTTACTAGTGCATTATAGCATTTTTAACATAACATTTTTATTTAAATTCTATATGTCTGAATATATATCCTATTTCTTTAATTTGTTATTGCTTCATCACAATTCCCTTTTTATATCTAAAACTTTACAGGTAC
Source organism: Lepisosteus oculatus (assembly GCF_040954835.1). Classification (NCBI taxonomy): domain Eukaryota; kingdom Metazoa; phylum Chordata; class Actinopteri; order Semionotiformes; family Lepisosteidae; genus Lepisosteus; species Lepisosteus oculatus. Next base: position 825,884 of record NC_090724.1, on the reverse strand, counting down.
CTGCATGCTAAAACTCTGTACTGTTTTCATTAAATGTAATTTGCAAGTTTTGAATTTTATCTACAGTAAATATTTTTTAATGTCATTTTCTCATTTTCTCAAGGTGTAACACCACCAACAGTGCCCCCTAAGCAAAGTCTAAAAATGTAGGTGCAAAGAAATGTTTGTTTTCCTAATTTTGTCATTTTTATGACTTACTGTACTTTGAAATCACACAGATAGAAAAGTGGCTCGAAAAGTTGGATGAAGAAAAAAATACCACCACAGCTCATCTTCCCACTACGTTTCAACAGCAAGCTCAACAGCAAGCTCATTTAGAATTATTATTTACATTATATCAGGGCTATAAAATCTTTATATTTTCTCTCTTATCCTTATCTTCTGCCTCCATTGAGTACTAATGAGATCCATATTCATTACTTCACCCTCACAAGTGTTTCCGGAGGGCAGAATTTCACTCACAAATGGCTTCCCTCACTGCCTGCCTTTTGCAAAACAGCCACCACCTACTGCATATCCCCTTCACCAACCCATTGCAGTCCCTTACAAAACCGGTCACACACGCACACATCTAACATTCAGACCACAAATTTGTATCTAGGCACAGGTCCAAAGAAAAGTTAATTCAATTTTTTCTGCAGTACACTAGTTCTACTGCTTCAAGATCTACTTGCAGTTGAATTTGCTGACTTGTATTTGCAAGTAATTTTTCATATGTAGCCATTATAAGCAAGAGAATCAGCATGCTCACAAAAATGTTTGGGTAAAAATCAGCAAGCATTTTCCAGTAGATAAACAGCTCATCATGTTGTGTATCATTTGGGTATGTCAAAATCAAGTTTAAGTCAGGTTTTAGACTTTTTTATTGAACATGTATTTGATACTACATCAGGTATCATGTTAAATATCAACTCACAGTCATTTTGACTGATCTTACAGAAGGACTGACCAAAATCTAGGCAGAAATGTAATATACAGTATGAGACATAAAAATGTATTTCACAAAACTACAAAAACAATGTCAAATTGGATTAAATAAGCATTTAATGCAAACAATTTAGAGGAGGATCAAGTTAGTCTTAAAAAGAAGAATGAAAAAGACGACTGACTAACCAAACCGACCAGCTCCAGACTTTAAAACTCTGTTTTCCTTATTAAACGTGCAATACATTTGCAGGTCTACAACATAAAAAACTCCCCAAATAAAATTAAAGACAACTTAATGTTTCAAAATAATGTTAGAAATAAAATCTACACATCCAAAAATTTTATATAAGCAAATAAACATTCCATTAACACAAGAAGTGAATTATTTCTGAACCTGTACAGACCAATGGATGTCTCAGTTTTCAGATAACTGCACATTAACTCCGTTTAAGTTTAAATTGAATGTATACTGTACTGTACAGTATACTGTATGTTATCCCTAAGCAGCTAATGTTTTTCAAAACTTACCACAATATCCACAGCAATCCTATTGAAAGGGAGAGAAACCACAGGTAATGAATCTATATTGATTAGCTGTGGTTATGCTACCTGGTATCCAGAAACACCTCCACATAGTTACTGTATATACTGGAATGGCCATAGTGGCTAAACAAATACCTACAGTAGGTGCTTTGGACTGCTTACATCATGAGTAGAACTGACTAGCGCTGCTCTCCTCTGCCCCTGCTGAGATTCAATCACAGCTGTGCAAGACTCAGAGAACACTCACCTCTTCCTAGACGGCACACAACTCTACCACATAAAGATCCCAGGTCCTCTTCTACAGCACTTATACACTGTCTAGATGTCAAAGCGGGGGTGAGGTCACTTCTCACCTCCAGTTCCTCAATGAGTCCTACTGTATTACAGTATATAAAGTTTGTTGTGTATATTTTTGTATCTGTGGATGGAGCCGTCTGAGTTTTGTAAACAAGTCAATGCGAAACCCTTTCTGCACCCTACCTTACAGCAATTTTTGCTATCTTCATTTGTAAATATTCAGCTTGGTTATTTTTCACCACTTGTCTCACGGAAAATGAGCTTCACTTTATTGTGCTCGTCCTGTTTTGCTTTTCTGCTACTGCCACCACGCTACCAGAAAAGTTGTCATCAACTATTCTTTTCTTTTTAAACTTCCCAGTTATAGAGTCTAATCTTTGCTTACTGTACAGTTCTTCATCTACTCGCTTCAACTCATTCACGTCTTTTACTAGTGGGCATATTGGCTCCTGCAATTAAAGTCTGTTCTAAATGGTAGCAATTGGCTATAGTTGCATTTCTAGTTGGAAAATCATAGCAATTATGTCATATCCTTTAGATTCCCTACTACAGTGACATGTAAAGGTGTGATACTAATTAAAACTAAGTCCTGTTTGTAACTGAAGTGCTGATACTTTGGAATACTCACCCACAACATTACACTACATTTCTTTATAATGTCAAAACCATTACTAAGGTCCTTTCATTCACCTAAATACAGAGTTTATCCCAGGGAAAGATGAGCCCAAGTGATAATTAGAGAGGAGTTTGAATTATTTTATTCAGGGCCTTTTCATTACGGAGTCTTCCTCCCTCAAGCCCTCTGCACAAATTAGATTTCTTTTTCTTTTAATCTTAATGTTCTTCTGCCATGACCTTGGTTCACAGCTTAGTATAAAAAAAAGAAATTCATGAATACATAAAGAACATATTAATAAATTAATAGGGATTTGGAGCCAAGATGTTTTTCAAACATATTTTTGGAATAAGTCTTAGAAGACGACAGGATTTCAGAAGTAGCATTTTAATAGGGATAGAATATGCAGAAAGTTGTAATAATTTCTTAAATCCAAGGCAGATCAATTTGTGCTGAATATCTAGAGATAATGATCATAAAAAGGCTAGAAAGTAGGAGGCCTTAAGCTTATTGTGTTCACACTGTTTAGTTTATTCAGACAAGATTTCCATTAGATGTTTCATATAAACTAGCACGTACTGTATTTCTAGCCAATTTGCCTTATAAATCTCCCACGCTTTGGAACATAGAGGTGTTTTCTTTGTATAGGTCCTTCCTATTGAAACATCTTCTCAAGTTCTAATGTGAAGTTTTGTTCTGATAGCTAGTTAACCATTTATATGATGAAAATGTAACAGAGGATTGTTAATGAAGTGACAATGAATTGAATGGGGAAATTCAATAGGGACAACAAGATTAACAAAAAATTAATAAATAGTATTTTAACATTTTCAGAAGGTATCTGAAAAGCCTCTTCATAAAACATCAATGCTAAAATTGTAAATGGTAGACTTCAAATGATGCATATATTTAAACTTAAAACTGATAAATGTTGATCTGCAAACATGACTAGTTTACTAAGCACATTTGAATCTGGATTATTCACTGTATATAAATTAAAAAACAGCAGTTGCCTTAATACAGATTCCAGGCATAATCCTTAATTATATCCCTCCGTTGTGTATATGTTAGTCCAGAGAACAGCTTCCAAATCTATATGAGGGCTAAAAATAATATTTTACACTGACAGGGCAAAAACATTTTTTTTTAATTTTGAACAGAGAAGACTGAGCAGACCTGATTTAAATTTACTGTACAAAATCTTCAAAAACCATCCCAGCAGACTTTCCCATTTAATGGTAAATTGAGAAGACACAAGTAGAAAATAAATTTTGAATCTCACCATCACCACTAGTTGCAGAGCACTGTTGGAAACAAAGAACAAGAGATACTTCTTACACAATGGGTTGTGGGAATTCAAATAAATTGCCCAAGAAACAACTGAATGAGATACTCAGATAAATACTGTAAGTTATTAGTAACTAAATCTTGGAAGGGCCAAGTTGCCTCCTGTTGTTTGTAAATTGTCTTATTTTCACATGATTGAACTTTTTAGAGTGCAAAAGATGAGTCACTTTTGTGGAGGAAATAGCTCACCCATTTTACACGATCAAGGCAATAAGGTATTCAAGTGTTGCATAATAAACAGTATGCACAACTGTAAACTGTAGATGTGAGATCCTAAGCCTAGACACATGAGCCGTGGCCACTGAGGATCAAGAACAAACACAGCTTTACAATCATTCATATATTAATAGATGGCTTTCTGCTTCTGTGTTCTTATGACAAGAAAATCCACACAACCTGGGCAGGAATAATTGGAATCAGGAAGGTGACTGAAGACAGAGCAAGCTAATGGATTTGCAATAGCCTGGAATGTAAATGTCATCTCTATAATTATGAGGGTGATTACTGTTAACCAGCAATGCTCGGCACTTATCTGGTGCTGGAACAATGCGGGAGGAAATTGCAATTAATGTTATCGCAGGTGGGTAGCCTTGCAAAAGAAGCAGATTTAAATGTTCTGTTCATATTGGACAACCAGATAGCAAGGAAGCACTCAATGTGTGCAGAGTGCAATGAGCATTTGAATTTCACACCAACAGAAAACTGTTTACCCCCTACCACCCCCAGACATTACAGTTAGTTGAACAATTACACGCCTGCCCTAACTCTGTTTCTTCATTGCGTTATTTACCAATTAATTTACAGCCATTAATTAAAAACACAAAGAAAGACCAAAGCCGTTATTTTACATTGTAACAAACCAGTTGCCAAGGTAACATTCTTTCTGCTGTCATCTTACTCATTTCATATGTAATGTGCTTCATATTCTATTTTTTGTTGTATAATATATTCATAACAGCCCTGATTCTATAAAGCAAATGTACAATAAAAATGGAATGTAGAAATTAAATCATCAGTTCACTGAAGTAAATGCAAGAATGAAACATGAAATGCTTTTTTTTTCTTTACCCTCATCTTTCCAACACTCAGGAGAGAATTTTCAAAGCAGCTACAGTACCAATACAGCAGAGCAGATTGCTTCAGAATAGTCATTTGGGTCAATTTGACCGCAGCTAAACCTAACCATCAAGTTTCAAGATTTGAATCCCTGTATCATTTATCTGGGTGTACAAAGGCTTCATTCATCACAGGTTCTTATGCTGCTTATGTAAAGGCTCAAGCTATTAAATACAATAATCATAACCCTTGATGAAACACATTGGGAAGAAAAAACCTTAACGTGTTAACACATGCATTGTAATTAAAACATTAGCATTAGCATATTCTAAAGATGAAAAGTTCATTTTAACAGATTCAACTGATGTGGAGTGACAGCAATAACGACTATTACTGTATATTCACATGGTATTCACTAAACTATAAAATGTGTCTTAAATTGTATGCAATGCACTGATAGAAAGCAGATGTTTGGAGATGTTTATTAGAATCTACTAATAAAAAGCTACCCTTGAATATGTGTTTTCTCATCGTGGAAGTATACATTATTCTAGTATTCTAGCATGGTACAGTAGAACTGCACCTTCAAAGTGCATGTCAACCACTGAAAATAAAATTAGGTACACCTGAAAATATGGCACTTATTAAAAAATAATACCTGTCATGTGGACCACTCACAATAAAGGAAAAGTTAGTTTTGTTGGGCTGTTTATTTGAGAGATAATACTATAATTTGAGTTATGAGCATGAAAGGTATGCTAATCATAAGGTTTAAATCCTAAAAGATCCTCATATGAATATTCCTTCATTATTTAGAAAAATAAGGTGCTGGGCACAAAAATGAGGTTGCAACTGTATACTGTACCTTTAAGTTAATTTGGAAAATAAAGCTCCCTAAAAAATTCTGATGTTATTATACTCTGAAATGTCGGGTTCTGGTACAGTATGTTTTCAATGATATACTGTAAGAAAAGCTGGGAAGTCCAAACGTTCAAAAAAACTAATATAGTACAGCTGTATATGTTGCTCATTCAGTGTCTTGTACTTTGACCTTTGAAAGAAACATACAGGATTAACTTGCCCTGAAATATAAGGTACTGTAGTGCTGTTCTTCAGTCTTCAAACCTTCCTTCTCCCTCTTTCCTTTGCTAAAATCACATGATGTTATGGTAATGAAACAAGAATATTATAATATGATAGTGGTATTCATAGCATTAGTCCTAATAATGTTTTTTGTCTGGGTAATTATGACCATATCAATGGTTGTAAGATGTGCGTATGTGGTGTCTATACAAGTCTCATGTAAAGTTATATTAACATAAAAATAATAAAATAAGTTATAATAAAAATGTATGTTTCATGAAAACCCTGAAGGCATTTTCTGTATATATACAGTATACACATATACTGTATATACTGTTCAGCTACTTGCAAAAATATTTAATGCCTCCCAGTGATGTCCAATTTTGTTGAACTGCTTTTGTTCAATTGCTGTCCAGCACCAACACCAACCCACTTGACAGCTTGAACAAACAAGAACGTGTAGTGTGTAATGTTGATAAAGACTAAAAGTCTTGCAGCTGTAATTGCTGACACATTACATTGGGTTTTAGCTGCTATTTAATTTCTTTCACTCACAAAAGTGTTCAGCTTAAACATTCACGTTTTGATTAAAAGTGTGCATCTACAGTTCACTAAAAAAGGATATTGGAAAGGGATTAATTATTTTACACTGTAAAGTATGCCATGCATATACACTATTTGCATAGCTATACAATACATAGTTACAAGCAATATATACTAAAAGATCATATAAATAATTAATATAATTGTCTCTACATTACAAAGCCAGAATTCTCTTGTAGTAGCAATTATGGCACAGAGCTCCATTAATCACATTCAAATCTGACAAAGGCTGGGGCAGCATCTGTTGTTTCCTTGCTCACATGTGCAAGTACATGGATGTTTGCACTCGTGAAAGCATGCCTCTGTGGTGCAGCTGTCTTGTCTCCTAAATGGGCATCCAACACAAGGGCACAGCTTGAGAGAGGGAGTATTCTCCCTCTGTCCTCGTTGCTGGGTGAGGGATGGCTGTGCGGGTTCCGTTTGCACTACAGTGCTCTCCTTCTGGATCCTGACTCAGTGATTAAGGAGTCTTGCCATCACCACTGGCTGCACAGAACTCTTGTCAGAAGATTTCTCTTTTCCCTTCATCAAACACAATGTAAACAAAAGCCATATGGGACCAGTACAGGATGTTCACTCCTGATGCACAGACAGGCTGAACCAATGCCAGAAGTTGGGGATCCATGTAAAATCTCATTCACAAATTGTTTTATGGTATCTTCAAAATTCCAGTAAACTGTATGTAAGGCAACCTTCCCTTTGGTATTTCACATCTTTTTTCACCATTTTAACTGTGAACATCAAATAATTTCACATTTACACCTGGCTCTCTCAGTTAGGAGGTGTCCGTATTTCTATATTTTTGTCAGTCCACACATTTGCATTTTGCAGCACATTATGTTTGGAGTGCTGCCCCTTTTAAACTACGTCCATAAAATATTCAACATTAGCGTAGAAACCAGTGCAAACAATAAACCAGTCTTTGCTACTAACCTGTGGCAGCCTCTGCTAGTTAATCATTTCCATTACAATCAGGTCCATAAAATATTCTACAGACACAAACACGCTATTAATTTTAATGGTTCACTCCTGTTCCATTCAATTACATTTCATGCAATATTTAATGGAACCTTACTCTTATTTGGGAATATGGATGTGCTGAGCGAAGCAGGATTTGCATAGCAAATGCGTTTTTGTAACTTTGGCCTCAGTTCACTATCCTCACACGTCAGCTAACACGTTAATTATCATTGTTGCTTTTCTTTTTTTCTCTGTGTTTTTGTTCCTAGTAAATGTTATGCTTGTGAAGAGATTACAGTGAAAAGGGCAAGTATTTGTGAGGGTACAGGCTTTGCAGAAATGAGTAAAATACATGGTTGTAATACTAAATTCAAGGAACACTCTAGTAAACTATAATTTTCCACTCTAGATCTATCTATGGAATCTCAGAAAATCATTCACCCACTATCAATAAAATTACAATGTTGAATATTTTTTAAATGAATTGATTTAATTCAAATTCAAATAATCAAATTGAACAGTTTAATACGTGAGGGAGTCTGAATGTCTCCAAAACCTGCACAGAACATATACAAGTGAAAATTATTAATGGGTTATGTCAGAACTTCTTGGCAGAAATGACTTACAGTATGTCAATATGTTAGATCTCTATTAGGTCTTTATCAGGTTTACATAGTGTAATAGCATATGTTTTGTCCATTCTTCCATGCAAAGTTGATCTTTGCTTGACTGTTATCTGCATTTGGTAGCTCAGTAACTAAGTAAATTGCTTGTCCTTTTTTGGTAGGAGCCCAGAGCATGGTCTTGACAGAGTCCCCTGAGCTGACCCTACTATACTATACCCTTTAGGATCTTATAGACGTGAATCAAATCTCTGTTCTACACTGAAGAACTTTAGCTCCTTTAATCGCTCTGTATACGACAATCCCGAGAGTCCAGAAATCATTCTTGATGCTTTTCTTTGAACTGTTTCAAAGTCTATAAGCCTTCTTGTAGTATGGAGACAAAAACTACGCATAAAATTTAAAATTAGGTGTTACTAGTATGTTGTAATATTTAAGCATAACGTCCCTACTTCCCTTGATTTTTTTGCTAATATACATATATATCCAAAGATGCAGTTTGTTTTTTATTCCTCTCCCACATTGTCTTGATGAGGACATAGAAAAATTTGCATAAACACCCATCTTCCTGCAGCTCAGAATCACCCATGTGTATTTAAGCATATGACTTAATCAGTAATAGAAAATCCAACTGTTCTTCTCAGATGTAGTTTTAAATTAACTCAGCCCAGTCCAGCCAATTCTCTCGAATTGCAAAAAGGTCACAGTGATGCCCAATGGAAAAAATATATTAATACATCGCTGTCATTTTCCATATGTCTTTTTATATCTCACATAGTTCTTGTGAAATACTGTGCTCTAGGCAGCAATTTAGAGGATTTAAAAACATGAAAATGTATCTACCTCAAGCACTACTGTACAGTGTTTTACTACAGGGAAACCAGTGTCATTATTCCTCTGGTCTGCATTGTTCCTAAGTGAAACCAATACTGAAATTTCCAGAATGGCTCTCCCTGAGATTCGCTCCCTGAGAAAAGCTCATTAACATGGGTGTAAATCATTCAATGTGTCTCTGGATTCTATATTTGCAAACCAGAAACCTATGCAAATCAGAAACAAACATAGAAAACTCTATAACCATTATACAGATGTCTTTCAGAAGTTAACGTTCTTAACTGTAAGAAATCTGTGAACATCTGTGAGCATGAGGTCAGACATCTGCTTCACAAACAAAATGGCAGGAAAGCTGGGGACCTACTGTAGATCATGTTTCAGCTGCAACTTTAAAATCATGTGTAGATCAGCTGGCACCTGTCCGCACTGAGGTATTAAATATATCACTGTAACAATGTGGGGTTCCTGCTTGTTTGAAGTCTGCTTTTCTTACCAGTGCCAAAGAAAACAAATGTAACGTGTAAAATGATTTCAGGCCGGTAGCTTTCTCAGTAGCCATTATGAACAGCTCATATGTATCCATCAGACATATCCGTCCAGACAGACATGCATCTGTTGAGTATTTCTGTGACTGTGACTCCACCTTGAGACCTCTAGTCTCGAGACCTCTAGACCTCTAGTCTTGTTCATAGACTACACCTCAGCCTTTAACACAATACGCTCCCAGAGGCTCTTTTATAAGCTAACTGACACAGATATAAATGAAGCTACAGGTAGGATTCATGTGGTCAAAGTACACCAGAAGTTCTCACAGCCACTGGTTTTAAATACAGGTGCCCCCCCCCAAAGCTTCAGTCTTTACATCTTATGTACTTCTTGTATACTAATGTATCGGTATCTTCTACCGAATCCGTGAAAGTAATCAAGTTTGCAGATACTTTTACCCTGGCAGGGCTAATAACCAAAACCAAAACAACAAATCTCTGTATAGGATGTAAATCCCTGCTTTGGTGAGCTGGTGCAGTCAAAACAATCTCAAGCTCAATGTTTATGCAACCAAAGTAAAATAGTAAAAGGTAATTTTTGATTTTAGATATAACAGAAGTTACAGCAACTACAATTTCTTGTGATCGATGGTCAGATAGTGGAGAGAGTAGACACCTATAACTTTGGTGGCACAACAATCTTCTCCAACTTGAAATGGGACACCATGATGGTGAAGAAAACCCATCAGAGACTCGATTTTCTCAGGCAGCTCAGAATATTTGGTGTGTCTCAAGAAGCCACGGTCCGTTTTTACAAAGCAGCAATTGGGTGCATATTAACCTTATCTGTGTCAGTCTGATTTGGGAGCTTCGTCACTCAGGAGAGGAATAGAGCGGTGTATACAGCTTCTAAACTAATTGGCTGTGACTGACCATCTGTTAGTCCTATATACACAACATGTTTAAATAAAAAAAGATCAGTGACCACTCACACCCAGCATGTCTCCTGTTTGAGCTACTTCCCTTGACAAGAAGGTTATTTATTAAAGTTGTGTATTTTATTTTCATTGTGATATACAGCACTGTAGTATCATATTGTTAGTTGTACAGTATACAGTATGATACAGAACTGTATGTGTATGTTATTTATTTTTATTTTTCTTCTTGTGCTATATCAGTCTTTTTTTGTATCTCTGTTACTTTGAGCATGCCACAAAAATTTGTAACAACCCAAGAGTTAGTTTGGCAATAAAGTTGACACTTTGACTTTGAAAGACTCCTTTGAGGATTTTCAGACCTCTTCAAACCATGTCTTAGGCTAGTATTATGTAAAAAAATCCCAAGAAACCTTGCACATTTATTGTGCTTATAAAGTTAATTGGCCTATTTTAACAGTTAAAACTGTTAAATCCTAAAAACAGTTCACCATGGAGTAATGAAATTTGGTACTGTACGTGCACCAATGGGAATATGGGAAACAATGATGGCACACCCTAGAGAGTGCTTACAGACACACGACAGTGTCAGCCAGAGGGCATGCAGTGTGCAGTATTCCAAGGAACAGAACAGGGTTTGTAAGCCTGTCATACATGTGCCATTCTTGGCACACAAAGGAATTTTTAACAGCACGTGCAATGAAAGTTAAAAAAGGTAAAGACTATGCTGGACTGTTCTGTAATTCTCCACAGCATGCTACAATACCGCCATGAAAGCTCTTTGGATTTGTTCATTATAAAGACTGTACTGTTTGTGTTCTATGTTGTGAGAGGGTTCTTTCTGACACATCAAGTGTCCAAGGACATTTTCAAACAAAACACAACAAACACTTCAAAGATGAGACTGACAAGGCTGTCTATTAAATGGGCCATAGTGAGGTATGCAAAACAAAGCAGTGTCTTTACTAATTTCTATGGAACTCAAAGTTCCTGGGTCTCTCAAACACACTTGAGGTTACTGAAAGCAGTCACAGCATCTCCGTCTCAACCTGTTGGAAGTTCCTGCCAACGAAATATGACTGTTTGAAGAAAGTGGCATTTTCAGATCTCTCTGCATTTGGATCAACATACAGCATCACTGTGTCGTTCCTTACCCAGTTAACAACTGAATACTCAGAGGCTTGCATGCTGCTTAAAGTGTCAAGCTAAAAGCCCGAGATTGGAGACCTCAGAAAGGGAAAGTAAGGGCAAGGATCACACATAAAATGCACATAAATCTATTAATTTTAGAAAGTATTATATTTTAATTGTATTTTAAGGGATATTATAATATTGGCATTACAAAAGTATCAATGGCACACAAATCCTTATAAACAAGTGCATGAGCTAAAGTAACTCTTGGCAAGACCCCTCTGAAAGGTTGTAGACCTCTGGTATAGAATCACTTGCACATTACAGATACAATGTCCTCAAATGGATATGGTTATTGTCCATGGTGCATAAAACATATTGTTAGCATTAATATGTATTTTCTCTATACTTAAAATGTACATTTTAAGGCCTATACATTATATAAGGTCTATATACAGCGTAGGCTTACACTCCTTACAATCCTGGCAAGCAACAGGTGCAAGGGATACGCCCTGGACAGCATGCCAGTCCATCACAGTGCATACTGAGACATACAGTAAACATAGACATAAAATAAACTCACCAGAGCCAATTATCCCTAAAATGAATTAACCTACCAGTATGTCTTTTGACTGTGGAAGGAAACCAGAGCACCTGGAGGGAACCCACACAAACACAGGGTGCACAAATTCCACGCAGATAGCACCCCAAGAATTTAACCTGGGACCCCAGCGCTGCAAGGCATCAATGCTAAACACTAATGGATTATATTATAGCTTGATAATATCATTCAAATTTCACTTCAACATTTTAGGATGCAATCCAGCTTGTTAATATGGAATGCAAAATGAGTTACAGTCTGACACCTACCACAAGAGCCTCTCTAGGGCAAGAGCTCCAAATACAGCTTACTTCATGTGTAGAAATAGTGGAATATTAAATTCTGATGACAGGTAAACAGATTACTCTTCACATTCATATAAATAAATTCTGTATACAGACATATTTTGAAATAATATTCCCATGTTAACCTCCTTAACCCTGGTGGCCCTTATTAAAAACTTTTTTTTCTTTGTTAATCTTTATTGTCTCCAGCATTTCCCACATATTGAAAGATCATTTAATTTCGAGTAGTTTTGTGTCATGGCTAAAATTTGGGACAGATTAAATTAATTCTTCTCATTGTCATTTTAGACTAATTTTCTTTGTGTAAATCAAGACATAAAAAAATCAGTTGCGCTTGATTTTAAGTGCTACTATTCATAAGAAGCAAGAGAAACATAGAAATGAATATTACAAGTAATGGTGAAATAAATCATAAAAGCCTTTGTCAGTATTATAATAACAAAATAATATGAAATAAAGCAAATATAGATCCAGGATTATAGTAGTAAACTTCAAGATGATGAAAGGGTAAATGCTGATTTATTAAATGCATATTTTTAACATTCATCAGGCTGATGACTGAGTACTAAATTCTAGATTAAATACAGTAGTATTAGCAAAGAAGACACAAAGAGGAGGCTGACAATTTACAGGTACTAGAAACACCTACAATATAACAAATATTCAGGACCTTATGATATTCTATTATATTAATTTTCTTAAAGGAAACTGTGGTATTTAAGATTATTTTTCAAAACAGTTCTTTGTTTTGCAAAAATTATGTTGTTTTAAAAAAAAAGTAAAACTTTTTTTTTAAATGTGTGTTTTTAATTTGCATTTTGTAGTATGATGGGATAATAACTACAGACATTTCATCCCAAAGTCTCTGGTTTGTGGAAAGTTGTGTAATAAAAATCTTTTCTTGTATAGTAGACACAAGATAGATTTTCTTTTCATTCTTTTTCACTTTTTTGTGATAACAGTAATCATCATTTTACCTTTTTTGGAATTGTCTGCCTGTAAAAAATAATGCAAACTCTTTTCTGAAATGTACAGACATCATGTTTGTAAGGAATTTGGGGAAAATCATTATTTATTGATATACAGTATGAAAGACTCATTTCAGACAGTAAGGTTATACAGTAAGGTTCATCAATTATCTTAGCCCACTAACACCAATGATGTTTTTTAAGGAAAGTACATACTTTAAATGCAAGAAACAATTTTCACTATAACAAAACTTGTTGTAGTGTTGTTTTCTATTTGTTGTTTTCATTTTTTTAGAAGACTTGCAACAGAAGTAAAAGATGCTTCAACCATGGTTTATAACTTTTCTGAGTGAAGCAAAAAATCACAAAAAGCACTTCATGCATTCTGTGTACACGAAAGACAAGAAGTACATCAATGCCTGAGACAAAAACCCCTTTCTTAAGACAGCTATCTATTTATCCAGCTCATAGAGATCCCCTAATCTTTAAATTACAGACTGTGACCTTCAGGATGAATTGTACTCCTCTTGCATTTGTGGTTCTACAGCCTGTTATTACCTGTGGGAGAAAATAATTGAAAAGGGGGAAAGAACTTTATTCAGACAGAGTAAATCTACTCCATCTGTTTAGCTTCTCATCAATTTGGCTTCATCTGTAATAATGAGTTTGGTATTTAGGGTACAGATTGCTCCTCATTCAGTCACACAAAAGGCCCACAATCATCCTTTATTCAAATGATCTTGGAGGCTGCAGGCTTGTAATTAATATAGAAGATGGTATTGACTTAAAATTCAGCAAAGTCGCATGTGCTTGTCTGATTATCTTGGAACTTGTCACAGTAGAGAAAACATCTTTCTTGTATTGACTTTTCACTGCTTTCAGGGCCAAACAATGGTCTGGAACTGCCTATAAACCTTCCTTAAACCAACCATCCATTTAAAACAACAGCTTATTACAATACAGAATTGTGAGGAGACAGAGGAATAGGTATCAGGCGGGATTCATCCTGCAGGTCATGTACATTCTGGGATAATATAGCAACACTGATTAACCTAGACACTTTTCGGACTGTGAGAGAACAAACAGAGCATCTGATGAACACTTATGCTGCTATAGGGAAAACATGCTAACCACAAATGAACACAGAGCCATGGAGATATGAAGCAGCAGTGTTAACTTCAAGGGACCAGTTTAGCAGATAAAAAGTAAAGCATGTGGCATGATGCATTTGGACTGCCAGAAAGCTTCCAGTAAGGTTTCTAATAAATTTCTTATTCCTAAATTAGTCAGATTTTAAGAAGATGCAAAAATAGTAGGTGTGGCAAACACAGAAATAGCACCAAGAGACTGGATTGTGGATTGGGATAACACATGGTGAAATCAAATTTAACACCAGAAAGTACAAAGTGATCCACATTAGTAGTAGAAACATACATCGTAAGGGGTGATGACTATATGAAGAAAGCTATACACAAATGCCATCCGGCTGCTTACGTAAATTCAAGACAATATTTCAGTATAGAGAACACTAATTACTAAATATAAAAGTTCACATACTTTTTCCAACATAGACACTGAATTTTCGAACAATGTGTTCAGTACAGACAAAAAAAAGTACAATTGTTTGTGTGTTATTTTTGTGTGTTTAATCAGATTGTGTTTTTTAGTACGAATACTCATTCAGTAGATGATTCCAAAAAGGTGCACAAACTTTCTGTCAAAACTATAGAATATTGTATTCCATTTCAGTCAGCAAATCACAAAAAATAATATTATAGCTTTAGAATGACTTCAAAGAAGCATGTTAAGAATGATTTCTGTCATATACTGTACTAAAAGGTTAATGGAGATAAATCTCTCTGGAAGTTTTCCCCATGTCATTCTCAGTAGCAAAGCAAAGACACTGGATTTGATTTGGAAACAAAATGGATAATTATTTAACACAGGGAATTGGCAACTCTATTGTTTCCAATTGTTTCCAATTTTTGCAAATCTGGAGCAGGCTGCCCAGCCAGCTGGTTCAGGACCAGACTCTGGGTACCGTTAAAAACCAGCTGTCCAAAGTTTTAGTTTCGCTAGGCTATTAAACTATAAAATAAAGAATGGCTACCTTTCCTTTACAATTTTTCATGTGCTTTAACCACAAAACCAACACCAGCTTCCATTTTTTTAACTGCTTCATTCAATTCAGAGTCAATGTGGAGCTGGAGACTAACCTGGCAAAGAACACGCACAAGGCTTGATACAGCAGGCAAATTCAAGGCGCAAACCAACACAAACAAAGATACACACTCACACCAGGCTCAATTTTCCCAGAAGCAAATTAACCTACTAATATGACTTTGGACTGTGGGAGGAAACCCACATTTGGGGAGAATATACAAAGTCCACGCAGACAGAACCCTAGGTCCCGAACTGAACCCAGGTTCTGTGAAGCGGCAGTGAAAACCACTGCTTCGTGCAATCTTCAGTAAGAAATACATTCTCACGAGTTTCAGGTTGCCACTACAGATAAACTTTCTCTTTGGTTTGAAAGAGGACTCCTAAACAATTCAATCTGCTCAAAGAGCAGGCAGGGCTTTTTAGTCCAGAATTTTTTGTTTTGAGTATGTATTAGCAGTGATTTTGACCAGGAATCCCTAACAGATTGTTGGTCAGGATTGTCCCGATGTAACCTATTGTGGTTTTGTAATACAGAATACAGTCTCCTTCGCTATTGGGTTGAGACCACGTGTAACAGGGTAGCCATACTGAGTATTTGAAAAGAGGGTGGGGCCACCAGAGGATGGTGATGAGACGTTCCAAATGCAGCATTCTAAATTGGAGGAACTGCTCGTTTGCTTGTATTAATTCAACCCAAGCAGGTAAAGCATAGGATTTGTTGCCAGAGGACTAAGTATAAATAAAAAATAATTAGTAACAGTTAAAGTAATTATAGTTCCAATCATAATTCATTGCAACATCTTGTTCAACACACGCCTTTATCAGGATGAGTGTTTCTCTAAAGATAGATATGTTTGCCAGCAAGACGTTTTATCTCTGAAGTTCTTCTAACTTAGAAAATAAAAAAAAGAAATGGGTCTTTTCAGGCCTACCAAAATACTGCGGCAGGTATTGGAGGGCCAGCCTAACTGCTTGTTTGCCTGTCATTTCTCACCTTGATTAGCACAAGATAAACTGCTTTGCCTTCTCCACAACCGTTATATGCTCAGTCAACTATAAATTAACGTCTGAAGAGGAAGAGAACAAAAGAAAAAAAAGCTGGTAACTATGCACAGCCATGTCTCAAGATCTCCTTAAGCAGTTGCAGTGCCTTCTGGGGTATCCTTTCCATCATAATTAAATATATCTGCTGCATTATAAATGATGGAACCTTTGAGAAGTTGTTGCCATACTTTATCACAACTGCCAAATAATCCAAACAGATTTAGAGGGACGACTCTAGTTTTCATCTTGTTTCTTCTTTTCTTGGGATTGTTTTTTGCAGTGTACTGTAACTCTTTTCTTCATATTCCAGACTGGCTGTGTTTGAAATAGAATGCAGTTACACTTATCTTCACTCTTCAGCTCTTATTTTCTTGTCTGTCATATTGTCTTTTTCAGCTCTTCCTAATGATATCGCACAATATCATCATTTTTATTACTTTAGCGTTGTGCCTTCTGTACCAAGGCACTGCTTTGTCCGGTCCCAACATCCTTTTAAAGTGATAAACATGAATTTCCATAGCTGGACCACGGGAAGGTGTTGTCACGCCCTCTACAGCTAGAGGGTGTTCCTACTCTGTTCTGTTCCTATTTTCCCTGTGCTTTGCTTGTCCTTCCGGTGTGTCTTTGTGTGGGGCTATACAGTATATTTCCGGGTCACCCTTTCCTCCTGGTTCAGAATTGAGGGTTCGGATGTCTTGAGACCCGCTTAGCACCAGGTCGTCTCCTCTGCGGCCTGAGGACATAGGTTTCTACCCAACATCATCTGACCTCCTGAGCCCGGGCTAACCCACATTTTGCCACAACACTCCAGCCATAGGAATGAGGTGATCAGAATACCCCCTCTTACAGGTCAAATGAGAAAAGGAACTGCTGCAAGATTATTGGTGTAGAAGAAAAATATTGAAGTCCGAGAAGGGAGACTTGTTAAATATATTTAAACTTATTTGGGAACAGTTGAGTGTTATCCTTCACTTCTGAACTTTAGTTGTTGTAGGACTATGAAAAAGCCTCTGTGGTACCAGGCAAGATTGTAGGAGATGGGGGAGGACAGCCCTGGAGAAATCACCTGTTATTTAGCACTTCTGTGGCAGATTTCTGGGGTCTGATGAGCCACAGGTGTGCTGCTCCTACACAACCCTTCTGTTAGGAAGGGAATGTATTCACCACCTTGGTCCTGAATGAGTAATTAATACATATTTTACAGGTCTTGGTCTATGAATCTTCTGTATATAAGAAACAGTGCAGCCCTGTGGAGGGACTGCTACAACATCATTAGATAAAAACCTATTAAATGTTGAATAAAAAGTTGTAAGTTTGCAACCATTTAGCAAATAAGATGTGGACAGACTTAACACAGCTGTTTACTACATGTCTTGGCACCTGTACAGCATTAATGAGGTAATTATGAAATCAAGAACAGCGGAAAACAGTTCAGAATGATTTCATTAAGGGACTAGTTCAATCAAGGGACAAACTAAGAAGAGGATATCTCATGTAGCCATTTAGACAATCAATGCAGTGGTCATGCATGAGCATTAATCATGCAACTCATGTTTTGATGTAAATATATTTTAAAACAACTTCTATTGTTTTAACTTCAACTCTACAGTATCTTTATCATCTTTGTTATTAAATAATTTGCATTTTTCAGTATTTTCCCCAACATTTTGGGGTATTAAATCATTGAAACATTCAGTATTGAATCTTTGATGAGCTGCTTTTCTGTATTTTGATAGCAGTCCTTTAGGCATTTGCCCAAGAGATTAAGCACAGGCATTCATTTTTTTAAGGATGCTTGTGTTTGAATGTTCATCCAATCCTAGTTTTGTTAAGTGCCACTGAGAAAGCAATTGATTCTAGGTCTTTTTGCTGTTTGAACTGCTTGATGGAGCGATTAAAAAGACCTTGAACGTTCCTGGCTGTCTTTGGTATGATTGAGAACAGCTTTCAGTCAGGACTCAGTGGAGCACATTACAAATCTAGCCTTTAAGTAGTGTGACGGCCTGGGATAGTTTTTGCAGCCAGCCTCTTTTAGTTTTGTTCTCTAGTATGAGAACAAGCACTGACCAAATTAAAGTTTTAATGAAGATGCCACAGTACTTCATGGACATAAGTGATGTTTTGGAAAAGGTTATTTACTGTGTAAAAACATTTAACATAAATAAATGACTAGCTTTCTCTTTAGAATCCTAACAAATGTTGTGCACAGTCTTGTCTCTAAAGAGGTCAGGTAGCTAGTCCATTTATCAACCATACAAAAACTCTTCTCAGCTTTTCATTTTATGAACATAGACTTTGTCTGTTCTGAAGTGTTTAAGGCTCTCAAGAGTTTTTTTAAGGTGGCTCTACAGTGTGGGGCAGTCACTACTCCACCATTCTAAAGTTAGAAACTCAGGATGCTTTGGCACGTACAGGGCTCCATAACAATAAATGGACTGTATTGTAGGTGCAAAACTATGCAATGACATGCTTGGTGCTCTTTAAAAACTAGCAAAACATTTTCTTTCTGCAACATCATCAACATATGAGTCATGCTCTTCTCAAGGTGAAGTCGATTGAGCCCATCACATAAACAAGGATGTAGGTTTTGTTCAACTAAGAACTAAAGAACAGTTTGATCTTTGTTCATATTTTAAGGTAATTAGAGTCCGTTGTAAAACAAAATGTTATAATCAAGAACCTTCAAGAGTGAATAGGAATCTCTCAGCAAAGTAGTCTGATCTATTTCAGGTCAGAAGAGATTGGGTTCTTATTTATAACTGTGATTCCAGGGCATGAACAGATGAGTGTCCTGCTGTTGGTGGGCTCTCGTGGGCTCTCAGCCTGCCTCAGAGCCTATTCAAATGAGCCTGGGACACCTATCGATTAGACCAACAATTTACCAATCAGGTGCTCAATCAAAGTCTCAATCAGTCAAATCAAGTTCCCTCTTTAAGACTATTCAACCCGTTGTGTTGTTGCTCCATCACTGAGCCCTCCAGCGTCTGTGAAAGCAGTCATTCACTGCTGGCTAGCCTTTTTACTAGGCTTTAGCTCGCCTTCCCTTAACCTCCATAATTTTTCAACTAAGAGCCTTGCCCTCTTAAGTCAGTCTCCCTTGGGCAATATTGCTCCATTCCTTTTTCCCCCAGTGGAAACCCTTTTTTTTCTAGGAGCAATTCAGCCTTTTTCCTTTTTTTCCTGCTTGCCTGCATCACCTCTCTCACTAGTAATTGATAGCCATTCTCTGCTTCTCCAAGAGATCTGCACTTGGGCTTCAACCAATCTCCATGCACCAGATCAGTCTTAAAGCCACTGCAGTACAACAATAACTCAACATCATGTTGTTGATATTCCAAGCTTATGAGCATTTGCTTGAATTTACAGACTCCCAAAACTGAAACATCATCACAGATTTTTTGTGTGTTTAAACCATAAAAACTACAGTACATTTAAAAAAATCAAAATAGAATATAAATACAATGGGCATCTGTCCTGTTTCATGCGCATGATGATGTCAGGCCACAGTCCAAGTCATAGTCAACTAATGACAAACAGATAGACAAGTGTGAGTTGTTGGGTGACAGCTGACCTCGCTCCTTGGGTTTTAATGGCACTGTGACATAGCAAGTGCATGTGCTAGTGGGAACTGGCATGTCACACAGTCAAGTCAGATATTGGTCACATGCATCCTTTGACAGGACAATCTAGAGAACCAGTTCACTAAGTGCTGTCCTCAGATTTTATTGGTATTGTTTTTAATCTCTGGATCCATATGTCAGATTTTTATATTGGTCCATCCATCCATCTATGTGTTTTTAACACCGTTTTTCATTACAGTGTCACAGGGGAGCTGGATCCTAATCCATCAAACAATGAACACAAGGCAGGATACACTCTGGACAGGACACACTCATATTCACACCAGGGCCAATTTTACCAGAAGCCAATTGCCTATTGACTATGGGAGGAATAGTCAATAGTCAATAGAGCATGCAAACACGGATAGCACCCCAAGTCTGGAATTGAACCCAGGGCCCTAGCACAACAAGGCAGCAACACTAACCACTGCACAATCGTGCTGCACAGTCCTTGGACTGGTCCAGGACCATTCTAAGTAAGATTAAAATGAAAGTTTTTGAGATGAGGCACACAGAGTTTCAGTTTAGGTTGTTTCAGAGTCTTTAAATTGGCTGGTAGCCAGTGGTTAAGGTAAAGGACTTGATCCCAGTTGCCAGCCCCTGCTCTTGTACTGATTCATTGTGTTGTACCCAAGAGTCACCTCCTTATGCACTGTCCTTTGGATGAGAGGTAAAACTATGGCTCTTTTTTTGGTATTCCAACATCACTATTTGAGGATTTATGGATTTTCTAAAAATTACAAGCTTCTGCTAATCTTATATATTTCAGTATGCAGTTGCACAGATAATCATGAATTTGATTTTCACCAGGGTTGCAAATCTTCTTAATAAGCCTGGCAAAGCACTTGACAAAACAGAATAGCAGTTCCCTTTTGAAAGGTACAGTACTGTCTTTAAAGTATGTGGTAACAGTGGAAATTTCACATTTAAAACATATACAGTTCCATGCACTTTTCTTCATTGCATGAGATTCATTAACATTGTTCATATTTTCAAATGTAACTCATTTTCTGTAAAGCCAGAAGACAAAAATCATGTATTGAGTAGTGCAATTAAGTCAACAGAAGAGTAAATACTGTATGTAGGTTTTATGTGAAAACACCATGTTTACTAAGACAGAGCAGATGTAACCAGTTATCATGATATTGTTTATAATGTTGTTCTCAACATATGTTCATTATTCATTTTAAAGTACTCTTGGAATCAAGTGATACTGATTTAGTAGAGGATTTGTTATACACAGCAGTCTGATTGCACTCCAACAGAAATATAATTGAATAGCTGTCAGAGGCATGCTGTCTAACCCCTGAGTTTTTAGAAGTTGGGCACTTTGCCATAAAATACTGAATGATGTTGGTTGGACTGGAACCCTGACTCGATAGAGTGGTTTTATCTTCAGTGCTTGATCCAATTCGGCTTGCAAATGGAAAAGATGCAGTTGAGTGGTCTGGTTTATTTGTAAAAGGAAAGCAACAGATCAGATTGTAGACTTATAATTGCTGGACCTCAGCTATTGTTGGTAATTTAATGGGAATGTTTCTTTTCTTAAAATATTTTTTCCTATCCTGCTTCCGAACATACATTCTTATACATTTTCAAATTTGTTTATGTGTTTTCTACAGCAATGTGTTGTTGATATACAAATAATTATGAGGGTTTCAATAAATAATTTAACAAGACCTCCCATGGCATTGCATTAATTTGTTCATGGCTGCAGATACTGTATAACCAATAATAAGCCTAAAGTACAGTACATCATTTTTCCAAATATTTTTCAAATCTGTTTAAGGATGACACCGCCACATGAAATCCATAGTAGTAGTTAAAGGCCTTGTACCAAGACATACTGTAACTGCAAAAAGACAAGATTTTCATCATTTTCATTACTTGTAACACTCAGGGCTGTGGTTGGCTTTGCATGAGCTGGTGTAATTGCACAGTCCAAGGCATTTTTGATGAATGGCCTACTACTACTGGTCCTGTGAGTAACAGCAGATAGCGGAAAGCCAGCTTAAACTGACATCACCTAAACTTGGTGTCATCACAAAGAAGCACCATCCTCCTTTAGCTTATTGATAAAATAGATTATGACAGTGTTCTACATATATAAACATCTGAGATTACAACATTTTTACTGTGAGAGGTCTTGTTATATTATTTATTTAAACACCCTTCAGACAGAGCTGACAAGAGAAGTCCTAAAAATGTACAAAGGAGAAGAGGCCATTCAGCATCTTAGGATTTGCTTGGTTTAACAAAATTAATAAAGGTTAAGAAGGGAAAAAATTCATTAGTGCTTGTCTAACTCTGGGATCACAACTCATTTCCCAAAGGACTGCAGTGCCTGCAGGTTTTGGTTGCAGTGAAGCTCTGTTTCTGAATCGATCTAATTATTTTCCTCTCCATGTCCCAAAATATTTTACAGCTTTTGTGCTTTGAATGTAGTATGTTCTGTCAATCATGTAATGTATAGAAATTTCAAAATAGAAATAATTGCTCCTGGTCCAGTTCTTGATATACCCTTATTAATGGCAGTAATGTAGCAAAGTGATTAGGACTTTGGCTTGAAGTGTTTGAGAGGAGTTCTTCCGTTCCGAATTTCCTGAGAGTAACTGATGATGGAAAAATAGAAAAGAGGAATTAACCTGAATGTGCTTCTGAAAACGGCTGTGAGAAGAACATCTTAACAGTAGACTGCTCAGGCTTTTCCAAAAGTACATCATGGAGTCCAGAGGGGTTTCATTCTCAAGCCTTAATGACAGGCCACTCAGGCCAGGCACGGTGACACACTGACTATGAGCTGTTCCCTAGTTCAGCTGTTGGAGTTCACCACAATCACATATTATATTACACTTTTTGTACTGTTGATTTATTACAGTTCAGTGAATGTTTTGAAAGTAAGTCCCTTTGTATCAAATCAAATTAATAAATAATGAATAATTAAGATAATTGAGCTAGACATTACAATAAGGCAGCATGGTCCAGAATGGTTAGCATTACTGCTTCATACAGCTGGGGTCCAGGGCTCAATTCCAGACTTAGGAATGGATGTTTCCTCCAGGTACTCTGGTTTTCTCCCACAGTCCAAAGATATACTGGTAGGTTCATTGGCTACTGGGGGAACTGGGCTTGGTTTGAGTGTGTTTGAGTTCATGTCTAGGTGTGCTCCGCAATAGACTGGCCTGCTGTCCAGGGTGTATCCCTCAATGGGCGCGTAGTTTGCTGGTTGATGCTCCATATCTCCGTGGCTCTGTATTGGATGAAGCAGTTAGAAAATGGATGGATGTTCCAATACACTACTCTCCGTGTTAGATGTTGCAAACCAATGCCTGGGTCGAACCATTCAAAAAGTCAAAATATCAGTGAGACTCCTTGTATTCTGAATGCCACAATCATTCTCTTGCTCTCATAGTCTGCAAATTCTTCTCTTAAACAGGTGCTGCCATGTAGAACAAATACACATCAAGTTTTCATCACATCTGAACTTAAAAAAAGATGTATTGTGGAAACTAATAATATATCTTTATTAGCATACTTTTTTTTCATTTCATGAAAGCAAATAAAAAACTCTCATAATGAACTTATGAGTTTCTGCACTTGTAAGCCTCCATCAGGAAAACAAACACACTGGTTTTAGATATTATTTACTGAAGGTAATTAAGCTAATAATGACATTTTAATGGAATACATTAAGTTTGGGTTGCCATGAAATTTCTTTTCTTCAAACACAGAAGAAATTAATTTATCATATTATCAATTAGTACAACAAAAAAGCAATCTAAGTCTGCATCCATCCTTCACTGAAGGTCAATTTCATGATCAGCATGAAAAAATAATATAAATAAATAGAATATCCCAGGCTTTCAGACCACCACAGTGCAAGTACACTGTGCAAATATTCTCCTTTTTTATATTCTTTGGAATCGTCAATTATTTTTCATAACTGCTGTATTTAGCGTTGGTTTTTATTAATCTGCCAAGATCACTATGAAGACTCTCATACTATCACAGGACAACATACACAGGATGTACAGAGGACTACTGCAGCACAAACAGCACTTCTAACATTGCTTGGTCATGAGTGCCAGGGCTCTCAGACAAGCTGAGGAGACACTCTGGTGGCTGTGAGCCAAACCTTGGGGAAATCAGGCCAGATATAATGATTGCTGACTGTAAATACATATTGATAACCGTCCCATTGCGGAACAAGATTCCTGCTAAGTAACTGGCTGTCCCTCAAACCCTTTTTGAATTGGACTAAAGAAGAAATACTGAGATTCTGATCATTTGACACTTCTTTAGACACCATGAAGCATCATGAAGATGAAGCTGAAACTACAGTCCCTGTTTGATAATGAGCAAACCTCAGACTGTATTTGACCTCTCAGGTAGAGCATCTCAAGGTCAACACTATTCTTGTTTGCCCTGAACAAAAGGCACGCAGTGGCTACAGCTAAGCTTCTGCCAAAGAACCGCAATTATACAGCAGATTTACAGTGTCTCATTAGCAGGGATTTAATGTACCTTTGTCGAGAATCAAGAGAGGGCCCAGGTTTTGATTATACTGTCTGCAAATAGAGAGAAGCTGATCTTCAATTTTTTTCTTCGTTAATGAGCACTATACTTTGTTTGCCTCTGTGCAAAAATTGAATTCTCTAAGGTTCACTGATTAAAATATCGCTCGCAAGCATTCATCTCATCAGTTTACGAGAACCACTGTAATCAACCATTATCAGCCACTACGTTTTAACCTCCTCTCACTTAATTAAATAAAAATAAAAGCTGAATTTGATTACATACCCTTTTAAACTAGCTTCGTTTTTTGCGGTGACGGGGGTGATTACTAACCCTTTATCTGGTACGTGATTACTGTATCTTCCTAGACATAAAAACTGAAAATTATAGGAGGTAATACAGTAAGTTTTGTCAATGTTGTAACTCAAATCTAGAATTTCTTTATTTGCTCAAGCTGAGAAAAGTATGCTTAAGGAAGAAACACTTTCAAAAAGCACCTTTTGAAATCTTTTCTGTCTTTCCAGATCCCACCTTGAAACATTATTATAAACTGTAAATCACAATGAGCATATTGTACATATATGGTACTGTTACTCAATTAAACACTTGTCTATATCTACATAGGCAACATGGTGGCATAATGGGTAGCACTGCTGCCTCACAGATTCTGATTTCTTGGTTTCATTCTAGCCTGGGTTGCCTACTGATTGGACATGATCTCCCTGCATTTACTGTACATACGGTTTCTCCAGGTGCAAGGTCTTCTACTATCTTCCAAAGGCATGGTTAATTCCTGCATCATAGTTTGTCCTGTGTTATTGTGTATGTTTTGAGATGGAGTAGCACCCCATTCTTTCTTCTCTATGCTTCCAGGATAGACTCTGGCCCAGTACAACCCCCCTCCCCCCAGGACTAAGCAGCTTTCCAATAGTGCAGTGTGTTTACATATAGTATATAGAAATATAAATATATCCCCCAGAGAATCATGGAATCATATGGTCGACCATTAATCACATAAACAGTCTTTTCATTTTTGCAGTACTGAATAAAAATGTTTGTTATAAAATATATCATCATAGTATTATATTAATTTTAATTTGTATTTAATCAAAATACCAATTGAATAAACAATAACACAGTAGTGCATGTTTGAAGAATCCTTTACTACAGCACTGACAGCAGTTAGTAAATGACCCCAAACAGAGTGAAAGTCAGATTCTCTAATGCTGTTCATACTGTCAGCATCTTTGGAGAATTCATGCATTTTCTCCTTTAATATGTAGATATGGTACTGTAGATGTGTGGATGCTGACTATTTCTGTGCATGTTTTCCTGCATGTTCTTAATTTAGGCACTATATTATATTTAGCTTTTTTCCTTTTTCTTTTTCCCTCACTATACTGTATGATACAGACTCTTATTATTTTTACAGGCTTACTATTTGCTAAGAAAATATAGAGCAGATCCCTTTGCTTTTTACAGTTGTTTAGGCAGTCTAAAGTAAGGGTGTATGAAGCCTGTTCCTTACCTCTCTTTTTCCATGTGTAATTTACAGTATGTTATGCAGCTCAAATCTACGGTGTCAAAGTGAAACTTCTGAGACACTTACTCAGTTATCATTATTAATAATTTATTTAGCTTATGCTTTTATCCAAAATGAGATACATCTGTGCCCACGTGTCCATAAGGCATTTTTGAAGAAATCATAGTGAAGCACCTCAAGGGAAGAGCATAACAGCAGCTCCTCACCCAGAATCTGGACCCACACCTTTTCCATTTGGAATTCAGAGCTCCTTATCACTACTCTGCACAGTATTCTGGTGGTTTATAATAATCCAAATAATTCTTTGCATTTAGATTGTACTTTTCTATCATCCAGGTGGTGCACAGAACTGTAGCTAAGCAGCCATCAGCAGACCCAATACACAACAGATCAGGTAGAGAAGTGAAAAATTGCTTCCCCAATTAATTAACTGGGAAGTACAATATACTGTTAGGCCATAGTGCAAGCCCCGAATGTTAATAAGCCAGGACACTAAGGTTCACACCCATACTTGTATGAATAGTGTCATGTGATCTTTAATAACCATGTAGTCAAGATCTTGCTTTAACATTTCATCCATTACATCCATGACAGGTATTTGTAAATTCTGGTCTATCAGCATCAATCTGGTTTTCTTTGGTTTTCCTTAGAGGCTTATAAGGCTTATGTATGAATGTTGACACCTTGTCTGGCGCAGATATTTGGTAGTGCTTATAATTTAAGACTGAACTTGATTTCCAAAGCATGTTTAAAATTGTTTATTGTTTAACATGTTTATTTTTTAAGTGAATAATGAATTGAATAATGAACAGAATTGCTTTTGGAGACCGAGAATGAGAGTTATCCTGAGCATGTTTTTTAAATTTCCTTTCATGCAATTCTTTGATTTCACTCTCAAGGCACACTACTTACTGTAGTTGTGTCACAACAACATGTTTTGTGGCTTCCGGTTACAGTATCAAGTAAATCTTATTATAAAGTGTTGTTCCCAATTGAATGCTCCATCTAGAAACTGAATTCCTAGCCTAAATGTTACCACGCAATTCTATTTATCTGAAAGGTGTGAGAAGAGACACATGAGTCTCAAGACTGACTCACTCTTGGTATGTATATTATGATAGCAGATGGGTAGCTTCTACAGTACCTTATAAAAATAATTAAAATTGAGTACATTTTACTAGCTTCTGTTCAAACATACATATACGACATAGAATTCCATGAATCCTTTTTGAGAATGAAATGTTCTGTCATGTTATTGATATGTTCTTTTGTTTTACATTTGCAGGACATGATTCTCTTCTCATTGACTGTATTATACAGTATTAAATAATATTATTAAAATTGAGTTTCAAAAATGTTGGCTTTGGTTTTATCTTGGATTCACCATTGCTTTTTTATTTAATATCCACCCAATCTTAAGTCAGTAGCTTTTTTTTTCTCCATACAACTCCTGTAGCACACAAGAATGACAATCTCTGGACATGCCTTCCCACACACAGACCTGTAGGCCACTGGACATTTGACACACTGCCTTACAGGAGAGCTAGTGACAATTTGAGGAGCATTAGGACCATCCATCTCAGCTCCGCTGTCTATAAGCAGAAGAATCTCTACCAAATAGCTTTAGTCCTGGATCCCTTCTTCAGATCATCACAGGGCAATGCCATTGAGAAGCCTACCCTTCCTGAGCAACATCCATGCTCTTACCACAAAGTTCACCAGCACAACAGAGGATGTATCACCCAGTGAGTCACTAGCAAAGAGAAGTCCTTTGAACATATAATTTGGTCTCATGAACCAAAAAAGCTCAACTCGGTCAGATTCTGGCCCTAATAACACAGACAGCATCTCATCACCCCACAGCTGCCACACACTGCTGAACCTCTACAGTTCCTGGGAGGCACACACCAGTCCCCATCCAACCCCAAGCAGAGTCACCCACAGGTGTCACTGTCTCCTGGAGCTCTCTAGGACCTCTCCAGCACTGAAGGACAGGTCTTCAGGTCAGATTGCTCCTCACCGTCCGACAAACTCTTAAAGTGTCACATGGCAACTTTTCCTATTCACTGATACATACTTGTAAAGTACTTTATGTACTCAAAATTTAAATGATACCTTTAAATGTTGTACTGATGTTGTAGTTCTAAATGAAGGTAGTGATACATAAAAACCTATTTTCAAGTGCATCCAGAAAATTTAAATCATTAATAAAAAATACTGTCTTTTTAATACTTCTAAAAATAGGATAAGATATATAGGACAAGAATAAAATAAATACATAAAATGTCCTTTCTTTTAAAATGTCCTAGAATGACAACAAAGATAAAAAGAAAGAATACTGTATGTCACCATAATCAAAACATTTAATTATATTTGGCTGTTTATTTCACACATTGATCTATCTGTGAAGTCATGGCTTTTTCCACCTCTGGCAACCCAAAAGGCCCCAGATGGCCAAAGTGAGACTGCTGGCATCGAAGCTTCTTTCTTTTTCTTGGTCTGGAATGGTGCCACCTATGTGTATGCCAATCCAGATGTTTCTGCCCAGGCACATCTGCAGAGATGCTTCGATGTTAGGCTCCCATGAGTGTCTCCATGCTGAGAGAGTCCTCAACAACTAGACTATAGACAGATTATGTAAGAAAACACATTACTACAGCTTCACCTCACTTTCCCCTGCCACTCTCCTGATACCTGAATTATTATGATTTTACTCCCTGGGTTAGTCAAGAGCTGCTAGTGTCAGCTGAGATGCAAAGAAACAATTGATCATTTCAAAATGGATTTTAAAAAATGGACCAAAAATGACAATAACTTCTAAGCTGATATTCACTCCTGGACCTGGAGGAGTTTTCATTACCTGGACCCTGGACTCTAGAAGTCCTGTTTTGTAACTCAAGGTTGCCTAATTGTTTTTTATTATAACTCTGTCCAGATTTCTAATTACCTACTGTATAAAATCTGATGGACTGCAGACCTCCAGGACCAGGAGTGACAATCCCTGTGCACAAAAGATGGAAATCACTAAGTGAATACCTGGTGGACAAGCCTTCATCTGCCCATAATTGAGCAGGTAGATGAAGCCTAAAGGGTGTGATGATCATGATGTAGAGTATTTGTTTTTTTTACTTAACAGGTCTTCTGGTGTTCCACTACTAGCTTAACATTTCATCCAATTCATTATTAATAAGAAGTTAATCTTCATAACTTCCTTGTAAATCCTTAAAATAATTAAACAGGTCTTTTGGTCTCTTTTTATAATCTAATACATATATATATATATCTTTCTATAATCTAAAATATCAATTAGAAAGCACTCATATTCCTAAAAAATGAATTTTGCTATTGTACAAAGCAAACTACAGAGCACTGAAAATGCTCTATAAAGCGCTCAAAATGAAAAAAGGTCAAAGTAAGCCATCTCAAATACTTCTGTAAATCCTGTTTGCTGGATATTAAAAAATTGAGATTTTTATTGCAAACTGCACTGTACTGCAGTAAAAAAGACTTGAGTGGCTTTCTGTCACAGACCCTGTAAGAAACCGCTGGTTTGGCATATCGGTATCTTAAGCTTCATATTGAAGTCGGTGACTGTGGATTGAACTGGGATTTCTGGTCCCTAGATGGTCTTGCTGTCAAACTGTAGCTAAAACATCTAAATCCCTCTGAGCCATACAACAGAAATGTCTATATATTTGAATTAAGTGAGCTGCCGGAGTGTTTCTGACTTTGTGAATGTGGCTGCTTAGGGTACAGAATCTCAGTTTTTTATTTTTTTTTCTTTTTGATAAGAAAAACAACTGTTGACATAATGTTGACAGTAGTCATTGTTGTGTGCAAAAGAAAATTGTTTCTGTGACAGACCCGCCCTTAGACAAGGTACAGTAGCTCCAGGAATCTGATCACATGAAAACCCTGGAGGGATGATCACTTTAGGTCTTACACATAAAAGATTTCCAAGGGAAGCCACCTTCTGTATCACTGCTGAACTATAACAGTCCTAAACCCCAATCACCATTAACAATGTGAAAACCCTATTTATTCAATTAAGTTAATTATATGATTAAATAACTGGTGGATGGTTAGATTTTGCCAATTCATCCTATTCTATTTGTGAATGTGGAATCTAATCCATCACCAAAACTCTTGCTGTTCTACCCTTGAGTAAACTACATCAACTGAATTGTTCCCGTAAAATATCAATAAGTAAAATATTGTATATGAATACAAATGTCAGCCACTTTAGATAAAGGTGGCATCCCCAAAAAAACATTATAATTCGCTAATCACCACCTAGTGAGCCTATTTACAAGTGAAAGAGGCTCTTTGGTGGCCTCCAGTGGTCATTATTGCTGTCCTTCAAACAAGGGTCTGCTGCAATTTCCTTTCCTTTCAAATTTTAATGGGTTTAAAGGTATGGGTGGAGAAGGGGATAAGGTGGAGAGGATTGAACTTTTATACCAATGCCACTAATAAACCAGACATTTAGGATTTACACATCTTCATCTTTTCCTCTTTCTTATTTTCTTATTTTTTGTTTTCTTGTATTTACATTTTACATTTGGACCTAGATATATCAGTTCCTTTGTTCTATTTGTTCTACTTCCTGAGAAAAAAATACTTTCACTTCACTTACTCAGAGGGCAAACTGCTGACCCTGTCTGTATACTCACACCACCATTTCTGTTCTCCTGTTCTACTGTTGTCCTTTCAGGTTTATGGCAGCAGTGAACATGAAAGAAATCAAACACTCGGATCTTCCGTGCACGTGTTTCACAAATTTCACCACTGTTTCACCTTTCTGCTGCTTTGGAACATTCAGCAATACTCTTCCCAATTCTTATGTATGTAGAAGTGCCAACTCCCTAATTAATCATGCATCACATGTTGTGTTTGTTATAACATACTGTACTGTAGCATGGATAAAAGATAGTGAACAGGGATCCATCCACAGCCACAAGGTTCCTCTTTTCAGGCTTAACTTGTTGACCAGGAAATTTGACAGAATAAGGCAATAAAGAATTTCAGTATGTTTAAAAGTAAATTATCCATGAAAGAGCTTGACTTGGAAATATTATGATTTATAGGGCTGCTTTTCAGACATTCGAGGTGATTTTTCTGTAATCACAGCCTAAAAGCAAACACAAAAGAAGGATGAAAAGACAAATGTTGCAATAAGAGGCAATATATTTAAAATGACTTAAGCATTTTTCTCAGCCATAAACTCAACAGTCGTGTCATGGCATATGGTATACCTGGTGATTTAAAAAAGCTACAGTAGTTTTCTCACATTATTTGTGAAACCTTTGAAATAAGAATCACAGGTGGCTACCGCTGTTCCCATTTGTTTATGCCAATCAGAGCTCAGGAGTCGGTCCTGAATCCTTCTCCTGGAGAAGTGGTGTGCCTACAGGTTTTTGGTCCAGTTTTCTAATCTTTTCCCCGGTCTTCAAGTGATAGTTCTTTTAAAAGACCTTGGAAAGTTGCAGACACTCTAACTTCCATGACCAAAATTAGGGACCCTTGTCATAGCCTCTCATATTTGAGATGGACAGAGATTTAGCCATTTTCAGGAGCAGGAAGCCCCAGAAGTGCACTGCACATCTTTTCATCATTCTTTTACTAAGTTAGTTTTCTGTTATCCCCAGTACAACCAAACAGAACTTTACTAAAACACAAACATATTCAAAAGAAAACTAGACACCAAATCTTAATGAAGTACAAAGTAAAAGTGCAACACATACTGTACTTATTAGTCATCTAATGTCCCCCTATATCTCAATTTCAATAGACTATCTTCACTAACATTAAATGGGTGTTCATAAATTTAGAAGATATGTAATTTAGAATTAAGCATATTTTGACCAACAATATTTATTATTGTTGTCTTTACCCATAGCTGGCGTAGTTCTCAGGGAAATGACCAAGTGACCTCTCCTGGAACAAATGGTCTATTCAGCAGCTTTCTATGGTCAGCTTTCTAGAATGACCATATATAGCCACAATGCAAGCAGAGAGTCAAGTCAGAGTGTATCTTGTATCGTTTGTTTTTCTGTATAAAAGAGCACTGCAAGCATTGTCTTTTGAGTCTTTTGTACAAGAGCAAGACTCCCATATGCATATGAAATAAAGATGACATTCAACACACAAACTCTTGGCTGATGCCCTTTGTTTGGCACTACAAGACTAAGATTACAACTTCTGTGACACATTGGGAGAAGGAGACGGGTACATTCTCTCCTCTGACATGCTTGTGTAAATGCACCATTAGCAATGTGACATGTTGCAAGTTCCGTAATGCTTTGCCGGAGAACAAGCATCAATTGGATGAGTGACAGATTTCGCTGTAATCTTATGGGCACATAGCAAATATCATTGCTCTGAAAACTGAATGAGCCCAGTTCACTACAGGTCAGCCAGGACAGTGCTCACCCACTTCTGAGCCATTGCTGAAGAGTCCATTTCACTGTAGTCTAAGAATGTGAAAAGTAATATGGCAGAAAAATCCTAAGGTTACAAATAAAAATAAGTAATTTGGTTCATCTAGCTTGATTCACTGCTATTAGCTTATTGATTTGATCCAAGAAACTAACTGAGTCATTTTTGGAAGCAGGTTGTTCCAGAATTCCTAGCCCTTAGTGTGAAGCTGTGCTTTCCAGACCTTTCCAGCTCAAGGCACGCTTTTAACTTCACAAATATATTTTCCCAGATGACTTTAAAATAATCAGAAGTTTTATTCTGAAGACTAGAATGTTAATGAGAAATACAGTATTGAGCACTGGTTTAAAGAGATGCATTTGATTCAGTCTTAAAGAGAAAGAAAAGAAGTACTGTTTTGAGAGGGAGGTTTTTTGAGGGAGGTTTTTTGAGCGAGGGGGTGTTGACATAATATTATTTAATGCAGTCTAATTATTTGTGGGTTTAAATCCTGAATGGAGCTCTACTGCTGTACTTTCGAAAGTGGTATTTCATTCAGACAAAATGCCTAGCTACTGTAAAGACAGTACATGGAAATAATGTAAGGTGCTTTTGACAAAATTCTGGTTCAAACAAATGATTAATAAAAAAACATTGGAATGTAAAAGGTCATATTTCCTTCTTCTTTTCTACCTTTGAGGGTGTTCAAATACAGGACATCCCTAAGAACAATCATATACGGATATAAAGCAAGCCAAAAAAGAAAAGATTGACTATTTAGTCTAAAATGTCCTAAAGACTTAAGCAAACTGAGTTAGAAGAATTTAGATGTGTCGTAGTGCTCCTCAGATGATGAAAGGAGACATACAAGGAAATGAGAACAGCTGTCAAAGAGTGAAGGATCTAAAAGTGACTGGCCGAGTGTGGTCTGTTGCCATTGGATACAGCCTGTTAATGGATCCATTGCCACCCATTTGCCTGACCCAGTGAATGACAGAGCATCAAGCATTTTGTAACATCACATCAGACTTCTGTCCCGTAAGTGTCCGAGAGACATTATCACTCTACGTGTTCCCTGGGCCTGTCGACAGGGTTTTATTTAGTTTCTGCTTGGAAATTCCTTGAAGAAAACTATTGATTGTCAGGCCTGTAACAGTGGCATTATCTCTGCATGCCATTTTCAAAGCAGCACTGAAGGCATAAACACACATGTAACTCACATTCAGGTCCCAGAGGTACTGCTCCCAATGATGAAAGGTTATTAACGTACCAGGAAAGACATTTTCAAATCCACAAGTGATGCATTCAGCTTCCTATTTCAAGAATGTAGGAATATAAGGAGGGATAATGATAGAATTTGATTTATAATTGTACCTAAGCTGTGGTTTGTGACATGTCTTTCTAATCAGCTGCAAGCATGGAGCTTTCTTATCTATTTTAGTGCAAATACCTTTTTAGATATTACAGAGCAAGAAAGGTTTCCTTTGTTAACACTAAGAAATGTGAAAAACAGCTTTCAAAATACAAAAATAAACTTGGAGAACTTTGAAAGAATAATTTGAAGTTACAAAATACATATAAAACTACTCCCTACCAAATTATGAGAGAATGATATGTCACTCTCAAGTTTCCTCCAGGTGCTCCAGGTTCCTCCTAAGGTCCAAAGACATGCTGGTCAATTAATTGGCTTCTGTAAAATTGGCCCAGGTGTGAATTTGCATGTGTTTGTGTCTTTATTTGTGTGGACTGGTGTCATATTTTAAAATTGTGCCATTTTGAGTATTACTGAATTTCTGGCACATATTTTGTTTAATGAATTTGCCAACAGGACAGTCCGTTAACCTTTACCAAAATGTGAGTCAATGCTTTTTATTTAAATGCTTGCAGATTCCTTCGACTGAGATCAACTGCTGTTTGATTATGCTTTAGTATAATGCAGTTAGAATCATACTATTGAAATTTTGACTCAAGATGGTACAGCATTCAAGAACGAGCCAGATATCATGTCAAAATTGCTAAGAGTATAGGTTTGCAAGGGTTACAAACATGCACAGGCCTT
Source organism: Lepisosteus oculatus (assembly GCF_040954835.1). NCBI lineage: Eukaryota > Metazoa > Chordata > Actinopteri > Semionotiformes > Lepisosteidae > Lepisosteus > Lepisosteus oculatus. The sequence continues at coordinate 791,209 of NC_090724.1, read as the reverse complement.
TCAGAAAATCTTCATCATTTGATTGCTGAAGAGTGTAAAGGTAAGGAGAGGTAAAAAGTAAAGAGAAGAAAGGCTCCCGAAGAAGGCTCCACAGCCGAAATGTTGTTTTTCCTTTCGTCTCTTTTCTCCCTTCATGGGGCACATTCTGGTCTCCAACCTCCATTTCTATTTCTCCCACAAGGAATGTTTGCTCTAGTAGCAGAACTGTTATCGGGACTATTTTCAGGCCTGTTTGCCAACAGTTTTACTGTTGACTAATATCTTCACACTGCCCTCCACTTCTGTCTGAATGTTATTATCACCAAAGCCAATTTGAAGTTCTTCAGTGAAGTCAGGGAAGGATGAAGACAACCAAGCCTTTCATCCCAGCTATTCAAAAACATCACCATCGCCGATGTCATTTAATGAAACTATACAGTATATTTCGTATCCATCTTCTTTTTGCATCTTGGCCCGTGCATCCCTTCTCCATCCCATCTTTGCAGCTCCCCTTTGATTTATTTGATTTATTGGGGGTCCAAGCCTGTCCTATGCCTAAACAGACAATCAATATCCTCGCACTGATTCTTGTTTGTCATTATTCCTAGAGAATTGTTCATAATGAAACTTTCTACTATCTTGTATTTTTTCATCCTGCCCTTCAGTTATCTGTGATTTTTTCCTATACCAAAATGAGTGAGTCCTCCGTGGCTGTGGGTATTTACAGGAATTAGGAACTTTTTGGAAGCCTAAAAGTGTCAGAACTGTTGATAATTGCCTGGTTATTAACGGTCTCTCTCAGCTTTCACTCATGTACTGTATGATGGCACAGAGCTACAGTATATGTCTAGATTCAATTGACCAAAGCAGTGCTCTCTGAATACCTATCCTTTGGCTGTTTTGATTGCTGCCTGTCTCAGTTTGGGATTAAACCATGAAACAAGATTACAGCTTTCAATCTTTCCTCTGTTGGGCATGCAAAAAGGCAGATGTTTATGACCCGTTTTAGAACAAAGGAGTTTTCAGGCTGCTATTGGCTATGTGTAGTAAAATAATGCCTGTGTGGTGGCGGAAAATGTCTGCAGTAGTTATAATTGCTGTGTAATGTTTGACAATTGAACAGTGTTTCTCTGTCCTGGTCATTAAAGGTCACAGTCCATAAGCACACAAAGCAATGTATCTTGTACATCGTTTAGTGAACATCTCTTTTATGAGTGGTTTTACCAGGCTTAGTTTTCCCTACTAAGCCTTCTTCAGTTTTTCTCATTTATGGTATATGCATTAATTTATTTTTAGAAATATTGCTTGGAGTAGCAATTACGATGTGTGTAGAATTTTATTGGGTGAAGAGCACTACATGACACAATATTATCTTCTCTTTATGTCTGTGCAGGGTGCATGCTGGGTAAGTGGATTTGGAGGGATTTTTTTATTATTTCTACGGTTTTTCAGATGTTGATAAGTTACATGTACATAGATTTTTCCCCTTGTTTTGCTGACTTACAGTATACTTGGCAATTGACGGCCAGGTCTGTGGGATCTGCAAACATTTCCTTGTGGAAAGTTAACTCCGTGGCTCATCACTGAAGCACCATCAGATGAGTTAATTTCTGTAGATGTTGTAATAACACACAATCTCCCACATGTCCTTTACAATTTTCTTCAGTTAAATAACTGGGCTCACTCGCGAAAATCAGTGAAGAAGCGCGTTGTATTTGATGGCAGCTTATTTTCACTTTCCCCAATAGCAGGTCCAACTCTGGCCTAACTAACCTAGCAACTAACATACTGTAGCATGCACTCAGCATTAACTAACAGAAATTTTAAGTTTCATATCTTCTGGTCTGCAAAGCAATGGTACTGTAATGGGAGCCGTTCTTGACTCCCGTAAAGTGCCTAGTTTAGGATCCTGTGCAGATGGTATAATCCGGAAGTGACTGGAGAAGGACTACAGGGAAACGCGGTGAGGAATGGAAGGGATGGCGAACAGGGGGCGGTGCCGACAGTAATCCAGGTGCTTTGGGGAGCGCAGACAAACAAGTCCAAAACAGTCCAAGTAGGAAATCCGGGGTGCAGTCCAAAATCCAAAACCAGGTGATCCATCCAAGACAAGACGATTAAAAACAGGAACAGAGACATGGAACTAGGAAATTAAAAATGGAGTGATGAGGCCAGGCACTCCAAGCTCCGGACTCAGCTGGTCAGGACGATGTTCGGAAGCCTATGCCTTCAAGCCATGGATGTAGAGTGACTTGATGCTACGTGGGCCTCCGGACATCCGTCTTCCAATGCAGAGCCCTGAGCTCGAGGAACAAGGGGCAGGTGAACGTGATAATGAAACTAAAATACAAAAAAGAGTCGGAGCACCCTCTAGAAGAGGGATGACGATCGTGACAGTGTCAATTACCATCCTAAAATTTTTGAAAGTTCAGTATTTCATCTTTAATATGTAAAGGAAAAACATGATTGAAGATGCTGGCATAATCCTGAAGAGGGTTTCTCAGGCCTGAACACAGTGTCTGTGGTGTGTCTGTGGCTATTAATACCTGACATTTATTGAATCTGTACTATTTTTTCAAGTTGTTTTTTTTAACCATTTTCTCTCTTTGGTCTTTGGTATTTGAAATGTCCAGATGTATCATGTTTAGTTTGATAGCTTTTTTGACAATTTTTTTAAGAAGGAGAACCCTTTTTGTTCTGCTGTTAACGTGTCCTGTGGAGAACATGAATTACAACCACATAAATACTTGCACAGCAAATATTTTTAGGGAACATTTACATGAGGAGTGCTCATTACTCGTCCTGTGCTTTTTAGGTCTCTTTAAAGATCCTACACCTGAAATATTGAAAGAAACAGTGGAATTTGTTCAATTCCAAGTTACCAATTACATCTCAAACCTGGTTAAATCCATTCTTCCGCGGGATTCAAATCTACCATGGTGTGAGGGCTGACCTTTTACCACAGTGGGTTTAACTGCTGCCTGTGTGGGTTTGTGTTGAGCAACATAAGGTCCTCAGAGACAGTGGATCGAATTTCATGTCTGACTGCACATTAGTCCTTGTAAGTTGAAGAATAAGACTGATCTATAATGCACTTGCTTTAGTTCCAAGCAGCTTATATTAATAACTTTTCAAAGACTGATGATGACAGGAACTAGATTGCTCTTTTGCTGTAGAGAACTTTTCCTAGACCTATATTTTTTCCATTCTTTTATGTGCTCTGCTGCTATACACAAGGATATATGGTAACTAACTGTACACTTTCTCAACACCCAGAGTTCAGACACATTCCTTTTCACAGTTTATGATCCACATTCATTGGTATTGTTTTTTTTTCAAACCATATGTTTGTCTGCAGCAGAGATGCAGTGAAAACAGCTGGATGCTACAGTTGCATCAGCTTACGGCAAAACCCAGCTGCTGCTACAAACTGAGACATTAACTGCCTGGCAGGCAGAATACGTTGTTTTATCCTCCACAATGATTGTCAGCAACTTTAGACACAAATACCACAGGTCTTATTTAATTAGGAATTGCCCATTAATTCCTGTTTCATACTCAGTACCCACATTCAAATGGTTAGAGTTGGTAGCTGTATCATCATGAGAGCCACAATGAAAACAAATAAAGATTAATTACACACTGAAAAGAAAAAACAAAGGGAAAAGAAACACAATATCTTGGATGTGGAGCCTCCTTAGGTTTATGAAGCAAATAGGAGTAGAATACTTCTGTTTCTTCTGTTTCTTCTTCTTCTTTTTTTTTTACAATTAACTGCAATTATCCAGTACTTGTTCCATAGTACATTCAAGTCTCTCTTACTTTAAAGCACTGCTATGCTATTTAGAGACTTAGTACAGGAGAGCAACAATGAACCCATGAACATGCCCTTGACAAATGTACGCTAACTATTGTATTTTCTGCAACAGTGTTTGCTGTCATGTAGCTTTTCAACCCGAAGCAAGTCTGATGCTGTTGCCTTCACATTTAGTTTTTCAACCTAAGGCAAACATTTCAACCTGGATTGAATATTTTCAGTTCTGCTTGTGTTTAGAGGTGAGATCGAGCTGGACCGACAGCTTTGCTTCGCAATTGCCTGGCGATGTAAAGAGCCTCCCAAGGTCAACCTGGGTTGAAAAGACAAGTGTGACAAGCCCTGAAGGTGTGCCTTCATCCTCAGGGCAGCAGCACAGTGAAGGAATCCCTGTGAGGCTGGAAATTCAGTGATAACAACAAGGTCCAAGTGCTGTCAAAGGAATGACTCAGGGACAATCCAAGATTATTTTTTTATAAATGGATTCATTACCTAGCTGTCGGCATTTATAACTATAATTATGAGGATGTGCAAGGAGACTATCTTGAAAACTAAGCAGTCCTTCTACAGTATCTCTGAAGCACATTTTGTTGATACTTTGTGCAAGAAGCATTTTTCTTCCTATGAAATAGTGTGACATTTTCTTGTTGGTATCTTTATCTTTATAGATTTTCATTTTCTGCATTAGGTAGAATAAGCGTATATTTATATATATGACAATTTGATGTTCATCCTGGTGAAGAATGTCTGATAAATAAATATATAATACATATAATAATATATACAGCCTGTATATCTCATTGTGTATATGTATGCAGAGGTTTATACTATAAACATATAGTACAGTATATACATCTAGGATTATGTGAACATTATATATTTTTCAATTGAAGATACACACTTTCTCTTTCTCAACTTTAAGGTGTCATGTTGACTCATCACAAAAAATTATTTAAAAGTTTTGCAAAATAGTTTCAAATTTAAAAAAAGTAGTTAAGCACTTATTATTGGTAGCACACACCTGCCTTAAGGTGGTTGGTAGCAGCAATTAAATGAAACAGAATTCAATCAGTCAATCCATTCGGTAATTGGTCCTTTGCAACACTTCGTCACAGAGCATATATGTCTATAGCGGTAAACAAAATATAAATATTTTGGCTAACTGGACAAGAAGGAGAAGAAAATAAAACCCCCAGTTTGACTAGATAAACCTCTGGGGATCCTATGCCCAACAGTTGACTTCCCTGTCCAAGGCATGGGTTTGTGTTCTTGATTATAATGGATTGTGAGTCAGCAAAGTCCAGGGCTGATATCCTGATATCGTCCTCTCCTGGGTCTGTTGTAAGGGTTATTCGAGTGAAGTAGCTAAGGATTCCTGGATCTGGCATCTGGAATGGCATTCTCATGCCACAGGCCATCAGGACAGGACACTCATGCTCATCATCAGATCCCTCCATTACTCCATTTACAACTCCTTAATTCATGGAACTACAGCTTGGGGTGGATACAACACATACAAAGTGCTAATAGGTAACAGGACAATGGAAAAATGGAAAAACAAGATACATATACTTATAATTATATATTTTTAAGAAATATCAGAAGCAGTAAGATCTTGGCAGGGAGTAATGTATTAAAATCCCCTTTACATGTACTGTACATTACAATTCAAGTCAGTCAGGTTCAATCTAATTAACTTCAAACATCAAATGCAGACCAGTTTTATTCTTAATTTACTTTTAATACTTTTTTTCTGTAAAGGTATTTTCAGAAGTCCCTTGGGCTGGCTGTTGTTTACTGTGCCAATGCTAGGAGGAGTAACCCAGCCGTACAGTAGAAATCTTTGCTGGGCAACACACCCATGGGGAGCCCTACACAGATGGAGCCTCAGACCCACAGAACTGCACTCAGTGTCAGCTGTACTTTTAAACCAAGCCCCTGGGACCCTAGGCCTTCAGCAGTGATAAGTACAGTATACAACATTTCCTTAAAAGAGATTAAACAAAAGAAACAACTCTCTGGAGAGTTACATAGAGGCAAAAGCAGACATAAATTAACATGAATATTATTTTCCTGTTGTTGTTTTTTTTCTGGAGCCTCAGAAAACAAGTAGAGGCAAGATGTGTAGCTTCACAATCAGATGATAGAGGTTAATAATAGAAACACAAACAAGTATGAAACTGCCTTGAAACACATGCTAGGTAACAGTGACTAATTTAGTATCCTTATGTCCAATATAGATATTTACTCAGAAATACAGAATTTGACCTTATTTTAATAGATAAAAGGGCTGTAGAATACTCTGCACAGATGCTTTGTTGTATATGATGTCTTATTTTGCGATTTAAGTAAAATATTAATTGAGAGACATCAAACAACAAAAATCAGTTTCAATATGTATTTGTGGTGTCTTGCTGTTTCCTGTCCTAGGGTGAAGCAACTTGCTCTGGTTTTCATTCTTTTAACTCTTATTTAACCAATATTTATGAAACGTTTCTTTTACTTTACATTGCTACTTAATTTTTTGTAACTTCACAACAAAATTTCAGACAAAAATTAAAAAGACCAGTTTAACATAATTAGTTGATATAAGTATCAGATATATTGATTTCAATGAGCCAGGCTGCAGCCTGAGCTCACTATAGGCGCTGAAGCTGGTTTAAAATGATTCAATCACCTTCGGTCCAGGCAGAGGACCACAGTGACCTCTTGTTCTTATCTCATCTGCGATTGTCATTCCCTAAATACCCATTAAATTAGAAATTAAAAAAATCCCTTTTCAGATCCTTGCAGAAGTTCGTGCATTGTTTAATATTTAAAGTTCTTATAAATGCTGTCTTTTTATTTATTGAAAGAAAAATAAAAAGGTTAAAAAGATTAATAAAGCTTTAAAAATATTATAATGTAGAAATAATAGTTATTGATGAATTGTTGATTCATTGTGTAATGTGTAATGGAACTGATGAACCTATATTTTGAAATACTCTCTTACCACATTTTACTAACCACATTTACCACCACATTTTACTAACATATCTGTAATGCTATATTAAGATGTGATAAATACTTTATTAACCTCCCATTAAATATTTCTAAATCATTAATAAAAGATATTTATTAACTGCACCTTCAATGCATTGCCACATCAAAACATTACTGTATGTACATTTTAAACATGCTAGCTGACGATCAGGACTTTTTCAACTTCTTTGCAAGACATTATTTTCTAAAATAGTGAATTGGCTTGGTAAATCCTTATTTAGAGGATAATCAATGAGACTGCAAATTTCAATCTCAGAGTGGGGAGGTACTGTGAATTAGAGTTGTATGACCTAAAGCCTGTTTGATACAATCCCTACGGGCCGCTCTTACACCCTGACTGTACATTTCAACATGTATTGGAACAATTTAAGAACATATTTAAATATATTTTTGGCATATATTTTCAGCTTCACATACATACCTGCATACTGCATGAATTCATATATGTACTGTATCTAATATCTCTGAAATGTTTTGCATGTCTTTCAGTAGATGGACTGAGACTAAACCACAGAGGGGGGTTCCAGACAGTTCTGTACATAATTCAGTTTGTCCAGAGAATTCAGAAGTGTGTAACACTTTCTAATAAGTGACTTCTCGTGATTAATTTATGTTTTCCGTGTCGCCATTTCATGAATACTTCATATGCAGGCAATATAAACTCTGTAGGAAGTCATCTGTATAATTAATTATAGGCGCTTACAGTAGAGGCTTGCCCAAAGCTCTTTTATCGGTTAACAGAGCAGACCTGCCATGGCATGAAAACAAATGAGAGCACAGTTATGAGACGTAGGTCTGGAGTTAGAATCCCAGTAGTGCTTTGTTTTAGGTATACATAACAAGGCATGTGTTAGGTCTTTATGATTAATATAGCAGTGTTTAACACATCATGGACTGCAAGATAGAAATGTGTTTTTTTATTCCACAATACAATTTTCTGCAATAAATGTCTAGTACGTTCTACATACTGTATAAGCATCACTGATCAAGCATATACTGTATACCGTATGTCATACAGTACCTCACAACCTAACATTGATAAGTTATTTTGCAGTACTGATCATAAATATATCCTTTACATTCTCCTGCTCATACAGTATATAATGCTGGCCAAAGAGCTGGTGAAGGACTCACTGAGTTCACACCAGAAACCCAGATCTGGAGACCTGCCTCACACGCCCTCAGCCCATCACTCTCACACAGCTTCCGCGTCTCATAAGTCACTTGTCTCAGCCCCTCAATGCTGATTGTCTTTCACACCTGCAGAGAGGTGTGAAACATGAGGCCACTGCCTTTTCTAAGCTACTCCCATGTTCTCTCGGCTGTGTCAGGCAGATACAGGTGAGAAGCACATTATGCATTTGAGATGAATCCCCCCCAAAGAAGTGATTGGTTTTTCCAGAACATTGCTTTCTTACTGGTAGTGGATCATTGGTGTGCTCTGTGGACACTTCATTCATCATCCTATTTCCAGAGAAATGAATTCATGTAGAAGCAGGCTTGATAAGCACATTTTCAACACAATCACAACAGTCAGGAGGCTTTCTGTCTGTGTGTGTTCACCTCCTTCTAAGCTCTCAGTTGTCACCACAGCCACTTGTGCATTTCAGTTCAGAACTGTAGGACAAACAGTAGTGAATTTGTGAGATACTTTCTCATTCTAATATCAATTTATGAAATATTATGATAAAAAAAATGCATAAAAGTTTTAAAATGTCACAATTCTCCCCGGGAATGCTGCTTATTCAGGAAGAGTTGAAGTGTTTCTTTTTATGTATAGCATCATGTTTTGGCAAGGAATGCTGTTTTGATGAAGGGATGTTTATATTGTGTAAACAAGATGATTTTGAATAAAACTAAATGCATGAGCATGTATCACCTCTTTTAGCTTCCTTGAATTGCTCCCTTTGGATTTTAAAATAAGATTCAAAATACTGCTTCTCACCATTAAAAGCTTGAACTGTTTTTGACTACTGTACATCAGTGAATGCTTGACTTTCTACACATCATTTGACTCTTTCTTTCAGATCCCAGTTTGAGGCTCCAAACACTAGGAGACAAAGCTTTTTGTTCTGTTGCTCTGAAACTGTGGGATGATCTCCCACCCCATATAAGGACCTTCAGTCAGTCAGTCAATCAGTCATTTTCAAATAAATTCACTTTTTAACTTCAGCTTTAATTTAGCTTTATTTGCTATTTTAATCTGTGTACATCTGGCTTTTCTGTTTTGTACAATGTCTTGATATATACAATATTATAATATATAATGTCATAAAGCCATCATGTGCTATATAAAAAAAGAAGAGTATTATTGAACTCCATGGTACAAATGTAATCCTGCTATTTCATGCTCATTTACCAGTCTTACAGAACCGTGGAAGAACACCCTCTGCATACAGGCTAGGGAATGACCTGGGAACTGACTGCAGGTCAAGCCTACTGTATCTGAGTCCACCCTTCGGTACTGCTTGAGTGTCTTTTCTTTCTAGAATTTTATATTACCAAAACCGGCAAAGTATGAACACCAAGTCTCCTTAAAGGCACCATGGTTGCTCACTTGCATGAAAGATTGTCTTCACCCCTAGAGGACCCAATCGATATTTCTGCCAACCTGCTCATTACCATGTCCTTCCACATGGCTGAGAATGTTTCTAGATGGGCCAGCTATAATATCATGATATGGATCCATATGGCCACTTTTCACCTCCTGGGAGGAGGGATACTAACAGTTGGATGTAATTTTGTTTCTGTTTTTATCAAACTAACATGGCAGAAAAATAAATATGTTCTATTCTTCTGTGACATATTTCTAAAATATATTTTCAGCAAACAGAACTCCTATAGGTGGTTTAAAGAAATCCCAATCCAGCTACTTCATTGTAGTCATTGTCCATTTTAACTAGATGGCTGTTATTAGTGCTGTACGGGTTATGTGAACTTCAAATTGCTCGATTAACCATGAAACCAGGGAGGGAGCTTTGGAGCCAGTTAAACCTTTTATGATTTCTTCTTGAGGGAGTCTGTGTCTCAATTCACACAATGGAGATATAAAGTATTTGCTACATTTCCATGCCTTGACTTACATTTAAGCCTTGGCTGGTTAGGAAGCATTACACATATTTTGAAGTCTCCTGCTTCATCATGCAGGTTCAGAGGACCCACCTGCCTTTGACCAATCACAGTACATCAATACATACTGTATAAGAGATAATGCGCTGATTTCATTTCTGTGTTCATTAACTCAATTTATCCCGATCTTCTCTTTTTGACATAATTTTTTTTACATTTATTTTGAATTACTATAATTCCATTTATATTTTTATACAATACATATTACTAAATGTTTTTTTGTCAGTTCACTCTTGATGGGTTCTACAAAAATTCAATGGCACTTGACCAGCTGTTATTGTATTCCTACATACTGTATAAAGTGTTTTATTAAAAAAAAAAAAAATGAATTCACTGGCACATGAGATAAGAGTAGTGCTTTGCTTATGTTTCAACAGTTACTGCTGGCACCCTTGAAATTAGTGTCAAGGTGTTTTAGGAACACAATTAAGAATATAAGGATAGAATATATACTGTATATATATAAGAGAAAACAATAGTACTATAGCAAACATATTCAGACAATTTATGTGGTTTCTTAACCTGTTAGGAGCAAGTTAACGTGCTACTATTAAACATTATATTTTAAACCTTCTGACATCAGTGTAATACAACACAGGCTTTTTAATCTAAAGCTTTTCTTCAAATTGTTGATTTACACCTGTTTGCTATCCAACACATCTAAATGCTTCACAAATTACACTCTTTTTTCCCCTGCTGTACACTAATAGCACTGGCTTAATGGAAAATGCAAGTGTTAGATTTAAAAATTACCTTATCATACTAAAAATATAACAAGTACTGTATCTTCAGATTGGATTGAATAAAGTGATATATAGTAAACTAAAGTCAAACAATTCAATACAAAAAAGTTACCTGATGTTAACTTTAAACTTTTAGGTACAGTAACTGTTTATATTGACTGTTTTTGTTCTTTCAAGACCTCCATTAATTCTAAAATAATTTTTCGAGATCTTTATCCTTTGGCCCAGAAAAGACCCTCTACATATTTGTTAGGAGGAGACATGAAAGAGGGTTCAGATTTTTAGATGTATTTTGATTTGATACTGTTGTCTAGTTTGCTGACATAGTTTTCATAGATTGATTAGCTTACAGCTTGCATGTGTCACTCAATAGGATGTCTAGATAGTTCAAATACTTTTCTTTTAATCACACCAGGATTTTTAGTCCCTGAAAAGACAGGCAGGCCTAGACCATGATGATTTTAGTCTGGTAGCCTTCTCCTTTTATAAAGCAATATGAACTTTGAAAAGAAATGTAAGTTTTTTTCAGCAATGAGATGTTGTAACACCCACCAGGCATGTGTATGTTCATTATTTATATGTGCATACAGTTATTTTGTAAACAGAATCAGCAAGCCATTCTAAATATATTGTAATGCATACGGCCACCATTGCAGGTTGTTCGAGCCGGCTTACCAGCGCGGTGACGTCACCACCCTTCCCTGTGAATAGCACGGACCGCAGTCGTTGGGCTGACAGGAGATTTCCCTTTGGCTCAAGTGGCTGGGTCCCTATTGAATGACGCCAGAGTCCGGGGTTCAAGTCCCCAACAGTGGGGGGCCGACCTGATGCGGCAGCGCCATGGGCGCACACCCACATGAACCCCCCAGCATTACGATATAAATACAAACGGTAATACTGAATAGAACTTAACCATGGATCAATGTGTTTTTTATTTACTGTATCATACAGGGCCTTGTTTTAAAGCTTGCTTCATGACACCTTCAAGTAGCAAGTAATATGTCTTGTATACACCACATACTCCACATAATAAAAGAAAAATAAAAAGAGAGAAGTAAATAGATAAGATGAAAGAAAAATGGAAAAGTCCTGATTGCAGAACTATTTAATCCTTTACGCTGGCAAATCTAAATGAATTAGGTGCTCCAAATTACTTTAAAAAGCCAAACAAGTGGCATCTCCCTGCTTGCAATAACAGTAGTCATTGTATGCAAACTGTCTCTTCAGATGAGATTTTTCCCTACAGATTTCAGGTTCAAAGCCATGCTATGCCATTAAGCGTCTATATCCTGTGTCAGAAAGAGCTTATTTACACAATCCTATTCACATACAGTACTTTAAACAGTATTCAGATCCTAAGTGAAGAATACTATGGGTAATATACATTATAGTAAATGTCAGCAAACAATAAAGAGAAACAATAAAGTTTATAAGTCATCGTTGGCTTCACAGTGGCATCCCTAGCCTGTTTCCATGTTATCCAGCTGCTCAGTCTAGAGGCACAGTCTGATCTTCTTGCTTATTTGATCCCAGTGAGGCAACTTGAACAGTGTGGCTAAGGGAATTGGTTGTAGACTCCTACAATTCTTGGCATGAAGATACAGTATGCCTCCTGTTTTTGTTCTGCATTTCTCCAAAAGGATTAGGCTTGGTCAGTATACAGTAATTCTGAGTTTTGAAAACCTGAATCATGTACTGTACAGTACCACAAAATCGTTTCTGTTCCAATGTAAAAATATTCAGTTAACTTAACCTGGGAATAAGGGGGATCCTATCCAGTTATCCAATGATTCTTTATCCCAGTAAAATGAACTTACTGTTTTCTCTCTCATTCAATCAGCACTTACTCTCCTGTAAGAGACTTGCATAATATCAGATGGTAAACAGTTTAAGAGTGAACAGCTTGGTGGTCATTTGCTGGCCTACTTTCTGCAGCACTATCATTGGCGTAGTAGCAGCCAAAAAAATATTAACTTTGACTGCCACTAGTTCTGCAATTTCCTTCACAGGATCAATAAAGTATCTATCTATTTAATTCAAATTTCCTACAGAAAACCCAAAATGCGGATGTGAAGAATTCTGGATGTACAAAATTAGAAAGAAAGAGCAAAATTCACAGTGCTTCAAGTGAGGAGCCTCTTCAATTAAGTACAGGAAAGGAAGAGAGTGGAGATATGAGAGACAAAAGTTCAATAGGGTGGGGCTTACAAAAGATAGAAGAGCTGGGTAGATGGCACATCTGAAGTATACCGTACTCATCAAAAGTATATTTAAACCTCATCATTGCTTGCATTCTGAAAAGGCATAAAAGAAATATGAAGTTTTGTGTCACTGAAACCTACACAGAAGACTCTTGTTGTAGTTTTTTTATAAATATCTACTCTATTTTATACATGTTTTAGTTAAAACAGGTTGTCCCTTCTTTCCCCATTTGCTTTGTGCCATTATTTTCTGTCACTGTATATCCAGCAGTGCAATGTTTATGGATAATTAATTGTGTTTTTAGGTACAATGAGTCAGGTAAAATCAGGTACTTCTGGGTACCAGAAAAGTTTTTATAAGAGCTGCCACTTTAAAAAAACAGAGAAAAAATTTCAGACTTTACTTGTAAACGGCTTTAGGCACAAAAGTCCTTAGCATTCCTGTAGGCTTGCTTGCATAATAATATGACCAGATGGTAATGAGAGTTTCTGAGTCTCTGACGGCTCCCGTTCCAACCCCTTTACACTAGCCATTGTGGGGATATTTAAAAAATAAGCACCAACATGTCAAATACTAATTATTCAAATTACAGCACTGCAGCTCATTTGCTTTCTTTTGTTTAAAATATTTATCAATTTAGCTATTTATGACTATAGTAAAAGAGTAATTCTATGGAATTCTGAAGAAAAGTATGAAGAATGTCAATCTGTAGAGGACACGCAGTAAAGTGGTTAGAAAACACATAACTAGTAAAAGAGCCACCATTGTTATTTAGTTTGCACTGAGGAATACAAAGCTGTGATCAAAAGTTGTAGAGTATATACTGTATTTTGCAGACTACTTCAAAAAAACACACAATGTTCTACAAATGTTTAAGAAATCTTTACGTAAGAGGGCCCCCCCCCCCCTCCAATATTATTTCGTATCTTGATCAAAATTTAATTAAATAAGAGGCTTAATATGGAAGAGTTTTTTAGGTATCCGCTTTCATGATGGAGTAGTCTAGGAGCTGCTGCAAGGATGAAGATGGGAAAGATTTGGGAAATGTTGCTGTTATTTTTATGATTACTTAAATATTGAAACTGAAAAAAGAAATACATGATGAAGTGCTTTTGTGAAAAGTTCTTAACAGAAATTTGGGTTGGATGACAACAACCTGTTCACTTTCACCTGAGCTCTATTAAATCATAATCATTTCCAACATCAATCCATTTTCTAACTACTTTATCCAATACAGGGTAACACAAGCCCAGAAACTTACCCAGGAAGCATTGAACACAAGGCAGGTTACACTGTGGTTGGGACACCAGTTCATCACTGGGGACTCACAGACACAGACATGCACACACTCACACTAGGACCATTTTTCCCAGAAGGTACATAACCTACTAGTCTGTGTCTGGATTGTGGACTGTGGAAACTAAGAGGAATTCCACCCAAACACAGGGAGAATGTACATGGAGGAAGTCATGATGATGATGGAAGTGAGGAATTAACTGAGTGGGAAGCTGAAGAAGTGGAGATGGGATGAAGAAGGGATGCATGTGTTGAATAAGTAAAGAGGTTTACATATGCTACATATATGCAGTAGCTTCAGAAAGCGATGCTGGAAATGATGAGGCACAGAAGCGCAATTAGCATTGTTGCCTCACAGTGCTGGGGCCCTGGGTGCAATTCCTCGGGTGCTGTCTGCATGGAATTTGCATGTTCTCCATTCGCCTGGTGTGAATGTGACTATGTGTGTGCGACTGTTTACCTATATGTGCCCTGCGATGGACTGGCATCTGTTCAGAGTGTACCTTGCCTCGCACTCGTTCATTGCCAGGATAGGCTCTTGCTCCCCCATGACCCTGTTTTGAAAGACATAGTTAGAAATGGATGTACAGATTAAGTATTGTAAACAAGAAATGTTTTTAATTTAAGGTGGATGCTATGCATGTAGGAACACAAGTATTCTGATGAAACCAGACACTCCCATTCACTTACTTTAGAGTATTGAGACAACTTTCCATGCAATTGCACAAAATATGAGATTTCACACTCCGAAGGTAAAGATGACATATTTTTCTCACACACACCCATCTCACCTTTTGAGTTCATAGTTTTCACAGTAAATATTTCTCTGGGTGACATTCAAAAAGAGTTAATGCATTAGAATGCAGAGTGTAAAACCTACACTCTGCCAGACTCTCTGTGGAGCCATCTGCTCAGCCCATGTGCCCTTAACCTCTCGTAAAATCAACCTCTTAGTTCCTTAATGTCTAACTTGCTTTTCTTTGCCATCACATTTTTTTTCTATGAAAGCCTTACTCCTAACCTTATTCCGTTTTATCTCTAACTTTATTTTGCAGCCTCTGTGCTGGTGTGTACAGAATGTTTAATGTAACTAGCTTCAACATCCCCACTTCAGACTACAGCCTAAAGGATGTGTTAAGCACAGCAGGTGCTGGAGTCTATTCCCTGATGGATAATGTAACAGAGGAGTCTTACAGATGCTGCATTCTTCCAAAGATCAGCCTCCTGCCTTCAGGTTAGCTTTGCTACATCTTAAAATGCAACACAGTTTGGTCAGTCTTTATTGATCAGGTAGGATGTAGATTTCGTAGTTTGTTTTTCACCTTGACTCGTTCCTCAAATGGTGGCATGGTGTTTTGCACTGTTGCCTCACTGCTCATGGAATCTGGATTTAATTCAAGGTTAGGACACCTTCTGTGTGGAGTTTGTGATCACATACTGTAGGTTTTCTCTTGTTGTGGTTACCTTCCAGATATCTGCCACCAGAGGGCACCCCAACCTCTATCGCCTACTCCGACTGCACAGCCGAGGCGGAGACCAAGCAGACGTCTGTAACCAATCATTACTCGCCTAGTGTCCTTAGCTCACCACACCTCCCCTCCTCCAGCCTACTTAAACCCCAACATTCGTCAAGGTTGATGAAAAAGTAAGGACTAAACAAATGATTCAATTTCAATCTTCAATGCTACTTTGAATTTAATTTGGATTCCAAAGGACGTAAAGGAGCGATTCATTTTCGGGAAGTAGTTTAAGGTATAATCTGAGCAAAATATTTTTTGCTCAGGATCCAGCATCATTAAATGTGTAAGGTGAAGGGAAAAGCCCAGAACTGCTTAGCCCAGTCACAGCTCAGAAGCACACAAAACCAGAGAGCTTCAATTAGAAAGACTAAAAACATGCTCTTGCAATTTGGATGCCATTCAACAGATGAGTAAATAATGTGGCTAATGATGAAGGCCTAGAAAAAGGCCGTCTGGCTCAAATCTTAACAGACTACCCTTGAGAAGTACTATACAGTACAATAGAAATGGATATTAACCAGGTGAATGATGAAGAGAGAAGAAATCTGCAAAGCATTCGCTATAGAAAATTTGCTAGTTTGGTGATTTCTGTTCCTACTGACAATTATTCAGTTCTACATTGATGTACAGCAGAATTTTTGCAGTGCAACACTACAAGTGAAAGATGTAACAGAACATCAGACTTGTGAACTGTGCACAGCATAATTCCAAGATGTTGCATCACAAAAGAATCAGTGAGAAATAAAGCAAAATCTGACAATTATTATTCATTAATATGATTAAATATCGCTTTAGGTGTATGTAAAACGGAATTCAAGCATTCTCTGTCATGCGCATGTTGCAGCACAACATCACAAAACCTTGTATCTTTCTTCTGTTGAAAAAAAAATATTCTGTCTTCTGCTCATGGGACACCAACAAAGTGGAACTGTACAAATGACACAGAGCCAGGACATAAAAGCAATAAACTCAAAAAAGATGTCCTCACAGAGAAGAACAGTACATTTGAGATGATCAACAGCTTCCTCGAGGTTAAAGAGGCATTACAAGACACACTAGAAATAATTACTAAAGCAGTAAAAGGACCACATGCAAATGAATGGGTAAAATAATAAAAAAAGAGGTTCTAAAACCCCATTGGAGATGGCAGAATTTGTGTAGGGTTTGAATATGTAAGAGTACAGTTTTTAGGGTTTGAATATGTAACACCATGTGTTGTAAAGTACATTATATTACGGTACAGATGGCCTTTTTTAGACATCAGCCAGCATCAGGGTCAAGGAATGTGTAAGGAATGCAACCTGCCCCCAGGTCTTAATGGCAGAGTGTGGAGCACAGGGTGTAATTTCCAGAGATGGCTTTATGATTTAAAGTGAGTATTTCAGCAAAAGTAAGATCTTAGTGAGATCTTACTGGACCTGCAGTAGGTCCACAAAGCTTGAAGTGTTATTGATACAGTACAGACTTTGAAGGTAGATGGTGATGCATTATTCCTGTTCGTGCCTGCTGAATGCCAGACTCAGGTGACTGGACCTAAATTTTACCTAATAATCATTTGAAACTGGATGAAACTGCAGCACGGGGTATGTTGCACTTCTTGGAGTCCCAGAATCCCTTCAGTTTACATTCCTTATGAAATTTAATAAATTATTTGCCTAATTGGACATCTTTGGCTTTTATCCCAGGGCTAAAGTCAAATGTGATTTAAAGACACCTGGAAAAGCTGCAGCTTCAGGGTATTTGGGATTTGGGATTCGCCTGCACTATGTGTAGGTTCTTATTTTTTCCTAGTACAAATGTCCAGGGAGAACTTTAGAATAAATTCCCTATGTCCATTGAAACCTGACATTCTGTTGAAGAGTTGTTCATTCAATTTTAAATGTGTTTTGCATAATAACTCAATTTTTCAAGAAATGGTTCTAAAACATCATCAGGGGGTGCCAGTGGCTTTTTGCACTTCAAATTGGTTAAAGAGTAATAGAAAGCATTCATAATTACACCATGACATTTTGTCTCATACTTGTGTAATCAACTTTGGTTTGAAATACAATATTAAAATAAATTTGCTTGTTTAAATAAGTAAAAAATACAGATAGCTCCAGATGAAAGAGTTTTATCGACAATACCAATGAATTGCAGTACTGCCAAAGCAATAACAATTAGCAAAACACTGCACAGACATTTACAACAAAAATCTTTATTATTGGAGTGTCTGACTCTGTTTCTCAGGCTGTGACAGGAGATCATGTACTTGGTGGCCACTTCTGTTGTTTTTCCTCCTCCCTCCTCCAGTAGGAAACTTTTCTGATTAAGGCAATTGTAGGAATTCTAGTATTAGACTTATTGTTAAATTTATGTAAGAATGTTTGTCTGATCCTGATATATTTCCTGTAGTACAACTGAAACTACAAATCTGTCTGTCACTCTTTCCCATGAATGGGAAATGACTGAAAGAAAAGACATATTGAAAAATATCTCTGTAAAATGTATACCTGTTTGAGCAAAATGTTTACAAAACCAAATGATGACTAAAGTCAATAAACATACTCTTATGATTACACAAGAATGCACTTAAGTTTTGTCAAGATGGCAAGATAGTACAGTATTTTGAATATGATATACTTTGGCATTTCATCTTGTGGGGAATGAATGAATTTAATTATTAATTTAATTATGCACACCTACCCAATTAGGTGAAACCTAAGGTATTCCATCATTGAAAAATGGTTTGTTTAGAAATACTTCATTCCAACAGAGTAAATTCTATTTTGAACAATGAGTGAGTACCAGTCCTTCTAAAGAGCTTTGGAAATTTCTGTATGAGTTTTGTTTAGGTGTTAGTGACAGACTGGCCAATAAATAAATAGGATCCTTGAAGTGTTTTGTGGATTGGGGGATAAAATAAACATCATTTTGTGCTTTCTTAAATGAGAAAACATTGGAGGAGCCAGCAATAATTGAGTTTGCTGGTCCATGAATTTCAATAAACACAATGAGTTCTAGAGGAGTTATTTCCTCTTACACATGGCATCAGGATTTTGTCAAATCTTGTGTATTGTGATGACCTTTAAATAAATGAAAATCAAAAGGAGGACAAAAATATATTATTAGCTTAATGCAGCTAACTAAGTGGGTGGCAGGATCTCTACACACTTCACAAACTGCATTCGCAGTACTGTATGTGCATTGAAAAGACAAAAAACTCTCTTTGGAGCTTTCAGACGCAATTATTGAGGCTTTCAATCATGTCTTTTGCATTGAATGTCAAGCGCAAGCCTTGGAGGTCTGCAAGATTTCAAGGTGTTTTTCAACAAATGGCAAAATTGCTGTTTGTAGAGTATGTCTTCCATTTAGTACCACAACCCTTAATTTCCAAGCCACCACTTAATCCTGTTTACATTACAGTATGTTACATGTTTGGACCACTGCTGTTGTAAAGTTAGACTTGACCTATCAGTACACAGACTCTGGTAGTTATGGGCTGCAGCTGACAGAAAATATTCGAAACAATGCAAAAAAGAATATTTCAACTTCCACACTGACTTCACAAGAGTCTTGAATGGATCTTTTCATTGAATAGACATAGAAGATATCAGAGAAGGGTAATAGAATCAGAGAGTCACAACAGCAGTGGTACTCACATAGAATTGTAGTGACTCAAAGGATTTTCTGGATTTCCCTATGTACTAAATTTATTATGATTACTGTACAGTATGTCCAACTATGTCTGTAGCTGGACATCATTAGAGTGAAAGATTCATGAATATTGATTTCCATGTATAGACATACAATATACAGTATATATATATAGTACATATGCATATTTTAAAATAGAACACTAAATATAATTGATTGAAGATTCTGGCAAGAAAATATATCACTTACATACAAAACTATAAAAGATGTTCACAAATAAAACATTTGCAATCTAAATGCGTAAGTTTTAAAAGTCCACTGAATCAATTAAGTGTAAAATATGTTATTCATAAAACAAACGTGAGCACAAAAAAGCACACGTTTTGGCTGCATACTGTAAAAACGTGCCTTGAGGGCAATCAGTGAAATGAAGTCACTGCACAATTCAGCAAACAAACACAGATACAGGTAGAACAGAATGGTGATGTGTTGGGTAGCGCTGCTGCCTCAAAGCGACTCAGTTCAGTTCTGAGCTTGGGCGTCTGTACAGTATGTGTGGAGTTTTCATGTTCTCCCCATGTTAGTGTGAGGCTTTTGCCAGGTGTTCCCAAAAGTATCAGCTTAGATACTACAGGCTATTCTAAAATGTGTCTTCTTCAAGGTTATCCAAGAAGAGACCATGTGAGTGATCATGGGTAGGATCCAGCTTTCTGGAACTGTCACTATATAATTCTAATACGTATACCATCAACTTACAGACTACAGTATGTAACAGGTGTGCATGTGTAAAATATCAAAACACAAAAAAAATTATTGTTCAAATGCTTATTTTTTGCTGAAGCTCATTTGAAAAATAAATCCAGTGTGCATGACTTGTTTTTCTGTTTATTTGCATTTTATACTCTAATTTCCTGTATATACTCGGATTTTTTCATATTCATATCTGTTTTTGAGCAGGAAAAGTTTTTATATTGGAGCTTTGAGTATGGCTGGATAGTTATTTTATTAAGCACTTAGTTACAGCAAGTGCACTTGGGTTATTTTGTTAGGTTGTTCAATAGACTTGGAGATATGGAAGGTGTGAAGTCGTTTTGATAAAATGAATATTTTCCAATGCACAAACACCTGTAACAAAGGAATGAGAATACCAAATCAGGGGGGTATGAATTCATTTGAGATAGTGTGACCAGCTTTTCATTGCTCAATTTTACAGCTGGTGCCCATTTAATGATTACACAGGCACATACTCTGTTCTTTAGAAATTCCTGCAATTATAAAATTTAAGTGTTTCATGTAAATGAGAAAATCTGTTTTTTGTGGAAGAAAGGGAAGGGAATGAAGGCACATCATCACCAGCGTCAAATGTGCTGTAATTAAACAGTCACATATAAACACTATTTGCAACATCTTGCTTATACACGCTTTTGTTGCTTCGTTTAAGTTCAATTCCACAGCTTTTACAAACAATTACTGTTACATGCTGGCAGGAGGGAGAATATTTTTTGAGGGGGCGTGAAGGTAATCACCCCCCAGGAGACAGGGTTTTACAATAAACTCTCCAGGGGAGTTTAAACCAAAACAGATCCACCAAGCTGGAAGATATGAATGGGGGTAGAATTTCACAGTGACACAGGGCCTTTGTTTGCAAGATGATTTTTTCCTTCCTTTACTGCTTTTAACACAATCCTTATTCTCTCCCTCATCTGTCCCTCAGCAGGAAAGGGCTGAGATGCCAAATTTTGTTCCTAGGAGAACAGCAGGGGTATAGTTTTTGTTTTCATCCTCACTTAGATCTTTATGATCTAATAATTTTAAACAAAGAGGGATACAATTTACAATCCAGATCCAGACATTTTCCTTCTATAAACGTTGAGGCCTCAAGAAGCAACTGATTAATCCTGCCAAACCAATCAGTATTAATCTAACCGAGTGATTGATTACGGATGTTAAAACAGGTGGGCATTCAAGGATTAAGGATTGAGTTTTAAAGGGTGGGCGTTTTGTTTTTTTCTTTTGGTCAATACACCTTCATGATGCTACTGTTCTTTTTCTCAGTTGAGAGCCCTGCGGTTGAGTGTTAGACTGGAATTCAGTCAAGTCTGGAGTGGCTGTCAGATGGGTGTTTTCTCTGTTTTCTATTCGGATTTGTGACACATTGGAGTTTTGCTGGTCACAACAGCTGGGCTTTTCCTGGCTTTTAACAACAAAGTGGACATCTTCACACTTCTTTGTAATCAATTCTCCACTTAATTTTCACTTTTCCACAAACTTGACAAACAAAAACACCTTTTATCCTCCTTCTCCAAAGTAATATTCTTTTTCCACAAACAAACATTGCTTGTTTCCTTTTATTTTGCAAAACAAAACTACATTTTCACAACAGATAGCTCACTCTAGTCTGCCACACCCTTACATACTCTGAACACAGGACATCCATTAACAACAGCTGTGTTTAATTAAGTCAGGACAATTCTAATTAAGGCTGATTAACTTTTTTTTCTTTTCTTTCGATACAAAATGGAGAAGTGCTACAGGGAGTAAAGACCATACCATAACCTACAGTAGGTCCATAGTGGACAACCCCTATAACTTTACTCCATATTCTGCCACAAATTAAATAGAACTTACTGTACCTTTATAAAAGTAGGTTCAGGTTCATAAAGGCATTGAAAGGAGCTCAACTGGAAAAGCCATGAGGTCTCAGCAGAGAACAGGACTCCTCAAAAGTACACATCTATGCCATAGTGGCTAGTCAACCAATATCTGTTGGTTTCCTTTGCTCTATAATTTGCTTATAAGAAGGATGTGGAATATGTAGTTTTCCTCTGTGCTGCCACGTACTACTAAACTCAGCTGCACTGTGACCCATTAAAACAAAATATGACAGAACTCCCCACTGAAGTACCTTCTGTATAGCCTTTTATACACACTCAGGATAGTGTCCTGCATGTGACATGTGGCATGTTAGATCTTGATCAACTGATACTCAATTTAATTCTAATTCCATTACAGACTGCAGTCTTTCACAAACAGAAAATGACTATGGCTTTACAGTATATCTACTCTATAATCTCTGTAGTTGGCACAAATTAATATGCTGATGCTGCAAAAGCAGCAAAGCCTATACAGTTTGTCCCAATACAGAACACTCGGATATAGTGGAATCTGAAAGCCATTGTGTACATATGAGAATGATATCTCCATAGCAAGTCTTGTTATACAAGATATACTGTATATGGTAAGTGGCATAACAAATAAACTGTGACATGCTGGACTAAAACACCCTATTTGTCATACTCAGTTTTTTGTACCACAATTGTGTTATACAGTATGAAGGTTTGAATGTGAGCTAGATCATCTAGATCAAAGTTACTCAAAGTTTATCCAAGATGGCTGCCAATACTCTGAATAGCTCAAGTTAATTTTTGTTATATATAATGTTCTGTGAGTGGCACTGTGGTGCTGTGGTTAGCAATGCTGCTTAGCAGTGTTGAGGCCCCGAGTTTAATTCCAGGAGTGTTATCTGCATGGAGTTTCCTCTGGGTGCTCTGGTTTTCTCTCACAGTCCAAAGATATACAGTACTGGTAGGGAAATAGACCTGGCATCCCATCCAGGGTGTATTGCCTTGTTTCCAATATTTGCTAGGATAGGCACCAGGCCACTGTGACCCTGAATGAGATAAGTGGTTATTGAAAGTATTGAAATATGTTGTTTATTTATAAATCAATTCATAGTGATTAAAATGGATATTCATTCTGCATTATATTGACAGTGTCTTATAAAAATATTTGGTTGTGTTTGCAAAATCTGTATTTACTGTACTTGAATCTAAGACCCTGGTGTCTTTCAAGAAACAGCTAGTTAACTAATTACCAAATGGGCTAGATGGGTGAAAATGGCTTCCTCTCATTTCTAAACTTTCCCACCTTATCAGCAGGTTAGTTGAAATTCACTGTTCCATTCGATAGTTTACAGTTTCATAGTTTACATCATGTCCCCTCTGACACTCATTTGACCTTGTCCTAGGCCACACAATCTGGGCATCTTCCAGTATGTTTGCTAAGAACCAAAACAACATACGAGTGAAAGTTTAGTTTTTTACTGCTGTGTGTCACAATCACATCAAAATGTCCTGTCCCACCGGACAATGAACAGCTGTTATAATACTAATATCATTTTGTCATTCTTTTCCAAAGATACAGAGGTACATTTGAAAAGATCTAGCAAGAGTTAAATCTGGTAGCCGCTCCAGGGAGTTTGGCTAAGGAATGCCTGCTGTGCTAGTCTGGAAATAGAGCACAGTGGGTGAATCAACATCATTTCCATTTTTCACAAGGAAGAATGCCCGTAGTGAGTGAAAAATGAGAGGAAGAGAGAGATCTGAAGTTAAGAGGTTTTCATATTACGTGACAGACGAAAGCAGACATTTTCCTCTGCACTGGCTGTCTAATGAGTGCACAGCATTTGCTTTCACCACTGTTTTTTTCAATGTAGCTCACAATGGAAGCATTATAACAAAACATGAAATTTTAAAAACCTACAACTCATTGATCTCATTGATCTCTTTATACACTTGGAAGATTAAGTTTTAATTACACTTTTTTTTTTCAAATAAAACAGTGAAAAACAGAGAGCACCTGGGATGAACTGTATCTCTGTATCTCTGACGACTGTTCACCTCAGCAACATCTGCCAGTCAGACTCATCAGTAGAGTAGGACTAGACAATGGCTCAGAAGGACGTTTGTCTATAAGGCCCTGTGCAGGACTGTCGCTCTTGCTGATGTTATGCATTGGGCACTTGAATTAAATGGGAAAATAATGGACATCAAGTGTGCATATAAAACTTTGAACAAGAGAATGAGGCAGCTCCCATTCCCATTCATAAGAAGTGCCTGTGCATGATTAATTTATTAAGAATAAGGAAAAGATCATGTGATAAATGTGGAATATGTTAAGTACAGAATGCCTTTATGTGCATTCAATGCGAATTAAGTTCTTTCATGAATATGTGCCCTATGCTCAATCATGTAGATTCTGTAATCAATACAAAGGAACTCATCTCTTAGTACATTCAGCTGGAAATAATGAGATTTTTATCCACAGGGGTAAAGATTACTTCAGGCCTCATCTCTTTTAACTCTGGGGCTCCCAGCAATTCAAAAGCAACATGATTGTGCAGTAACTAGGTACTGGGAGTTGATGCCAGAATAGGTGCAAAGTGAGTTGTGGGCATGATGTTGCCATATTCCAGTTATAGTGTTTTTTTTTTAATCAGCAAAAATAAGGACGCTACTAAATAAGGCAATGTGTATCAAGGATGGTGTTTGCTTGGCTTTCTGCAATCTAAAACTAACAGTCATTGCTAAACTGTCCAAATTACATTGAAATTTGAGTACACGAAGAATAAAGGACAGGAACCGTCAGGGAAGAGTGGAAGAATAAGGAACATAATTACAAAAATAAGACAGCAGGCTTTTACGTTGAAGTTGCTCAGATTTTAGATCCTCCAAATATTTTACACATCCAATCAAGACCTGTATAACAGCACACACCTTACAGAACGTTCCCTTATCTTAGCAGGGCAGTCTTTATACATTACTACAGTAGCTACAGTACATTACTAGCTACTTCTATGACCTAAGTTGTTTCTAGATAGATAGATACTTTACTGATCCCATGAGGGAAATTGCAGGCTTCGAATGGCTATTTGAAGCCATAGTCATACTGTAGATGCAATTATTTACAGTAAATGCAATTTCTGTTTTTTTGCTTGAACTGTACAGTAACAATAGTTCTGTATCATATATTGGACAATTTAAGAATTAAATTCAAGAATTATTCACACCACCTTTTCCTGAGATTTGTAAAGTCGGTAGTGGTCGGAACAGGCCAAGAAAAACATCCGTGGCAGCACCTTTGCAACAGGCGCTGTTCCATAAGCAAAAAACATATAGGATACAGAGTATATTATATTTTGAAAGCTCTCTGGGTTCTCTAAAATTAATACTAAGAGGTAGTAAAAATGCAACAAATTCCATTATAGTAAGCTACTCAACCTCACCTCCCCAGCACTTTGTACTCTCATGATTGCTCATGATCCCTTATTGTGCTATCAGGTTAAGAACATTAGAATAAACCTGCTAACAAACCAAAACAAAAAAAACGGTTAACGAGAGAGGTCATGCAGCCTCTCTGGTTTGTTCTGTAGTTTGTCTCTTTGTTTGGTAGGAAACCAGGGTATCAGATTCAACCACATGGCTGGGTACCTTACTCTATAGTCTCCCAATGCTTTGAGAAAAGAAATGGCCCTGTTTTCACTTCCACATAGTTTTCATTTTTTTCCTCCGGTTTATGTTTCACTGTTTCTTCAATAGAAAAACACAGGGTTGACATTATCAGTACCTGAGAATTTTGTTTAGGCAGCTCCTTAACCCACAGGGATATACAGTATACAGTACTGTTTGAATGGTTAATGAGCTACACTGCCAAATCTTGTTACAATTTTGGTTGCATGATTTTGAAACTTAAAGTGTTCTTCTTGTGGTTGAATTTATAAATAAATGTGCTAATTACTCATTCTTTTTTAGTTGCACTTGTAAAGGAGACTGTAAAGAACTTGGCTGCTATGAATGGCCAACCTCAATTACAAAAGACCAAGAACTATTATATACAAATCCACTGCCTGGGTAAGGAAGTGATCATTGAAGATGAATGATCTATATTCGAAGAAAGCAGAAAAATTGTATGGAAGAGTGTAGCTGTTTGCATCTCCGCACATGTCATCCTATTTCTTGTTTAATTTTTCTCATTATGTAACTAAACTGTAAGCCTAAGTTATATTGTAGAAATCTCAACCCATCTATGTTAAATTACTAATAAATACTATTTAAACTCTGTGTCTGGTAATAGGTGGTCTGTTTGAAACACACTAAATATTTTCTTTTTTTAATTATATAACCATCCATTTTCTAACTGATTTATTCAATAAAGGGTTCAGAGAGTATTTAACCAATTATTTTTTATTACATATTCCATTATGGAATTATTTTGGCTCACTGGCAAAACTCTCATGCCTCTTACAGTACATGTCCTCCTCCAAATAATATTCTTGTCAAATAATCTTCATCTTTCATTTTCAAATTGTGTATCTTGCATTGATGCTCAATATCGACTGGAGACATAATATCCACGCAAGGAGAGAAGAAGTTGCTACAAGCAAAATGCTACAAGCTCACATTTTTAATTGTTGCATGAAAAACCAATGAAACTCACCCTAACCCAGCAGCAACCAGTGAACCCTGGTTACAACTGACTAATGACATTGCTTAATTCAAACATGGGGATTGGTTAGGACTCACTCACTCTCTGCTTTTTCAACCATTTCTTATCTTTCTTTGGCAGCTTCTATCAGTGTCCCCTTTTTTACATGAGGGCTGGAGTGTAGAAATGTACCCTATGGTTGTATGAAGTAAGAAGTATCTTGTGCAGACTAGCACAGCAGAAATGAAAACCTAAATAGTCAAGTAAGATGATCTGGAACTTCATCGCCTATATTTAACCTCAGAAGTAAACCACTGCAATATGTCCTCTCCCCTGATTGTTTTGTCATAGCCACGTAGAAAATTAAGAATGCAATTATGTATGTATCCAGCTTCCATTTATTTTAACATCCCCTTTGCAATTTCACATTATGAAGTATAATTTTCAGTGACTCATAAATATGTAAATGCAACCGCCTCAAGTACTATAGTGCTTGAGTGCATTGAAGCACTGACCTGCTGAGGACAAAGGCCTTGATCTTTGACTTTGATTAGCAAGTCATTCATATTTCTGAATCTCTAATCTGCTTTTAAAAGAATAATCTCTTCCTAACTGCAGTTCATCTTCAAGCAATACAACACACTATCCCCCTTTCAAATTAAAACTAGAGAAGCTTTACATTTGTTCAAACTAAGCATGGATGCAAACTAAAAAAGACTTAATTTCCAAATGTCTTGAACTATATACATTTATTTTTATTAGTAAAAAACAACTGAATTCTATTTACATAAAGACAATGGTTGTAGCAATGCATTTTCACATTTCTCTGTACTGTATATACTGTACATATATATAAATAGAAAGATACATTGCATTACTAATAATAGTATAAAATCTTTTTACAAATGAACATTTTGCAGGCAGGGCCTTCACCTACTGTAGCTTTTAAACAGACACCATTGCGATGAACTACATCTGTTTGATAAAGCACGTTTTATTTCACTCTTAATGGCAAGAAGGATTTAACTAACATGCTTTTTGAAATGATTCATATTAGTAATAAACAAAAGAAGATTCATTTGTTTGGAACAAATATAGAAAAACACCTACCACTTTAACCAGTTGAACCTGCCCAAGACATTTCAAAAGAAAAGCCTGGGATTCAATAACTGATGTGGGCAGAATTCACATTAGAACATAATGCTTTTTGAATACCAGCAGCGAAAGTACCAAAATATGAAAATGTGTGGGGCTTACAGTACATACTTAGACTTGTTAAATTCTGAAAAATGTGAATGAGAGTATATGAAGAGTACCGATATTCTTACTAATTTAGCAAAGGTGGCACAAGAGGTGAAAAGAAGGTGTCAAATCTTTACTAGAGTTTGAACATTAGCTAAAGAATCAAACATGTCCATAGTGAGTCATCATAGGTTAGCACTGAGGTGCAATTTGCTACATAATTTTTGGGGAGCTGAATTAGTCACGACAATAGGATGACTCAAATATTCTCCAGACATGAATTTTTAGAAATTGGTCTCTGCGTTCACTGGATAAAAGCTTTGGCAGACACAGATGCAGTATGAATGTGAAATCAGATGGCTGTGAATGCTGGATAAGGCTGAAATAAATCAGATCAAAATGGGAGTTTGCTTGTAAGTGTAGTGCTAGAGAAATACAAATGCAGGTTGTGAAAGACCTCCTAGAGAAGACAAAGGCGTAGTGTAAAATAAAGATTAGGGATTTTGTTTTCTTTTTGTAACAAATGATCACAGGTTGATTAAGGGGTCAAAACAGCATCATAAATGCAATGCTACAGTGTGATTTCATTTTACTATCAGTCTGGCTCTATTTTGTAACATAAAGTGTCTCATCTAATATAGTGTATGGGGAAAATTTATCGTGTAGTTAATTGTAATGTTGAAATGACTTTAAATGAGTTTGAGTTTACTACTGATAGAGACAGGCCAAAAACACAAGTAGTAAGAAAGCTCTTTATTAATACATTGAATGTACTGTACCTCTCAATTTACAGTATAGTTGAGAGAGCTTTATTGACATGGGAAACCTGATTTGCGCACCAAACCAGAAAAAAAGATGATAAAACTGTATCTCCTTGCTTGCAGATAGGCCCATAGCGTACAAATGAGACACGCTGTAGGGCTCCCTCACACATTTCTGCCTCCTTGACCAGAAGGGCTTTGAAGATACTGTATGGAAGAATCTGCAGACGTCTCCAGATATGTCCTGCTTGAAGGCAAAAATAAGAGAAAGCACTCAGTATTCGGAGTGGATTAGAAACTCTGATTATACCTTGAGGTGAGATAAAGAATTGAGCATAGTACTAATAAGAGGAGTCAGAATAGCATGGGAAGCAATTTATTTATTTTCAACATTAGCACTTCCTTTATGTTTCTTGGATGGTGGCTTTATGAAAACAAAACAAAAGTGCCTGTTTCACACCTGCTGCTTGACAACCTTATTAGGACCCAAGATCAGGGTAGGTAACCTTTCAAAATCCCAGTGTGTAAAATGAGAAGATGTGTTATCGGGCATTTTGCTAATTGTTCTAACCTCTTTATCCAATACAGGGTCGCAGGAGAGCCGGAGCCTTCTTGGCGAGCAACAGGTGCCCTGGACAAGACACCAGTCCATCACAGGGCACACACACTCACACCAGGACAAATTTTCCCAGTAGACAATTAACCTAACAGTATGTCTTTCGATTGTAGGAGGAAACCAGATTAAACACATGTAGACTCAAGGAGAACATAAGAACTCCATGCAGATAGCACCCCAAGAACTGAAACTAGGGCCTCACTGTCTCCATGCCGCCCATGACCTCATGGTGATGAATAACACTTTCCAGCCCATTGCTACTGTACCTCCATTAGAGATCAAGGATCCAGTGATGCTTTGTGAGCTGAAGGTCATTTCTCAATAGCTAATCATTTTCTTTACAAACCAGTCTCATCCCATTCTTACAGCAAGACTGCTTTCACTGTTTTCACTTGAGGGTTTGATGAGGTTAAATAGAAAATTATGCAAGCATTCAGAAGCTAGCCTTTTTCCGCAGGGTAATTTTTATATATATATAGTGTATATAAATTTCCTCTACAAGGCTTTTTAGTATGAAGTCAGCAATTTTTCTACCATTTTTAACTGCTGTGATAGAAGGTGCTTCAAAAAGCAGCAAGTCTATATAAGAGAGAAATGCTTCAGAACCCATTGTACCCAACATGGGGACCTACGGTATGAACCTTGCTTTGCAACATTTCTGAAAGTCAGTTTGACACTTGGAAGCAATCTCAAGGTCTATGTTATACAAATATTAGTCACAAATATACAGCAAAGACCCTCAGGTCTTGTTCCTTTGGCTTTATATTCAAAAGAATCCACCAGATTTATTGGCTTGTGTTGGGGTCCTGCTCAATATGTTTTCCTATAGGAATGATTAAAAGAATTCTGCTCTGTGAGTTCAAATAGCAGTGATTCAAAAATTGAGTATTGAGGATAAGGGTTTTGGGCAATGCCTTTTTTGGTTACAATGAACCTGCTGGGTGAAGTTGTGTGCAGCAATTGGATTTCCTACATTTTGTATACAATTGAATCAATGAGTGAATAATGGCTTTGAAAAACTGAAAATGTCCTACTTACTGTATTGCTGTATGAGAAAACAAAGAGTCCATCTCATTACACAGTTTGAAAGAATAAAAAAAATAAGGCACATACTTCAGCTGTGGCCAATGTCAGTTTGCTTCCAATTGGTAAAGGCAAAATTTATTAGTGTACTGAATTAAACAAGCTAAAGTAATCTGTGTAAATCAAATCAGTGATGCAGAGCCTGAATTACAATAACAAAAGCCCATGTTTGTTTTTCAAACAGACCTTACTCAGAAGTGATTCAGCCACTTTGTCTTCATTTATTTCCACAAAGAGCTCGATCAGAAGGAGGCTCCGATGCCAAAATGTTAAATGCCTTCTGACTTAAGTTTGAAAAATGAATAAAAAACAAAAAGTAAAAAGATTCTAAGCAAGTGCCCTGTCTTAACAAGTTTTGACCCAATAAAATGAGCATCTAGAACAATCAATGAAGCAGTGGTACTTGCTTAGTGCTGTGGCATTTACAACAACTGGCTGTTAGCCATTAGCAGTTCCATGTCAAAAGAGGCAATGATTTCTTGATCTAATTTGTTATTTAATGTTGTTACATTACACACTGTGCACTACACAATAATGGAATTGAGGCTATAACAAAAATGTAGGAGGAATGCCTAAATACCCACTTGGTGAATTTACTAGGCTTTACTGCCATACCTTAATGTTGCCATAGTCCTGTGTGATTTTTGTTGTACTACATAGAGCCACAAGGAATACTAAGATATATGCAAATAGACTATTGTCACACAATGTCTAATAAAGGATTGTTTACAATAATAAACCAATGCAGTATAATTAGTTAATTTCTCATTTCTGAGGAATGTCTGTCATAATTTCATTCTAGTTCATGGTCTTTTATAGTAAACTACACTGAAGGTTATTTACAGCAATAGAAATCCATTTCTTACAAGGGTCTACAGGGAAAAAAGCAGAATTAAAGCCAGTTAATGATATCAGTGAAACTCTCTAAAGCAGTTTTTACAAAGGTTAAGAATTATTTTCATTCTTGCATTCAATTTGCAGGGCTAAGCATACTATCAAATCAAGAAATTGTCACATTTATTAGAAATCGATTTGGCTCACAAGATCTGCATCTTGTACAACTTTCCTTGTATCACTTTGCAAATATTATTTTCTTTCAACAAGTTCTCCATGACCAAGGCCCTGGCAACACTACCACTTCTCTGTATCAGGAAGTGCTATTTCACATCTCCACAATGAAAATCATCAGATGAGGCCTTTGTGGCTCTTGAAACTGCAGTGCCAGAGTGAGCTCTTTAAAATGCAATAAAATGTCTTTTATCTACAGTATGATAACAATCACACAAAAATGAGATTGTACTATACTGCCACATAATGTACTTTATCACTGACTTAGTGGCTTGACATATACTTCTTTGCTGGTGAAATGCCATAAAATGCATTCCATCCAGGAGATTATTACCAATACAGAAGCTAATATGCTCAGTAGCTGGTCATTCACACCCCAGGGCAGCTGCCTGACATGAGCATAGGCAATAAAAATAGTTCAGAATAGTGTTCAGAAAGATTGAATGCAACAAATTCAAGGATAAAGAATAGGATATATTTTAAGTTATAGAACATACTGTATAACAAATTTTGAAACTTTAAAACAGTATATAACTTCTTTTAGTTACTTTCTGCCAAAGCACTTCACTGAAACCAATAGCAGATTTGGTTTCTACTAATATTCCTTTATGTAGTACCGTAATATATACTGAGCATCAAAATAAATTAATAACTGCAAAATTCAGAGTTATCAGAAAAATGGCAAAAATCTTTGTGGCAGGTGAATCACCGTCAACAAGGATCTGCAATGACAATCAGAATTTGTTGCAGCTTAGTAAGACAAAATTATTCAATACCCATTTCATGTATGCCATTAAAGGTGCTTTAATGGAACTCCTAAGAGTCTCTTGGAGTTAAAGTGTGCATGTTGAGCCCTGTGACCTGGGTCACATCTCTGGACAGACTACCATCTAGGCAGAGTTTGTAAAAGTTAGCTTGTAGGTCCTGTCAGTAGCTAAAAATTGTTTTGTGACCTCCTCAGTAACTTTGATCTTGAGCTTTGAGCTAATGGGATTATGTCCCAGTGTGGTCCATGTGTGTTTGTTACACACATACAAGACAAAAGGCACTCGCCCGTCCTAAACTAGTGTTACTAATACAAAGATCAACTACTGTACATGTCTACAATGTACCCGACAACCTTAACTAATCCTATACACAAAAGTTCACTCAAATACACAAGTGAACTATGAATACAAATAAGGGAAAACGAGTGTAGACAAGGAATAGGGTACAAAAGAGCACAGAGGTTGATATGCAGTAACACGTTTGGGCAAAGTAATGGCAAAATAAAGGATAAACACAAACAACTGAAAGTACAAGGAGACGAACACAAACCAATAAAGCCAAAGCTATATGGAAACACACACGCGTGAAGTGAAATGAAGAGAAATGAAGCCTTAGCAAAAACAAAAGCAAAACGGAGCTTAGCCGTGCAGAACTGAAGTCAAGCGAATGGCCCCTTCGTTCTGAAAACCTACAAATACTGAATAAACTGAGTTCTGATTGGTCGAGAGTTAATTGAAAATGATGTCACAATGGCAAAGATGGATTAATTAACTAACCAGTGGCGAGGGAGAACAACCAAAATCAGGAAGTGTAGAAGATAGCATCAAAACAAATATACATTATGGGACTCACCATTCTACAAATTACATGTTATGGAGCTACACTGTGTCGAAAGATACTGAAAGATACTTCAATAGACTTGTCAGAGGAACATGTCTACAGGCCTTTGTTCTCCCTTTGTTCAGTCCAGCAGTAATACAGACAGTATGAGTTAAGTCTTGAAACAACTGGAGATTCCAAATTTGTCAGGAAAATAATAAATAAAGGGTGATTCCAAAAACTCAAAAAGAACTATGATTATTATAGCCATTGATTTGTAAAGAAAATGTAAAGAAACCTGACGTGGGCATAAACAGTAATTGAAAATACTAAGATAAAAGGAAAAACTAAAAAAGAAAACTTTCAAAATAGCTTTTTGCAACCTTTACTAGAACTGTTGTACTAATATACCAATTATTGTGAGAAAAGCTGCCCTGTCTGCCTCTGTGACTCTGCTGAAGCCTCAACATATATCAAAATAAATACCCAAGGGGGCTGGATTCAGTTAGGTTTTGTCTATTTTGTTGTAGACCTACTTTCTATAAAACTCAAAATAAATCACTTATTCCTTATTTTATTTGTTTTCTTTTTCCATTGTTGAAAAATAGTAGATGTACTTTTATTACAAACAGTATTATTATTATACTATAGCATTGTACTATAGTAGTGCTATCAGTATCATTAGCACAGAAGAACTATCACAGTAGAGTAGGTATTTTCAATGGTATTTATGTATTCCTTACAATCTTGGCAGCAGTAGTTCTTTGTTGCAAGCTGGAAACAGACTCTACACTTAGTTATTTGAATTATACAATTAGCTAATTTACATCTGCAGTAGCAGATGTGGCCATCAATTATCTAATGAATTAATTGTACATTTCGTGCTTTCCTTTTCGGCTTTGATAAGCAATCTTGCAGACACAGTAAAACAAGCTGAGCTTTTTAGGGTAAAACACCTAATATCAAATCTGTGAGGTGGAATAAATATTTGGGATCACCTTCTGCCCCACCCAGTGTGGATTCAAGCAACACTTTTTTGTTTCACCACCTCTGATACAAGATTTATAATATGAGGCCAGATTTCTTGGATGCCTTGCTCTAATTGCTCTGGTCACTCATCCAAGATACTGTTACCAATCAGGTCATCTTTCCAGTCTAGTCTGGTCTAGTTATAGCTCAACAGCAACACAGCATTATCCAGTATTTCAGAAGAAAAATATCAAATTAAAAAGGAACTGTGTACTGTTGAGATCATAAGCAAGTAACTAATGCTCAGGTGCGAAACAGGCCACAGTATCTCCATCTGACAACTTAATCTAATTGATTTAATTATTGGCTTAACCAATCTAAAACTTTTCCTGCATCTTTAAGTGCTGGACCTATAAGTTCTACTAAGACACAGTCATCCGGGACTAGAGTTCTGCACCCCTGAGCTTTATCCATCAACCTCCACTGGATGTTCAATGAAAGAGGACTGTCACACAATGGCCTGAGCAAGGCCAAAGTAGCTCCGTTTTATCTCTGACTGATCTCTGCCGCAGAAGCACCCAAGCAAATCAAGTGCAGTCTATTTACATTGCTCCCAGTCCCCCCCCCCAAAAAAAGAAACTAATTCTTCAAATAAAGGTGAATCCTCCTGTGGTTTTTCCAATTTCCTTAAATACCCCTTGAGAACTGGGGTTAGGTTTGGCCTTCTGAGGCCACCATAGGCTGACTCACCCCGGAAGTGCCGACATCAAACAATCAGTGAGTATCATCCATTTTGAAAGCACTCTCCATTCACACCACAGAACTCACTCATACCTGTGTTTAAGTATATGAAAGTATATGAAATTAGGTATGTTTATTTATGTTAATGTATATGAAATTAAGTAATAGCAGTTACTAGTCAAGCCCTGACTGTGCACCCTCAGGATCTAGCAACCACTCAATGGAAGGTGTATGAATGTTGTATTTTCCGTACTATCTGTACCCAGTGACAGGCTCCTCTGTCACAAGGACAACAATCAAAGCTCTATCCAACGCTCAAAGACCTACATTTCCCCCTGACATGCAAATCTCCAGCTTTTCACAAAATGTGTACTTAACATGAGAGAAAGAAACATGGAAATCAACATAATCAAATGGCAGGAGGTTCCCAATGACTAGACACCAGAAGGTGCTACATTAGTCATCAAACTATACTAGGAATGCACTGTAGCATCTAATGTAGTCTTTGTCCACAGGATTCTCTATGGAAATTTTTGTAAATTCAGTTGTTTCAAAAAATTAATTAACCTTATAAGATCCAAAATATGAAAATAAATAAAAAATGAAAAACATCATGAAAGAAATATATTTTTTATACATTGGTTGTCTTCAGATTTTTTTTTTACTTCTGTTTTACTTTAAGGTTTAGGGGCTGTACTATAACTGTAAGCAATAATTATTAATATTATTATTACACTACAAAATAAATATTTTTATTTAGAATATTTATGAGTTTCCCTTAAGACTGTCTAATAATCAGTCTATCAAATTATTCAAATCATGGGATGGTGGCATGGAGAGCAAAGGGCAGGTGTTCTATAACCCATAATCCATCTTTAACCAATAGCCTTGTTTTCATATCCTATTTGTGCCAGGTCGCTGTTTCAAA
Source organism: Lepisosteus oculatus (assembly GCF_040954835.1). Taxonomy (NCBI): domain Eukaryota; kingdom Metazoa; phylum Chordata; class Actinopteri; order Semionotiformes; family Lepisosteidae; genus Lepisosteus; species Lepisosteus oculatus. Next base: position 755,590 of record NC_090724.1, on the reverse strand, counting down.
TAAAAAGTGACTCAAGTTCTGGTGAACGCAGCACTGAATGTCATTCACCACTGTTTCTTTTTGAGTCGGCTATAGTACCATAAAGCTACAACCCCTGAATTAGAGAAGGCTGGAATTTTGCTTAAATCATAAACATGACAGTAGCGTTTGATTATCCAAAGACTTGGGTACCTCATTTTAAATCCTACAAGTCTTACTTGTTTTTTGAAACACCTACTGTCTCTTTTATTGCATCACTTTCAAGTCAAAGCCCATGGGCGATGTACTAAATAAAGCTGTTTGTACTCCTCTGCCTCACGACATTTGTATCAACCTTAATCAAGCAATTTGTACCAGGCAGGCACACCGCTAAATAGCTGGAGATTGTCTTTAATTTAATTCTTCAGAAGTGCAGAGACAATTCCTTCGCCTACGAGAAACATCTGTTGGAAGTATGCACCCAGTTCAGATACAGCAGGGGAGAGTTTTTACAGACACATTTCTCAAACAGAGAAGGTTATTGGAAGTAAGCTGGGGAATAAAGGAAACTCATTTTAATTAATGTCTCAGTTTCTGTTTTCTTTAGCCTGAAACAATATAATACCCCTTTTTAACATTTCTGCACATTCTTTTAATTTTTCAGAAGCACAGGCATCTGTGGAAAATGTCTCTCGTGCCTTATGTCGTAATCACATATTGTATACATTTTTAAAACATGGATGCAAGGTAATGTTTCAGGAAGAACATTGTAATGTTTTTTAAAAAATGGAAACGTTGACTTAAATGTGATTATTGGCTTCACTGTTAAAATTATTATAAAGTTGTAATATATATTTCAGAAAATTATATTCAAAGTAAAGAATGTGTGGGCAGCATGGTGGCATAGTGGTTCACATTATTTCCTTGCAGTGCTAATGCCTAGATTTAATTCCTAGGGTGCTGTCAGTGTGGAGTTTTCATTTTCTTTCTGTGATCACACTGGTTTCCACCAGGTGATCCTGTTTCCTCCCACAGTCCAAAGACATATTATTAGGTTAATTAGCTTCTGTAGCACAGTCATAGACTAACCCAGAGAGGTCACTTTGACTAGTCCAGGGAAATCACAAGACACTTTTTCAAAAAAGCAATGGTGGAACCATCATATTCATCTGAGCAATATGTACAATTTGAGAGAAGACATCTAGAGACATTGTGGTGCATGTTATCCTAAGTGTTACATTTGTTGCGACTGCTGGGGCAGTGAAGATATTTTAATCTGCAGGGGAATCTTTTCTGACAGAAGAGTTTCTTTGGTGAAAACAAAAAATAATCTTACTGCATGATATTACAATGACAAAATCTTTGATCCAGCAGTTGTCCTGTTACTGCTAGTCAATGGGCAGTACAGTCATGGTCTTGCCATTGCAGATCATTGTGTCGTGATTCAAATCCAGAAGAACGGGAGACCACCATGGCCAACAAGCCTTTGACAGCAAGCAGCTGAACAAGAAGAGTGGTGATACTCTGTGTCACGGCAGTCTGTCCAGAGGGTGATCAGGTCTGTGTGTCTGTGCTGCCAGGAGTGTGTTAATATCTTTAACACAGTGATTTAGTCTTCTTTAGTCTTGTATCAAACATTTCTTAGGGTGATAAGAAGGTATAAAAGTGTATTACAGCTTTTTGAAATGCAACGAAGCTCACTGTGGTCTCTTAAGGTTTCCACCAGGGCTCTGGTGTCCTTTGGTTACAACTGCATTTTTTTAAATTCTAATTTGGTTACATTATTTAATTAACTTCATCAGTCCCTTCGGGATCAATAAAGTCTTATCTATCTATCTATAACTGGACACATTTAATAGTCCTCTCTGGAGCTCAAAATGTTTTTCATGTGGTGTGGATTGATTGTTTAAATCAGTAGTCTCCACTCTGGCTCTGGAAAGCTCTAATGCTTCAAGCTCTTTAAGAGTCTTCATTCATTGTTCTCAATTAAGTGAGAAATTATTTGCTTGATTGGAGTATAAACCTAAAGACCCTGTAACTCTTCAGGATCCAGATTTTAAGGTTGTTAACTTTTTTAAGTCTTGAAAAACGTGAAGTATTTGACTTTTCACTTGACTTTGTGAATATTGCACATATCTTGCAGGGTGTACTATGTATTACACAAGAGGCAAAAATTATTCAAAGCCTGGGAAAACTGTTTGCCAAAAGGATGGATGATACATGACCTTTTATAATACAACTGTTAGGCCTTGGTTCATCGGTGCCTTGCAGCCCACAGTTGCCCCTCCCCTGGAGAGTGAGAGCATTCCCAAGAGGATCATGGTTGTCCCATGGCTAATAGACACAGTCTGGTTGCTTTTTTATTTATAGAGTTTATACACTGAATGATTGGCCATGTATGAAGGTGGCTGCAAGCACAGTAGAAGCAATTACTCAATCAGATTCTGAAAATAATTAATCATCTCACAATTATTTTACAAGATACAGTATAATACTACTGTACAATGTAACCACAAGAACTACAATGCATACTGAATACAAAGCACCTACCAATCTTCTTAAAGAAGTTTTTTCTACTGAAACATCTGAGCATACAAATTGACATATGTCCTTTATTAAACATAAAATAATATTTAGTCCTCTATATTTTTATAGGTTGTCCAGTCAATCCAAAGTGCACAATGAAATGGTTTTTACAAATTAAGTACAGTTCTAACAAATTAAGTAAATAATTTGTCACGGATGTCGCAAGGCATGCCGTGGAAGCAGTAGATGAGCAGTCGAGACCCTATGCGTAGCGGTAAAAGGGGCAACACGGGGGTGAGCCCAGGCTCAGGGGGTCAGACCATGTTGGTATAGAAACCTAAGCCCTCAGGCCACGGACAGGGGTTACCTGGTGCTAGGCGGGTCTCAAGACATCTGTACCCTCAATGCTGAGCAACGAGTAGGGCATACACAGGAAGTAAATAGGCTACACAACAAGACACACCGGAAAGACTTGAATAATCACAGGGAACTAGGAACAGGACAGAGGTAGAGCGCCCTCTAGGTGTACAGGGCGTGACAGTATTAATTATAAATTAATTTTTCAAGTTGAAAATAAAATATTTTCCTAAATACAGTCATTTTGCAACTTAATGTAAATATTGAATGAGTAAAACCTTTTGAAAAAGCACTTGACTTTGTCAAGCCAAAGTTTTAATACAAGTCAAAAGCTGACACTCCCTGGTCCTGGCTCTCTGTGGTTATTAAAAATTCTAAAAGTGTCCTGACCTTTATCAGTCATGGCCTCCTAATAATCCCCATATTATATTATATTATATTATATTATATTATATTATATTATATTATATTATATTATACTATTGTTGTTGTTGTTGATTATTTTGTTATTGTCATTAAATCTAAATTTTCGCCTTACATGTCACAAACATCAGTATTGCTACCTGTCACACATCCATATAGATGAAAAACAGCCATTGAATACAGTACAGAACTGTGTAGTTGGTAGCTGGGTTATAGCTTTCATTTCATCTGGGTTATTGGAATATTGTAAGTGGAATTATTCACAAAGGAGCCACTTTAATACAATTAGCAATCACTTATATAAAATAAGTTTTTTTCTCAATCATTGAATACATAGAATTACTGTTAAATCAATGCCTAATCAATGTACAGTATACTTGTAAGACTGAGAAAAACATAAATATCAGGAACGTAAAGTGAAATATGTCATTTTTGCTATGTAAGGTAATAGTATAGAATTTCCAGCTTTTATTCATAGTTATTTCAATGCATATGAATAAAACAGTGTTAGAACATCAAATATTTTTGTGTCCAGTCCTTCCCAATTTCAGGTCAGCACATGTATTGGGATAAATTAACTAAAAGGAAATCAAACTACTGTGAATTTATTCACTGCCTGTCTGAGATTTGTTCGGTTTCACACTCAAGAATATGCACACTGTATCGCTCTGCAATATCGGAGAATACACTCCTTTCTGCAGTTTCTTATATCTCTGTATCTGTTGATTTATTTCTTTTGAAGTGAAAATTGAAATCAATATCCTACAAAGGTGATCGGAAAACCGCTTGGGCACCTTCATTTTGTTTTAAATAAGAAAAATTCAAAGAACAGAAGAAATAGAGGAAATGTCTCCAACAAAATCATCCCCTTCCATGAGAAGCAAAACCTGGAAACAAATACAGTACTAGTGTTGTGCAGAAAAAAAAATCTGGAACAAACTGACCTTTTCATGATGTGAAGAGGGACTAAATTTATGAATTTCATAAGAAATGCTGTGAGGGAAGCAAAGGGAAAAGGAAGGAAAGCAGCTGTCCGGTGTTTGAGAGGGAGCCCCAACACAGAGAGTTCATGAGATGTTTACGGAAGGCTGGCGAGGTGTAAAATGGTTTGGGACCGTGCAAAGCCAAGCTTGGCAGGAGCTACCACCACTCCACGCAAAAGCCAAGTGAAAATCCCTCACAAAATGTTTCAGTATGAGAAAAAACTAAGTGCTCGGGCTTTATCCTGCTGCGCCCTGCATCCCAAAATACTATGCAACAGAAAGCACCAACATCTGCTCTACAGCAGAGCATTGCCCTTCTACAAATCTGACACAGTGCCAGGGTTAAACAAATGTCTTCCTTTCCTGAACAGGAGGAGGGGATGGTTTACTCAAACAAAAAGAAAAATAAATAGAGGTTCAGAAAAAAGACAAAGATTCAAGACCTACATGCTTTAAAACACCTTTTTTACAACTATACTATATTACAATGTACAGAAAATCCATGTATTATGGCTGAAAGCAGGAATAAATCTAGTATAAATCTTCTATAATGCAGAGAAAGTTGACAAAGGCTAGGTATACAGTAGTTGTCAGATTTAGGCTAAAATCTTTGAATTATCTTTAATGCCCATAGTGAGGATAGAGCCTTGAGCCTTGATATCCAAACACCAGTCTTAAGGACACACCCCCACATAAAATGAAAACAAATGGCTTTAAACACTGTTGTAGAATTTAAAATTTAAAATTCAAGAACCTGAAAGTGAAAGTGAAAGGAAGTTGTAATAGAAACCATTATAACGTCTCAGCTGTTTTAAATCAAACATTGTCACATTTACTGGGTATGCTCCCCGGGATTCTGTGCTGGAATCTCTACCACTCAGCATATATTTTATTTATTTTCATGATGTTGCTTGTGATCACAGCTGTGTTTTTCACTGTTATGCTGCTGATGAAACTCAGATTTACTCACAGACTACAGTGAATAGCACTGCTAAAGTTTCTGCAATTTCCACCTGAAGACTGACTTTCTGTAACCTAAAATGTTATAAGATTGACGTTATGCTTATTGTCTCCAACAACAGTAATGCAGAGCAGGTGATTTCTGTGCTGTTGTTGACGGTACTGAAATTATACCCTTGACTGAAAAACCTTGGTGTTATTTTTGATCCTGTGTTGTCATTCAAAGCTCAATATAGAAAGATTACACTACTATCTTTTTTCAATCTGCTTATCTGCCTATGTGATGCTGAAATATTGATACCTGGCTTTATTAAATCAAGACAAGACTACTGTAACACCTGTCCCGATGGGGCACATTCCAAAGTACTAAACAGTCTTCTATATGCCTAGAATTCTGCAGCATGTGTCAAAACAAAACTACTCATCCCATAACATCTGTTCACTCTAAATTGCGATGACTCCCCATGAAATTTAGAGTGGAATTTTCATTCTTCCTGTTTATAAATAAGGTATTTATACAACTTGTAGTTATACAAATTATATTATGCTTACTCTTTAAATACTGTATATACTGTGTCATTATTGTACTGTATATGAATTAACCACAAAGGGATTTATATTGTTGAATTTTGGATTCTCCTTACTTGAACTTCAAGTTCAATAATTTCTACTGGTAAAGTGACAGCTTATCCCTCTTTCCTATTGTAAATGGTGTCTTCTCTGCAAATACTTGTCAAAGATGCAGGCTTTATTTCTGCATCATGTTTGTTTTTGACTTTGGCTTTTCAAGGTCCAGGTCTGAGGTTGCAGCTGTCATACCAAGCACAAACTCAAATGGTGGTCTACATGAACTGAATATCTGCCCCCAAGCTAGATCAAAGACTGTTCTTACTCAAGGTGTTTTAGTAGAAAAGAAGAGTAGATGTTAAAGATCAAACGACTGCTTAGAAATAAAATACCAAATACCACTGCTGTGTTTCAGTTTGGCTGGTAAATCTTGTCTGCAGGACCAAAGCTGATTTCAAATTCCTTTCCAACTGAGCCCTCTCAGCTACTTAACAGAACAAGTCATGTTTGATGTCTTTGGTTTTCTTGCCTTATGCAAAGAAGCATTTTGCAAATATGTCAACTGTTAAAGACCTGAAAATAAGTAAAAAAAGGCTAAATAGAAAATAATTGTCTTTCTGTCAGTTCTTTTAAAAGCTTGGAATAACCCATTGTTTTTCTTCTGAACTTCACAACTCTTAGTCATCTTATCTCTCTGCTACAGTAATTGTACTAGTAGGGGACAGACCATGCTGTCTGTCAGCTTGTTCTCACATTGTAAGCTAACAGCTCAAAAAGATCTCAGGTACTGGACCCAGAGCACCCATCTCTCATTGTTCTGTACAACACTGTCCTCTCACATAAGCCAAGCTGGCCACAAGGAGGAGCTGTTGTGCAGAAAGTCAAATAAATCTTTGTCCAACTTCTGACCTGTCCAAGTCCAGTGGCAAATGTCTTGCTCTCATTTGGGAAAACCAGCTCAGGTTTGATGAAAAGGGTCACCTAGAGGGCTCAACGTGGATCTTTTCTGTCAAACTCTTGAAAATGTACTACGTTCAGTCTGCCACACACAACCTCAAAAGACAAGAACGTTCAAGGCAGTGTGAGACGCAGGGTAACAGGAGAGGTGGCCGCAATTCCAGCAGTAAGCAGAATGGGAAGAATTATTGAAGAATAAAAAAATAAATCCAGTCCTCAAGAGCTGAAGGCTGTAGAGTATTTGGTAACCCCCTGACAGGAGCCTTTTTTTCTAAATGAAAGAAGCTTTTCAAAAGTAACAAATACTCACAATACCAGAGTGTCAGTGATTCCCAGCAGTGGACTCTGACCTTTCAAGCAGTAGTGTTAGAAATTCAGCCTTTTTCTTAATACATTGATTTTCTGTTCAAAACAAATTACCAGTAATGTTACTGTATATGTGAAGCATCAGGGGAAAAGGGGGGAAAGCAGATGAAAGAAAAGTAATATACTGCACATTTAAACACTGAGCAGAGGGAGTAAGGCAAATCTTGACTCACCAGCAATTGCAGTGAGCATTGAAAAGCCATTCATTTCCTGAATGAATTAATACTGCAAAGGCGCTTGTGTCATTCTCTGTAGTTTTACCTTGTCCTGTGTCCCAACACTACCAGAAACCTACAAATTCCTAAACATTTCTGTAGTGGTACTTAAAAAAACTAATCTTTAAAACACATCCTTAATATTTTTGTGAACACCCACATACAGTAATTTGGTTTATTTATTATACTGTACAGTTTGTACCACATAAATAAGCATCATTTGAGCCTTGGACAGCATAGTGATGCAGTGGTGAGCTTTGCTTCCTTGCAGTGCCGGGGTCCTACATTGAGTTCTGGACCTGGGATGCAATCTATGTGGAGTTGTATTTTTCCCAGTCTTTGTGTGGGTTTTAATACACAAAACATAGAATAACAATTGTTGTCCAAAAACATACAGATAGGTTCATTGGCTTCTGGGAAAATTGGGCCCTGGTGTGAGCTGTGTGAGCTCTGTAATGGACTGGAGTCCTGTCCAGGGTGTATCCTGCCTTGCACACATTGCTTGCTGGGATAGGCTCTGTCTCCGTCTTTCCCATGACACTGAATTGGAAGAAGCTGTTAGAAAATGGATGGATGGATTTCAGCCTTGTTACACCCACAGCTGGAAAACTGAAGGCATCCTCCCTTTTCTACTTTGTCCCATCTTACAAGAGACCTTGTTCTTGGTCTATGTGTATGTCAGGAGAGCCAGTCCTGACTCCCGTAAAGCGGGTTGTTTAGGATCCTATGCGGACAGTATAATCGGGAAGTGATTGGACAAGGACAACAGGGAAAACACAGCTGGAACAGGACGGGATGACAGACGAGGGGGCGGTGACGGCAGTGATCTGGTGCGCGGGGGAGTGGAGAAGGCGAACGAGCCCAAAGGGGGGTCCAATTGGGTAAAAACAGGGTGCAGTCCAAAATCCAATACCAGGAGAACCAAAGACAAACACAGGGAACAGAACACCAGGAACACAGAAGTTAAAACCATAACGAGGCCAGGCGCTCTGAGCCCCGGACTCAGATGGTCAGGACACCGTTCTGAAGCCTATGCCATCGGGACTTCCAATGCTGAGCACAGAGTATCGGAGGCATGGGGCTTAAATAATACAGGGAAAAACCAGGGACAGGTGTGCGTAATAGCTAAAATACAAAAGGGTGAGAGCGCCCTCTAAAGGAGGGATGACAATCGTGACAGTGTATGACTCTTTGGATCACAAGTAGTGTTTCCATTGGCTGGTGAAGACACCATAAAGAATCTTGCTTTCTTTGTACAATATATTTTATTATTTTTATTTCATATACAAAACAAACACAACTATGCTTATGGATATCTTACATTTTAAACCCACCCAGGAAAACAGTTTAGTAAATGATAAAATTAAAAATTAAAACATTTAGTGCTTTAACAAGACATACATCAATGCTATAAATAATACGCCTTACAGTATTACTGTATATGAATAAATTAGTTTACAGCTTACAGTATTATATTATATGAATGTGGTTATTTTTCAGCTTTTTTATTTAAAAGAGGTTTGTTGCTCTCGCGCATTGTCTTCGGTCTAACTGAATTAATCACACAATGAATTAGGATTGGAGGTTGTTAAATGATATATTTGATTAAGATTTATACGTGTATAGATCGTTATGTCTATTTGTCTTAAAGTGCAGAGATTAATTTTCCCCTGCGTTTGGTTTTTGCAACAGACTACTTGTCTGGTTAGCATATACAAAATTTCAGTTTTAGATTGAATTAAGATTAAACCTATTGTGCCTTGCAATATACCAGGATATCATCAGAGAAATGGAGAATAGTCTAAATATTTGTTTCTGTTCAATGTCTTTTTTGCTGAAGAGAAAGATTATCTTTCCTTTAAGTGCAGTCTTTGCTGTTTCCCATGTTAGAGCTGATGAGCAAAAGGCCTTCTCACTCTTTCAGTGCTATCACTCTTCTTTGTGATCCATTTGCTTCTTTTTCTTGTTCTTCTTGTTTCTCCTAGCAAATACCTTTTCATGGTACTTAAGGTCAGATATAGTGTTTGTACCATTTTAGCAATCAATGCCTGGGTTTCACATCCAAATATCAATACAGGCAGCACACATTTCTAATGCTTTTACTTTTAAATCTCAAAAGGCAGTTTCCCTCAAGGAATCATACTTCAGCCTATCAAGACACTCCTGGCCATTTTCTGCTCTTCATTTAGAAAATCTGGTCATTAGGACCAATAATTATTGGTGTTTTTTAACTTGGTGCCATTATTTCAGTTTCCCTGGGGACAGTGCATGCGGTGAACATGATGTTACCTTTCTGTATGTTCATTTTCAGGCCTCATGGGTGTCTCACTCAGAGTAACAGTTTTTTGGGGTTTAGTACAAATATGATTATGTCATTGAGGAGCCATAGGTGATTTAAATAGCTTTCATTGATCTTCATACCCTTCCCTTCCTGCTTCCGAATCCTGAGTCACCAAAATTCCAGCGCGGCTGTAAAAAGCATTCAGGGATATTGTATCCCCTCAGCAGAAACCTTTTTTCATTTTTCTTTGTCTTTGTCCTTGTATAACCTAATTGATCATCGTTGATTTCTTGTATTGGCACATAAGATATTTAACTTACTGTATAAATACTAGGGCTGTGTAGATATTTCTTGACAGTTTCATTTAAGTAGTTTTCTGGCACAACATATTTCAGGTCAAAGAGGACATTTAAACTTCACAATTAAGCACTAGTGTATCTATTCCCTCCTGCTTTCTGATGCAAGCCAAGCTAGAGTAATATATGAAATTGCCCAGATCTAGCTTGATGTCTTCACCTTCCCCTTCTTTATTCCTACAAATGCGTGTTCGTTTTTTTGTTTTTTCCGCTTCCTGTATTTAGGTGCCCCCCCCATTGGTCCATCACTACACCATCATTGCAGTTGTGACATCATCATCAATCAACTCCCACCCAATCAGCAACTAGATCTACATTTTAAATTCCAAAGAAGTTCAGATCTCGAGAGCTTTTCAGTTTCATTCAGTTTTCAGTTTTGTTCAGTTTTCGGCTCGTATTCGCATTTGTTCGCTAGTGTTCATGTTTGTTCGTTGTTAGCTTCGGCTTTGTTCGTTCGTTTGTTTGTTTGATTACCTGTGTTTTGTTATTACCTTGCCCGCACTTGTTACTTTCCTTTTTACCTTACTTGTGCTCTTTGTTACCCTATTCCTTACTTGTGTATTTTCTTCAGTATTATCTGTTTTCCAATAATCGTGCAGTTGGTTCAAGTCAATAACTTTTTGTTATTTTCTTTCCTTTGGCACCGCTCAAGTTCCTTTTCCCTGTGTTATTGTGTCCTATATACGTACCAGTCACTTATTTACTTTTTAAAAATAAATCACTTTTGTTTTCACGCTTCCCAAGTCCCTCACCAAAAACCCACCTACATCCAAACATATCCTAAATGTTACACCCCTTTACCCCTAGACACCTGGGGTCATAACGTGGAGGCAGCATTTTCTGAGTTAAATGTTTGTTTCTCATCAGGGGAAATAGTATTCAGTTTTTTCTTATGCAAAAACTGTATAACTGAATACTGGACTAATCTAATGGTGGCATGAAAAAGATTAAATTGCTAAAATTCTCCCTCAGTGTCCTGCTGATGCTGGTGATCAAAGCAAAACATTGCTGGCTGTCACTTGTCAATATTCCACAGAAACAGAGACCTTATTAGATGGAAAATATTTGCTGATGAGGACAATTTTTTTGTATTTTGATAGGATACATTTACAGTATCTATCCAGTCCTGCATTTATTCTCAGTTCGGTTTTATCAATGGGGATGGCTCTCTGTAGTCTCGATGGCATGCTCAGTTATCTGTTGAGGATACCCACAGCTTTAGTTACACAACCTCTTTAAAATTCAAAACTATGAGCCCATGGGACCTCATTTAAGTGGCTTTCCTCAGCAGCAGGTACTGTAGCAGTAGTAAGTGCCACCAGGGCAGAATCAGTCCCAGAAATACTCTTAAGAAAAGAGTAATCTAATCAGGTAAAATGTTAAATGATCATCTCACTGCTGTAGCAGGGGAAAGCTGGATGCCCGGCAATTATTTTCTATAATTAAGATTCTTTGCCAAACTTCACTGCCAGTTTCAATCATTTAGGACATGGAGCTGTGTAATAAATATGGTCTGGTTGCAGCCAGGGACACAGGTACGGATTAGGCAACTTCATGTCAAAATCTATTTTGTGTTAGAGGTTGGATGTTTTGTCGCAGTGGTGATCAAACCCAGGAGGGTTTAATCGAGGTCAAGGGAAGCTGAATATGTATGGGACGTCTTCAGGATTTATGTAAATTTTGCACGCTCCCACTCTCTGCGTTCATTCAAGCAGGGTGTCAGGGGAAGTTTGCCACGGCTTATAAGACCCAGTGGCATGAAAGGAAAGGGGGTGAGTTTGGTAAATTTGCTCAGAATTTTCTCCAGTTATGCACATGGTTAGTGCATAACCTCTTCTTTATTTTAAGATACTTGTACCTCTTGATTTACAGAAAACAACCTCCTCTGTAAACAATTTTTCTGGACTACATTTTTGAGAGACAAATAGAATGTAAAGATAACTTTGACATGTGGTTAATATAAATTGTATTTCTTTATTATATTTTATTTATAAAAGTTAAGCACTTTTGTTAAACACCTTAAAAATCCTCACAGCCCTATAAATATGACTTCCTCAATTTCTCATGTGAAAAGATTTTCATGAGGGGATATATTTAAACATAAATATAAATAAATAATATTTACTTAAATTCCCAGAGTAAAAAAAAAAAGTACTCACTCAACACTTTTGCTTAATTATAATCATATTATGATTGGCATGTTTAATTATTTGAAAAATTAACAGTATTGCTTTGGTGTGTGTGTATTGGGGGGCTCTCAGTCTCACTTAATAATGGGTTTGAGGACATAAGAGGGCTTTTTCTTTGATGAAGCATCTTGCTTTCAAGAAACAATTAAAGAAAAAGCAATGCAACACAGTGTGCTTATCCTATACAAATACTGTACTGTGACCATTTTTCTAGACCGTTTGTAAATAATTAAATCGTGTCTTCAACTTCATTGAGGAAAATAATATGCGAAGTCACAGGATATATCACCAAATTGACATAAATTCAAATTAAAGTGAGAAACTGATGACACGGCTGCGATGGACTGGCGTCCTGTCCAGGGCAGATCCTGCTTTCCACCATTTGCTTGCTGGGATAAGCTCCAGTTCTCACGAGACCCTGTACTGGATACAGCATTTAGAAAATGAATGGATGGATTATACACATTAAATCATGGTGGTGGACAAAAAACTGCACAGAACTTTAAAGTAATGAGTGCTTAATGCTTTAAAAATACCGATCTGTGACTTCTTTTCCTGTTGTGCTTGTGAACTGCTTCACTGTAATACATACAGTATGCTATATAAAGGAGTTTTTGATCTGGGATGAACAAAGCCTTCTGCTCCTCTTGTATGTTGTATGCTCTAATAGGACAGAGTTAGACATCCCAGCAAAGTGGTGCTTTTCTTTGAACAGATTGGAGTCACAAAATGGAGGATATCATTTCATTTGAGAAGTACAGTCCTTGTTACGCACATGGGACAACTTTGTTGGCTCAGGGGTATTTGAGAGAGTATGCATGAAGCTCTCTTGGGCTTCATGATAAACAAACTTGACGGGATCAGCTCACATACTGCCCATGTACAAGAGCAGGGACCCGTAGTATCTTTTGTCTTTATCATTTTTATAAGTGAACTGTATGATGCTGCCTTGTTGAACTCCAGTTGAAAACAAAACAAAAATTCTTTAAAGATGGTTTGAAATGGTCACATTATCTCATTTATTCTTTAAATATTGTTCCTAATAAACATTTTATTTTCTCACAGCTTACGAACAACTGTACTTATCAAGGTGCTTATTATTCCCATGTGTGTCGTGTGTACAGTAACTTGTATGTTTCGAACCCCTTTCAGGGTTCCAGCTCTTCCTTGTTGTCCACCTCTCAGGAAAGACTGTGTGGTCCTCTTCAGCTCAGATTCAGCGTGGTGATTCAGATACAATGTTAACGGAAGGCGGCTTTCACTTTCTAAAAAGAAACGTCGGCTAATATTAAAACATCCATCAGTTATAATCTAACCTCACCTGTAACCTTTAGAATGCAAAGCAAACTATTAACAGCTGTTCGCTTGCCCCTCACCTGCCCTGGATGATTTTGAAGAGATGTTCATAACTGATGTCTCTAACTTTGCAGATGTCTCTCACAGGTGGCGTTTTCTAGCAGGTCAATTTTTTTTTCATTACATACTGAACCAACAACTTTGCCTGAAGCATGCCCTTCCCCCAGAGGAATCTTGTTCACACCATTCTGCTGCAGAAATGAGCTATCAGCCCCACTCGCACTCGACTACAGCTGAAACTAAAGTACAATAACAGACAGGGGAGGGTCCAAGTACAAACTGAATTTATGTAACTACAGTTAATCCAGCTCATAGCCACTGCACATACTTTTTTTGTTAACCTTGCTCTTAAGGTAAACTATATTAGAGAAGATAAAAAAATATGCTAATTGTTAATTTTCATGTTGTGATGTGTAAGGTCCCTTTTGCACATCCTTCTGTTCTAGGTTGCAGTTGTAGTGAATATAGATAAGTTCAGAAGCGCATTGCTGCCACCAAGGAAAAAAACAATCTTCACCCTTATCTCATAATTATGACTTAGTAATTCTTGCGTACTTTATGTGCTCGTGTGATAGCACAATTGTCATATAATACCTGTATCAAGTAGGTAGCTATGTCAGCACGCGCAGGCTGCAAAGGAACACGTTAAAAGGTTTATTCCATGCTTAAATGAGAAGAAAAGGAACATAGCGTTTTGGCTGTGAGAGTTTCATCTTTCTCAGTTATTCATTTGTCTACTTTATATTTAAACCTCAAGTTCTCTTGAGGTGTTTGAACAACTTTAAACACTCCCGTCTAACGTTCTGAGTTCAAACAGAGTGATAGACCACTATGGCAATCTTGTCCGCTGCCCCTCGAACACGCCGATGATATTCCCTCCTGCTCCTTTTCCGCTGCTGTGCTGCAAGAAGATCCTACGATTCCCCTCAATCCATCCTTCTCTTTCTCCTGTCCACAATGCTTCTGCTTCCTCTACACAACCTCTGCCTGGATTACATGGTTTCAAACAGACCACATCCCAGGATACGATGGTTTAAGTACCTTGAATTCCTTCCAGTTAAATCCATCCCTGTTTCTTCATAAAGTGATCATATGGGCTTTTTTCTTCTCCTCTGCGATTCACTTTCCGCAGAGCCATTCCTGCACTCCTTTCTCCCAGCAGCAGCTACACTATCTTTGCCTCCAGCCAAACGGACAGTTTCCCTTACCTCTCTCACTGCAGAGCTGCCAAACTCCCCTTCTTACATCTCATCTTCACAAATCACTCAGATTCCCAATCCACCGACTCACTCCACAGCCGGAATCAATTCCCACCTGGATAAGTTGTTCTATCCCCTTAGCCAGGCATCCAGCTCCAGGCTCTTCCCCTCTCCACAACCTTCCTTCAGCTGCACCTGACTTCACCCTAAGGGTCTCAGACTCCTGCAGCCAGTCACCATCACTGTCAAATCACTGTCTTAGCTGCTTCAGACTTCAAACTTAAACTTTAAGAGTCTTTAGATGTGTAGTGCTCTGTTTACCCTCTCGGGCATCAGGAATCGGATCATTGCATATACTACAGTACATAGAAGACCTCACAGTTGATTGTGGTGGTACTGTGTTTAATAAATACCATGAAGCTTTCTCAGCAAAAGCATCTCCTGTCCTCACCACAGATAATTGATGTTGACTGGTTCTCCCTTCATGCCAACCTCTTTCCACGGCATATTTAGCGGTTTCAGAGCTCACACCTGTAGGATCTGTGCTTCCACAGCCCAGTCCACTTCACCCTGTCCTACAGCCACAGCTTCTGTGTCTACCTCAATTACACAGCGTTGCACTACAATTTATGTATGCTTTTTGGTGGTTTATCCCTAACACTATACGTCATAGAATGTTTTATTTTAAAAGTCTGGCTCATAGAGATTAAAGGTTCTGCTCTTCAGATTTAGTCCTGAGCCTTAATACCCTTGTTGATATACAGTGCATAGCGCTATGCACCCCTCCCCCTTCATCTTTACTGTTTTTCTGGAAACTGTGAATTGTGAACAGTGCTACCTTCATTTCCAGTGTTTTTGGTTTGTCATGTTTTTGTATTTCCAATGACATCATAATTGCCTGCTATCATGGTAGCTTCTCTCTCATGTATTTTGCTTCTAATACTACATGCAATTATTTGGAAACAATTAATTACCTGGTCCTTTGTTTTGCTTTTCCCTTGGGTTCTCCTTGGGATTTTGTTCCCTATGTATCTTCCTATAGATTTTTTTTGGCTTCCCTCTCCACTTCGACTCCTGCCTACCATTGTTCTCCTTGTGTTATCTTATTTTTACAATTCACACCATGATTATGTACAGTATATATACAGTAGTTGTACACCATTCTGTTGTGAATTGGTGTCTTTCAACTTGAGCTCATCGAGGAAAATTGATCAAGAAAAGGAAAAATATCAATGGAAAAAGATTAGAAAAAGATCAAAACAATTATTATTTCTTAATGTTTTTATTTATTTTTAACCTTCTAAAAGGTAGTTCACACACTATTGAAAACTACCTCGTGAAACATTTTTCAATGTCTGCTTTATATTTATGATTCTTCAACCCCAAACTGTAAGGTCACATATTTTATGATTTTGGCAGCCAGACTGAATGCATTATCCTCCAATTGAACAAGCCTTCATTTTAAATTCTTTTAATTTAAGCATTGGGGTTACAAACTGCACTTGCCATTTTCAGGCAATATAAAAGAGACATTTTTATAACCACTTATGCAAATACACTACACTTGGGTATGCTTCATACTCCAGACAGCGAATTTGCATAACAAAGAATTGTGGGATATTGAGTTACACTCGATTGCATTTGCTCACAAAAGATGCTTGAAACAGTTGCTTGCCAGTAAATCCTCATTGGTTCAGTGATATTGACTGATGATAACAGAATGATGATTTAAGAAAACAGAAATTGATAAAAAATGTTGTGTGATATCACCATGAAGACTAAATATAGAATTTCATTCTATAGGACTCAAAATTGTTACCTACAAATGATGTAGATGTCATTTAGCATATTGCTAATTACCTTGTAATATTACCATTGGACATTGGTCCATAAATTAGATGTACATAAAGTTATAAATAAGGTTTGACTTAAACTTAAGACTTATTGGAGTGAGATCAATGTTATGGGATGAGAGTTAAAATCTATTCTTGACCTTTGGATATTTATTACGATGCAATGTTCTACCCATTTTTTCACAAATCAAATAGAGCTAAAGTCTACAGTCTGTCATTGTTTAAAATATGATATTTAGGTGCTGATCTGGAAAATTGCTTTGATACTTCAAAGTGTTTTGTTTGGGATTTTCTCACTCGATTTCTCATTGAGTCTGTTGTGGCTGAGCTTTCCTTTCAATGAACAAATTAATTTTTTTCTTTCTCTGTAGTAATACCTGAAGCCACCACCGAGGGGGTCAGATAAAAGAGTCACAGCACATTTGCATGAGCAGGCTAGGTGACCAAGTTTAGGATTGGTTGGGTACAAATCCCTCTTAACATTTTAACATCCAGGCCACTGGTGCAGCCAGGGTCCCTGAGCCTGCAGGCTGAGGCAACGGTCTGTAACGAGATGGTCATGTCCCCAAGCACCAGGAGATTGGTCCGTGGACAGTGGTGTGGGTTAGGAATCTGGTTTTCATAGTGGTAGGTTTTAGGTTCAAATCTCAGGTATAACACTGCTACCCTTGAAGATGGCGCATCACTCAGATTACTTTACCGAAGTGTCCAGCTGTATAAATGGTATTTGTTTGGATGAAAGTGTCAGTCATGCAGTTTAATCATAGTTTACTAAGAACACCAAGCAAACTATCATAGCTAGTCTTTTAAATATTATGCAAGTATGGAGTGTTATCAGGGAGAAGACTATGGTACCAAACCTACCTCAGACATGTAAAGCTCCAAGATAACATGGGTTGTGTACAGTACATTGTTCAGGAACTGAATAGAAGACATTAAAATTCAAATCGTTTGGAACTAGGAAAAAACTGCATCTCCATGCATGGATTGTAGCTCTGGAAGAATCTCTATTCCCTGGATGCTGGGAAATGTATTCTAAATCCTTCACAAACAGTTACATCTAACTTCAGTCCTGCTTAAAGCAGCACATCAGCTGTTTTCTTCCCTATACAACACAGCAATGGGGAAAGAAATGTAGATTGTTTAAGTAATGCTAGGGTAAAGCAAAACCTAAACTATAAAATCTAGACAAAATCTATATATTATACAAACTTCTCTTGCTGACATCAAGCATGTTTCTTTAGCATTAAATATTTCAGTTTTGATATTCTCTCAGAACTGTTTTTTATGCTTTTTAGAGGGCATTTTAATATTTACAACAAGTTCTTGGGAAATATCAACAGAAATAGCAACACACAATGCTTACATGTGCCAAATAAGGAATAATATCAGAAAAGACGCAAAGGGAAAATAGAAGGTATATTCTTTTATAAAAAGACTGCACAGAGCAACAAACCACCTGCATTCCATTTCAGACTGCATGGATATGCATTTTAAAATATACTCCTTTATATATTTTAGTTAGCTTTCAACAGTGAGGTATTAAAAATATCTGATAACATCACATGGCAAAATACATTTTAAATATTTACAGGCAAAGTGAGACTGCACTTATTAAAATCTTAAACTTCATCCTTTAATAAAAAAGCCAGCAGAAACCACGGAGAGTGTTTTTTTTTTCCAAAAGTATGCCAGTACTCTAGAGTTTTATTTATAAACATACAGCATGTAAACATCACAGACCAATATTTTCCAAAAACAAAACACACCAAACCCCCCTAGTGCCCTATTTAAAAGTCAGGTGTCTAACTTCACTTTGTGACAAAAGAAAAACTTCCACTGCTCTGCTCAATTGTTTTGTTTTCCCAAAATGTTTATTTCTGCAAAACTGCTTTTTTTTAACAATTCCACTTACTGGTCAGTGTGCAAGTACTTTGGATAGCTTAAAAAGCAGAGGCTTGTGTTTTCCACTCCCTTTCATGCTTAAAATGACCACTCTGCAGCTGTCTCATTTATACATGATCACAGTCAGCGAGTTGGATATCTTAAAACAGCCCTTTGTCAGCAGGATTACAATTTAAAATAAAACCTGTGATAAAACCATTATCCCAAAACACAAACACTAACTAACATTGGTCCTGTCCCATATTTTTTAGGTGTATTTATTTGTCAGGCACGTGTCAGTGCAAGTATTTTAATAAATGTTAATCTACTGTATGCCTGGTTAAATCAAGTGACGCAGAAATTGAAACAATTCTGTAAAATTATTATTTTGCATATTTTGCATAAATGCATATTTATGAAATCTCAGAAATAGCACAGGTAATATATATTTTTAATAAAAATGATAGTTTCTGTTTTTCTTTAGTTGTCTTTTTTGTATGGTCTTACTTGTCTCCGTTGTGTTTTTGCCAAACTGACTATCAACTAGTTACAAAATGTTTATTTTGTATTCTTGCCAAATGTGCAGGCTTCATGTCTCTCTTGGATGTACAGTGGATGTCACATACTATCAGAAACCCTTCTGTGATGGGTAGAAATGATCAAATTAAATATGTAAGGGGAGGGGGCAAGTTTTAGACTTTGACCTGGGAAGGAGCTGTCTTACAGTACTGGCAAGAATGAACAATTAACCAAATGTTTCAAGGTTTGTTTCATAGCAACCGTTCTCATTAAGTGCCACACAGAGTTCTATCTTCAGCACTATCCCCTGAGGTAGGCAGATGAGCATAAAGATCTCTAATTGTGATAGGAAGAGGGAGAGAGAGAAGGAGAATCCTGATACAGTGAAAAATATACAGTAGAATCCTGAAACATCTGATTCTTTTTTACAAGTACTTGATAGATTGTGTTCTCTTAAATCGACAAGACTACACCTTTTTTGCTGGTAGAGTTTTCACTCAAGGTAAAGTCAGGTTGTATCAGGGCTTGAAAATGTCAGGAATGGATCCTGATATCTAATGCAAACAGCTGTGTTGAGGAAAATGTAAGGAGATCAAGCTACTGTAGATGTATTTTTACCAGTGATTTTGCAACAACACAACAACAGTTTGTCTTCCAAGAATCGTCAAGTGCATATACTGTATGTTCATCAGTGTTGCCCACCTTTTCATCTGCAGTGAACTGGACTGGAATATGGAGAATAGCTATTAAATTAAAATAATATAACTGTGATAAAAAGCTAAGTAAAATGCTGCACTCAATGATTATTCTGTACTTGGTAGTTTGCAGTCACAGAGCCTGATACAGAAGGCTAAAATGTATATTGTGCATGAAAGTTATTTACTTTAAATACACAACAATTTAAATCTTCCAATGTGCATTTAGAGGCTGTGATTAATAAAATTAGAATCAGATTCAAATATTTAACATAAACATAAAATATAATCTCAGAAACATGATATTAGATGTGCTTTTCTTATATTAAGCCTAAATTCAAATTAGAAAAAAAAAACAAACAACTCAATAAAGTATTTAATGTATTCTGGGATGTAGTTGAATATTTGGCTAACAAGAACAAGAGCAAATCTAGCCATCCCTAACATTGTAATGCATAATGCAGAAATCAAGCAATATTTGCATATATTTGTAGCAATACATTTCAGAAATGAAAACAAATAAAGTAGACTGGATTAATAAAATACACTTTAGGACAAGGTTTAAAAAACTACAACACACGTTTTTATAATGTGTTGTAATGTGCCATCATTAAAAGAACAATACATTAAAACGTACTTGCACATTCACATAGTAATAGGTTTATATCATCCTAAATAACATAAAATGGCCAAGCTAACAATCAATATCAAAAACTGTACTCAAATGACACATTTTAAATATTGTAACAATAGCTGGATCTTGACGTGAGGTCACACAACAACAATAAAATCCCTCAACATAAAATTAAAATAAGGTCCTCCATCGTATAATCACTACTGTACAACTCATGCAGCTGCAACTACTGTTGGCTGGAATACAAAGTATGCAAAGCTTGGGCAGTTTAAGGTACAGAATGCTGTGACCCTTCCTCCAACCAACAGGTCCAGTTCATTTTCTATTGTGATTGCAGGCCTCTTTGTTGTATATTGTTTAACTACAGTATATCATCTGTGCTCTCTTCATCATGCAATTTTGGGCAAAGTTAGAAACTAACCACCAATATTGTTTAACACCAAACCAGACTCAGTGTTAGATACACTGGGTACTTGTTGCCTTCATGTTCCCTCTCAGCTTCTCAAAATGGTCAAAGAATCCAACTAAATTCTGCAAACCATCATGGTAGTAGAAGTCTGAAATAAATTACCCAACCACATTGTTGAAGCTAATATCCTGCCCTTTTTCAAGAAACAACTGGACTTGGTTTTCTGATCACTTATCCCCTAAAAACTAAGAGCACTACATTCTTAATCATTTTCTCTTCCTTTTTCTATGCTGTTCCTGTTTCCCACACAGCTTATGATACATTTCCTAAATTTAACTGAGTATCAAATAGTCATTTGTTATGTAATGTATTGTATTCCTGGATCAGTTTCTCTGTAGTCTTTATAATGTAGTTGATTAGTAGTGTTCATAGTTAGAAACTGGGAGCCAGTAGGTCCCAGTTTGGGAGAGACATGGAACTTGTAACTTCTGTTGTATGGAAGACTGGTCATGGATGGAAGAGCACAGCTGAGTAAATCAGGGGTTCCGGAGAATAAAAGTGAAGTAGTTATATATTGGCAAGGAAGAGAAATGGAGAATTCAGGAGCTCTTCCACGTGAGAAGAGAAGCTGAAGATTTTAGAACTAACACCTCTGTGAAGGACTGTTTGGAACTGAGCAGGCTTCTCAGGAAGGAATCCGCGGGTACATCTTGGGAGCCCAGATGGGTTCCTCAAGCCAACTGTGCAAAATCACCAAAATGTACACTGCCATAGTGGGTGATATGCTGGATAAGTTGTATGGAAGTTGTTGTATGGAAGACTGGTCATGGATGGAAGAGCACAGCTGAGTAAATCAGGGGTTCCGGAGAATAAAAGTGAAGTAGTTATATATTGGCAAGGAAGAGAAATGGAGAATTCAGGAGCTCTTCCACGTGAGAAGAGAAGCTGAAGATTTTAGAACTAACACCTCTGTGAAGGACTGTTTGGAACTGAGCAGGCTTCTCAGGAAGGAATCCGCGGGTACATCTTGGGAGCCCAGATGGGTTCCTCAAGCCAACTGTGCAAAATCACCAAAATGTACACTGCCATAGTGGGTGATATGCTGGATAAGGGCTACTGCTTGTGGCTTGGAGGTCAGCATTCATCACACTGATATTGGCTTAACCTATTTCTGGGTTCTAAATATTATACAAATGTTTAGCTCTCTTCATATCTCACTATGCTACACTTGTGTACTGAAAGTGCCTTGTGTTGAAATGCAGAAAACTGCCAACTAGAAAAATGTCTTTGTAATATTAGGTTCACTCACTGTTTTTCCTGTGAAGTGTCTGATGAATAAGTTTGTGAAAGGCTGTCTTGTCTTGTCTGTCTCTTTGGGAGACTGTTGCTCACACGGCTTCTAGGTTGCAAGGAGGAGCTTAGTTCCCACCTGAGATTTGAGTCTCTGTGTTACCATAGATACAGTAACAGTAACCTGCCTGAGTACAGTGGGAGAAAAGAGAAATAGCTCTCCAGTAGTCTATCCTTCACCCCCAAACAGCTGTTAAACCAAACACATTCATCTTGAGAAACCTTCTTAGCCTAATGAGGCAAGTACCTTTCTATTGCCAGAGTTTATACCTCTGCAGTGATACTTCTGACATGGCCCATTTGATACCACAATTCAGGATTATGTTTTGTTTTGAGTTTTTTCATAATACTGGCTTGTCACCTTCCTTAGTAAGCTTGCTAAAGTCTCACACTAGAGCAACCACAGTTAAAAACAATGTATATGTCACAGATTGACAGGGCCCTATGAATTTTATCCTCTTAAAAAGCTAGTGTCACCAGTGTTAATTAGCGAACAACGGATTCTCCTGCCCAGGATAACACTCAATCAGCAGCAAATAGCCAACATGGAGTCCCACTGACCCTGCAGCAGCAACTCATTACAAATGATTTGCCTTACCTTCAGAAGCGAAAGACAAGATCATCTTGTGACTAATTAAGACTTGCATTTTTACTTAAATACCGATTGACACACAAACTTTCTGCAGAATGGTGACTGTAAAAGGAAGAAGAGGGAGGTCAGTGTGAATGTTAACGTGGCATGCCGTGGTGAATACTGAGTTAGGCACTGGGATTTCAGAGAGGGCATGGGGGTTTCAAAGATATTAAAGCCGTGACAAGATCAATTACAAAGTCCAAGAAAGACAAAATAAAAATTTGGGACTGTTTTAATGAATAGCTGCGTTAGAACATAAGAACACCAGAAAGATGAGAAATGAGAGGAGGCCATTGCTGACTTGGTTGAAAGATCCAAAGAAGACCTTCACTGAGATGTTTTTTTCGGGCATCCAAAACCTCTTGTGTAAAAACAAGATTTTACTCCTGAAGAAACACTTAATTCCTGACTAAAATTACAGCTTTACAATAATTTCATGCTATCTAAAGTATTTTTCATTTTCCTTAAATTTATTAATTGAATACAGCTCATGAGGTAGTCCTGCCCATTCCTAATTTTGAAAAGATATGCAGGAGAGAGTGAAACTATTATGTGGCTAAACATTTTGAATGTTCTTTCACCTTCACTTCTAGTTTTCAGCTGTTCTTACAGTAGGAAAGAATGCTTCACCCGATGCCTGTTATCCTCATCTGTCCCAGGTTTATTCAGGAGAGGAAACAAGAACACCAAGTGGAATATTCTTTGATTTCCTCAAAGTAATTATTTAGCCTGTCCTGCTTTAGCCTCTAGCTAACTAAAAAGCTGGTTATGTTGAAGGAGTAGAGAAGGACATTACATACAGTATAGGCAATAGAAAATGCATTTGCAGTTTCATAGCTAGACAATGTGATAGAAACAAATCACGGATTCCTGAGAAAAAAAGAGATAGAAAAAACTAATTCTCAAAGAATGCCTTTGACTCGATTTGCATACACTCAGTTTTTATGTATTTACCAGTGTATAGAGGAAGTGCAATGATCTAGTGAAATTCACAGTTAAGTCTACTGTGTAATTTTTGTTTCTGAGGCAATCAGCATTGTAAGATGTGCAAACTGCTAACAAGATCTGATTGCAAAGCAAATCATAAGAAAGCTGCATTCTTGCTCTGCACTTAATTGCCACATCACGTACGGCTCAATGTGTAACTCAGCCCCCCGAGAAAAAAGCAGCACTCAGCACAGAATGCATCATATGTGACAAACAATTAATTGAACAGCTTAGAATATTTAAAAAAACTCCCACTACTTCCATTCATTCTTTATTACACTAATCATTATCGGTATAAAGACTCCAGTTACTGATACAACTGAAGTCCTTTGCCCTAAAGCTTAGCTTCGTTGTGACACGCATAACAAGACCCAGAACATTGAGGCTCATTCCTTTTACTGGCAGCTGTGACGTTTTAACAAGACGCTGGTGGTAGTCAGCACTTGCACACCACCAGAACTGTTGCATCACACCCATCATATGAAATCTGTTGTCTTGGGAGCAAAGTTTCTCCTTTGAAAGTCTTATGCTTCCATGCTCTGGGGCAAGGTAATAAGTGAAAAAAGGCATTCAGTACAAAAAGTCAAATTCTGTATTGCTGTCAGAAATAAGAATAAGAATCAAATGAAAACACGTAAATTGAAACCTCTGAAACCTCTAGCTGGTAATGAGCTGTGCATGTCTAAGTCCACTGATAAACAGTCAATCAAGCATGAGAGAAAGTTCAGACAACTAATGAAATACCAGGGCTCCAGGAATGAGGCTGTTCAGTGCTGGTGGGTCTGCAGCATCATAAAGAGAACACATACTGTAACTGCCAAAGGATTACGGACGCTGGCATTTGTATGCGATGATCAATATGCATTCAGCACTGTTACACCCATCATGAAAGCAGACATCCTGCATGTTGAGGAGCATCACTTTCAGCTGTGGCCTTTCCCACGGATGTATTGTGCTGAAAACACGCCACATTGGCCTCATTTGTGTCTGTTTTCAGGGTGACGCCAAACCCAGTAGACTAATTGGCACAAGCGTTGTACACTTCACAATCCTTCTGAGCTGCACACACACATTTCTAATAAAAGCAATTGCTCAAAATCAAACAAGTGCAAGTGCAAAATAAAATAAGGGTTTTAAAGCCCCTCAGATTCTTACAATAGCTGATGTGTGTTGTATTAAACCCAGACTGTGTGACACATATTTTTTTGTATTCCAATGAAGAGTTAGTAGGTAGTTTGGCAGCTAAAAATTTCCATATGTGCTGTGAATCCTTCTTTCCTACCTCTAAGCTCTGCTGCCCATATGGCATTTCTGTAAGGGGCACTGTACTAAACTGACTTTAATTGGCTCCATATAATGTCTGCCAGAGCAGAAACGCTTTGATGAACAAAATCCAAGGGAAATCTATGGATCTGGACAACTGTGGTCCCACAGTGTTACTTAATATTTTTAATTAAATAACCATCCTTTTCAAAAGTAATATGCTGAAAACTCTCACACTATTTTCAAAATGCCTGTTTTTATGACCATGGTTATACCCTTTTGAAGTGACCTTTGTGCTTCTCTCTCATAGAAATTGGCAGTAATTTTCCATTTAGGCAAAAGTGTTTTTTTTAAAAGGTCCTTATGGAAGAGGTCAGCGAGCACACCTGACAGCCACACAGGAGTAACCCACTTGTCCCCCTCACATACATAAGATATTGGACATTCTGAAAAAGTGAGCCTTGCATGTGAGACCACCTTACAGGAGAGTTACCACGAGTCTTGCAGCTCTCAATCATAAGCTACTCAGATTCCTGGAAGGGCACCAAGGTCACAGTTATGTGGCCAAGGAGACTTGGATCACACCCACCCAGCCCCTGCTGTGATTGGCCAGGTGAGCATGGAGACACTGTCCAGAGCTGGCAAACAGAATGGTACAGGCACAAAGGGCTAATGTCTGAACCATAGAGCTCAGATTGCACTCTGAACAAGCATATACACTGCTTGAGCCACTTGATACTTTATTAAACTGCGGAAAAAGGATTAATTGAGAAAACCATCAATTAGAAAAAAAAGTTCACAATTAAATTGAAAAGAAAAACTCAAGACGACAGTTCTGTCCAGGGGTTATTAATGTTCCTGTATCATTTAATTTTACCATTATGATGCCGTACAGGGATATATTCACTCTTTTAGGGGGAAAAAAAGGTCTTAATAACATTCAGCTGCACATTTGCTTGTAAAACCTCCCTGAAGGTCTTTTAATGTTAAACCTATGAGAACAAATGAAAACTAATATCCTGCTTTGTAACACAGGGCTCCTTAAGCTTGCTAATTAGTTTATTTGTATATTGATTACATTCATTCATTTCATTAAAAGGTGCTAATCAAAATTACACTGCTACACTGCTGCTTGGCACTGATGGGTGTGTGTTAGAAGTGTTCTACACCAAAAGCAGTCCAGCAGTCCATTGCACTGGTGTCGGTATCAGGTGCCACAAAGAAGCAGTAATACAAATGTACAGAGGAAGCATTCAAACAGCCGTATCATTCAGTTCGTTATTTGACCTCAGCTGAAGTCAAATACAGTAATACTAAGACTATACTCTACTCATGCTAAGAGACTTATTAAACATTAACAACTGAAATAATTTGGTGTATAACTGCATCATATATACTGGAGTAATCCAAAGGACTTCCTGCTATGTGCACAAAAACATCTTAAAAATAGTTACACTGAGCTGCAATTTTAAATCCTTTGGAAAGAAATCCTTTAGTGCTTCAGTTGTAGTGTTTGGAGTGCACCCAGAGGAGTTTACTATTTCAGTATCAATAAATATGCCCTCTCTTTTCTCTTTTCTTTCTATGTGCAAAATTTAACAACCTTTTTACAAAATATAAATGATCAGTATGTTAATATCTGCAATTATAATAGTGATATCTTAAAATATGCCATCTGGATAGTCCAAAGGTATCCAGGGGAAAATTCTAAATCACCATAGTGGGACATGGGTTGGTTTGGAAATTCTTGTTCCACCACTTGAAGGATTTCCCTTCAGGTACTGACCAGACCCAGCTTAAGATTTAGAATTCATGACATCATGTAAATATGATCTTGTTGAAGATATTTCATTACTAAATACTACAATACTACTAAATACTACAATACTAAATACAAATACGATGATATCTGTGACAATGTGTGTCAATCACATTGACAATTGCAAAGTATACTGTAAAGGTCTTGCACAGCACCTCAGAGGAAAATTACCACTGAGTCTTGCTGCTCTCACTGATAAGATACAGAGGTGGCTGGAAAATCTCATAGGATTTGCAATGTAATGCAGATATGTTACATTGTTCTTCTCTTTTTACTCAATGTTTCCATTAGTTATGTATAAATACCGATCTATGGATAGATTTAGCAATTAATGGATCTGTATTTTGTATTGAGTTTTAGCTTTATGAATAGGTATAAAGGAACAAATGATGTTAATGACAAGTAACACCTAACAGAGAGTCGATCCGATCCGAATGGTAAATGTGATAAATTAGCCACTATAATGCTTCATATTGGCTGCTCATGTACTGTTTTCCTTGAAATGCGGTTTTCTTGAAGATTCATATCATCACTAAAGATTGGTCAATTAAAAGCTAGTTTTTTTCTCTCCTGTATTTAAACTGTATTCCTAACAGTCAATGTCGTTATGGCAGTAGTCGTTACATTGTGCAAATAATTGATCACCTAACATGCATATACTGTATTGCAACTCCAGATAATGTTAAACATGTCTAAGCCTTTTTTAGAGCAATTTATATGTCAGTTTATGTTGATGAAAACTTTGGTTTTGATCATTTTCTTCACCAACTTAAATCAAATTCTGAGCAAAGCACATTTAATGTTTCTTTGCAATCCAGAATTTTTGCATTTACTAACTAAAAAAGCTGTTTTTTTGTTTATATGCTATTATACATGTGAATGGGTGAAATTGTATTGAGTTTAAACATTAATTAATATAATTACCACATATCACTAATACAATACAATTATATACTGACCTAAAAAAAATATTTAGCACCATAGTGTCTTGAAAAATAACTGATTAGTTTATTCAATAATTGGTGATGATTTAGTTTTATGCAAAGGATTTAATTGTCTTCTGATCTTAGTAAAGATGCAGTAGGCAGTTAAACAAGAGAGAAAAATCAGAAACAGACTGGTGAAGTTTTGAAGTTGAAGACAAAACAAGACAGTAAAAAGGAAATGGGTGAAAACTAACAATATTAAGCAGCAAAATTAACCTTCCTTTGCATAATAAATAAATAGTGATGCCAAAGAAGCATGAGTAAGATCAGCACATTGCTAGCAGGGCTGTGAGCAATTATAACAATAAAATGGGATAATATTGTTCGCGGAAAAGTTCATTGTCTGTGAAAAAATGGAAAGGATCATAACGAAACAGGTGAGATTTTTCATCTAAAGAAGTAGCTGGAGGAACATATTGAACCTCAGCTGGAAATAAAATAAAATCTGAAACCAAACAAAATGTTTAGGATTGAGATGAACCTTAAATCCTACATAACACTCACATAGGAGGAATCACTTACCTCTTGTGCCACCATCTCCGCAGCTGCTCATTAATCAAAATAACTCTCAGTAGCCAACACCTTAAGTTTATTTTCCCCTTAAATGCCATAATTGAGGGAAAATGTTCCCATATGATGGCACTTATGGTGTTTAATGTTACCAGAACCAGATTTTTAGATAGTGGGTGTCCATATGATAATGTCTCTCTCAGTAGTTTGGTTAAATCCTAATAAATGTGAGAAAGAAACGAGACATGCAGAGTGTATTTGGCGCAGCCAGGGAGCTGCTGCAGGGGTGTAGATGGGATGGCGGAAGGGATACTCAAGGGGTGCGCTACAGGAAGTCCCAGTGTAAGACATATACACAGGTGAGCAGAAGTGCAAGATTAGGATCTATCCTTCCTCTCAAATTTCTTTCATAGCTTTGTTATAATTCCATCCATCCTGTTATCTTGTCTCTGTGTTTTTTTTAGTGCAGTAATATTCTATAGTACTATGAAATGTCATGATAAAAAGTAATAAGTAAATTCTGTTTATTCATGTTGCTTTTTTTATCTAATTCCTTTTCTACCGTTAAAGAGCTGTTTTGATTTCAATATGGGGAGTTTGTGCCCATTCCTCACGGCAGCCTCAGAAGTATAAATTTTGAACCGTCTCAGCTGAGCCACTGAGATTCAGGAAGACTGAGAAGCGATAAGCTGCCACACTGGAAATGTGGGCTTTTCTGCATTTGTGCCATGTGCCATGATATCACACTCTCATCTCATCCTGTAGGAACTTTTAAATCTTATTTTCTCCATTATATTTAAAAAATATAATTGTAATGTTATATTATTAACAGTACATCAAATTCCATTCAGCAGGTCAAACCACAAATTTTATGTATAGTAATACAATTTAGTTATAAACACTTCAAATGTAACCTGATATTGTAAACAAGGTTTTATTTTGGAACCATGCAGACCCCTGGCAACATATTGTATAACCAGAGTTAATATTTTGTGGTGCCACTCTTTGCCTAATGCAAGGCAGCAGCTTGCAAACATTATCATTTTGATGAGATCAACAAGCAAGCTTTGTAGGATTGAATCCCAATGGTGCTATACAATTTGCATTAGTAAGACCTGAGACATTGATTTACTCAAAATCAGCTCAAGTACAGTTCACAAATGCTGAAGTGACCCTAAGACTGGCTAAGACATAGCAGAAGGTTGATACCATTACTTCGCTTTGCAAGGAAGATAGGAGATGTGGCACCACCTTCCATTATTCTGTTTACTATTGCAGTCTGCAGTCTTTGCAAACTCTTGAAAAAACACTGAATGATTCTCATGGGCTGCTGTAAATTCTGCTGTATTTACAGATTATAGTCAGTATTTGGTTTCCACTCTATGCTTCAGAGCACAAAGTTTTCATTCTGTCCTGTGTACTGTATATATAATTACATATATACTGTACACATGTATATTAAAAGAGTTTGCTGATGTTAATAACAATGGTAGTAATAAAAAGTGTTAGTGACAGTGATAATGATAACAAGTAATAAAAATGTTGTATTGAAGTAAGAAAAGAACACAGATGCATTTTCACTGTAACTTATAAAAGGGGCTTGTAATGTGTACACATTCCAGGACACATTGAGCCATATGGACTTTAAAAACAATCTGGAACAAGTCAGCTGATAGGCTGTCAATCATCTGTTGGGTCTTGTAAATGGGAAACCTAAGATCAGAGAAGAGAAGTGTGAGTTAACATGGCTTTAAGGAAGGAGATGAAATAGAATGACTCTGTATCTATGTATGTAACACACAAGGAAGTGTTCATTAATTGTAAGGAAATTCTGTTAATGAATTTTAAAAAAATAAATCAAAATTAGTTAAAATTAGTTTTTGTTTAAGTGCCCAATTCTTATATCCTTCTCATAACTGTACACCAACATTTTTTTCATTGGTCTCTCTTCCTTCAATGTAACCAGAACTTTTTCTTCTTGATCTATTTAATCAAAAGATGTAACCAATCTCCTTAGTCACCTGCAAACCCAAACAATCTCCTACCAACCTCAAGTGATGCATTTGAGGTTACTATGGCACTGTAATCAGACTCTCACTGTCCATGCCCCATGGGAACTTCAAAGCCTTCCCTGACATCACTGTGAGTCTCCTGTGAAACCAGGCATGTTTCAGATAACCAGAAGGCTGGATCATGTCAAGTAAAGGTACCCTTTCATATGGCAAACTAAATAAAAAACACAATTTCTTAAATTTAATTAAACAAGATTACAAAAGTTCAGTTGTTGCTGTATTGATTTAAAATGTTTACTGAAAATAATAAACAACAGATTCATGTTTGTTTTAAACAAAGATTCTTCACTGATGAATGAACAAAAAAAAGCAATACTCAGGTCTAATTCATTCAATCTAATATTTTAAACATGAACAGAAATAAAAATCTAACAATCATGCTATTTTTTCAGTGTGTCACAGGACACACTGCCAAAATGAAAAATTACAGAATTAGCACTGGGTATGACCTCTCTGAGCATGAATACAATCCTGAGATCACTGATGAACAGACCTGATCATGCTGCCGGATCAGTTCCTAGGGAACTTTGCAGTCATTCTGTGCGGCTGTAGCCAGCTGTTGAAGGTGAGCAGTCCATTGTGGTCTCCTCTTTATGTCATTGATGTTTTCCATTGTACTGGGGTCAGGAAAAACATTGTGCAAAGCAAGACTTCGAAACGTCCAATTTTGCTTTATTCTTGAAATCATGCCATTGAACCTCTAGCACTGGGTGGTCCTGCAATCTCCACTGTGATAAACTGTGGTTCAAGAGTTTTGTCAGTGCATCATTGAGCAAAGGCAATCTTGCGGTACGGCAGACATTATTGTTAACCAAGAATAACTAAAATCAAGAATCAATTATGTTTGAGGATGTCTATTGAGTATTTAGTTATAGGGGCATTTGGCTAAATGTCTGAGGGCCAGGCTGCTGGCCATAGGATGAGAAGGCTAGGACTTCACGTAGACAGAGGCATTAACCAAGGCAGAGCTGCAATGCTGAAGATGAGATGGAGGAGAAGATGATGGTAATTTAGAATAGCTGCAGTGAAAGGTTTGGTTGTGGTTATTCTTCCTGAAGATAAGTTAAGAACGTACTGTACGTCAATTCTACCACCCTACTAGTCGGCTTGAATAAAGTAAGAATGATTCTTCCCATGGCAAAATGCTCTTTCAATGGCCATTCAATGAACTCCACCCCTACCTCTTCCACCACCTCAGATGTCCTCTGGGTTACAACAGATGGCATTTTCTTCTATCAGCTGTCAATGTGTTATGTAATACTTTCGACATGTAAAAGGAAAGCTATCATAATTAGGCTGACTTGTGTATTATATCTTTTGAATTTCTCATAGCCAGTACAGTCTGAAAAAAGAATCACATTGATGAATCATGAAGATGTGACCATCCTGATCCAATGTGATGACCCTCTGCTTTGCAGGACAGTGGCCTCTCCCCCACAGAGCCAGTATGCTGCTTTCTCTTGACTAGTCTGCTGATTGGTGAAGCAGAACATCTCGTTCTCCAGGCAATTTCCCTCACAGACAGGCCCCTT
This sequence comes from Lepisosteus oculatus, assembly GCF_040954835.1. Taxonomy (NCBI): domain Eukaryota; kingdom Metazoa; phylum Chordata; class Actinopteri; order Semionotiformes; family Lepisosteidae; genus Lepisosteus; species Lepisosteus oculatus. The sequence continues at coordinate 723,750 of NC_090724.1, read as the reverse complement.
TAAATCATGTCAAGTGCAACCAGGTGATTGTCACTACTCAAGTGGAGCCTGCTCATACTTTCAGTGTTTTAACATTGATTAAAATTGTCTTTTTGGATGGTTACATATACAGATTCTTAATCAAATCATTTTGGCAACTTTAACTTAACTCAATTTACAAATACTGAACACCCTGCAGTTTATGAAAAAAAATTATTTGACCTGGGTACTTTATCTCGAGGAACAATAATATACAAATCGTCCATAAATCAACTTGTTCACTATTTAAAGTGTAAGTATTATTATATACCTGCTCAATGAGTTATGGATGTACAACTTAGACTGTTGTGATTTCATTGTGCATCGCAGTACATTTAATTATCAGTCCTATGGCACAATTTATTATTATTAATTATTATTTAGTAAAACTGTCCTAGGAACAGGATATGCCCAGCATCTTAAGGACTGTTCCTACCAGCTCTGCCTCTGCCATTCATTTCAATGAGTAAAATATCCAAGCATTACTTGTACATCATAATTTTCTGAGAGTTAATACAGGAAGCCCTCTATATTTACAGATTTGTGATTTATGAATATTCGTAAGTCAACCAACAGTTATGATGTTTTGCCATGCACCTAAATAAAAATTGAATGATATTGGGAGAAATAATATTGGGAGTATATACTGCAATATTGATATTGGGAGAAAAAGGGGGTAAAATTAATTACTTTAAGTAAGGAAGTTGAATTATTGAATAAGGGGGCTTAGTGAAGCCTTGTTAAGTACAATGTGTAGCATTAACGAGATTACTATGTTTCTTAGGAAAGTAAAGAGAAAACCTTAGTATATTACATTTGAGTCTAGTTAAAGACTTTTAGGTAATTCTATATATGTTATACAGATTGCTGTACTGTACATGTTTATTGAAATGCAAAAATATACATATTAATCACTTGTTTATTGCATTGTTGCAATTTTGCAATACATAATTGTCTGGATTGCCTTTGGAGAGAGGGTCATTTGACTTCTTATCCACCTAATTTATTAATTCAATCAATCAATTAATTAAATTCATTAAGTTCTGAAATAGAATGAAAACCAGAAACACACACCTATCAGCTATCATGAATCCTGATGGGTCCTGCCCACCTCTGACGTTTAGACTTAGTCTTCTTTAATAAAAGTAACCTGAAATAATTCAGTTGAGTCGTTCTCAACCATACAGCAGGTGTACCGGGACCTTTGGGAAAGTTTCAGAAACGTGCACTGAAGGTTAATATGATTATGACTTTATTAACCTTGTAACATTATTTGTCAGCTATGTGGCATTATTTTTATGACAGGAATGACATTTAAAACCAAGAAAAGGAGGCACTCTGCAGTTCCTGTGTAACCTGGAACATGGAACAGACTAGCTATGCTGCTGAAGCTGGTACCCTGGTGTCTTTCAAGAAAGGGCTGGATAAGGATGCTGGGATCAATTAACAACTAAACCAAACACGCAAGAGGGGCTGAATGGCCTCCTTTCTTATCTTCTTCAGCATCTCAAGAGTTGTACACTGCATGAGCCACGGCTTATCAGTCCAGCTGTTAATTGGACCTTTTCGTTGTTATCTACTCCTGAAGCTTTCACCTTATTTCATTTCCATAACAGGACCTGATTTAAAACACATCTGGTACACTTTTAGTTGAGTTTGGTGTTGAATGAACAAATCAGGAGCTCTGCTGGAGCACCAGCCACGCCCAGCCACGCCACGCGGACCAGGACTGGAAAGCCCTGACTTATAAATATCAGACACATGAGTGGCAAACCAGTTGTCTCATGTAATACGTGTCTGTTGCCGGGGGTCTTTTAAAAACATGAAAACCTGTGTTTTTTGAAGCAGGTCCCCGACAGCTCTATCTTATCTCTCTGATAAACCAAATATATTTCATGGAAGGAGAAGCAGTCTGACCATCAGGAATAGCCAGCCTGTTGCTAGGCATTCAGCTCAAGGGGATATTCATTGTGGGATCTGCTTTGTCAGTTTTGTGGCATTCTTGCTGATTCTTTGCAATGTCTCATAGTGAATACAGGTTTCCTTTTTGCCTTGCCTACCCAGGCGCCCTTTTCATGAAAGCAGGGCTTGTCGGTAACCGTTAAGTTAACAGTGCGCAATCATTAAAGAACAGTCCAGCCCCGTAGGAGAAACCAGAGGCACTCTCCAGCATCATCTAAAAATGAAATCTTGATTTCATCTGTGTAACAACCCGCAAAAGTGAATGAAAGCCACCGTACCACCCCTAACGCTTGCTCACTAAGACAAAGCCCACTACAGTCATGTGAAGGGGGGCCTTGGCACCTCCATGTTCACCTATTGGTCTGCACATAAAAGTCTTTTTTTTCTCTCTGCTCTAATTTATGAAAAGGCTTGGCAATCGGGGCCGCCCTTTTGGAGGCGTGGAGGAGCTATGACTTCATCACGTCAAGCAGAGGGAGGGGAGTGGGGGGGGGGGGGGGGCTAAGGCAGGCGAGGGGGATGTCGATGACATCATCTCCAGCTTTCAGCTCTGGCCAGCTGTGCCTTCTCGAAGCGGGTTGAGGAGCAGTTCTGCAATATCACACACAGAGAGCGATCGGCGCTATCGGGGGGATTTTAAACGTAATACATCAGGCAGCCGGGTTCGCTGGATCTGCAGCAGAACACAAATATACAGGATTATTATTTATTTATTTTTCAAAGGAAGATGTAAGGGTGCACACGGCAATTAAAAAAAACCTCACCGTCGTCGTGTAAGGTAAGGACAGAGGGAAACAAAAATAAAATCATCTTTTTTTCTCATACATCCCTGCTTGTACCACGCTTCTGAGAATCTGCAGCTGATGCTGAATCTACAAGGAATGTGTGTATATACCCTTTACTTTTCAGAACCACAGCTGGATTTGTTAAAACAAGGCATTATCGTTTTTGCATTTATCAGCCGATAAGGTGTATATTTCCCACGCGCCTGGTTAATATGCGGTCGGAATTGGTTGGAATGAAGTTAGTGCTGATACGGCAAAGATGCTGTTACACTACCACCCTGCATGTTACTACCGGCTTGTGCTCCACTGTCTTATTGTTCAAAGAAAGGAGAACCGCAGCAAATTTCACCGGCACTGCCATGTGTGAAAGCTGAGGGACTAGGGCGCTCAATAACTTATATTGTGATTCATTCTTCATAAAGGATACTCTTGATGACCAGCAGCTATTGGGAGTTAATTCAGTCCTTTGCATTACTCAATGAAAACACTGCTGCAGCCCTACAATAATGCCTAATACAAATTAAGTTGGGGGACGTGTGGACTGTAGGGTTCAATATAAATGGATAGTATGCGAACAGTAACAGAGTTATACAGTAGGCTGACCAAATTATAGTCTTGGTTTTTGTTGTATCCATTTGAATTATGAGTGTGTCAATCGTGATAACTTTCTCTCTGCTTTCATCCGAACATCACTGTTCCTGGGGAGATCGCTGCTCTCGAGGGTGAGGATGATAATGAACCTCCGGGTTTGTAATGTAATTGTCAGTGAGCATTTGACCTGAGTTGATTTGGGATCAAATTGATAACGTTTTGGTTGTTTTGTATATCAATGTAATTTCTAATAAGAATAATGGTCAGGTCACATATTTGTGTCACACGAGGGGACCTCAGGTTTGTGATATGTCTCCGTGATTAGTTAAAACGATTAAGCAGGTGATTTGACATTTGAAGACTTTTTTTGGGCCAGCTTGTAGGAAGAGGATGTTATAAGAGGTTAATTTACGGGGTACGGCCACTTGTGCGACGTTTTTTTATATTAAGAGCTCGCCACGAGCGTTCGGGGAATAACAAGTCTTGAAATTTGTTACACTTGAACTCTTAGGGGAAAATGCGTAAAGTGTTCATTTCTTTACGTACAGTATTTCACGAAAGGGAGTTGCTTGACCAGAAACCGTGATCTTTCAGAATCAAAGCAAGGTTCGGGGGAAATCAGTACTGTAAACAGTACAAAATAACATACTGTACAGTGGTCCACGGTCTACTCTACAAAATTGGACATTTTTAAAATTTACAGAATGATTCAAAGAACAGTCTGGAACTGTCAAGTTTTTAAGTACTGTTTAGTTTCCGAGCACCGTATTTGTCGCAGCGATAAGAGTCAAGTACCGACTTAACCCGGGCAATTTAGTGTTGTGATCACCCATTAACTGCCCGAAATGTGCCCTTGCAAATACTGGACCCTTTTCTTCACTGATCAAGAAAATGATTAAGCAGTAGGCTTTTCTAACTGAGCTGATCTATCAGACAAACCTATATCAGTCCTAACTCGAGTATTCACAGGGGTTATCTTGAGTTCTTTGCCACAGTGTTTTGCATCTTGTTCAGGCACTGTAATAGGAAGCACTGAAGATTATGGATCTGGACTGTTTAAGAAAATAGGTTTATTCGTCTTCCTCCCGTAGTAATGCAGTTATTGCTTTTTTATGATAGCTGGAAATGGCTTACGGGTTTGCATTGTAATGTAATCTAATCGTGTTTATCATGTTACTGCGTATTACAGTTTCCCATTATGTTTCATCACATGAAAAATATGGAATTAATGTGCTTTCGCGTATTGGGATACTAAGAGAGAGCGAGAATAGCCACTACATTGAGTGCGCTGTTCGGCTTCAGTTTGACGCTTACCACGCCCCATCTATACAACCTGATTTTCGAATAAAAACACCGATATCATGCAAATCTCCTTTTTGGTATTTTACATTAACCAGCAGCTGCATTTAGTAAAGTATTCTTTACACTAAGAATAACCCATTATATGCATTTTCTGTATTAATTTAGTGTTACAAGTTTGTGTATGAAGCGAACTAACGAAATACAGTCGAAATTCTAACTTTTCTGCTGTCTGTTATTCCCAATGGTAAAAAAAGTGTTATATTTTAAATCCCTCGCCTTCTTTGAATAAAACTCCACCCTACTATTGACTGAATACAAATCCAGGATTCTTGAGCTTCAGAAATTGGATGCAAAGTAATAGCGGCAAGCTATTAAAATAAGTCTGAGAAATCTGATATCTCCTATTGAATAAATAAATATGCATATTGAGGTCCAGTTTGGAGGAGGCTGACACTGGACTATACTTGGAACACCAACTCCCCGTTAGGGGATCTCAGTACACTGCCTTTTAATCGGAACGCATTTGTCTTTTGTGGTAGGCTACTGTTTGCACAGCACAAAGCGTTAGTTCTGCATGAGGGGCTCATTAAAACGTGTTTATTTTTAAAGGAGACACACTGACAGCCTAATAAAACCTTAAAATCATATTCCGGCGATGTCGTGAAAGCTGAAAACGCTCAGTCACGCACTGCTTTGAAGTTCAAGCCTTTTGGTGTGGTTCAGCACAAAAAAAACGTCAATCATTTTAAACTTATCGGGCTGTATGAATACATTAACAGATTTTTATTAATTGTGGTTTATCTCCGTTACATCCATTTTTAGGCCTGGGGAGAACAGAAAAATAAGAACAAATTTGTTCTGTGATTCACTCATGCTCTTGTTTTCTGTGCATGGTATTCGTAGAGTAGCGCACGTGTTTTCACTTTGCATTTGTATTTCAATTAGTAAATCTGCACCAGCTGTGTAGTACACGCAGTTTTTGCCGTTAATTTAAACAAATAGGTTGTTGCTAGAATATTTTAAGCAGCACCTAAGTTCGTCTCTTAAATACGATTTGCTCCATGAAGTACAGTACAGTATGTAACCAGCGCTACGAAGAACATGGCTCCGCCTGTCCAGTGGTGTAGGGACCTCCAGGAACACCTCTTGCAGAAACATTCATATACACTCTACATACCTTTTCCGTCAGTGTGTTCGGCCTTGGAACACGTTGTAGTAACACCTATCTGTGTTCCACATCTCGTTCCGCTCTAAAAAAAAGAAATCATTAAATTGTGTCTTCACCCACCAGCTTCAGGGGATGACATTGCGTTTAGGACAGGAGACAAGCCTCTCTCCTAGCGGCGAGGATTTATTTCTGCTACCTCGCATAGCGCGAGGAAAAGGTGGGGAAATGAAGACTTTTTTTTTCATTTAGGGATACATCCATACAGTAGGTGCCTACAGCTGTCAAACTAAAGTGCCATCACCCTCTCGACTACCTTATTACAGTTCTTCTGCTGCCTTGAGCCCTTAAACTGTTTTATACACTGTTTTAAGAAATAGCACACTGTAATGTCTTTTGTAGTCTATTTAAGGTTTATTAATTAATTAGCCATTTTCAATTGAAAACGACAGGGAGGGTATGGTTCAATATATACAGTTATACTATTTTTAGGTTGTTGTTCCTTAGTTTTATTGCTTCTGATAATGTATATTAAGCTTTAAGTGACCTTTTCCCGTTTTGGGGGATATCGCTGTGTTCAACCACATACAGTAACTGCATTTACAAGCGTACACACTGTAACAGAAAATCCTTAGAGCATCGGAGCCTTCTAATAATGCCATTAGCTTCGTGTGGACCCTAAGCGTGCATTGTACATTATTTGCACGTCTGCTGTTTTACTGCCATGGAGTGGACAAAAAAATATACTGCATTTCCTGATGGTGACAGTTGCCTTGATGGGCGAGGCATACAGTATATTTAGATTTCCCACACACACTCCCACGCATGAAAGTTTCAACATTTCCGCAGAAGACGCTGCATTCCTGAATAAAATTGTGCATTCTCCAAATGCTTGGCAGCAACAGTGAGGACCTGCGAGACTAGGGAGGTTTATTGCACTGCTTATGTATTTACCTTCTCAAACTAATCTTAGCAAAAAGATTGCTTCATAGAAACATGCTTAGGGGTTCAAGGGAAAGCTAACTCAGAAATTTAAAAACAGCCAACTGCATCCCCCTTCTTTTATAAAAGCACAGTCACAAAGTACAGTGTGTTTTCTGCAGGGCACATTTTCAATTAAAAATGTTGCTTTCATTAAAAAAAAACCTTTAATTCACACTAAAGATTTGTATTAGGCCAATTATATCAATTTATTACAAATGATGGAACATTGTTGGATTGTTCTCTTTAAAACTAACCTTGTATAGGACTACAAAAGTATTTTTTACACCTTCACAAATATCACACTAATTTTTGTAACTTTAGATGTAAAAAAGCCCAAGAGTCCAAGAATGTTATAGAGACTCACAACCACTTCTTCTTTGGATGAGACCATTTTAAATGGAACACAGCTACACTATGTCTGACACTTGAAGTCTCGGGGTCTTTACTCATGTTTATATTTCCAGTAAGCTTCAATCTTGGTGCACTAGCCGTTGGGTTCAAAGCAGCAGCACTCTTATATACAGTAGGATGTATATATGACCTGGGACTACAGACAGAATAACTGCCTCTCCTAGGGCCCATATGCGGTAATGAGGCCCCATTTTCCAAAATTGTCCTTGTGAAGAGGTAGAGATTGTGGCTATACCCTTCCAAAATGAGGTAGGACATGCTCTAACCACTGGCTCTCATAGTCTGGATCCACAAATGTGATGTTCAGATTTTAGTCTGAAGAACTGTTGGGGCTAATGCCTCCCATCTTGTCCAAAGCAAGTACAGAACTGGTTTCAATGTGGCAAGTGTGCTGTTATTCAGAAGTTGAAGTGTTCAGACTCTACTTATCGATGAAGAACAAGAGCAATGTCTTTTCTCAGGTTTCTGTGCACTTTGGAACTGAAAGAACCTGTGTGAAGATTAAAGATGGACAGCATTATTCTAAATATGCTAGAAATCAAAGTCTGAGCATGATATTTTAGTCTTTTCATTCCATTATTTTAAACAGAAAGAAGACCTAAAGAATAAACAACAGAAAATATATAGGAGTGTATGTCTGAACAGAGAGAGTGAAGTTGATTTTTGCCACAGAATTTTGAGACTGTGCTCTCATACAGAACAGTGCTGTTGCTTGACATTTGGCAAGCTGGTGTTACATCACGCCCTTGGAGAACTCACCACCCTTAATCAACTCCTTCACATTCCAGTGCAGTTTCCAATTAACTAATCAGACACCCCGTCTTCCAACTGCCTACTTAAACTAGCCTGACAGACTGCTCCTTGCTCAGTAGTGAGTTTTACCTAGTTAGAGTGGTATTGTTCCCTAATTTGCAAGATTTCTAGGTTTTTGACTCTGACCCCTGACCCCTGACCCCTGACCCCTGACCCCTGACCCCTGGCTTCTGGATCTTGACTTGGTTATTGTGGATTTACTTTTTTTTTTTACCCTGGCCTGACTTCCTGACCCATGATTTTGGATAAACTCCTGCTGGTACTTTTGAGTTCAGAGGATTCTGCTTAGGGTCCTTCTTCTGCACTGTAACAGGATACTGAGACAAAAACTATTTGTCAGGCTGCCTGACATTCCTCTCAGGAGGAATAAAAGGTAAGGCACGAAGAGCAGGAGAGGGAGCAGGTGGGACAGCAGGAATCTCGAGTGAAGCTGCTGCACCTTCCTCTGCTGGTGCTGTGGTGGGTCCTGGCTGTGCTGACAAGTTAGCTACATGTGCAGTTATCTGCTGGATAGAAACTTGCAGCTTATTAGGTGCATGAGAATGTTGAGAGAGCACTGCATGAATCCTTGCCTTCTCTGGGTTTCATAAATTAGCAGACCTCACCCCTGTGCTTAATCGGTGCTTTACAATATCTTGTTGATTTGGGAGGGTTTTGGACCTCGGGAGCGGTCTTGGGATGCAGAAAAGGATGTTAGACCCTCATCGACTTGAAGATTTCCATCAGGATTTTCCAACCATCCGTCAAGGGTGTCAGGAGCTGCCACTGCGGAGGGGAGTAATGTTGCATCGCGCTCCTGGAGAACTCGCTGCCCTTAAACTCCTTCACATTCCAGTGTTTCCAATTAACTAATCAGATGCCTACTTAAACCAGCCTGACACCACCACCCCTTGCTCAGTATTGGGTTTTACCTAGCTAGAGCTGCATTGTTCCTTATTTTGCAAGATTTCTAGATTTTTGGCTCTGACCCCTGGCTTTCTTTGACTTTAGATCTTGACTTGGTTGTTGTGGATTGGTGTTGGGGGGGGGGGGGGGTTTGTTTTTGTTTTTTTTTCCTCCCAAGCCTGACCTCCTGTCCCATGTTTTTGGTTGAACTCCTGCTGCTCCTTTTGAGCTAGGAGGATTCTGCTTAGGGTCCTTCTGCACCATAACAGCTGGTATTGTATTATGTGCTGTAGTTCAGAGTTCATCATGGTTGAATTTCACAGTTTACTGCTTTCAGAGTCCCAAGGTTTGAAAGCCCCACTCAGGTGTCATTCCAGTGCTATAGCCAACACATCAATGAAGAAAATGAATGTACTCTGGCCCTCACGAAGGTCTAGCCTCAGGAGTAAGACTGGTTGTTGTCACTGCAACTTCCTGTAGCACTTGGCTTTAACACTGATCTTGTTTTGTTCAAGTCACTGCTCTTCTGAACCAGTAGAAAAGCCAACTTCATGCTCTGATTTATGCCTAGAATTGTAGGCTCTAAATTAAGTCTGTTTAAAATGTATATAATGCATTAATTAAACTTTATTTGGAATGCTGTGTTCCCAAGGGGGAACAGAAAAGATCCTGCTGTCCTATTGTAGAAAGGAGAGGAACAAGACTAAGTCCTGGTATGAAGGCAATGTCCTTCTCAGATGGATGATGGGAGCTGCACCCTGCCTGGAAGAGGGAAGACTGAGTAGGGGTTTGAGTCAGAATCAAAATACAAAGCACAGTACAGTATGTCTTCAAGAGTAATAAGAGGGACTTGGTGACACAAACAGGAATCAATGTAATGGAAAGAATACAATCAGTTTGCTTGTAATTGTGACTAATTAAACTTCTAGTAACCAGATGACCAGGATGGTGTGAATGGCCTTGCTGTATGTCATTTACTGTATAACCAGGCTTGGCTTTATTCCTGATGTCAGTTCTGTGCTTGTTTCAAGACCCACAGCCCAGTCCGCTCCATCCTGTTGAACCCCAGCAGGTTTTGACTGCTTGTGCACTGATCTACTAAATTCAGTCATCATTGCTGTGGCAACATCTAGGCTGCAGGGCCTGTCCTCCAGGTAAAGTTCTCCTTTCATGAAGGAGTCACCTGGGAGTTCCATTGCTTTAGTGCTAGTGCAGCTCTTGTGCAGCAAGTCATTAAAAACATGAAAATGGCTTTTGGGGAGTTTGAATAGCTGGCGTAAGGTTTCAGAGGCACAAAAATTGCTGTTTTTATGCAAATTCCTTGGGCTCACAATGTGGATGCTTAATTATCAGGAGAGAGCTTGTTAGTTGTCATCTAGATAAACAGCCAGTTTTTCTTTAATGTTGTCTCTGAGCTGGGGAATTTGAATTTATAAGCAGGAAAATGTCAATGTCAAAATATTCCTTCCTCCACACACAGAAGCACCAACGAACGCACACTTGCACATCTTGAGCTCCTGAAAATAGAAATAACTGGAGTGTGTGGGATAAAAGGAGTTGGAGAAGTATAGATCTCTTTAGTGTTGAACAAAACCATTACTGACTTTTAACTGGCAATGAGTACACTGCAACAAAGCTATATGAAGATTCTATAAGAACATATAATCAAATAGGTGCTGTGTGCCTCTACTATGTTTGTATTCCTCAAGATCCCACAGTATCATCTTCACAAATGTGGCTAGGCAGTTTGTTCTGTGAATCCAGAACTATATATATATACCTCCTATATACGCTTTTTTTTTACTTATGAGGACTTCAGTTGATTTAAGTTTTCCTCAGTAAAAAACTTAAAACTCATTTACTTTAAACCCTGCCTATATGACATTCTTCTATGATTTTTCTACCAGAATGTTATTTTCTATCTGATTTGTTTTGATATTCAAAAGGTGTGCTAAAAACTGTACCTGGTTTTATAAGTGCTTGATACATATGAATAGGTTGATGAATATTAGGTTGTTTTTACTGTAAATGTTCTGTTAATTGTTATTGCTTTGGCAGCACTGTAATTCATCGGTCAGGTCAAGAAAGCTGTATTTGAAAATGGTTATGGAAAGACCTGGAGAGTGTATTGTATTTTGTGGGAAGTTAAAATACTAAATATCTGAAATGGAGAAAGACCCTTCTAAAGAAGGGAATATTTCTGTGAACTTTCAGTTTGAGTCAAATCTAGAAAAAGCTGTAACAAAAGGCCCAGTCCAATACGTTATCGCTGCTCAAATCAATAAAGAGAAAACAAGCAAGCAGCTTCATGCGACAGGCAGCCAAAATATCTCTTCCTGTAAAACTTCAGCTCTGCTTAATGTTAAGTCACGGTTGGGTATCCATGAGATTTCAGAGCCAAGACATTTGAGCCAGGATGTAAGTGTTTGAGAATGTTTAGAAAGTGAGACTTTCTACTAGTGAAACCAACCTTTGGTTGGAGTGCCATGCTTAATTATTTCCCACTTGCTATACCCATTTGTTGAAGTAAGTGATAAATTCTGTTTTTTCTTTTTTTATTGAAAGAGAAAGCATTTAACTTTCTGCCTATATTTCATTATGATTACTTTTTTTAGAGTTTAGTAAATATGTCTGCTTGTAACCATCTCAACCATTGGCCAGCAGCCATATTGCTATGCAACTCGCAACTGGCAACCCACTGGAGCTAAGCAGGTGTGCGCCTGGTCAGTACTGGAATAGTAGACCTCCTGGGGAAAAACTAAGGTTGCTGCTGGAAGAAGTGTTAGTGGAGCCACCCTGCGGCCCATGTGGGTCCTAATGCCCCAGTGTAGTGATGGGGACACTATACTGTAAACGGGCACTTTCCTTTTGGATGAGACCTAAAACCAAAGTCCTGACTCTGGTCTTCAAAAAAAACTCCCAGGGGGTTTCTTGAAAAGAGTAGGGGTATAACCCCGGTGTCCTGGCCAATTTTCCCAATGGCCCTTACCAATCTCCTCCTAATAATCCCTATCTATTAATTGGCTTCATCACTCTGTTCTCCTCCCCACTAGTAGCTGGTGTGTGTGTGGGGGGGTGTACTGGCGCACTATGGCTGCCGTTGCATCATCCAGGTGGGGCTGCACACTGGTAGAGGGGGAGTCCCCTCCACCTATAAAGCGCTTTGAGTGGAGTGTCCAGAAAAGCGGTATATAAGTGTAAGCAATTAATCAATGTAATGGCTGTAGACTTGCTTGTCACAGACAGTTACTTGTTTACTTTTGAAGTCTGGTAATTATAGGATGTCAGGCACCAAATAAAGCTTTTTAAGAATACATTTTGTCCTGGACTGACCAACTGTACTGTAAATATCTCTCTAGAGATCTTATTGAGATGCAAGTCTGTAAGTCCTAGTTAAGAGGTTTCACCTGGTATGCTTTTTTTTTTTGTATGAAAGGAAAATCTGTGCCATCTTGCCACTACCTACCACATCACAGTGCTCCACAGAGAGAAGCCAATGTATGATCCAGAATCTCAGTGGTAACTTTGTGTGCAGAATTGAAGGCGCAAGAATACACAGAATAGCATTGTAGAAATAAGGAAAATATGATGCCTTGTATTGGTTTTGAAAAAGCTTATTAAACATCTACGTGAGTAAGAGATCACTGATGTGGTGGTGCTGCACCACAATAAAATGAGAACCTGTAATATACTGCAAACTAGCTGTTTGTGTTCTTTGGTAAAATTGTTAGGGGTAGTTCATTAAATATCTCTCACTGACCGAGAGAAAGCAGTAGTGTCTCAGAATATACCAAAATATTTAGTAATATTTATAAAAAAGCCTTGCCTGGGGGATAAGCTAAAATAAATATCCCAACCTCTGTGAGTTAAAGATAGTTTGTTTTAATTTACACAAGTATTCTCTATATTTTTTATAAAGAACACAGAATGCAAAAGATGCTGGTGTTCAAGTAGTACAGTGCTGGTGCTTTCAGACATGACAGTTTAGATCCTAGGGACCAGCCCTAGGCTATTATCATTAATATCTATATAATCAGATCAATATAACACTTGATTTTAGACAGGGCTATGTAATTGGCAAAATCAAGGAAATTGTGCATTTTGCAATACAACAGTTATGACTCGGTTGCTGCAGTTTACAAGGCCTGCATTAACAGAACATGTCAGAATTCCCAATGGCCGGTGACCAAAGTATAGAAGACAATCAGATTTTTTGGAGAAGTGCGGTCTAATGTTCAACTCCAATCCTTTCTTGATGTCATGCATATGGAGCTTTTTCCAACAGGGCCAGGGATGAGACTGTTCAAGGGTGGAGAGCAGCTGAGGATGCTACAAATTATGGAGCATTAGTACTGCATGGTTATTACTATACGGGTTGGCTACAGCAGAAAACGGGACTGTGATTTGATGTTCTGTATTCATAAATCCCAGAAATAAAAAAATTGATCACCAAAAATAACCTCTGCAAACTATTGACAAATGGGAAGCCCTAGTTAAAACTCTGTTAGAACATTTTGTATATTCTTTCCTGTGCCTCCATTTACAAAAGATGGAATTTGTTGAAAAAGTGTTCATTAAGAAATAATGTGGAATATAATATTCACCTTGGGAGGGGGGGAATTCTATGAACCTTTAGTGTTAATTTGTTTTACAGCAGTACAGGCCCATGGGAAAGATGTATAAATGTGGAGTACACAAGAACTTCACTAAATAAAATGATGGAATCTAAGTCGCACTTGACTGACAATGCATTCACCAATGTGGTCATTTTCTTTCTTTGATTTAGATATACAAAGCAGGTCAAAATTAATCGCATAAGGGTTACAAAGAAGAGGAGTCTATCTAGCTTCATATTTTTTGCTTGTCACCCAAAGTAGATTATAGACCACCTGAAACCAGCTGTGTGGAAATCTTTACCACGATTTAAATGGTAAAAGCCTGATGTTCGTGCAAGTAAGATAATTCTCCTTAAGTTACACATGAGTGACAGCAGGAAAACAAAGGTTGGTATTTAAAGTATGTAAGAATATTATAGGTTTTGCTTATTAAATATTGGCATCCTGATGATGTCTCTCTAGAGTCAACAAAACCTCCAGGTCTTGCAAACTCCCACTGAAATGTAATAATTCTTCATTCAACATTTATTAATTGGTGCTTAAGGCACTTTGTCCATACAGTATATCTTCAAGCACAAACAACCAAGATATTACATCAGTAAAATTCATAATGTGTTGCAAGGATTTTTTTTAATTTGACCACCGCCTGTACAAATTCTTATAAGATTAAAGAACAGTTTTGCATACCATTCCTAGGATTTTGTTTCATGTGTCAATGGACTTGTTTTCATTCCTGCCAGTCAGGTCTTATTTCTATTTATGAATTTGTTAAAGGTATTTTGTTTCATTTAATTCTCATTGGTATCTGGATCTTTAACCAGGTACTGTATATTGAACAACAGTGATTTAAACATTAGAACATTGTCCTTTTCCTTTCCTAGTTCCTCCCAGTATAATATCTGCTTCTAACAGACTTTAGTCACTGACTATGTTGTAAGGCAGCTAAAGTTGATGTAGCAGATCCATTCTGCTGAAGGCATTTTAAGCTAGAGTTAGGCCATTGCTGTTCAAAATGAAAAATGTTACAGCAGAAGCAGAGCCTACAAGCTCAGATGAAGGAAATGTATTGATTGTTCATATGGAGAAACCCATTCTGGGCCGGGAGTGGAAACACTGAGAGCCCAGCTTGGAATCTTTGCTTTAAATTAGTAATGAGTAAGTAAGTGCAGGTTGGAGCACCAATTTTTAGTACTGTATATCTGGTAAGCAGCTAGGCTGGTATCTTCTATGAGAAATGTTTCCAACTTGAATTCTAGGTACTGTAACTTTCATTTTTGATCTACCTATGTCATGATTGTCAGTTCTAATGTGGCCAGTCAATATAGTGCAAAATTAGTATGAAAGTTCTGCACCAGAAGAGCTGGTATTACCTCTTGAGTTTCAGCCCTTCTTTTAGCAATTAAGATCATTTTTTATTTATATTTTTTAAAAATCGCTTAATTTTGGAAATGAGGAAATGTATTATTGTCTGTCAAAATGTATAGAAAAGCAGTTTATGAAAGCTCTGAATTTTAAATGGATAGGTAATCTCGGAGCGGTGGCTCTGTGGCTGAGGATGTGCGCCTGTGGCTGGAAGGTTGTCGTTTCGCATCTTGCAGCCGGCAGAGGAATCCGTCTCCGTTGGGCCCCTGAGCAAGGCCCTTCACCCCCAGCTGCTCCAGGGGCGCTGTACAATGGCTGACCCTGCGCTCTGACCCCCAGCTTCTCTCCCTGTCTGTGTGTCTCATGGAGACCAAGCTGGGGTATATGAAAAGACAAATTCCTAATGCAAGAAATTGTATAGGGTTAATAAAGTGATAAAGTGATGTTATAAATCTATTATATTATTTACTTGCCTCTTCTGTTTTATCAAAAGAGACTTATTTGTACTCGTTTATATAGCTTGGCCTTGAGCAATCTGAGCAAAGCACCATATTCAAGTATATAACAGCAGTGCCCAAGCTTGGATTTGAGCCCACAGCCTTGCTGTTACAATACAAACCCCTAGCCTCTATTGCACACTGCAGTGCAACATAGAAGGGTAGTGTAAAGAGATAAGGGGAACACCTGGTGTGTTGCAAATACTCGAAGAATCAAAATGCTATTTTTTGACAAACAATAAAAACAATAGATTGTGTTATAAAGTACACATTTTTAAAGTCCAGACTCCACTTTTAACCATTCACTAGCTGAGCCAATCACCAGTTTAATAGTCATAGTGGAGGAGGAGAAGGCCAGTCTCGCAAAGAGTTGAAGGCAGTCGGAAATGCAGAGCTTGGGGAGCTGCTGCAAACCTCAGCAGGAGCTGGAGGGAGGGATGAGGAAATGAGACACACAGGCGAGAAGGAATAACGGTGGTATTTTTAAGTTGGCAGAATCGGGTGAGTTCAACCTCCTTAAAGTTGTATTTAAAAATCCTTAAGAAAGTTTTCTTTTTTTGTCACTGTTGAATAAAACAGTATGTAAGGCATCGCAGAAATCTTTATTAGCTTGGGACATATGTGATGTGGGCGCACTGGCGTACGGTCTGGCAGCGACACCCCGGGGGTCTGCTTCGCGCCAAGATCATCTCCCTCCCCCCTCCCTGGATGGGCTCTGCCTTCTGCTCCCCTCTGAAGGTCAGGGCTGTTGACACTGGCGTGTGCGTCTCAGCGGATGCATTTATTGCACTTTTTACCCTACCAAGTGTCAAGAGTGCCTCTCGCTCAGGCGGCTAAAAGGTTCTGCATGTTCCCAGATTCTTCTGCCGCCTTGCAGGACAGGCAGGCACATTAGTGTGTGTGCAAAGAGAGATCCCACTGGAAAATGCCAAGTGATAGGCTTCTTTCACCTACAGTAGCTGCAAATTCTTTTTTTGTTTTTGATCGAAGGCTTTGGGGAGTGAGAACTGTCAGGCTCATGGGAACCCCAACATCCAAGCCAAGACCTGAGCCCCTCCACTGTCTACACCCTTTGGCCAGCTTTGTTTTCACATAAACAACAAATTGCTTTACAAGTCTTGAATGCATTGTTATTGATGGAATCATGACTTACTCACCTCTTTTCACTCAGAAACTGCTTTGTGGTTTTGCTGAAACAGTCCTCAGCTGGGAAAGAGAAATCCTGTTTGAAATAAACGTTATTTTTAAGAGATCTCATGTACACCATTCAGACTTCATTATGATGCTGCTGAACCCAACTTCTGGACTGCTTCCAGACACAATAGCTTGTTTCTTAAAGCCTTGAAGTGGGATATATCATCCATCCTTATTCAATACAGCGTAGGGAGGGAGCTGGAGCCTGTCCCAGCAAGCAACATGTGCAAAGCAGGATCCCCGCTGGATCGGACGCCATTCTATTGGTGGGCACACACAAGTACAGACGAGCACACACTCGCACCAGGGCCAGTTTACTCAGCAGCCAACTAACTTACCAGTGTGTCTTTGGACGGTGGGAGGAAAGTGGAGCACCCAGAGGAAACTCGTGTGAACATAGGAAGAACATACAAACACACAGCACTCCAGGAATTGAACCCAGAGCCCCTGCAATGCTAACCACTGCACCTGGGACACATGTTAAGATTTTATGTAGTTCAGTTATGATTTCGTTAAATTTTCATTTTGTGGCATTCTCTGGATGATGTAACCTAAAATGCTAATGTCCCTGTGGCCTCCTGCTACAGACAGTTGATACTGTAATATAAAATCAAAATTGATTATGCAGAAAGAAATTTAGCTCACTTCACTCAAGACACTCCTGCAAAACAAAATGCTAGAAGATATTGAGGCCAAGTTTCTATAGATTTGTACAAGTATATTAGTATACTAAAGGTTCTTGGGAATCACAGCAGGATTTAAGTTTCTATGTCCCTGGAAAAGGGGAATCCTGAAGATTTAATGTTCTAACTTAAAAGAAGCCCTCAAAATCCTACAGGTTTAATTTTTGCAGGGGTGGTGCCAGATTAGATTAGGGTTCTTGTAAATGTTGTCATGATAAACATTTACTACTAAATGAAAACAACATATCTGGATAAGTACTTAAGTTTGACTTTTTTAAATGTGAAAAATCTGTTCAGTCTTTTTTTCTAATTGAGATCAAATTCTCATTTACATGACTTGCACAACAGGCTGTAAGATTTAAATCATGTCCATACGGATGATTCCAATAGTCCAACCTTTTTATAAAGAACATGCTTCCAAAAATGCTCTTTTTATTACATTGTAGCTATTTGTGTGACTGTGGAACACAGATATTTAACAGGTACTGTACAGCCAGCTCTGCTAGTACTTCTCATTGCCTATCTGAAAGATCATACTCTTCTGCTCTGAGTCAGGCAGAGGATCTGAGTGATACCATCCATCACATGTTTAGGGCGGAGGGAGGATGGGTTTCTTTTGACATGGAAGGGAAAAACAAATTGAGAAAGCAGATGCCAGGTTGAATATGGATGGATGTTCTTCATCTGAAAACTGGCCTGTACATTTCATCTGGTATAATAATAAAAGACTCATATCCTGGCATTGATTCTTAAGGAAAAATCCATTTAGTCTTTCTGTGTGGCCGTATGAGGCTCTTAAATTATTTATTTCAATGGTGAGAATGCTGTTCAGCCTTCTGTTTGGATACAGAAATGCTCCGAGAGTGAGAGAGAAGAGGTGAGAGAGTAAAGGAAAGCTCTAGGCTATAGCAAAATATCAATATGAGAATATGTGGCTCATGTATTTTCTACATATCAATACAGTATGTAGGTGGCTTCTCACAAGTTCTTAAAGTCTTCCCTTTCAGTACTATTTCTGTTACACTGCTACTATAATAAGTCACTTCACAACTATTTGCTTCTATCTAATCGTATGGTTAGCCCTTCATCGGCTTGACCATGATCTTTTCTATCCAATCAAGTTCCCCAACATTTGTAGCCCGTTCATATCCAGCATGGTGACTGAAACTGTTTTTTCCATAAAGCTATAGACCTCTTGTGATGGACAACATGTCTCTAATTAAATGCACATGCAGTTTAGTCATTTAGTGCGTGCCACCCTTCCCCACTGAATAGCACACCAGATCATGTGGAAGAGGTACTGACAAATATGCCTGACATTATTTAGGCACTCAGCTCTTCCACTATGGCTAAGTATTGAAAGTGAAGGTCTTTCTTTGTATTGTTTTGAAAGTGGTCTGGACATGAAGACCCCTGCGATGGAAAATTCCTCTTTCTCACAATGACCATTTCAGGATGTTCTTTCATGTTTCTGTCCTAGGAGGAAGATAGGGTTTTGTATGGTTTTTCCAGGTACACTAAATATTTTCAATCTATTCTAAAGGTACACATTTGTAGTAAAGATACAGTATGATAAATATGTATAAATATGTATATTTCAAATAAACTCCCATTTTAATGTTTGTTCTATATGAAAATGTGCTTAATGATCCTTTTAAAGGGTAGTCTTCAATGGAGGAGACCCTGGGGAGATGTGATACATTATATTTAAAAAATATTTTGAATTTTTAAATTTCTAAAATACACTGAAAGAATCCACTTGCGAGACTATTTCAGGACCAGAAGAAGTGAGAACATGATAGCAAAAGGCAAGAATAGAGCATATACATTTCAGTGTTGCAATAGTAGGCAAAACAAAGACTAGTAAGTGTCAGTAATGAGCTTCACCACCTCATTTTTTAAGCCTATTTGCTTGGGATTCATCAGTGAAATGCTTGGATGAGATCCCTGAATTAATAAACTGCATATTTTCATTTATAACCTTTCTTATGTTTTTATGGACTAAACAAAATATGCTCCCTCTCCCTCCATTAATTCTGTCTTGAAACATCTAAAACAAAACAGTCGTATCCACAATATGCTAGTGTAGCTATTAGTAAAAGACAACAGATTGAACTTGTGGATACAATTTAATTAAATTGAACAAATTTCCCTTAGTCTGTAGCAGCATTTGCTATATATTGTTTGTCCAGTGACATTGATTATGGGATTCCCTTAATTGTTTTGTCTCTCATTGATTAACGAATGAGTGGTCTCCACATTAAGCATAATGGTTACTTTGTAGGCAATGAGTTACCTTTGTTAAAGAAAGACAGCGGGGATGTTTTAGAAATCACAAACTGAAAAGTTAACATTTAATCTATTTTTTTCTGTTGTTTCCAAGGTGAGAAAGAGTAAATGGGTAAAAGTAATGAGGTGTTTCGATGTACATTACAGCATTAAAGAAATTTCTTGTTTTTCAGGCTTAATAGGCAAGGAGAGCAATACTAGTGCTGTTCATTTCAACAGCATTAAAGCAATTAAGAATAATTTAGCTGTGAAAAATGCTTACTCTTTGACAATGGGGTGTGTACATTTTTTAATTTATCAGGAAACCACTTATGCATTATATCTGTTTTTTTAAAGAAAATTGTAATTGACAGATATTTGTATGTCTGCTCAGTCTGGAAGTGTCAATGGTTTAACAGCGTTCTCCTCCAGTTCCTCGTCCTGCCTCACTCTGCAGTGCCTTTCATCCCTTGACAATGTCCCCAGTGATATACAATACATAGGAATTAACCCTGACTGGAGGAACAGCACGTCTCTCCTTGACATCACAGCAAACTCGCAGGCACACAGGAGGTCTCAGGAGTCACTGTAATGTGCAAAGTCCAGGAAAGTCCAATGGCACCTGGGTCAAATGTGTACCCACTTGAAGAAAGGCAAAATCAGTCAGCTAAAAGTATAACTGCATCCATTGCTCATTGAGCCACATGGTACCACTGCTATGTTTATTTTTTTAACAATCTGTGTAATTCTGGATGTATAATTTCATTCACACTTTAAGGTGTTTCGTTCTTGTCTGCAGTACAGTTGTGGTTTCATTTTGCCTTTTGTGATGTGTGAACATGAGTCCCTTTCAATGCATATGGAAGAAAAATCATTTCAGAGGAGCCATGCTGTCTCCTCCTGACAGCTGTTTACAAGTGTCACGGAAATGTGCCTGGAGGTCTCATCCCATGTGCTACCTTGTGCAGGGCTTGGTTCCAGATGTTATTGTGGGCTCAGGATTTTTTTAAGATCCTTCTTGTTTGTGTGTTTAGGTGGGGGTAGACTTCACAGATTAAGCAATTAAAGACTTCATGGATTCTTCAAAATGCTATATGCTTTAAAATACTATGTACAGCAGTTTGAGTGGGTTCAAAAGTGTTTTCAGTTTTCATTGCTTGAACAGGAGTTTCACATCTGTAGCTTTTTGTGGCTAATGATGGCTCTGAAACTTTCATCAACATTTGTCTACTGACTTAACGTAGGGCTTGTGTAGGTGTGCAGAGTCCTTGGATCACCTGTGCTGGACATGCATGTTCAAACCATTGGCCAACCTGTGGTATCAGAAGGCTAGTCTAGGATAGCTAGATATCAGATACTGTATCAGAAGGCTAGAGGGATGTATGCACTGAAGAGATTACAGGAATGACTTCCCTAAATGAACACCTCAATTTTCCATATCCAGTACACTAATTCTGGAAACATTTCATAACAGTCAGAACTGTGCATACTGTACCTCAGCAGTGTCTGATAGTAGCTCTGACAATAGTAATATTGACTCAGTACTGCCTAAGCTAAGGTTATACATTATTATTAATACTTACAGTTAATGTTCCAGTATTGTTTATTTTTAATAAGGACAATTTTGATAATACTTGGGATTAGGAGTTGCAAATCCCTTTTATAAATTCTGTTTCACCTATATTAACATAACATTAAAATCCTGGTAGGAAATTCTCTCCCAATTATTAATTCCTTGTTTGCTAACAAAAGCCTAGTTTTCCTTGTGTATGTGTTCTTTATTAAAGGATAGAGTAGTTTTTCACCAGCTATTTTACCAAGACTGCATGTTTTCTTTCTTCCACACAGTAATAAGTTTTGAATCCTATCACTGTTTTGCAAAAAAACAAAACAATTAGGAGTGTATTAAAACTAGATTGCCTGAGTATCTTGACAAGGAGATGTTTTTGCTACAGCCAGAACGTGGGCATCAAACTCTTAATTTTGTGAGTTTGAACTGTGATCAGGAAATATAAGAAATGAGCACAATTAGCTAAACCCTTCCAGCATTGGATATGTTTAAATTCAGTCTAGAATACTTCAGCTTTCTTATCAACAGCTCCCCTCTGTGGCTGGTCTGCAGCTCATGAGCCTGCAGTTCTGTCAGTGAGAGCCTGAGGGGTTTCTCTGGGGCTGAGTCCTCAACCTGTCTCAGTCAGGCAGATGAGCACTATAGGGATTACAATGGGATTTTTCTGCTTTCAATTACACTAAAGTAAATACTTAGCATAGCATATGACAAATCACCACCAGTTTAAGTAAACAGCAACCAGTCATGAGTTAGGAGTAGCTCTTGGGCAAATCCAAAGTTATTGTAAGATTATGTGAAATGTGATTTGTATACAGGCAGCTGATTGAGCTGCTGATTAGTGATTCTGAGTCTGCAGAAACGCCCTTCTCAAGAGAGCTGAGTCAAGTTTCCTGTCCAATGCACTTGTTTGCAAAATCCCTGCATTACACCACAGTAATGTTCGGGACCATTTCCATCAAGCAAGAAAAGTATCTCTTGCATTTGGTCAACGTCTGAATTTGTTTTGCACCAATAACTGTAGAATAATTAGTCGTGATCCCTGTCTTGCTCCTGTTCGACCTGCAAGGGAGTGTGTGGAACACAGAGCTAAAGAAAAGAGTGATCAAAGAGGGAGACAAGCCGAGGAAGATCATGCCAGTCCTGCTGTAAACCTCTTAGAGCCACAGGTCAATTTCACCCAGAAGAGCTTCTTTCTTCATTAATCTTTTATTTCTTTTCTCTTTCTATAAGCAAAGTTTATCTAAGGGTGTAACAGAATGTGAGCTTTGTATTTTTGTTTTTCCGAGAAGATAGAGCCTCCAGACTGGTTCTGAGTCAGACTGGCACTGGGACTATTTAATGAATGAGGTCTGTTAAAGTTCTTTGCTTTCTGATTCTGATAATAGCCAACGAGAAGACTTGTGTGCTGCTTGTTTAACTGGACTGATGAAACTGAAATGAATTCTTATTAATTGCTCGAAACAATACTCACCACACACCATCCACTGGGGTTTTTAACAATTTAAATGAAAAGACACAATTCAGAAGCAAACTAAAATTGTTTAACAAGTATATTACCAAGATATATCATCAAAATGTATTTTTTGGTACATTTGGGCCTTTCTTGATTAATACTTTAATCCACAAAGCCACTGTTGACTCTCTCAGCTTGTTTCTAACTCCCAGTGAGTATACCATAATTCTACACAGGGTCTCTTTCAGTACTTCACTTCACCCATTTAATTGATTTAATCAGCATCCCATTTATGTCTCCTGTTATGTCCCCAAGCTCTGGAACTCTCTGCCCAAGGATATCAGAGAGTCACCGTCTCTAAACTCCTTCAAATCCAGACTCAAAACCTTCTTCTTCAGAGAAGCCTTTACTTAACTGGTTCCCGTTTTCACCCCTCTGTTTTTCTTGGTACCACCATTCACGGTCTCCTCTGTATATTGTAATTGTGTTTTATCTTGTGTAAAGCACTTTGAGAAGCCATCTCTAAAGGCGCTATATAAAATAAATATTATTTAGTGCAAAAGATACTATTGATTGTTTGGGAATTTTTCTCTACAAACGCTCAAAGGGAGTTACTGTATGTCTCCAACTGAAATATCTTTGTTTAAAGTAATAAATAGATTGTTGCATAGCAAATGCAGTCTTCTTGCACTTACTTTTATACAGGAGGGGTAAAGTCAAATGGAGAAGTAAGGGGAAAAAACAAAACGAAGAACCAAGTAATTAAGTGCTTATTGAAACTATCCAATTAGCTAATAATTATGATGTTGGAATCCTTGAACATGGCTAACAAGTGATGGAAAGGGAGGTGTAGCACTATAGATCTAAAAGAGAAGTTTGGATCAGGAACTTAGTTTAGGGTAATCAAGGATCTCAAGAACTACGTGGGTTAGAACAGTATTCTAATGGTTTCGTGATTAGAGTTTGCTAAAAAGCACCAAATAGAGATGATAATTCTGATGCAATAGCTATATAATTAGCTGAAGAATTTATGTGCAAAAGAGAATGTGGCTTCTGTGGGAGACTCCAGTTCCACATACAGTGGTAAAAACCTTTAGGAATGTCAGCAGCAGAAATTGAAATGGTAGACATTGTTAATGACTGCCTTCTTACTCAGTTTGTCGAAGCACCTACAAGAGAAAATGCTTGTATTGATCTCGTCTTTTTCAAACAATCAAGACAGAGTGAGGCAAACAGAGGTGAGAGAACCATTAGGGAACTGTAATCATAATATGGTGTAGCTTTGAAGTGTACTTTGAAACTGTGCTGATTGAGTCAAAATCAAATGTTTACGACTTCAGGAAAGTAGACTTGAAAAAATTAGAGATGAAGAGAAGGGAATGGATAGATGTGGAGTCGGAGTTTAAAGATATTCTACTTGAATATTATCCCAGGTGGGTTTACAAATCATTTAGAAACACATAAGAAAAGGAAAAGATTTGATCAAATAATTACTGTATATAAAGAAAGAAGATCCAGATAAAGAAAAGGAGTACAACAAATTCTAAGCTCATGTAAAAGAATATTAGAATGCCCAAGATTTGCAAAATATATTGCAATGGAGGCTAATATAATAAAGATTCTTTCAGTACTGCAACAGCATTAATATTATCTGGGTCAATAAAGGGAAATGGCTGTTATATTAATAAGTATTTTACTGGTGGATTCACAAGGCACAAAGTCAACAACATACCACAGGCCAATGGGAGGAGAAATACAATACATACAAGAGACATACTTGGTTTGGGTACAGAAGCATTATTAAATCCCCAGCCCTGAAGATTTCCTACCAGTTACGCATTTGAAAGGATGACAAAATGGACCATAAAGTCTTTCTTCTTGTCATGATGCCCCCCAGGAAGAAGCAGCTTTCTGATCATGATTGATGGACACCATTGATACATTCAGTACTCCATCAGCTGTGTTTTTCATAGTTTTGAAACACAAATGTTGAATAAATCTGATATACTTTTTCATTTTCTGTGTGAAAAGCAATGTAATGACAGGTCATTAACAGCACAAAGGGATTTGGAACCACTGTACTGTAAGTCAATTTAGAAAAAGGCCATGTACCATCCAAGAGCTCCTGTTTCTCACCATCAAACTTTCTTTGCCTCTGCCTCCCTTTAGCTCTCTTCTGCTCTTCTCCGTTCTCTCCTCTCTCTCATTAACCCGAAAAGCTGCACAGCCTCTTTGTTCTCTGGCTTCAATAGGACAATGAAGGAAATGGGAGCTGGTCTGGAGGACTGTAGGAGAGACAGAGATTTTGTTTTCACATTAGCCTGGCATCTAGAAAGCAACCACTTACGTCAAGAGGCCCATAAAATATTTATAAGTCCTCTGAGCTCTTTTTCTCTCCCACGTACTTCTCCCATTTCTAGCACCAGCAAGAACCACAGACAGAGACAGGGTGAATTATGAGTCAGCACTGGCCTTGATTCACGGCGACTCATGATAATCTTGGGTTAATAGCACAATACAGCATGACACTAAACCTGGTTCTATAGTGGCTATAGACAAGAAGCATCCCTTTACAGAAGTTAAAGGGACTGAAAGCAGAGATGTTGTTTTTTCATCAGATAAGACTGATGAGCAGAAGTCTCACCACCCACTCTTTTCAAACATTCTAGGAATGGTCAGAAGTCAAGACTCGATGGAACACTGGACATTGGCCAGGAAATACAATGTTAGCAGCTCTGAAAAATAAAATGAATCCAAGACATGCCATGCTTATTTGTATCTCTTAAAACTGAATTAAAAAGGCATGGGGATTCCATGAAGATGTTAGAAAATCAGAATAATACACAGCATCTGGCCTGGCTCATATTAAGCACAGGCACTGCCAAATTCATTAAATCCTTGTTGACATCTATATTTCTTTCATACCTTTCCAATTCACTTTCAAACTCTGAGGATGCTACAAAGTTAAACAGTACTTCAGCCATTTAAACCATCAAAATTATTTGTATCTTTAGTTTGACAATAACAAGAAAGTAGTAAACAATGCAATTCATTTTCAATACATACAATACACTTTCTTCTAGATTTTGCCTTGTATAAAATACATTATTTCAGTGCTGCCCTGGAACACGGGAGATTCTTCTCCTATTGGATTAGGTGTGCTGTAAAGCACTTACTGACTTATAGGGAGTCATAAATCTTGCTTATGTTTTTTAATTTTTAATTAACATGCAGTGTTTAATATTGAATGGTGAGGTTGGGAAGAAATTACCTTTTTGACTATAAGGAATGTTGAGATTGCACTCAACATAATTTTAAAAGGGAGGAAATGGATGCCCCTGTCTGAAGCAATGACATAGAGACAACACAAAGTGCTCTTAGAATTGGCCTCAAGGTATGATGTGGCGACTGTAGACTTGAAACTGCAGCAAGAAGGACAGTGATGTAGGCAAGCCTATGAAAAGAGAATCTGAAATAACAAAAGAAAGTGATTATCAAATCACGTGAGACAAGAAACAATAGAGGCTTGTCAAATATGAACTATAAAGTCCAATAAACCTCGTACTTGCTTGACGTAATTTTTCAAGTCTTGTGTTTTTTATTTAGACTATTTAGACATACTGTATGAGCTGTGCACTGTTGGTTCTTTTATTAATTAATATAACCTTTTCTCTTATAGTGTCTTCTGTCTTTTTCATTTCAGTTTAGTGCTTCATTTGGTGAAAAACATGAATTAAATGCTGCAGAAGACAGGTTTTCATAGATGCTGTACAAAGTGATTGCATTCTTCTCTTTCTACAGCCTCCCACAAGCGTTCTAAAACTTTCAGAATCCTAAACTTTACATGCATATACAGTAAATGCACATTTAACAGCTGTCAATGCAGTTCCCTGTAGTGCTGTTTGGCCGTTTTAGAAAGTATCCTTCTCTGAAGGCATAGTTTATCTGTTTTTTCTCCCAGATGGAATAAGGGCCTTCTGATATTTCAAAACTAGGTTTCCAGAATTTGAAATATTAATTAAAAGTTTGCTTTTACTTATCTAGTCTATTTATTTACATAGTTTGCCATCCTTTAGGAAAAGATCCCACAGTCTTTAGTCTTGGTGTATCGCTTTTTAAAGTAAAGATTTTTTTTTTAAATAGCTACAGTATATATGATTCAGTCTACTTTAGGATGAAAATAAATCTCAGATTCAGGAAACAAAACAATGTATTTCAAAGTTTTTTTAATAAAATAGTAAAAACACTGAAAAGGCAGTTTGGTGAGATAAGAGAAAACAGTGAGAAGAGATAGGGTTAAGATATAATAACGTCACTCTTGGACCTCAGTGGCACTAATTACCTTTTTTTTGGGGTTCAGACAGTTTTCCACTCAGGATCCATGAGCATTATGCTGTTTTTAAGGAAATAATATTCTCCTTTTCTTTAACTCACCCTTGTGTTCAGGAAGTAGAAATGACCATTGCTGCATTGTGGGAATCCACGGGAGGAATTCTGGGTTGACTTTTCTAGCGTTTTCTATTGTGTTAAACCCACTGCATCGAGACTCTCAAACACACATGCAACAACAATGGCTTGCCATACTTTTAATGTGATATAATTTTGTTCATGAATTACTGAAAACTGGTGCTATGTTTTGATACTGATTTGAATTAGACATATTATTTCAGGGCTGCATGTGGCTGATTCATTTTCACACCTTGTTCAATTTAGAATAAGGAAGAGACATTCACTGTGTTTATTATGTTTGCATTTGAAACACTTAAAGTTTCTCAGGCAAATGTTTTGTATTTTGATTTAGTATACATCAGCCAGGCTCAGGCAACAAATAGAAAGCAGAATATTTCCCATAGCTCAATCTGCCAACAAAAAAAACATTTTGCCCGTTGGCTTTTGTTTGGCTTAAGATGAGGTATCCTGCTTTTCGAGAGGTTTGAGCAGCATTGTACGGAATGCTTGATGGGGGTTTTCAAAATAATATTTCTCTGAGGTGAAACAGGACAGAAGAAAGTTACAATGGTTCTGTCTGATACGCTAATTCACATTGTTTCTCATGACGTCAGTGTTTCTGACTCCTGTTCCCAGGGTACTCCTGTGCCATCTCATTTTCATTCCAGCTGAGCTCTCCATTAATAAGGCTCATATACTGTAATTCTTAATTGATTGGATTGCTTGATGTTTCACCATTTTCTTCATTCTGTTGCTTCAGAAATGTGAATTCTTGCCAAGAAAAGAAGCAAATGTTTTTCTGAAGTGAGTTGATTCAAAATGGCTGCTCCCTGCGTGGCTTTCTAAACAATTATTATGTGGTTAATTTAAGATATCCAGACATACAGTAGGTGGCAATGATAGTGTCAAGCACTCATATAACTGCCAATTCCAGTGCTGCACAAAGCACAGTGTGTAATGCTAATCCAAAACCTCTTTCCGTTATTTAAAAACTGAAACTTTAAAATGAAAGTACAATAAATGGTTGAACCTTTCTTTAAGTTACTGCAAGAACAGAAGTGCAATTGTCTCACCAAAACTGCCTCACCAATTAATGGCAGTTGCTTAGCACACGCAGTACTTACATCCATATCAAAGATATTTCAGAGACTACGTGGGAACTATACATCATTAATTACTGGTACAGAACAGCTTGCGGAAGAACCACAGTACTATTTCTTCAGTTCCTGATCATGAGGTACAAGGAGCCGAAGTGACATGCTCAGAGGAAGAGTGAGGTAGCGGCTTCCTTCGTGCTGGTTGCACCCTTGGCTTCTAATAGAACTGGGTACTTGACTAATAGGTGTGCAAGTGGCGTGTCTGTGAGTGTGGGGGGTAGGAATGTTGGTTCTGTCTCTCCTTCCTCTCACAGACTTGGTTGTTAATAAAGAGGACAACTTGGCAGAACTACATTAATGAGGCACTGAACTGGCATTAGCTCTCTCTGCAGACTGTCCTTCAGATAAAAAAAAAAACAGGCCCAGCATTAATCTTTAAATGACTGTGGGTTCACCCTGAGACTTCCAGTCCATTAGCAAGAGAAGCACGTTTCGTTACAGAGAGGGAGAGAGGGGAAAACAGAGAGCAAGAGGAAGTGAATTGTAATGGACGGAGCTTTCAGATATCATCAACACTAAAAGAAAATGATTGCATCTCCCCCGAAAAGATATTGAACAATCATCTTTCTGAACAAGACAATCGTGCACTTTCCATTTTAATCCCAGAGGTCGGAGGAAGTGAAGCTTGTTTTCTGCCTACCTGATGGAGAACGCATGATGTACGCATATTGGAAAGTTGGTGTGGAAGATGGCCTAGACCAAACGTCAGACCTGCCATCACTGGCCCTACAGACAAAGTTGTTTCCACTCCGCCAGAAGGCTTAGCATCGTCTGGCGAGGATGTAACTAGCCGGCAGCAGCCTTCCTCCTTAAAGCTGCACCAGAGGTGTTGGAAATCAAGCAAAGTGCACAGTATTAACTTACTGTAAAGTAAAATATACAGAAATGTGTGTGGATGAAAACTGAAACTGAGATGTTCAGCCTGCTCTTGTGTTTCATTTTCATGAAACATTTTCAACTCAATGAGTTTTATTAAATAAAATGTTAATTGTTCATTTATTTTTTATAATTCTATTATTATGTATATAAGACATAATTATGTTTACACATGTCTACATAACATTGGCAATACAGAATGATTGAATTATTAGAATACAAATTTCTACATTTATAAGTTCAAAAATGAAGGAAACCCTTCAGGCTGTCTAGTTCATTTGTATCCAAGAAGATCATCTATCCAAAGAGCTCAAAAGTTATCAGCTTCAGCAATATGGTTTTGGCGTGCTTGTTCCAGACTCCCACAACCAATTTGTGTAAAGAAGTCTCATTCTTAGTTTTAAATGTATTTCTCCTGAGCTTCTACAGGTATTTTTGTCCTCTGGTTTGTGTTTCACCATTGATTCTACAGACACGCACTGGGTTGGTCTTGTCAGTGATTGTAAGGATTGTAAATTCTTTAAATCAGGGTTCTTCATGTTCTCCTTTTCCGATAACCTTCTTGGCCAGACCAGCTTTTTGCAAACATTCTACTGTATTTATCCTGCACATCCACGGGAAAAGAGCTTTCTTAAAATTACTGATTTGATCTTCTAGCAATGTGTTTGGACATACGGGTACACTTACCAAGTAGATGCACTCAAGCCAAGTTCAAACCATAATATTTATCTTTACAACAGCTGGATGCATTTTTTGATGTACAGTAAAAGCCTAGTCTGTTCAGGTGTTTGGATAGCTGAAATAGCAATTTAACTACAGCCAATTTGGTATAACTTGATGAAGGCTCATTTCTGTTCAGAATGTACCAGTTCCAGTTTAAGTTAATTTAATTTAGGAATATTCCCTCTTTAAGGATGCTGCATTGATATTTCAAATTTCAAGAGTGCTATTGATTTTGTTCTGCAATATATTGTACCTGTTTGATATAGACAAGGATTATTGGATTGTTACTTTTTTGTAAAATATTTATACAGATTTCTACATTTTATTGGTAAAAACTAAGGTTGCACATTGGTATTATTACTAAGTTAATTCTGCTGTGAAAGTGCAGTATTCTCCCTTCAACCTGGAATTCCTCATATTATAAAAGTGAGACAATGCAAGGGTTTGTTGGCTAATTTGATCAATATTGTATTTTGTGTGTTAAATAAAAAAACATTAATTAGGCAAAAGAAATTTGATCTATTGATTGGCATCTATGGCAAGAATTGAATAATCAAAGGTTACGTATTTGCTCTGCACAACTGAGTGGGAAAACCCATTACACCCGAGCCGAACAGTGAGATTTCATTTTGCTTCCCCTGCACAATTATAAATAAGGAGCTGTGACTTTGTTGCCACTGGGACTCAATTAAACTAGGCAGGTCAAAAGGTCTGGAAACTAATGATCAACTGGGATCAAATTTAAAATACAAAATCTATACATTAATAAATAATTCTCCCATAAATTAAATGTGCTCACATATGTTATAGTTCTCTGTCAATGGCTATGTAATTACAAGTAATTTATCCTTTCATTCAGTTGATGGTGTATTATCAATATTGTGACTATTATTTAATCCTGGGGTCAATATTTTGCCTGGCAATTAAGTTACAGAGAGAGTGAAAATAAAGGCAGCAGCCTCCTTTTGCAATTGTGGAAGTGAGCTTCTGCAGATCACTACAAATTCAATCCTCTTCCCCTTTTTGGGATATGCCAATCATACAGGGAGCCAAATGAAGGACTGTTGTAGCATTGTGTGTGTGTTTAATGATGTCCACAATGGAAGAGTCAGCCATGTGATCACATTTCAACAGGTGCAAGTTATGCAAAAATTGTCATATTAAAAAACAGCCAGAAATCGTTAAAGAATGTCTGAAAATGAACTGAAATACATTCACAAGTATACATGGAATAAACATATATTCAAATACAGTACATATACATTTCAGTATGGAATTTGTTGTGCAACTGATTCTGAATGTATGTTTATATTTTATATATTAATATATAAAATGTATACTGTATTTATATTCAAATTAATGTCTTTTATATTATTCCAGCACTGCATTTTCAAATTTATTACAAAATATAGTACTGTACCTCAGTGCCTTATTTAAGTATCACAATGTCTGTAGCATTTAACATAAGTTTTCTGAAAATACATTATAAATTTCTTTGCTAATTAGGGAATCCTGATTAATGTTATCTTACTATGGAAATGGTTATGTTTTCATCTAAGAAAAATTGAACAAATTGGCACAATGCTAAATGAAAAATGTGTCTTTGACAATTAATTTGGGTTCAAGATAAGAGAAACGCATATTTAAAGGTAATTAAGTAAGGAACAATATTGACATCAATGGGCCCACTCACTTGTCTTCTCTAATTTCATCTAAATCACTCAAAATTCACAGAGTAATTAACAAATGCTTTGAATGGAAAAGACTGAGAACCCCAGATGCCCTTTTTCTCAGACATTTTTTTTTCCTTGTGGAGATTTGGTACGCGATATTTTATCTGTTTTCCTGCATTTTCTGTTTTCCCCTTAAGCTGAGAAATGTTATTCCATATAGTAGCTGTAACGCAGACCTGAGAGGAGGACACGTAGAGCAGTAGAGTAATTACCTTCCTATCAACTAGTCCACACGCCAATCTAATCGGTTCATCGTCCCATCTGTCCTGTGACCCTGGGAGGTAGAAATCGGCCCCTGTCATTCCCATCTAGACCTGCTGTGATCCTGTCCTTCAGGGACCTACAGTATATACTGTTGTGAGTTCTGTTGTCCCTAAGCAATCCAGCTACCTTCTGGTAGCTACGTACAGTAGTCTCTAAGCAGAGTCTTTTGCCTTAAACGTTTAAAGATCAAACAGCCTCCCAATGGAAAAGCTTGTATATTAATACCTGCATATTATACTGTGTTTTGATTATTCTGTATTGCTTTTACAAAAAAATGGTTGAAATGTTGAGGGACTTTGAAAGATGGCAACAGGCAGTCATTGCTGAGGAACAGGAACAGAAACGCACTTGTGGTACGAGTTGTAACCCTGCTGCCGATGAGTCAGCTGTGTTGGGTGTTGTAGCAAACATGCTCAATGAAATTTGTGTGATTTCAAGACACGTTTTGCAGTGGTAATTCGTCTTTCCAGCCGCCAATGAATAATTATTGCCATTCCTGTAAGAAGTCGTAAAAAAAGGGTTGGAGTTTGTGTAAATGCAGTTTTCACATATTAAAAGGAGATGCACCAAAAGCTGATGACAACCTTACAATCTTACAATTGTGACGATTTGTTAAAAACATAGGAAAATGTGACACAATGAGAAAACTTTAAAAGCTGTTGTGAGGAAATGTCCATCCTCTAAGCATGGCAGTCGTAATTGCAACAGGAAAGAGATATCATATTCAGCAACAGCACATGAATTGTATAATAGGAAAAGAAAGCATATATTCTGTGCACTCACTACACTAATAATAAAAAGATTGAATTACGGAAAGGCCCTTGATGACCTAAAAGATGACCTCGGGCCTCTAACTGGAGCAGTGTTGTCCCTCTTTCAGTTTCTTTTTGGGGACTGTGGCAGCAATTTTTAGCATCTCCTATTTTTCCTTTTCTCATGCATTACCAGTTACTGTTAATAATTCATTGAGATGAATACAGAAATTGCTATTTCCCATAACAACAGATTTGACCATGATTTCAGCATGGGCAAGATCTTACAGGACGCCTCTGGGAGGAACTTGGAACAACAATTTGTCATCAGGATGCTCTCCCAGCTTTGTGCCAGCTGTATGAAAGATTAAATGCTGAATGAATTAGTCTGTCTTGAGACACCCTCCAGCACCACACAGTGGCATATTGTGCCTGTAATTATGGCAAATGATGGCCCAATCCTCCGGCACAGAGCCTGAAAAGCATGACTGGTTAGGGTAGCTCATTTTGTTCTAAATAGGAAAAATGTTCATATTCTCACCTTGTTTTCTCACATCTACTGCTACATCTGTTCTCTTTCTTTTTCTTTTTCTTTTTCCCGTTTACAACCACTTTTGTGCAATATATGCCAGGGACCTGTGCAATACATTTATATTTATATTTATATCTATGGTTACATCTATATTTATATTCATACGTGTGATACGATTTTCTGTGTACTGTTCTGTTCTAGTTTCCTCTTGTGTGTCCGGACTGTGAGTAACTCTTGTATTGTATGTATTGTACTATTAGTATATAATTCGTTACACTGTGGCTGTGTTGTGTGTGTTAAGCTGCTGTTGCACTGCAATTTCCCTCACGGGATCAATAAAGTATCTATCTATCTTGTTTCATGCCACCAAAGACCTCTGCTCGTTGACCATGTTGTCCAGTTAGATCTCATCATCAGTGGTCTTCAGTGGAAAAACGTGTTTTTCAAGTGAAGCCAAACAGAAGCAAACTATGCTCCTGTTGGAAGGAAGAATGGCAGTTAACCAACAGCCGGTTAACCTGTTCCCCTGTAACTGAGTATTCATTGAGGAGATCAGCATTGTGAATGTAAGGTCTATCATTTACATCTACAGTACAGCAACTATTGAGTGGAACACTTCTTCTTATCAGTGACATACTGCACATATTTGATAAAATAACTCAGTAATTTCCAAACACTGACTACAATTTGCTGCAAGAAGAACTGAAAAAATGTTTCCTTAATTTCAGTGTCATTTTTTACTAGTACCAGTACTTGATGAGAGTTTTTCTAAATGCAGTTTAATGTTCCAAACATTCAACAATGTAGTGAAAGTTGCATTTGAAGTGCACTTGTACTACACCAGTCAAACTTGCTCGGGGTGACATGAGTCTCAAGACAACTAGCATTATTTACTGTGTGAATTGCTTGTTTTTTTTATGCTGGAGGTCCAATCAGTCATTCAGTTGAACATGTGGAGCAGATGCTATTATAATTTATAGAAGCCGAACAGAAATGGTGTTTTAGTTCAGGTGCAAAGACTGTGCTTTGAAGAAAGTTGAAGAAAACTGTAGGAATAGATCAACTACAGTTCACTGTTGCCCGTTTATTACATTCTTTAATGAATATACTCCGGGTGACCACTCTGCTGACCTCCCTGAGTGAGTGGACACACCCCTAACCAGAGCCGGGGCAGATATGACCCATGCAGAAACAAGATAAGGTAGCAAGGTAGGATGATTATTCTGCAAACTTAAGGATGTAGCAAGGAAACTCAGGCGCAGAATATTGAAGATGGTTGTTTCAGAAGTGCCCAGGGCAAGACAAGTAAAGCAACAGGAAATATTGAGATTTATCATGTGGCTAAAAGATTGATGCAGAGGGGTTTTTAGGAAGTAGGATGGATTGCACTTGAACCAGGGGAGCACCACTATATTGGAGAAACTTATGCATAATATATGTGAGGAATAGTTAAAGCAGGGAACTAGGGGGCAAGCAGCTCACAAGAAGCCAGTCCTGGTGTGAACAGTAAGGCCCTGAGCAACAGGAAAAACCTTAAAGCAAATGACACTTCCAATCTGACACGTTTGTACCTGAAACAGAGCTGGAGGAGAATGTCAGGGCTGAATATAAAATTAATGGATACATATTTTTTTCAGAAAAAGACAGACAGGACAGAAGATGTGGTGTTATGGGACTATATATCAAAATTATCGCGAGTACAAGAGTACATGAGCAAGGGGTACAGGCAGTTTAGAATTTGTATGGGCTGAACTAGAGAACAGGAATTCAGAGAATTTAACAGTGTGTACAGTATAGACCACTCGATGAAGAAGGGGCACACATTACTGTATTACTGCATTTCTTATTAGTAAAAAGAAATTTCTGCTTTCTGCACATACTGCACATAGGGAGGTTGTGATAGGGAATAAAGAAACTGGTTTAGAAAATCAAATCATGAAACAATGTGGGAGAGCTTACATACTGTGAATTGGGAACAGGTATATACTGAGTCATTAGAATAAGGATGGTCATATTTAGAAAAACAATGTTAAAGGCTCAAAGCAAATTTATCCTTAAAACTATTAAATCCAAGTCTAGGCCCACATGGCTTAGTGGAGAAATTCAGAAAATAACATATTAGAACTGCCGAGAGGGAAACAGAAAAAAGAATATTGCAATAGAGATTGCAATACATAAATACTGTAATGCAAAGCATTTTTTCATTTGACAACCATAAAAGAACTGTAAAAATGGGAGTAAAAAGTTCAAAAGAAAATAGGAGATCAGTAACGGAAGATGATAAATATATAGTAAACACGCAAAATGAATATTGCACTCAGGCTTTTTCAATCAAAGATGTCAATAACATTCCCACTGTTATAGAATGAGCTCCTTGGTTTTAGGTTATTTTATTGTAATTGATAATGAGGTTCTATTGGGGCTAGTGTGGCTAGATACCAATGACGTTTTGCCTAATGGTATTTTCCTAGTATTACTTTAGGAAATGAGGACTTTTATTCATAGGACCCTAGGTCAAATATTTCAGCTTTCACTTATTCAGTTGAATGGCAAACATCAATTCATAAAAAGGGGACAGAATTAATCTAGGAAACCACATTCTTTACTTCTGTTAACAGTTAAAATTCAGGAAATAATAGAAGACAGTAGATAGCACTGAAATGTGAAATGATAAATGTTTAAGAAACAGAAACCAGTATGTTAACTGACAGAGCATAGCCTTTAAGAAAGCAGAGCTGTGCCACAATATTCATGTTTAGGCCGGTTTCTTAATATTTTTATAAATGATTTAGATATGTTTAGCAAGGTATGATTCATGGTCTCGGGACATTGTCATCTACAGACAGGTTAAGAGAGTTAAATAATTTCAGAATAGAACAAAGGCAATTGAGAAGAACTTGAAATTAGAGGAAATTTGATCCCTGCATGTAAAATTATAGGGGAATAGATATGGTCAAACTTGGGTTCTATTTCACACTCAGCAATGAATCAAAGACACAGGGAAGCAAATTAAAACCAAAAGGCAGTTCGTGTAGAATATGGGACATTTTACAAGAAGTGTTGTGAGAGTCTAGAACAAGTTTTCCAGTCAAATGGTTGAGACCCAGAGTTTGACCTCTTCTAAGAAATGGCTAGAAAAATGTCAAATAAGGTTCATTTAACTTTCAAAAGGGCAAGATGGGTCAAATGGCTTTCTCCTGTTTCCTCCTGTTTTATTCTCATATCTACAGTACCAGATCTATTGTTGGCTTTGTTTTTTTTATTTCTCTGGGTTCTTTCTTTCAAACTTGTGTTATTAATGAGGAGATTAAATCATTTTTTATGTGACTTCAACTGTGCCTTGATTCTGGAGAAGATGAAAGTCTTGGTTTGCCTTTACATTTTTAAAATAAGGTTCCTTTAATGTAGAAACTCTGCATTTGAGAAACAACTGAGCAGCACCATTAATCAGGGATTTTTTCCTACATTTGCCATGCAAGCTGAAATCCGATGGATGGCTACATGGCCCTTTGATGCGACCACCGTGTCAAAGATTAAAGATTAAAATTGTGGGAATGTGAGCACTGATGTGGCTGTTGTAAAGTCTATAACTTAAAAAACAGAAGCCTGGAATTTCCTTTTATGGCTACACCTCAAACAAAATTACTTTATGATCTTGAAAATTCACAAGAGAGGCTGGTCACTTAGCCTCAGAGCTTGGTCATGGTGTTTACCTGGGCCTACTATGTGAAAAATGTAATGTGGCTGAGAGAACAGTTATCTGTCCAGCTGATACAGGACGTATATTAGTAATGAAACTGGAGATTACACCCCGGTCAGGGGGCTACTGGTAATTGCACACAAAAAAACACTAAACCAATCACACATCTACCATACTTTATTTATAGTGAGAGTCCAATGCAAATATACTTAAAGTACAGATTTTCTATTGATAGGGAAAGAACATGAATTCATCATGTACCCATGATATATTTGACATTTATTCATATTGTTTTCCACATTTAATATTAATCAGCCTCTTATTATTTAGAGTATATATTTCTATCTGTGACCACAAGGCAGTGCTGATGTAAATTCAGTGTGTCAGAATGCAATGGAAACACGTCTTTGTTTCCTTGTATGAGGATACAGTACATACTGTAGCACAGTGAAGGACTGGACCTCTCCAGCAGTGGAGTCAGATTTTCCTGTCATCTGAAATCTGCAATCTGAAATGCTAACTTGTATTAAATATTATATATTATATACATTTTATTAAATATTCATGGTTTTTATCGGCAATAGAGAAGAACTAGTAATGAAGCAGTGCAAGTAAACTTCAAAACAAAAGCGGCACCTACCATAATTATTTTTTGCTTAGAAAAACAGATATTCAATAACATTACTGTTGATTAAAAGTATATTTTTCATAAGAAGATTTCCATATGGAAGCCACAAAGGCTCATCAGGCCAGATCTTATCCTGGTTTCCATGGCGTTAAGCAGACAAGATATCCCATTCCTCCTCCCTGGACAGTCCAGTCCATCTCGGGGATTACTGTACCCAAGGAGTGCTGGTCTCTACTTGGACAGCTGAGACACCCTGAGTACACAGGGAAGAGTATCTTACTTAAGGTACAACATCAGGGTCTAAAGCAAAGACTTGACCCCACAACCCATCAGTTATGAGACTACACTTGACTTACTCACTATTCATGCATTATATGCTCTGTTGAGGGGCTTGTGTTTCAGATTCACCAGGGCTCTGGCTAGTAGATGTGGAAGTGTGGAAGTAAACAAGATGAACAACTGTTCCTACAAGGCTTCTTTTTAATTCCAGCAAAAACTTGTTTATCACCACAATATCAGGTTTACATTAATACCTACGTGTTGTTCTGGGCATGTAGAAAACACAAACAGCATTTTATATTTAAATAAAGGTAGCGTTGTAGCCTTGCAAA
Source organism: Lepisosteus oculatus (assembly GCF_040954835.1). Classification (NCBI taxonomy): domain Eukaryota; kingdom Metazoa; phylum Chordata; class Actinopteri; order Semionotiformes; family Lepisosteidae; genus Lepisosteus; species Lepisosteus oculatus. Next base: position 685,766 of record NC_090724.1, on the reverse strand, counting down.
GCCTGGCTGATAAATGTGGTGTTTTCATTTCAACGGTCAGAGAGGCAAGGATGATTAAATATGGATTTAACCCCACCATCACAACATCTACCAAACCATGAGAACTCCCTTCCCCACTCCCCACCTCCTTGTCTTCTGGGAAGCAATATATATATATGCAGTCTATTTCACAAATTTGATTTGCTTAGCCAATCTGAGGAACCTCCAGTCAATAATGTAATTGTTTTATAAATCATGTCATTAAAACCCTCTTTGAAATCTGGTAATGCGAGAATGTATTTGATTAAAAATGTATGCAAACATAAATAGAAACTAAAGCAAATTGTTCCCGTTTTAAAACTGTGATGGGGTGTCCTGTAGTCACAAGATAAAGGCGTGCGCCTGAGTACAGGCTGTACTTTGTAATCCAAACGTCACAGGTCTAACCTGAATCATGTCACTAGCTAACTGTGGCTGGGATTCTCCCAAATAATGGCCCACAATTGGTTGGTTTGGGAAATCATCGGAGCTCACAATGACTCTGGGTGCAGCTGGGAAAGCTCTGGGACCCTTGCTGTTTACTGATTGCGAGTCCTCCCATGGGCATAGCCTAGAGCACATGGTTACAGAGTGCGTGAGCTGTTAAAAGATGAGGGGCTGGAAGGTGGGAGAGTCTGTGTACTTTTCCTAGTTATTCCCTGTGTGTGGCTGCAGGTGTTAATGCCAAAATGCATTGATTATTCCAACTGATTATGCCAAATTGCATTGGTGTATAAAACATTTCTGCATTTTGAAAACATTTGGTAAATATAATAAAAGACACCCTTATGAAGGAACCATAGTGCCTTGGGTAATAGTCTTTCAGAAAGTCCCAGGCCAGGTATACACGGTGTGGCCAGAGTTTTGAAACCGAGCTGAATCACTTGCTGCAATGCATTTAATATAAATGAATAGGCAGAAAAAGGCTGGTGTCTTTTTGGCATTGGAAAATTCACATTGTGCCCATTTCTCCTTGAAGAAAAAGAGGGGTAAATCCTATAATTGTTACCTTCTCTGTGTTTAGGGAGGTTATTCCATTTTTCTTTAGCAGAGAGTAAGGATTTCATTTCTGTCCAGAAACCCATAGTTTGACCTTACATCAGATAATTCCCAGTTATTCAGACTCTGTAACAGTTGCTATTAATAATTCAGGGGAAGCATTATCCTCCGTTCTTAGAAGAGGAAGTGTTTCTTCAAGAGGCACTTTTTTGCCATTACTGAAAAACATCTTTACAAAACCAACCTGCTCCACAGGGAAAATTCTTGCATACTCATTTTTTAAGCAGTAGCATTACTATGTAAAGCAATATGGATAAGGGAAAAAATTATTTATACATTCATTCCTAATTAAGTATGAGTCCATAAAACAGACCACAGACAGACCGTGGATGTCTGAATCCTTTATTGTTTATCTTTTAAAAGGCATAATATTAAATTATGTTTATCAGAAGGCACTTTAAAGAAAATGAGTGATTGCATAAAACAGCAACAAATGCATTCCTAATTCACAAACAATTTGTAACAATGAATACTTGTTTAAAAAAAATCTGACATCTCATATCACTGCTTCAGTCTGAATGTGATATAGCCTGATATTCTGTATACACCATGTCCATTACAGACATGATATAGCTTACAGTGTCTAAGTGCCCCAGACCTCAGTATACTGTATACACCCAGGGAACCCTGCACTCAGCTGAATATGACAGCTTCATACCCTATACTCAATAGGGTGTATTTTCTTCAGTGGGACTGAAAGAATGTAACGGTATGTTATACCATAACACTTGGCTAAGTGCAAATTATTTCTTCATCACCTCTAGGGTTATTTGCAAATCTGTTTTGAAAGCCTACGAACTGTCACTGAGGTATTTTTGGTCAGTATTATAACGGAAATACATACAGTAAATAAGCATATTGTTAAGAATACTGGTATAAACTGTTTAATCTATGAAAAATTTTCCCAGTAAAGTCTGTACTTTTGTCTACTTGGGATGATTTAGCAGTTATAGGATAGATAGATTAAGTCTAGGCAACAAAGAAATTGCTCTTAAAAGTGGAGGAGACCCCTATTGAATGGGAAATTAAGATTTCATTAGTAGAGTTCCATATCCTGTAACTCTACTAATGAGAAAGAAGGAAGGTCATATCCTGTAAGAAGTCATTACATTACCATATTGACTGCCACTGTGCTCTCTGGTGTCTCATAGTAGTAGCAGACGGTGACTCATTGTATGTCCATATCACTGTGTCAGAGTAAAACAGTGTGTGTATGCCTGAGGCCTGTGCTGCTCAAACAGCAAAGACCTGCTGAGCTGCCATCAAAACACAGGTTCTGCCAGGGCACCCCAGGTGGGGTAGTAACCAACTGTAAAGTCCAAAATAATCACACTTGAAAATAAGACTCAGAGCCTACACTAAGATAAAGAGATGAAAATAAAGCTTTGTCACGTTTTCCTGGAAAATACACTGAATGAAGCCATTGTAATATGGACAGTACTTTAGAAGTGTTAAACTATGTAAAACAAAGTGGAAAATCAGTTTCAGTCAATCTGTCTGATGGAATCTGGTTAGTCCTTGAGGAGCAACTAGCGGCTCAGTTAGACTGTTCAGTGCACTATAGGTCTTGCGTTTGTTGTGGAGAGATAAGCAGAGGTGTCTTCTGGCTTGTGTGTTGCCTGAGTGAAAGGGACTGACATACCTGTAAATCAGTTCAAAGCATTGTGCACGAGGACACTCAGAGAACAGACCCAGAGGGCCTAATGAGTCTGAGAGCAGGAAAGCTTTTTCTTGGAGTTTATCCTGGAGCCTCAACTTGGCAGTGTCCTTGGATCAATAAGCTAATTGCAACTGCGCAAGGAGAAAGGGCCTCTGTTCGTTCTTTATACTGCAATTCTTAGTCTCAATCCAAACATGGTCAGTTCTAGGATTGCATTCTAGGAACTGGAGGCGTACTGACAAAAAGGTTTTCAAGCCTTCTGTGCACCATTTCTGACACTTGCAACCAGCAGCAATATCCTATACAGCACCCAAGGCCAGTATAATCCAGTATAATTAAAATGGAAAAGTATGTGGTCAGTCTGATGCACAGAAGCTCGTATGACATCAATATAAGCCTTTCAGTTTTAATTAAGGGTCTCTTAAAACAACAGGTCTAGCACCAGTTCAAGGTCACATCCTATAATTTAAAGCTACTCATAGACAGTGTAGAATAATGAATATGGAAGAAATAGACTATATGACTTAAAATGCTGGCAGACAGCCGCTATTTACATGGTGTTTTAATGAAAGACACCGGCCCGTGTGTATTATTTCAGGGTGCCTTATTTATAGTATTGAGACAAATGGATGTGTGCCTATGAAAGGCACTCTGCTGATTAACTTGCCCTGGATGGCTTTTTATCTATTGCCGTTTGATGTATGACATCTTTTTAAGGCTCGGTCGAATGCAATCACAGGCTCTTTCTCTGCGCAGCCTTGAGATGCCCCAGATTGCCTGCAGGTCTCCAGGGAGCCAGATCCTTTAGAAAATATTGACTGTTCAACAGGGATGAGGCGCATGCGCGCGTGTACACGGGTGCACCCGCAGGTGGGAGAGGGGCCGAGGAAAGGACAGGGGTCACTCGACGGGATGGTGAGACAGAGGTGCCACTCTCCTGAGAACTTTTAGACATTTCATTTTTTATGAGCTTTTTACACTAAGATTCCTGTGGTAGAATCATGTCTGCTTTAGGTATTATCAGCAATACCATCAAACATTTTGCATTGTTTTTCTGTTTGCGTTTTACATAAACCATATGAAGCTTCTCATGGGTGGAAATGGTTCCAGCTTAGACCGTGTGGTTGCCTCATTAATTTTCTTTTGTTAGTCGTCAGGTATGTGTTTTTGCTTTTCCTTGTTATTCGTTCATTTCAGCCTTTCAGGGCCGTGTGGGAAGCTGAAACCTATCTCTGCAAGCACCAGGTGCAGGCAGGGTACACCCTGGATGGGACGCCAGTCCATCACAGGGCTCACACAGACACAAACGCACACACTCACATCATGGGCAGTTTTACTATACGTCTGTCTTTGGAGTACGGGAAGTACCTTGATCACCCAGAGGAAACCCCCACAAACTCAAGGAGCACAAACAAACTCCAAGAAAATAGCACCCAAATAATTGAACTCAGGATCCCAGTGATGCAAAGCAGAAACGCTAACCACCAGAATTACATTACATTACATTATTCCAGTCATCTGTCCACATTCTTTTGCTACTGGCTATCTTCAACTTACTTCCTATGAATTAATCGCAAAATTATTGTTGGTATATTGGTGAAATGGAGAAGTTGTGCAGTTAGTTTTGAACAGGTCACTCACATTAGTCATTAGTTGCAAGTTATCAGCTGGGAGTGCAGAACGAACCTTGTAATTTGGCTGTTGTTAGATTGACTCCAGGTTGTGCCAAGACTACAACTTTGGCAACCATTTGGGCAGAATATACAAATTTGCCTTGCATGAGTTATCATGGGCATCGGGGCAATACCAGGAAAAAAAAAGTATTGTTTTCATTTATGCTTATTGCACATCACATTCATACAATCCATTTTGGAACTCAAATAAAAACAACCTATCAGCCTGGCAACTTACTGTGAAACTAGAGTTCTTGCAACTGAAGCCAAACGTGTGTTTGATACTTTTAGAGCTTCTACTATAGCTTAACTCCATTATTTATTTCAGTGACAGCATTATGCAAAGGCATATAACAAGATTTACAATAAGGAAATGAAATGCATTATGAATACAATGACAAATCATGAAAGTGTAATAAATTAAGAAGTTAAGCAGTTTACAAGAGTTAACGGTGCAGAGAACAATGTACAATACAATCAGTGTGGAAAAACATAAACGGAATAAGGGAGATGCTAGTGAAGAGCAGTACTACAGTCAGTACATGCAAGGCAGGAGCATACTGTATCATGAGATCTCCCCTAGTAGGTAGTTCTTTACAAGAGCCTGCAATATGAAATGAAAATTATTACTCATGGAAAAGAAAGGATATACAGTATTTCACAATGCAAAACAAACTTCCGTACTTGTTTGAATGCAAGTGTGGCTAATGTTTCATGATGCCAGCCTGGTATTGCCTGTTTTTGTTGGTTTGTAAGCTTTAAGTGCACTTCTTGATTCTTGATTAATGAGTTTCATATGTTCTATAATGCTTATTAATGCATAAAAGGGCACTATATAAACCAGGATATTGCTACAGGTGTCATCCTGTGTTTTGGAGGATATATGGAAGAAAGATTAAATCAATAGTCACAGGTAATTAATAAAACATATTGTAGCATGGAAGTTTCATTTGGTTGTTATGCATATTTTGTTCCTAAGAAATGGTGCTAATATGAAGTACAAATGTATGCAGAGTGGCAAATGTATTAACAACTTCCAACAATTTGACATGTACTGTAATGTGGGAATTTAAAATGAAATCAGTGTTCATCATTGTTATCTTCTACAGTTAATTAACTCCTGGAAAAGGTTAGTTTATAATTGTTGAGTGAGGATATAATCAGTCTTGAAAAACATTTCCTACATTGTTTTAATAAAATAACAGTGTTTCTGTGAGATGCAGCTGCAGGTATATTTTTGGGTCTCTGTTTGACAAACCCCAGTGATGGCAACGCTACAGCGAGACAGGACAGGAAACAATGGCCTTAAACGCCTGAGAATCATGTTCTAGATGTACTGGATGACAATGTGAAATCTTTCTTATATCTGAATAAAACAGCTAATGTCGATCTCGGTGAAACTCGATGGGAAGATCTTGAGTCTTCTCCAAAAAGGGGTCGTCTGTGAATGAATGTGCTGACTATGTCCTTCTGTCAAAGCACTTCTGTACTCAGAGGGGTGTGTGAGTATGGAACAAGCTTCCTAGTCGTGGTGTTGACGCTGATACCCTGTATTCTTTCAAGAAATGGCAAGATGAGATCCTTAGATCAGTTATCTACTAACAATCAAATGGACTGAAGGGCTTCCTCTCATGTATAACCTTTCTTACATTCTTAAAAGGAGGGGCTTTCATTCTCTAAGATGGTGGTGTGTAACATCTGGAATGTAGCCCATGTGCACAACTTCCTGATTCCTGTCATGATTGTAATAATATTATATATCTGCTTTGCTCAATGACTTTCAAGGACCAAGTATTTCAAATGGCATATTAACAGATAAGGACTGTGGCCAGAGTCTGTCCTGGAAGCTTAGAACCAAAGACTACATCCTATTTTATTCTACAAGTAAATATATAAGAAAATACAATTACAAGTAACTCTTGGTATTAACAAGGGCATTGTAAATATTGCAATATTACTGAACATTTGATTTGACATTAGGGAACTATAACTATATCTGAATTAAATGCTTGTTTGTTGTCCTGTTACCTCACTCTTGTAAATATAACATACATATAACATTTCTAGAATTGTAAGTTTCTGCTTTACAATGAAATACAGGTTAACATACTATACTGTAACTGTGAGTATACTAATTCTCTTCAGGTCTGAATACATACATAACGCTAATATAATGAGTATTCAGTAGCTGCATCAGAAAATGTTGACTTGATTTAACAAGTTGAGTGCAAGAGAAAAATCTGATAAGAGAAAAAAAATTATAACTGAAATCTACCGATTATCTATCTATATTTTCCCCGTGTAAAAAAAATCTTGTTATGCAGTTGTTGAAAAAGACTGAGATTTTAATGGCCTGCCATGATCAAGCATGTTTCCAAAACCATTCATTCTGCAGTGACTCCTTTCCAGAGCTCAGCTGAACTGGGTGTTGATTACAGATTGTAAAAAAGCATTTGTTGAGCGAAGAAAGAAAAGAATTTGACATTCTTTTAGAATAGATAAAGAGAGGAAACAAACTTGCTCTAGACTGGACAAAGAAGTTAAACTTTTTTTTTTAATGGGTGAATAACATATCTGCATTGGGCATTCCTCATTACAAAGCCAAGCTGATGTATTTTCTGTGCATAGCATGTGGTCCAATCTTTCATTCTCTCTTTCCTGCCCAGTTTTGCTTTCAAACAAATCAATGAAATATGTCCGGCTAAGTGACTCAATGTCTAGTGGTATGAAGAAAGTGGAGATGAGACTCCTCTTGTGGACTCATTGCGTGGGAAGGGAAATAGTTGCCAGAAAAGGACTTTTAAAAGTATTTTATTTTCTGCCACTGACAGCTTCTCCAGCATGTCTCCTACATCCCGATGAAGTGACATGCTGGTGGCAGGTTGCTCTCAGCAGCTTTATGTTGTCGGACTGCAAGTGCCCTCAGTGTCATCCCTCTTCAGGCCTGTTGCTAGAGTATTCACAGAGAATTTCCACCCGCTTAATGGCTATGAAAGGGCCCTTTTTACTGCAAGCACACAGCTGTACATATTTGTATGGAGCGCATGTAGCTCCTGGTCTGGTTACAAGCTTGCTGACTGACAGTAAGCAGTAAACAAGACCCAATGTTCCTCTGCTATCAATATCTTTTTATGAGTATAAAAAGCAGTAATACTCTAGAAACAGTAAATGTGTTTTCGGTCTAATTTGTTTTCTTATATCTCTATTGTTAGATGTCTGGAAAAAACCCTTGGATTAAAAAAATTCCCCTTTCACCTTTCAAAGATTGCAGCTTTACACTTCCCTTGTGAGATTAACTAAGTTCTATAAATTGAATCGATCAAATATGGATACATTCCATTAACATCCGTTTATCTAAGTAAACAACAGAATGAATCTGCTATTGCATTATGTCAGTCTTTCAAGATTAATATAATTACTTTTTTAATAATTGAATGTTATTTAATTTATTACTAATTTACGGACTTATGTAACATTTGATACAGTATGTATTTCACTTTTTCAAGAAATCTAAGAGATTTATAAACAAGAGAATAAAACAGACTTTAGAAAATTGCTATTCACCTAGAGTTTTCTAGACTTTGAAAAATCAAAATCAAATTCTAAAATGAACAGATAACACATCTTTATTATTTGTCACAAACTAGCTAGGTAAAAAACCTCCTGTCTTCTTGAGACATGTTGGCAAGAACACACTGTTAGCGCTCCCCAATGTGAAAATGATATGTGGAGAGATTTCTTAACATTTGTTTCACACTTAATGTTGCGACAAGGTACAGTGCCTATGAGGAGAGAACACACTGTTCCTCACCTTGGATTCCAGCTCTATTGTGAGCTAGCCTCCTATTATTTTGTCAAGGTAGACAGCTGGGTCTTGCCCTTTTAAACACTGTTTTTTTACCCAGGGTAATTTCCCCCCTGGGTTGATAATAGTGGGATAATCCTCTTATGTGAGCCTGTTGCTTTTACTGAGGTCACCTCACCTCCAGCCTCTCCCCAGTGCATCGCTATGACTATAACCTATCACTTGCAAGATATTCAAACCTCTCAAGACAGCAACAGGCTATTTCTGGCCCTTCCTTTGGGAAGCCTGGTTCAGCACCTGGTGTCTGATGTACTAAAAAGTAGAGCAGTTGAATGTCCTTTAAAGCTGCTTGAATGAAAAACCTGAAAGTGTTTAATAATACTGCTTGCAAATATTTAAAGGTCTCCTAAACAGGCCAAAACATTTCAGAAATGCATTTCAGGTATTATAATAAAAACTTTCACTGCCAATTGATCCAACAGCCATTCCCCATGTACTAATCCTAACGATGATACTACCAGTTCAAGACTCAAAGTGAAGGTGAAATCAGACTGGCACCCAGTACAGACGCTGAAGAATTCAAGCATCACAAAACCCACAACATCCAATGTGCTTTGGAAGTAAAGGCAAATGAAGACCACCAGAAATGCCCTCCAAACTTTTAGCTGTGGCAGTAGTGTAATATCCCAAAATCTGTTTATTATTTCTCATTTTATTCAACCTCTTTCTTGCGTATTTCAATCTCCATATTACTTCACAAAGTGAGTTTGTTAAAGTGAAATTTTACCCACACAGCTCAATACAGTTTTGACAGAGCAATGCAGTTCTTCCTCTTACCTTCGATAAGTTGGGAAAAGTATGTTGTGAAGGTTGGCTTACAGCACGATTGTCTCCAGGACAAGGGGAAAAACAGAGAATGTTGATCCTGTGCTTAAATCTCTGTGTGCTAGAATGAATGTAGTTCAATTAAGATGCTAATTCTCTTTGCCTATGATTGGTCAACGTACTGAAAAGGTTCAATACTAATAATATGACAGCGTTAGGAAAACAGTTCAGAATCGTATTATTGAGCTAACTGAGCCCTTTTCTTTTCCTGAGCATTTGAGCTAACTGGCGCCACAAATACCATACAAAACAATAGTCCTGTCAGCTTGCTATGTACACTTCAGTTAATACACTACGATATAATATGGCATAATACAATCTGATATCATTTTGGAGACAGTTTGTCAGAAAAAGATGTATTGGTTATTGGAGAAGAAGCGCACTGCTATTCGTCAAAGCCTTATCTGTATTGTCTTGGAACCACTCACAAATAAGATGGTGATACCGTTGACAAAGAAGTGTGTGACACATAGTGAAAACATTTATTTATTTGCCTGTTGTCAGTAAATATACATTATATCTATATATTATTGTTTTGTCAGGACAGCAAAAATAAGTGAAAATGCATACAGCTTTCAGAATACAGATGAGAGGCAGTCATGGAGTAGGCAAATGGACAGATATCTTAAAGAAAAAGGGCCTTTTTTGCTTGTTGAGAAATGCATGCAACAGAAAAGGCCATCCAGATAAAGTAGATCATTTCAAAAGCGTGTTTATCTCTGAAAGGGGATTGTATAATTTGCATTTCCTGGCTGTTTTATTGAAGTGCAGGTACTGTAGATTGTGTCCTGTGAACAGAAGGCTTGTCTTTAAACACAAATCGTGAAGACAAACAAAAAAAGCTGACAAGCCATGATGTGCACACTTAGTTACGCTTTGAGGAAAATCCATGATGAGATTTTCAGATCAATAAACCACTTGGGCATTGATGGGCTCAATGCCTCCTCCTGTTTGGTCCCGTTCTCCGTTCAATCATTTGACTTGTATGCCCTTATGAAATTTCACCCAGGTGTATTTACAGGATAACTGCATACTATTACCTTTTTTATTTTCTGAATGTACCTTAATGTTGCAGTGCTCCATTATGGTTTTAACATGCTTTATAAACAACAGCTTACTTGGCCTATCATTCTTGTTTGTTTTGGTACCTATTTCTTAAAGAATTTCACCCTGGATAAACTTGTCCCAAAACCCTATAGCTGTCTCTCAAAAGGTGTGCCTCCTCTATTTTGTTCTGAATGTTAGTAAACGTCAGTACACAGTCTATAGCTGTTAAATGTGAATAGGTTCCCTGAGTGGAGTTAGCAGTGACCTTTCAAGATTTTGAATACCTGAATGAAGTTACAAAATAGTCCCCTCATAGGAATATAAAACCATTCACAACTGAGAATGGGCTATTTTGCCCATCTACTGTAGCTCAGTTTGTTTTTTTTAGTTGTTAACTGATCTGTGGATCTCATTCAGCTATTATAGTAGTATTACCATACCACAGTGTATAGTAGTAGTACCATACTCCCACAATCCTTTGTGCAACTACATACCTCCTGTTCTGTTTTAAATGCCTTCATCATATTTCTAATTTCACTGGTTTGTGTTTCAGGTTTTATTTTAAAGAAGCCTATTGGGCTGCCTTTGACAGGGCCTTTAGCGATTTTGAATACCTGAAGCAGAACAAAGAAAGTCAAAAGTTAGAAAGTAAATGTCTTTAAGTTTTTAACTCTTCCTTTGCTACACTAAAGTATGAATGTAGTGCTTGTAGAAGAGAAAAGCAAACATGAACAGTGATGCCCTAAAATGCATAAAACATGTCATTTGGAGTATTGAACTTATCACACCAGATGCAGGATGACAGGCGACACTGGAGAAAAAAAAGAATTAGAAGACAATTATAATTATAAGATAATTTCAGAGCTCATTTCAAAGGTATTGTCTATGCCTTAGATGTTTGTGTAATCTTACATATAATAATAGCAAAAATAAGTCTGTGTCTCCTCCTGTGTGAATGGCAAGCACTGCTGTGAATATGTTTTTGCCCTATACAATTTGATTGTGAATAAGCTTTAAGCTTTCAGAAAGGGTACTCTCCAGTGTGGTTCTTTGCTGTTATTTCTGACTACAGTTGTATCAAAAATAATAATTGCTCCAGCAAATATTGCATTTTTTAAGGACTGCATAGAGATGCATATACAGTATGTGGAAGAGTGATGAGGGAATTAATTACTAAGTCTGCTCTTCCCCTCAGTATTGACCTGCAGCATCTTTTACATCTTTCTCCTCCTCCACCCCAAAGCCCCATTTAAAGGTACATAAAGAGCAGCCTATTACAGATACATATCACCTTTTTAAGGGATTTCTTCTACAAGTGACATTAACCCTTTGAGGACTTTTTAAACTTATCTGTTATAGTGATCTATGCATTGTGATTAAGGTTTAACCTGTAATACAACCTTTAACCTTTATTGGACAGGGATACTCCTCAATAATCAATCCTAGTGCCACTGATACAGCAGCAGTCGGGTGTGCTGTTACTCTCCTGGCAATCCGGTCGACACTACTTGGTTTCATTCTGTCTAAACTCAGACGAGATTCCTTCAGGCTTTCCTGGTGGATACAGACTCCCACCCTTTTCCTCATCCTACCTATCCTCCAGAAATAACTATAACTCCCAATCAGCAAAGCTTCACTGGGAAGCGAGAGCAGTTCTCCACCCCACCGGGTTTGTCTTTCACACAGTGGTGCATACAGCTCCTCAGAGTGCTCCGAGACACTGGTTTTAACCTTGATCTCACCAGCAAACTCCCTAATCATGATCTGCTAAGAGACTGGCCCTCAGTGCACCACAGGTATTGATAAAACCGACGCCGCATATTTCTTCGCAATTAACTTTGCAACACAAACCAGAGGACACAATTTGCAAACTGCACGGAAGTGTATTTAAGATCCAAAGGGCTGTGGGAGTATGTAAGATGCTGCCCAGCCATGCTGTTGAAGCTGATACCCTCTCCTTCTTCAAGGTGCAGCCGGGAGAGATCCTTGGATCAATGAGTTACAGTACTAACAGCCAAATGAGCCAGGTGAGCCAAACAGCCTCCTGTCATTTGGAATTATTCTTGATTTGTATCTGCTTATGACTAATCTACCCATGATCTAGCCTGGGAGAACCCCTTAGCCTATTCAAAGAGAAATAAACATTTGCAACAGCTAAAGCTGAAGACTTTTTTGCCACCTCGTGTGAATGCCTGTGTACAGTTGCCCTCACTTACTGATCTTTATCTGCCCCTTAGTCTAAAAGACACTCTGTAGACACCTGAAATAGCAGAGTCCACTCACAGTGACAGCTGCTCTATTACAGCGCTGTCTTCCCACTGACACTGATACTGACTCTCGGGTATGGGGCTGTGTTGCCTGTGATGAGTTAAAAGATGAGTGGCTTGAAAATGAGCGGGTTGGAGGAATCTGCCTACACTTCCTCATTCTCCCGGATTCTAAATCTATTTTAAAAAAGCTTTTGTTTTTCTCAAATGTAAAACTGCTGGCCTGTCACAAGAAAAATTCTTATTACTTGCTTACACACTACAATTGTCTCTAGATTTATTCCTTATCCTCTTTCAGAGATGGAGGATCACAGAACCAAAAAACTTTATAGTCAAAGTCACTGTGTGTACTGTACCTTTATACAGATATAAAAAAGAAAAATTACCTTTTTATATGTTTTATGGTTTACAGAGCTATTTTTACCTATTTACTTTGGTTCCAGTACACATAAATATATTTAGGTTAAGGTTATATTTAGGTTAAATATAATAAGGTTTCTTTAGATGTTTCATCACATAGTAAGAAAGTGTCTCGCAGAGGGATGCTTTTGGACGAAGTTCAAAGTGTGAGATAATGATTGTGGTTAAATATCCAGAGAGTGCATAATCCCTATTATTTCCCACTGTGTTCCACAACCTTAAGTGTGGTTGAGAATTAAATATACCATATATGCTGTGCTTGCTATTTTGATTTTCAGAACCTTTGTTAACTGAGCCAAAATTTAGTTTGAAAGCATATGTGTACAACAGTGGTTGTTACAATCATTAAAATGTAATAAAAATATACTCAGAATGATGTGAGTCACATTAGTGACTCAATAAGCTCAAAACATTGTGATTTATGTCTAAACTGTACAAGGTCCAGTATGATCCACATGGTTTGTTAATAGCCAAAGATAATGAACTACCTAAGCCATAGAAGTTAGAACACATTAGCTGATTACCTGATTAAAAGTGCAAATCAATCTAGAGATGATGTGGGCTTAGATTAGATCAAAACTATAGCCCATACACCAACAAAAAATTCCTAAACGTACCACTGGATGGTAGGCTTTCTTTTGCCAGGTGATGCTGAACATCAATCCAGTGACTGGCAGACATAAGGTATTGGTTGAAGAATATCCAGTGGGTGATGGTGTCAAAGTTGTCATTTAAAAAGCAGAGTGACTTTTATCACCAAGTGAAAGTCAGGATTATTATGTTTTTAAGATGAAAGAAAAGAGAGTCATTTTTTATGTTCCTTGATATACAGTATGTGTGTACCAGTGTCCAGAACAGAAAGAAGTATACCAGAATGCCTTGAGACAGAAACAGGTTTAATTTGCCTTTGCTTCAAACAAGTGGTAGTAGATGGATGTATTTTTCTGTGTATACTATTCTGCAACGCAGGAAATGCTGATCTTTAACTTGTGGTCATGGTGACTAAAGATAGGCTTCAGAACAACATCACTTAAGGATTTTAACCTGATTAAAGTCCTGAGCAAACACACCAAATAAAAACTAATTTCCACTGGCTTTTGGAGCAATCGGATCATCGCGCCTTTAAATCCCCGTTTAGAGGAGGATTTTGCTTAATGGTGTTTGATGTCCTGATGCCAAGTTCTGTAGCAACATGTAGAGTAGTCAGGAATTCTGCCAGCATAGGCTGTCCATTCAAGCAAGGGGATCCATCATTCCTGGGGAAGACACAGGGATTCAGGGAAAAATTACCTGAACACTCTTTAGAGGCTTAAAGGTTCCTGGAACGTTTTCCATGGATTGTCATGAGGGTATGCAATAGTAATCCTGCTCTCTGCACCTTGCCTTTCAGGATTGCTTCTTCAGACAAAGTATTCAATTCTGCTAAAGTTGTATTTAATTCACATTTACAGATATCCTGACTCTGTGAAGCCAAATCTGCTAACCGCAGTTAGTAACTGCAAAGGTTACTAAGAAGGAAATGAGAGCTGTGGTACCTTTAAGGATCTTATTAAGTGATAATCAGTAAGATTAATGGCTAGATCACATAATCCAGCATGCAAGATAACTAGCATACAAGAGTAATACCTGTTTAGGCATGATATGTACCCACCTCTGTGAAGGAGTCAGTAATTACCAAGGAGCTTTGTGCAGTGGTGCAGTACAGCTTAACGGAGTCCTGGAGGTCCATGGACATAGACACCTAAGATCATAATCACAAGGCTGATCAAATTACTTGCTTATTAGGAATAGCTTAAAATTTGTTCAAGGTGTTTTACAGTTGATGGTATAATAACAGTCTTGATATATCTGATATTTTGAGATTTAGACAAATAAGTTAAATTTCTCTAGACTCAAATGTAATGGGCAGCACAAGACACACTATAGCCATGATGGGAATTAAGGTTTTATTTGGCATTGCTGAGTGTGAGACCCCTTACAAAAGCTTACCAAGGTATGTTTGTACCTTACTTGACAGTTGTTCCATATACAGTACTTTGCTTTAGTTTCCCATAGTTTGTGTCCCCGTGGCAAAGATCTTCACTACACAGAATATGTATTAGGGTCAACTGGATGTTAATCACAGGAAAAGGAAAAGATGAATGAGAAACAATAATCTCCCTAAATTGTAATGCAACTACTAGGGACTTTACTGAGGTACAGAGTAAATATGACACTTGTAGGTGATAATAGAATTATCACCATGTATCCTGATTGGATGATGATATATAAGGCTGGGCCTGACCAGTAATGAGGTCTGAGAGTTCTAAGAAAAAACAGGTTCTGGCTGTAAGTGGTGTTGGAGTTATGGCACACTTTTCTCTCAATCATAATTTCAAAAGCAGTGCCCCAGTGTGGTGACCTAGGACCTGTAGGAGGTGTCCTCCAACAGATGAGACATTAAACTGAGGTTCTGACTATTTGGCCATTAAAGATCCCATCACAATATCTGTAAGAGCAGGGGTGTCCTAGTTAAATTCCACTCTGGGCTTGTACAATCTGGCTTTCCTTAAATTTCCCATAATTCAGTTTGTGATTTTCACAGTACAAAGCACTGAGGACAGCTGACCAAGCTAATGAGGAGTGCTGCAGAAAATGCAGAAGGGACACAAACCAGGTATTCTGTCTGAAGAGCCAGTAGGAGGGAACAGCCACCCAGAGTACAAGCTTGTGTCCTTGCATATGCGCTACCAAAGAGGGAATGGAGGCCAGAGTGAACATTGGATGATATGGTCAAGCATGCAGAACTCTATTCTCTATGGAAAAATGACCAGAGTCTTTTTATTGTAGCCAACAGTTCCAAACCATACAGTGTGGGTGACTGGCAGGCCAGGATGTTGCTTTCATTACACTTTTCAAACTCAGCTTTACCTGGCTGAAATGATCATCTTCAGTAATACCGATTCCTGTCACTTGGGTGATGCTGACTGGAATATGGATCAGCCTTGCTAGCAAATTGTTGCTTGATTGCTTCTTCTAAAGATAATTTCACATGGTTTTCATTAGATTCTGTCTGATCCTTTAGCATTTCACATTGTGTATGATGGATTTGTACTGTTTTGCATTTAGTTTCTGGTTACATTCTCCTGCAGAACTTTTAGCTGTGCTCCATAGGGTACTATAGCATTTTGAAAACGGATCACATCTGCAATCAATCTGACACTGTAACAGAGGCCAAACTAGGTTTTGTAAGGCCTCAGATGTTCTGACACATCCAGTCATGTTTGAAACCATGTTAGGCAGACATCAGTGACTATGCTAATTTGCTGTATTCCAAGCTTGTTGTTCTAATTATACTGTAAAACAGGATACAGAAACAAACTGATGAAAATGTGTTGTTCTTTGTTGAAAACAATAAGCATCCAAAAGCATTTGTAATGTTGCATGATTTGCAGTGTTGCTGAAAGTAATACATTTCCAGGCAGATCTGATGTGGTCTTGGATTATCATGTCAGGAAGAGCAGGGCTCTGTGGTATTCAGGACATCACTTTCACTGTTATGAGCTATCAGGATTAAATCATTTATCTAATATTGAGACCCTTTATGAAGCTGGACTGAATTCTTCTTTTCCCTTTTGTTCAATGTCATTGCCTCTTGAGTGAAGCAAAATTATTGCTGTCTTGAAAAGGAAGCAATTAAGGGAATGGATTGACCAATAAGATCTTTTGACCCTGACCAATTATTGTTTAGGAAGTTGGATTAT
Source organism: Lepisosteus oculatus (assembly GCF_040954835.1). Classification (NCBI taxonomy): domain Eukaryota; kingdom Metazoa; phylum Chordata; class Actinopteri; order Semionotiformes; family Lepisosteidae; genus Lepisosteus; species Lepisosteus oculatus. The sequence goes on along the minus strand of NC_090724.1, from coordinate 669,189 downwards.
GTTCCATCTGGTACAAACAATGACTCTGCAGAATTTTCTTTTTGTGTTTTTTTATTCAAGAATAGGGGTAGCATTCAAAATAACTACTGAAATATCTAATAATCTGAATGGGAGTGTCTTCAAAGTCATCCATTCTATTGTTGCTATAGTGTAACATGTAAAAAGTTTATTTCATTTCAGTTAAAATGTTATTGACATCATGATCCATTTAAGTAATGGCAATGTCCTCTGAAATGATAGCCTTCTGTTGAAAGAAATTGATCCACTTAAGCTAAGAATCCAGTAATTACTCTAGACCCTTGGCTTTATTTTTTGAGACTCAGTTTACTGAGGAAGGATCCTTATTCCCCATTCATCTTCACCAAGGTGTTCGCTGTATGCAAATTCAGGCTCTGCTAGTTGCACACATTGGCAGACTCTATATTAATGTGAAAACCAGTAACAGTAAACTCTCGCTTTTAGCTGGTGGTGAAGTAGGATAGGATATGGGAGCAGCGTGTTGTTATATCTCCACACTCTTTGTCTTAATTCTCTGGCTCTGTGAAATGCAAAGCGTTAAGAGGCCACCACTGCCTCTGGTATTTCATGTCTGATTAATCTTTTGATTAGTTTAATCCACCAATGCTTAAAAAACTCTGATCTGTGAATTGCTGGCAATCTGCAAGCTTCTTACCCAACCTCGCATAGCTAGTTTTATTGCAATACCTACCATACAAATGTATTACTCCTAGATAGGAGATTATCAAGCACAGATGCTATCACCATTAAATCTGTTAAATTGAGCCTACCCTAGAAAGCAGAATCTAGACGGTTTCCTGTTAAACCAACCCTTTCCTGCCTGTAACTGTTCAGAGAGAAAATTAAATCCACAAAAATAATTAATAACCTGTTACTTGGCCTCATTATGTGCTGAATCTATAATGCTGACAACACTCCTCTGGGACTATAGAAAAGGAATACGGATCTCTTATATTTTGGTGTAGCACAAAGTTTCGCAATCCAGTCCCGGTGACCCACACACCTGAGGCTTTTTGTTCCAGCCGAACCCTCGGTTCCACAATCAAACCCTTAATTGACTTAATAATAAGTTTAATTTGAAGTGTTTGTTCCCAGCTCTTCAACATGTTGGAGCTTTAAGTATTGTATCTAAATTTCTGTTTCCAGAAACAAATTCCAAATATTCCAATGAAGCAAATCCTAGTATGAATTAAGGCTTCAGTTATCTAATTAAAGTAGGATGGAATGAAACCCAACAGGTGTGTGGGTCATTAGGACTGGGAAGCATGGGTTTACCAGGTGTCTCTCTTGATCAGGTACTGAAAATTATGACTGAGACAGCAGCTTCCAAATTTCCAAAGCTTCAGTGAAATCTGACCATTGAGAGATTTAGGGCAGGGCTTATACATGTTTGTGTGAACGGCAGGTTTTAATCGCCTCTGTAAATCACGTAAATAATCACATCAAAGAGATTATTATCACTTTCTTAATAATAATTATAATAATAAATGGAACTTTTGTCATAGGTTTTTATATTTTTCCCTAATTTTATTTTGGAAAAGGCTAAGAAAAGTATGTTAGGACCTGGCTTTATCCAAACTAATGCTGATTTTTTTTCCACCATTTTTATTTAATGTGAGTTTAATACAATCCAAAGAACCTGTAAAGTTTAATTCCGTGATGAAAGGCAAGACAAAGAAAAACACAAACATTTCAGCTGTGGAGCATCTTCAGGTAAGTGAGAGAATGGGGGAGAGATCAAAACATCTTCTTTCCTTTTGCTTTTCAGTGGGGAATTAATGTCTTCTAGATCCTTTGTACCGTAGGTCACATGCTGACACAGCCCCCCATTCTGACCTCAAATGCAATATAATACTGACAAAATGTCTGTTGTAGAAATATTTTAAGATTGCTATGTGAGGATTTGTAGATTCTTTAATTTTTGTGCCAGAAGACAAGAATAGGCAGTTCTGACCATTGTTCTATACACAGACCATTTTTCTGTATTATTGTTACTATACCTCTATCACAGCATCAGGAAGTTGCTAGTGTCTCCTTATGCAGTTTGTGTCCTGTTGAGACAATTATCTGTGCCCAAAAGGTTTACCTAAAATTAATGAGTGTCTTTTAACCCATGTCCAGTTATGTCCCCTCATCCTATTCACTTGACTTGAAATAACTCTTGGGTTCTACAGAACCTTCTGTTTCTCTTCTGAATTCTGAGCCACTCAGTGAGATCTCCACTCATTTATGCAGCATGAATTCCATTCTGTTGTCCTGGTGCTTCTGTCTCACACTTCGTGTTCCGGACTGCGGAACTGTTCTGTGGAGTTCCAATGTTCTCCCTGGTCGTGAGTGTCCTGCGGCAGACTGAGGGCCTCAGCCCAGGGTGTGTTTCTGCCTGGTGCCCTAGGCTCTCTGGGTGGGCCGGGGGTTGCAGCGCTCTGACAATGAATTAAATGTTAGTTGTTTTTTTAGGTAGGTCAGTTAAAATGTTCTGCCACAGCTTATTCCTTAGGAATAAGTAAGTTATACCATGTTGCGTTTATTATAACATAGTCCGTAATGGTTGTACTGGGAACAAGCCCAACAGGATAATGGATAAAGCTTAGAATATGTAATCAAGTCTAACCTCTACATTGTTTTGGAAGATAAGAAGAAACTATAGTACTCAGCAAATATCCTTTGAAACACAGAGAGAACATGAAAACTGCACACAGACAGGCTTCCTAAACTGGTATGGAATCCTGGACAAGGGAACAGTATGGTAGTAGTGCTAGATTCTTCATCTTATAAAAGGAGCAATCCATAATGACACAGTGATAAATGCACATTTTTACACCCAAATAAATGTAAAGTAAATGGAGTGTGAATTGGATTGTCTTAATTGAAAACTGGACATCTGTGCTACTGTATGTGAGGTGTACAGTAATTTGATATTTTCATGTTCTTTCAGAAAGTAGAAGAGAAAATCAATTTCTAAAGGAATGTAAAGACTCCAGTCTATAATCTGAAGACTAATGTTGTTAACAAAGGGCTTGCAATAAAAGACAGAATTCATATTTAAATTAGCACTTAAAACATTCTCTTGCTTTTGTTCGTCAGTAAGGTAGTTAATTAAAGGAAGTAATTTATTTTGTATTGAACCCCAATTATGCTTTTTATGTATAATTAGTTTATTTTATTTAATTGACTTTTTTGAAAGCATACAGCTTTGAAAACAATAAACACTGCATATTGGAAGAACTCACAGAAATTAAATAGGCAATTTGTTTGGCTAATTAGAGAATTATTGATTTTTAGCAAAAACCATTATTAACTACATACATTCCTTCCTCTTCAACACTGCAACCTAGCTAGTGAAAAGTTTGCTTTACATTTGAGCTGTTATAAAAAAAATAGTACTTAAGCTACAGTTGCTTTAATTGGTAGCAACAAAATCCAGATTTTGGCCTTTACTTCCCTAGGTTAGCAATGACAGGTGTGTAGGAAATGGGTATTTCTCTATATAGTAGGACTAATAGCTAATTTCACTTCCATTCCAACAGATCACATATTCAAATGATCTCATCAGAAAAAAACAATAATAAAAATGTATTTAATTGCCCTGATTTAGTGCAGGGATGGTTCATATACTGTATGCTGTGGCATTCTGGGCTTTGTTATATACAGTATCATAGAAAACCTTAGAAAATCTGTTGACAGAAAGACAGGGAAAAGAGCAATATTGTTCTTTCGTCTTCATTGTGATATACTGTATAGATTAATTGAATATATATAATCCTATTTCATGATATGTGAAACGTGCACCCACCTGGGATGTCTGGAAGTTTCCTTAGGGTGCTTGTATGTGAAACAGATTGGAATACATAAAGACCCTTGCTTGCCGACCAAGACACTTGGCCAACCACCTCGTCAGTGTATTTATTTACAAAATGAGACATCTAGAGCAAAAGCATTATCCCCCTTTCAAAGATCTCTCATCTTGTTGAATTGCAAATGATGTACACACTGTTTTAATGTGAATATTTTAAATAAAAATTCCATGCATAAACTGACGTTTTTTCAGGCTAAAAAAGTCATCAAAAACCGAGAAGAAAAACTAAAAAACTAAAACAGTTTCAGTGACGGAAAAGGCATACAGTACATTCGGCAGGGAGAGATTCACTGAGCTTTTTCTGTAAAGTAGAGACTGCACTGTAATTATCATTCACACTTCATTGAAAGCCCTTTTAATTAAAAAAAACAAAAGAAAACAAGAATAAACAAATACAGACATCCTGTATTACTCCTGCAGTGCAGAGTTATTTGACTAAACTGTACTGAAGTGCTGTACAGTATGGTGGCCACCAATAGGAGACCCAGATCCAATCCTCTTCAAAGGGACTATCTTTGTAGCACATTGAAGGACACTGAGTTGAGGATTCCCATGTGGAAAGTAATTCTTGTGTTTTTTTTAGAAAAGGTCCATCACTGGTGCTGATCAAATGCCACAGTACTCCATCAAATCTCAGAAAGGGTTTTTGATACATTGACAAAAATTCAGTACAGACTTAACCATAGAAAAAACATTGCATTAAAAACCTCCAAACAAATATACAGAAGCTGAACTGTTTATATGAAGATACGCTCACTGATGAAAATACTAGGAATATGTTGGTTCTGCATGACCTGCAGAGCAAGAACAGCTCAAACAGAATGTGAAATGTATTATGCAGAGTTGTGAAATCTTTACAGTGCCTTGTCTTTTGGAGCTGTGGTGAGGGTAATGCTGAGCAGGACTCAACTGTAGATTCAATGATTCCTCTAGTTATCAAAAGGCTTGAGATCTTGAAACATGAATTGTGATGGAAAGTTTATATTACGCTATATATAAAACTAATGTAAGTTAAATATTGGAACAGGAAAAGGTTAATTCCATGGTGAAAGGAAAATAAAAGAACATTGTGTCTCTTTTCTTTTTCCTTTCAGAATGGAATAAACTTTTACCTGTTATTTTGCAGTCTGTGCGTGCTGATGCAGCTGCTGTACCTACTGGGGCAAAGTCTGTTCTTTTCTACAGGTTCCTAGTATTTCATCCAGTGTGTACACCTGTACTGGAGCAGTTCACTTTTCCATAGGTTCCATCTTAGGACAGCCCTTTAACCTCTCATAAAATAAACCTGAGAGGATTAACTGGGCAAGGTACTCACTCAAGAGCAGGGTGAGCTCTATGATATTAAATTTCAAGTTTTAAATGCTGTCTAAAATAAAATGCTCTATGATTTAATAAATTCTAATCTTTGTTTTTGTGACACCCCATACTAGCAAGCAAACAAGCTAGGTAGGAATATTGGTCGCACTTTATTTATGTCTCTTAGGTTTATTGTGTTCTTTGCTAACATGCCAAACTGCATTACTGTATCAAATTTAATGCAGATTCTTTTGCTAGTCAGTAGGGACTCCCATGTATATACTTTCACTTATACTTTTTTTAAAATAAATTATGTAAAAACTATGTAGTGATTTGCTCCACGCATTACGCGATGGTAATAATAGTAGCAGAAATTCTTGACTTTACATATTTCTTGTCTTACAAAATCATTTCCTGAAAGACTTAACAGGTACTGTAGCAGTGAACACATATCAAGTTTGGAAGACATGTTACATCACCAGCTAAATTACACAGCAGACAAAATGGAAATAATTCCATAGATTGAGTAATTATTTAAGCAGGTAATCTAGAGGAACAAATTTAGTCAGAACAGACTGAACTGGCATTTAGCCTGCCTTGGGGTTCATGTTCCTACCCTTTCAAACAGTGCCATGAGCTCTTTAAGGACCTCAAGCAGGCAGGGTCCAGGTTTAACAGATGATTCAAAAGGTGGTGTAAATTTCCAGCTCTTTCTTTTCTGCCTGATATGTAAACAGAAGTCAAGGTATCTTTTAAAACAAAAGCAGAGCTCTAATTGCCACATTTAAAAACAATCCGCAAAAGGCAGTCACAGTTATTACAGGACTTGAGTAAAATACCGTGTAATCACAAAATGACTTAGAATTCCTCTTGCCTCACTTTATGAGAATGGAAGTGTGTTTAGAATGGAAGGGATATAAATAGAGCAGGACAAGTATCATTTAGCAGTGTGAATAAAGTTAGTTCATCTGATGTACAGTTTGTGGGCATCAATCTGTGACAGAAGCTTCATATCGAGCAGGTTTAGAAACATAGTTCCAGGCTACTGTGTTTTACAGATACAGTAAAAGAACTTTCAATTTAAAATGCAGTTGTGTAACAGTTGTATCATCTGAGAAATTGAACAAAGTTTGATTAAGAATCAACAGATTGAAAAGTTCATTTGGTGAAGATAGAAGCATATGATGGAACACAAAAACCATCTTTGATAGTTTCCTGCCAGAGTCCACTGCCCAGCTTGTATTGATTAATATGTCACAGTTCAGTGCTCTCCTGCTGTAGCCAATAAAGAATTCATTAGGCTCAGTGGAAGCATTCCTCAAAGTTGTGAGCTTTGGATAAAAAGTGAAGGTTAAGAATTAGAAAAAATTATGTTAAGAAATAGTTTTAATTAAAAATTAAGCTAGGATCATGTAGGGAAATAAGACTCTGAGATCTTCCTCTTGTAGTGTTTGTGAAATTCCCTGTAATTCATTTCTCAGTGGTGTGTTTGTCCTCTTTGGGTCACACCTGAAGAAGGCTCCACGGCCGAAACGTTGTGTTCTCTTTCTTCTTTTTTTCAGCATGGAATAAACCTATTACTTGTTCCTTTGCAGCCTACGCATGCTGACGCAGCTACCCACCTGAACTACTACTCTTTGGGTTATACTTCTACTGCACTTTAACTCACCAATTCGTAAAACAATTAAGTTATAAAACTGCTTTGGAAGGGAGCTCAGCACCACAGGGTATTTCTGCGAAATCCACATTGATTTTGCCAATGAAGCTGGCAAGCGGTCTATCCCGAGGACATCGAGCAGGGTAAAGAGAGGAGATGGGGTAATCCTAAATCTGGGAACCAGAGACAGAGCTTAGCCCATCATCCTATGAGAAATCAATGTCTTTTTCATCATGTAGTCTGGCCGTCCCGCTAGGCATCCTGGTGCTGGCCAAAAAAAAGCTTCTTTTTTTCCAATTTAAGGAAAAGGTTTTGCTGTGCTGTAAATACCGTTAATACGCATAATCAGCTAAACAGTTTATTTTTTTATACAGTTATTATATTTTGTGTGTTATTTACAGAGGAGCAGGAGCAATGATCCAGTGCTGTATTTTATTACATTTGCAGGGGACTGTGGCTGGTGGCAGTGCTATCAGGCAGCTCATCCTTAATGAGAGGGGATTAGAACAGATGATCCCAGCTTTAAAACTCTGGGTCCAGAGCAAGGGTAGGTCAAAGGGGCTTGGAATTTTGCAGGGACAAATCCTGCACAAGCAGATAATAGCGATAATAAAATAAATTACTTCTTCCCTTATAAACATATATATAAACCTGCTTATTTAGCAAGGATTGTATGCCCTACCTGTCTTCCAAAAATATTTTCAATTCAATGCAAAACAAAACTGAAAAAAATACCGCCTTTGTGGGGATAAAACTGGAGGATCAAATATCTACTAAACTAATTTTCCTCCAGGTCTATTTTTAAACATTTCTTTTTCTTATTTTCGCAAAGTTAAATTCCATACTGTTGTAAAGCCTAGAAGGCAAGGTTCTTCACAGGATTGAGTTTATCTGAGTAAAAGTGAACTCTTTTTTTCATTTTATTATGGAAGGTATGACAATTAATATTAGAGTTTGGGTTCTTTTGGGTAGCCTCTGGTAGTCCTGAATGCCTGAAGTCAACATTTTCAATGAAGATATGAAATTTCTTGAGCTCATTCCTTTAATTAATTTAGTGTGGAGCATCATGTTTTGGGTACACAGTACAGGAGAGCTCAGGATGTATGAAATTAATTGAAAATCAGTTTTACATATGCTGTAGGTGTCTACCAGTGCTCATTTGGAGTGTAACAAAGCTTCAGTTTCAAAATTACATTTTTCAGCAGCACAAATTTGATTTGTGAAGCTCAGCTTTCTGGTAAAGGAAAAAGTGAATTTTGTCAATTGGGGAGGGGAATTAAGTCAATGTGTATCTGTTGTTCTCAGTAATAACTGTACCCACTTTCCCCTGGAAATATGAAGATGCTTGAAGAAATAAAGTTTTTATAGTTGCTCTTAAACTTCTTGTTGTAGTGTTATAGTATATCATTGAACTTATTACTGCTTGTGTATCAGCATTCTTAAAGAATTCTAGGGGGCAGCACAGATTTAGAAAAGACCTCAAAAGTAAAAGATACAATTATGTTATTCCAGCGAGATCTTGTGAAATCAAGCTTGAAGCTGTGACAGAAAAATTAGAAGCTGGTCTGTAGTGAATTCTGGTCATCCTGTCATACGAAAAGACAGGGCTGCGTGAGAGAGAGTTTACAGAAGGACAGATAGACTTATTCCAAGGATAAAATGCCTGGGTAACGTTGACAAAATCTAGTCGTAACAGTAATTGATGGTGACAGCTTAAGGGAGATGGAGCTAATCATTCTTGCTCTAGACCTCCTGTTCTTTATTTACAGTTTTTATGATACATAACACCATGGGAAAAATAAAAACCACAAATTAGACCCTCTACCATTACTTGATTCACTGATAGAGCCTGAGCTTACTATCTAAACCAATAATATGAGTTCGATTCAACTGTGGTTCTGCTTAATTCTGGTCTGATCAGCCTCAGTGGTCATATGGCTACAAGCTAGCAACACCTGACATTCTTTTTTCATTTTTTCTATAATACTGTACATGTGGAGTTAAAGTTGGTATCTTCCTGTACATGTGGAGTTAAAGGAAGATCCCTTCTGGGGTAGAGGCAGAGTAACTCCTGAAGAGACATTTAATTGAATATCCTGAGACTACCAGGAAACATACTGTCTGTCAGATACTGGTGTAATTATGATTGGGCTTCATGTAGAACTGACTTATAGCAGATGCTGCTACACTTATCTACACAAAGCAGACTTATTAATGAAACTCAAGTCGAAGTGCTTATTACTGCAGTACATAGTCTTAAAGAGGAACTGCACACAAAATTGTTTTTGTAAAACCACCTAGTTTTCCTATTAAGAAAGTTTCTTAAGAGCAAATAAGAACGCTAACAATGTGATAAGAAAATTTATGAATCTAGCATAATGTTCCATGCATCCACAACTGTTTCTAAAGTCATGCCGTCTATTCTCAGTAGTGTTAATCAAAAAGGGAGGAACCACCAGTGAATAACCTCATTAAATTACAGTTTTTTTTACTTTTATGTGCACTCATCTGCAACTCACAGGCTGATACAGCTTCTTAGTCAAATCTTCAAAGTATTTTATGTTTGTTTCACTTTATGAACTAAGTTTTGATTCTTCTGTTACATTAGTCCGCTTTCTTTAGTGCTGTAACCTGGAAACTCTTTTCAACTCACTGAAAAATAAACATGGCTACTACTCACTGGTTGAACCCTTGTAATTTGATCAAGCCTTTCATAAGGCTTTGTATTACAAAAACAGCGCTTGCCTAGACATCTCCTAGGTGTGTGCTAACACTCTTTATCAACAACTTGTAGACAAAACATCTTCTGAATTGATTTATTATTTGCTATGCTTCAATCTTTTCATTAAAAAATTAAAGAAGTTTAAAAATTATATAAACAAAAATTAAAACTGGAAAGTAGATTCAGAAAAATCATCCTACTGGGGACACCAATTAGGTGAGTGATGATGCACCATTCTTAATATTCACCTCAGAAGCCAAGCACCTGTGTGGTGTTGACAGATTTGACATCTGTGAAATACTTGTTTTTAAACACATTCACACCACTTCACCTGTCAGACAAAATTGGTGTAGCATTGCATCCATTTACATGAAGTGAGGAAACAAACTGAACCTCACTCCCCTTTGCTGAAACAAATTGGCTGTTGCTACAGCCTGCTTCATGCTTCAGTGAATGTCTAGTTCATGTCTCCATGCTGTAATTACAGTCTTCAGAATGGACACTCAGAGCAAGTTTTCTATTAAGACCTAGAATACAAATTAACAAATGATACAGGAAGAAGTGTCTTTCTTTCTTTTGACCTCCCAAGGTCTGCGTTTTCCCTTTTACATTTCAATATTGGTCTAAGAAAAAAAGTTTGGACAACATTCCAGATTCCAGGTAATTGTTTCTATGATGTGCTATCATGTGTTGTAATTTGTGTGGATGGAATTTTTTGCAATTGCAAATGCAAATGAAAACTACCTTTATAAATCAGAGCTTTCTAAGGTAAAACTAGCAGTTCTCTGGGTTTTCTGACATATTCGGAGTGTGAAAATAATTTAAGAAAAGTAGTTAAAATGAAAAACAATATATAGAAACTGATTTTTTTAAACCCAAAATAAATATACAGAAGCACCTTAATGAGAAGCAATGCTTTTCTGCAGCCTTTCTGTGCTAACATATCTATGTTGTCACTTCACTGTGTATATATTCATTGGTCTTTTAATAAACTGTATTTTCAATTAATATAGCAATAATTTAATGATGCTACTCCTTGTTTTTTAAATGAAAGATTGAACTATAGTAAATTACTCAGGACTTCAGAAGGAAAGTTGCAAAGAAGAAATAAAATGTGATGGTGACAGTGTTCTCTTTGCTGTTCATTTTTAATACAATTGCTAGATACCTTATGACTCATTTGTCCAATAAGTCCAAGTCTCATTTATTTTCTATAACTTTCTGCATTTGTGTTCCTGCCTGAAGAGGCTGGAATGTTGATCCAGACCTGCTCAGTCCTGTCTTCTGTTTCCTCACTAATCCTTCTTGATGGTTTTCCTGGAGGTGCCCCCTCGTGGTCGACTGCATGGAACTTATAAGGCTGGAAACAGGTGTTTTAATTGCCTTCTATAGGACCTCCCATGCAATCCGTGGAAAAGAAATGTCCATCTATCCTCCCCAATCTCCTGTCTACAGGAAATCGTTTTGTGTTCCAATGTGTCTTTTACTTTTTACTCTCATCACTCTGATATCCTTTCCAGAAATATACCTAACATGCTCTCTGTTTTCCAGTCTATTTAATCATTCCTTTTATGCCACTGAGTATCAGGCATATTCAAATACCATTTTAGAACTATAACTCTTTCTAATTCAACAGTGATACTGTTTCTTCTTCTTTTTCTGTAAAATTTAAACAGCATTGTTTGTGCCTTGGCTCAGGTGGCTCCATGTTCCTCTTCTTTTCACTGGCTAGCAGGCAGCCACCCCATTAATCTTTTTTGTGAAAGAGAATTTTTCGAGCAACAAAACTGAAAGGCTTCAACCTCTATCTACAAATGTTCTCCTGAGATCAGAAAGCAACCCAACAAACTATAAATGAAAATTATTTGGTTAGGAATGGCTGAGTATTTCAGAAAATGTTTTCAGAACCATTTGTTGCAAATGCAATCTGTAAGTGCTCGTTTTACTTTTCCCCATTTTATTAGACTTTTACATTTCCTGTCAGATGAGATGACTGCTTGTTAATGCATTCAAAGATTGATTTATAAAATTGGAAGCAGATAGTGAGCCAGCTTTTGCGTTCAGGAGGATATATTACCAATGGTTCTGTAGGAAACTGGAACTATTCCTCCTCCTAGTCATTCTTTCTAAGGAGTAATCTCCTCCATTATAGGCTCATTCCACCCATTTGACCACAGAACACAGAGAATATAACGAGCATTCTTTACTGCCCTTTCCCTAGACTTCATTTTTCTGAAATATTCTGGGAGGACTCAAAATCTGCCCCTGCCCCTGGCTCAGGGGCCATCCTGATTGGCTGGGCTCAAATTAAAGAGGCCGGTCAGAAAGAAGAATCATGTGTGCCTGTTGGTTGTCGTGGAAACAGTGCCCCAAGAGGTTTCATGGGTCTGCCTTCATGCTTCACTCAAAAGAACAGGGAGCATAAAAAATACTGCACTCTGGAGCCATTCACTGACAAGACACCAGAGACAAAACCTATTCAAGAAAAGGCTGTTTTCCTCTGTTGTATTTCACTGATGTGCAGAAATATCTCTTTCTTTTTGCCATGTCAATGATGATCCTGGAAATATTGTATATATTATCCACTATTTTGAAAGGCAACTTGTTTTTCTTTTGTTTCAACCTCTCCATCATGTTCTGCTAGTTAGTGTAAGGCTTCACATTTACATTGCTTGTATCTCTCTGCATTTGAATAGTTTCTTTATTTCCTAGCACATGGTAAAAAAAGGAGTATATTACGTAGTGTTGTTTCAGAATAAAAATGCAGGGTGTTAAGGCTGATTGTGAATATCTCGTTAATGCAGAAATAAATTTTAATGTACTTGTCAAATTCCAGAAAGAACTTGTCCCAGAAGCTGATTGGCAGTTCAACACCTTCCTTTCATGTGGCAATCCATGCGACTCATTGGAGTTCATGGTAAACGGCTATAATAGAGGCCATTGGAGCACCTCATCACACTAACTCCATCACCCCCAGATACATGACAAACTCTTGGCTTGCTCAGTGTGTGAGGGGACAGCTTCCAAGTTCCTTGAGTGCATGGCCAGGCGGTGACCCCTCTAATTAAATGTGTTAAAGCCAAAAATACTCTTCTCACATCTGCATTATTGGGGTTTGGCTGCATCTCCTTTAAAGTAATTGCAAATTAATGTATTCATTTCTGTGAATACATAAATATTTGCCTTCTCAAATTACTGGAATTTAATGAGCAATCTCTCCTAAGTGTACAATGCAAATACAATTCTTTCACTGTCATTATAGAACCACTGGGTGCAATATTTATTTCACATTATCTCGGCAAGGTATGTGCTGACAAAAATATATCCCTGTAAGTGAATTAAAACTGACTGCATTGCTTTTGCTTTTGGCAGTTTTGTTCCACATTTTAACCAGGCAATTATTTTTTACATTACTAGTAACAGTGACACAGTGGTTTGCATTTCTGCCTTGCAGTGCTGGGGTGCTGGGTTCAGTTCCTGGTGTGCTGTCTGTGTGGAGTTTGTGTGGGTTTTCTTCAGGGGCTCTGGTTTCCTCCCACAGTCCAAAGACATACAAGACAGTACTGGTTAATGGGCTTTTGGGAAAACTGGCCTGGTGTGAGCGTGTGTGTGGACTTGCGTCCCTCCCAGGGTCTGTCCTGCTTCATGCCAGTTGTTGGATGGCAGGTGTACATGATGTCATGCTTCACATTTTGGTACAGTGAGGAAACTGACTGTTTTACTGAAAGGTTTTACATGGTGGGTACAGGAACAAATATCAAAGCCGTGGTGGTGCAGTGGGAATCTTTCAGCCATCAGAGGTCCAGTATCTGGGCAAACCTGACGGACAAGTATGGCCTCTTCTGAGTTTTCTATTCTCCCCTTTCATAAGTTAATTGCTTGCCTATTTTAATTTGTTTTTCTTTAATGTTTCTAAAACAGGTATACTCGATTGGACTGAAGCAGATAAAAGGGGATATGAAGCGACAGACCTTTTGAAAACTACCAAACCGGTAGGAAATTTGGAGTTTTCTTGACAATGCAAACTTCTTCTGAAATCCTAAATATTTCTGTAATGGACAACACAACCAATTACGTGTCCCCATTTGACCAAATCAAACTATCCCTTTGTCTCTTTCATAAATGTGCAATTGTGACAGTTTTTATTTCATGCAATTAAAATCTGGCCATATTTAATAACAGTCCATTATCTGGGTAATGATCAGAAATATGATATATACAGTTTGTTCTTCTGTAGATCCTAGGCAGGATTTGATCAACTAAATAACAAAACCATCATTTGTTAATTTAGACCAGGAGATGTGAATTACATCTCAATACTAATGCATTGACAATGCTACACATGCGGCATGTTGTCAATTCACTACACCATAGATGTTTATGAATGATTGATGAAGTATTTATAAATTAATTAGATGATTATTCTTCAGTCATAGTGCTGGTCCATAAGGAAGCTGATCCTTCTTGAGCTTATACTGCAAGTTTAGTTGTGTTGATAACTGGTAAAACTTCAGTGTCATAAAAACAGGAAAGCAAATGTACTAATGAGAAAATGCAGCCAGGAAAGAACTGGTTAAATGTAATTTATGTGTTTCTTTTGCAAAACAAATTTACTCATCAATATTGAGCAGACAGGGACCCAGGAAGTTTTGTGGCATCGACTTTTCAAACATGAAAGACATCATTATTTAAAAATGCAGACACATTTTACTTCCTCTCTATTACCAGTGGGGCACCTTTCTTTTGTGGCCAAATGTATTCAGCTCTCTAAATATTCAAACAAAAATGAGTAGACTCCGTGACAATGCACTTGTGAAGATATGCCTGAAGGAGACATTTCTTGTTTGTGCCTGTAGATCAATCTACAGCTTTCCATTTGGTCACCTTTCTGTAGCACTAAGGCAAACATTCCTACAAGAAAATCATTCAACGAACCATGTGATGAAAGTGATATTGACAAGATAAACTTGCCAGTATAGATGCTTTCAGATTTCCTAACTGACAAATTTCAATTATAAGCAAGTTACATTTTTAAGTAGCACATGTGCCTGTTGGTGGCACAGTGGCGCAGGGGTCAGCAGAGCTGCCTTGCAGTACCGGGCCTTGGGTTCACTTCTGGACCTGGGTGCTAGCTGTGTGGAGTTTGCAAATTCTCCCCATTCTCTACGCAAGTTACTGTTACTGACCAGTAAGCACTCCAGTTTCAGCCCATAGTCCAAGGGCATGCTGGTAGGTTAATTGGCCTCTGTAGAAACCAGCCCTGATGTGAGTGTGTGCGTGTTGGTGTCTGTGTGTGCCCTGCAATGGACTGGTGTCCCGTTCAGGAAGTATCCCGCCATGCGCCCTTTGCTTGCTGGGATAGGCTCCGACTCCCCTGGAGACGCTGTATTGGAAATGATTTAGACATGAATGGATGGACATATGTCTGTCATCTCCCAGCAGCTTTCAGTTCAACTTTAGACGAATTATTTTTAATGTGCTCTACTGGCGTGTTCATTTCCATTCGGTTTATGCAAAGCATTGAAATCCTAACTAAATCAAAACAGACATTAAAGTAAAGAATTTTAAGCAGTTGGCTAGCTCGTAGTAACTAATATGATTTTTTTTCATGAAAAAATGGGAAATATATAGAAATGAATGTTGCGCTGTTCTGCACCTGCTGTTATACAAAAATTTAATTAACCTGCCCCCAGTTTCTATAAAACATTTAATAAAACAATTTTGATTTTGTTACTAAACTATGACATTTGAAAGCAAATTTAATTATGTCTGTCAAAAAATGACTGAAAAAGAAACAACCTGGAACATCTGCTCTCAGCACTATTAATGACAAGAAATGAAGTATATAGAAATGCATCACCACCACCTGGCTGATTGGACTGGCTGGTTCTGGAAACATGTAGTAAATCTGTAACATACCGACACCCTGCCAGTCAGTTTTACGTAGAAATTTGAAAAATAACCGAACAGAAAAGTAGAGGTATTAAACAAGCAATAATTAATTCTTAGAGTATGCAGATGAATATATTACTAAAAATGCTGTTATATCATATAGGAGCTTGCACTCTAAAAAACCGAAGGTCCCAGTGATATATGGCATTATGTAAAGTTGAAACTTGGATACCCTAATGGAAAACTGAATTTCTTTTGCTCTCAGAGGCTTTGTAGAATGAGTACAGCTTTGCCTTTGATTTGTTTTTTGATGTTGGAGAACAAGCAGGCAGACCCTGTATTTGTGTGGAAATGGGCAGTTTGCTCTCCCTTCTCTAAATGCCCAATTTCATAATGATGAAAGCTATTTTCATATTCACTGCTACACTCCATGAAGTACATTTTTCTGTGAAGAAAGAGAAAGAACATGATTATGGTTCAGATACAAAATCCCTCCATCCAGTTTCTAGCCACTTCTTCCAATTCAGGGTTGTGGAGGAGCGACAGCCTATCAGTGCAAGGCAGGATACACCCCGGACAGGACACTAATCACAGAGCAGACACACCACCCAGACTGAAAATCCCCATTCAGAAAGAATGACAATATAAATTTGCGTGGTCACTTTGTAAAATTGTAAAACATGCTCAAACAATATGATTCTTCGGTGAGGATGGAACGCTGAAGAACAAATTAGTTGTATGAGATGTTAACCAGGATTCCCCAGTTGGTGTTGCTCAACTGGCAGAGTGCCGCTTGGTTAAGGTGGGTGTTTAGAGCCAGGAATCTTGGCTTAAGCCAGTTCAACAGGATTGCAGTGACATCACTGAGACATGCCGCTCTTCCAGTTGATGCTAACAGTCCTGTAAGAGGGTGTGTCAGAGGAGAATGTTGAATCTCATTCTCCCTCTGCAGGATGGGATTTGTGGCAATGAGTAAAGAATTTTGTCTGTACTCCAGCTGACAAATTCTGATGCTTCAGCCTCAGAATGGGAAAGAGTAAGTGTGGGGAGATCTGATTGGCCTAGCATTGCCTTTTGTGTGTGTGAGTGTGCTTTGCATTGTCACGGCTCAGTGTAGTTCGCATGGAGTGAGCTTGAGTACCAGGTAGAGGAAGGGAGTAAACTGAAAGTGGTGACAACACTGCTTGTTAGTCACACCTGCTGCTAAGCACCTATGGTGAGCCTCTTTTTTCATTGTTACCATTGACAGGATGACATTAATTTCGAAAAGGCTCCCTTTTATAATTTCTGTTTAACCCTCCTTGTATGTGTTATAAAGCATGGTGGGCAATGCGAACATTTTTCCTAAAGCTGTCTTTAATATCTGTCTGTTAGTAAACATGCTCAAGTGCAGAAGGGAAATGTACATGTGCACAACCTTTTTCTTTACTGAGGTGACAGCTGTAAAAAACGACCTTATCCTGTCAGCAGAACGAGCTCTTTCAGAAGACACCCCCTATGGTTTCTGGAAAGGGCATATCATCAGAGAGATCTGGCAGAGCCATTTTCAGACATGCCAGAAGAATATAAGAAAAGTTAAAAAAAGGCAGAGACTTTTCTTCCCATCACTAGTTAATCAATGATCCAAGAATCTTATACATCCGTCTCTTGAAGGATCTCAGGGAGTGGATAGCACGTTCTAGACACCACTGAATCTTTGATTAAAGAACTGGCTCCTGTGTTTCTTACTGTCCATGTTTAAGAAAGATTTCATTGCAGGAATATTTTAGATAAAATTTAACCTTTAGCTTTGAGGAGTCTCTGTTGGGATAAATTGAATCAAAACCCTTTGTAATGTTGTGTATTGAAGACTAAAGTGGTTCACTTCCTTCAGGATATGTACAGTATGATCAAGAATAAACACGGTCAGTTTTCTCTTAGGTCTTTCTAGAGAAGAAAAAACATTTTTGTATTATGGCTGTTCCCTTGCAGAAAACAAAGCTGGAATTACCCTCACACCTGTATTAAGAGCCCACTCAAAAAAGTGGTCACATAACACAGGTGTTTTTTTAATACAAGGCCTATAATTTTACAACATCTAATTTGTCTCTGACATGCTTTCCTGTAATTAAACAGCATGTCCAATTTAATGCGTTATAAATGACTAGATGATGCCTATGAATACAAGTAAGGAACTGTGATGAATTTTTACTGATCCTAAAAAGAAAATTAAATTGTTATACTGCACAATGGCATTGTGAAGCCAATTTTACTCTTTATACTGTAGCTCCCTACATTATCATTGATCGGTTGTAAAGGTGATACAGGACTGACATTCATGATCAATTTGTTTGATTGGCATCACAAGAAGATTAGGGAAAACAAAATAATAAACCCACTTTCATTTTTATATAATAACTATAATAATCGCAATTTAATGTTTTACATTTGTTGACTACAGTAAGTCTTTTACTTACTTTTAAGTCTTATGAAGGGCAATAGAAGAGAAGGGAAAAGTATTTTACAATTCTTTAATTAAAAGAATTAAAACTTTGAAACATTCTGAATCTGCCTACCCAACATAAGAATATAAGAACCATGATGTGGCTGGATAACTTGTTCCATACTCCCACAACCCTTACGGTAAAGAAGTGCCTTTTGTTGTAGGTTTTAAATGCACACGGTATATACCTGTGTCCTAGGGATGACTTTGTCAATGCTCTTGCACATTTTGACTACTTGTATGGGTACCCCTTGCTGCAACCTTTCTGGCATTTGCTTCATGAAGCTATGAAAGTGTGAGTAGTAGAAAAAAAAGCAGGAGAATGAGTACTTTTAAAATCCTGCAGTGTGTATAGACACAGTGACGGCTGCAGCTGCCCAGTGTCTTCCACTGTCGTGTCTCTCCCCCAGTCAGCACTGACCCTCTCTGTGAAGATAATCCTGGGTGGCTATGACAAAAATAATTGTTTTTCTACATTTATAAAATCACAAAAGTACTGAAATCGCTTGCACACATTATTTCCTGCATGCTTAGGAACTAAAAAAACAATTAAAAGTGTTCAAATGAATCCTATTAATAGCTGGATAAAGGGTCCAGTTTTGGAAATGAGTGTCCAGCTGAACCATGATTCAATACCCCTGGTTTAATATAATTAACAGGAGACATGAATCTCGTGAATAAGTTAGCATAGCTGATCACCAAATACGTCTTATAGTTTCTGAGCAGATCTGACCATAGCTGAATGAAGTTAATTTAGTGTGGTTTTCTTTCTAAAATGTTTTCTGTGTTGATTGATGAATAGGGTGCCATACACCAGCAGAACAGATCTGTGGTTAGGGCTCTAGAGACTCCTGACTGGAAGGTTTTAGGTTTAAATTCTACCCGAGATGGTGCTGATTTCACCTTGAGCAACGTTTCCACTCAGTTCTCCCCAGAAGATGTCCTGCTAAATAAACAGGCCTCCAGGTTATCATTGTTGTTTACGTGTTGTTCTCAATTATTCTATCTGGTTAAAATAAAAACATCATAATTTAGTAAACAGTGTGGTAGCCCTTTGCAGAGCAACTGTGATAACTGTCTAGGTTTCTGTAAACCAGGAATGGGCAATCCTGTGTGTCTGTTGATTTTCACTCCAGCTCAGCTCTTAACAAGCTCATTCAAGCTCATTATTGGCTTAATAGGACCAAGTTAATAGCTTCTTCCAACACTTCAAGTGCTGGAACTTTGAAGAGGCCTAGAAAACCTGCAGACACACCGGCAGGATTGCCAATCTCTACTTTAAACACAGCTTTATTTTCTATAATCCCTATTGCAATGAAATCAACAGGATGAAGCCTTGGACTGAAAATACATTTCTGGATGTGATCTACACATCCAATATAAGAGAAGTCCAAAATGTAATCTTGGGAAGTGTATCACAAAAGAAAATTTAAAACACAGGCTACGTTTTACAGCTCTTCACCAATAGCATAAAGTTTAACTTGATAACTGTAGTATTATTCTGTTTGACAGGCTATTTGATGTTTTAAGTTGTGCACTATGTTATAGTTTGTACACTGCAGTGCATTATGGGTCTGTAATACAATATCAGAAAAGGCCATGGCAATATATTACCATTACTCAATTATAAATACTTAAGTTATTTGTGGCATTACTTACAAAATGTATATATCAACCTCTGACTGGGGGTGATGAAATGTATACAGTATACTAACATATATAGTTTCATAGAATATATTAATCAAACTATGTTATAGCGATTTATTTTCTACAATACCTATTGCAATGAAAGTACCAGAACAAAACCTTATACTGAAAATAAATTCCTGGATGTGATCTCACTTACATCTAATCTAACTTTTAAATACACACAGAACCAAAACATATCTAAATAGCTTTCACAATGAGGTAAGATGTACATGACTGATCTGTCAGGAGATATAAAGACACAATTGAGCTGTAATGTAAGACACAATTTCAAATCAGGTGGGTATGTAATAAAAATAATTGGCAATTATAATTTAAACTAAAATGATTGTTGTGCATATTTTTGTGGAAGCATTAAACAAGCTGAATATTTGAACCGATTAGAAAAGAACAAGTGTGTATTTATAAGCTGTTGCTTGTACCTCCTGAGGTGTTTGTAAGATGCTCGGTGTTAAAACATTTTAAACTAGTGCTGTGCTATGTTTCTTCTGCCCAATGTCCCCACTGAGCTTTCAGCTCCTTAATTCAGCTCATTATTTGCTTAGCCCTTTTTAATGTTATGATCATCTTTAAACCAGCCATAAACTAATAGAAGTCACAGGGTACCTCAAATAAAACAATAAAAATATTGTTTAAACATTTTTATGTGCTGAAAAAGAAGGTTTAGTTAAATAGATAAGTTCATTTAATTATGTATCCAAGTTCTTGACAGGACTAAAACCAGGGAAGGTGTTGTTTAATTTCAGGGTTATTTTTATTGGCCTTTTGACCTGCTGTGATAATGTACAAGATAAATAATTCCTTCCTACCCTTGCCAAATAAGTCAACATTTTTACACTGCTGTTTAGAATGTGTTGTACAAGCCAGATGTGCTGGTTTAGTGTTATATTAAGAAAGGCATGAAACTGCAATCAACTCTACATTATATCCCCAAACTCTAAATTTTCCAACAGTCAAAAAGCAGAGACAGGAAAGCCAAGGGTCATGTTTCACCCAAGGACACACAGAGTTTCATTCCACAACAGCTTCATGTCTGGCCCTCCAGCAGGTGTCCATCAAGACTCTCCATTCACAGCACTGCCTTTTAAAAAGCGGAGCATAAGGCTGTGTAAATCTCTGCACCTTCCTGGCCTTAACCGGGGTGAGAAATTAAGATTACCAACCCAGAAAGAAACTGTCAGATGACCAGCTGCAATGTTATAGGTCTCATTGCTGTTGCTAAAAACGTTAAAACGTTAAAAACGTTAAAAACCAGGCAATACGATACCTCCCACCTTTACAGCTTACAAAACTACCTGATGTGTGTGTGGTTTTAGTTACAATTTGAAATTTACAGTATGTTCCAGCACCATACACTTGTTGTGGAATATGGTTTGTGTCACTATTTTGTGCGTTTTCTAGTAGTGTGCCTGTGTATACCCAGCAGACTCAAATTAACTCTTAAAGGTTAAGAGTTACTTATCAAAAGGTGATCCTGTGGAGCCCTAAGTTTATTTCTCAACTTGGCAGTGGATTATGGTTTTAAGTAGATGCTGTAATGATGGATGATATTAATACTTTGATCTTTTTGTCAACATTTATTTTTGCTTTAATTCAATAAAGATAGTATATACTATATTTAATTCATTTCTTAATGATATATCTATAGGATATATAAATGGAGAGTAAATGCATATACAGTATTTAAAGTACAGCAGCAAGGCTAAGAACAGCAATACTTGGCTCTGCATCAGTAGGTTTTACAACTTTTACAACAGCATCTCCTGGAGGGTGGGGAAAATAGCTGTTAAAGCCTTAAAGAATGGTTTCTGCTCACATCTTCAAGCTGTGAAAGTGTTATGATACAGCTGCCAGTCTCTGCCAACCTGACAACCACCTCCAGCACCACACAGTGACCCCAACCAGACCAGAGTGACTTCAGCTAGAGACTACCAGCAATTTTGACTGAGCTGAAACCACAGGTCAGGAGAAATATGCCAACAGACTCCCAGATATGCCACAAACAGGACTTCAAGAACAGAAGAATCTATGATTTCCTATAATCTTTCAAATATTGTTAATTTAATTAATTAGTACAATAGTAACATGAATTTGAAATACATTCGGGATTTCATTCACTCGTTGTTTTTTTTGCTGACAGCTCAATGATGTTATTAGCATGTGTATTGGCAATCCAATCTATTGTTTATAATGAACCTTCTGATGTAGCCACTGTAGGTGCACAGAGGGACATTTTAGACCAATTTTTTTTTTAATTGCTTATCAGTGGTAAAGGCTCAATGCAATATCAGATAAATTGGATATGTTTATTTTTTAAGAATCCTTAGTAGGATACTTTATTAGAAACTTTATAAGTAAATATTCCATCATTGTTTGTGAAATGCTCAGAAAAAACTCTTGGGCTTGGACATTTTGGCCTCCCTGAATTTCCTCCTTAAATCAGTTGCTGAAGCTGTTTTCCACTTCTTTATCTGACCTGCTGTGTAGTAGGATTGCTGGCTCATAATGTCTGCCTTGCATCACCCAGAATGGTGCTGCACATACAGTACGTGGTGAATAAAATGGCCCCTCTGCAATATGTAAAGCATTCTGGGAAGAAGCAATATAGAAGCAAGCAATAATTAAAGTCATCACAAGCAATAATTTGCCTAATTAGACAGTTTTTCTGGTCTCCAGTTGTTGTGGATTGATTTCATATGCACAGTGCATCTAAAATACAATATATTTTAGCAGTGTGCACACATTGTATAACTACAGATGTATAATGCTCAATGACTTTAAAATAATAAGATTTTTTTAAATCTCTAAAAAGAGTTTAAAAACACGCAAGTGAAATAGAGACACTAATGACAATCGACACTGCTGTATTGATTTTTACGTATCCTGAGAGAGGAGCGTTAGACCTCTAATCAGGAGAATTTGTGGTCATCAGGTTTACAATACAGTGCCACTGTGGTTGGAAATTGACTACAAAGGGCTGCGCTGAGCATCCTGTTTCTGTTACAATAGAACGGGGCCTGTCGGATTCAATTTATTTGGCTTGTCTATTTGCTATTTGTTCTTTCATCTTCGTACAGTTTAGCGTTTGCTAGAAAGCCAGAGATAATAGCATGAATATTAGCTGTTGACAAGCAGGATTATAGGGTATATGTTAGCTATATTGTGAAGAACTGCTCCATTTTTTTTAAGATGTTCGAAAGAGAAAGGGTTACAGAACTGAACAAGAATGAAAAAGAAATAGTTACCTTTTTCTCCTCTGTAGAGATGCAGTGGTAAAAGAAAAGGCAAAAAAGAAAGATAAGGCTCACAGTTTATTCAGCTCATTACAATGTTATGGATTGCTCATGTCAACCAGTAAGTGCTCTTTTATCATTCCTCACAATAGGCCGGCCACAAAGCGCATTTTCTTCCCCAAGTGAAATTTACCATGTTAAAGCGCTGCGTCACTAAGGGAAACCTGTGTATGGCTCAAGATTTATTGCTGTGATTAAATTAGGCAACCGTGGATAAGCGGTGCGGAGAAAATAAATATGAAATAACACAAACGTTTTACTCCGTGGTTAAATTGATTAGCCCATACCTTTTAAGGTATTACATATCACCATAGCTGTGGGCGTTTAGGAAAAAAAGATTGAGCGTGTGTGAAGTGTTGGTAACAAGTTTGGACCTATTGTTTTCACATGGCAAAAGAAAAAAAAACAAGCAATCATTTAGTGCTGAGGCCTTAAGCAGTGTTAGATACAATTCTTGTCCCCACGTGCCAAATTACTAAGAGGTTTTTGATAGTTCTGCATTGTAATTTAGTAGATACAGAGGTTTTCTCACCACAGAATGTTAAACCCTTAAGAGACTGATATTTATTTTCTGCACGTCACTGTATATCAGGTAAAGGTTTCATACAGAACACCCTCTTAGAGTCCCATGCAGCTGAGAACAAGGCCATTTCATTCAAACTTACTCCTGTATGTAGGAATACAGTTTTTGTAATGCCAGGGAAGCCACAACTCTAAAATATCTTGCTTTAAAAAAGTATAGAACATTAGTGAACAGTTGGATTTGGAGACCACAGTCACCTCATTATAAAGACTCCCATGTTTCAACTTTTTCTTGCAAATCTGGATTTAAAAGGGTAGATTCATCTGTTTTTGTACACTTACTGCCGCTGCGCTGTGAAGCTCTCAGCACAGGCATGAATGCTTCTAAAAATATTCTGTGCACATCAAAGGTGAGGAATTTTAATAAGACAAGTTTGCAAATTGGATCCCATTTCTTAAGTCGAGCAAAAAAATTCAGTTTAACTTCTGAACAATTGGAACTGCAAAACAATTTTAAAAGTATCAACTTTTTGTGTGTGGGAAGACTTACACATTATTGAAATCTAAACATTTATTCTTTAGTGTGATGGTACTTGTAATAATTAGAACATTACAGAGCGATTTACAGTACTGAAATGAAGGTACAGAAATGATTGCACATTATTATATGCGGAAATAATTGCCAGTGCTGAGATATTGGAAAAAAATGATCAGAGCCTCAGTTAAATGTCTCATGCCACGAACACCTACAATACAGTGTTCCCTGTCATCACACAACTCTGGTCCAGGGGCGGGATGGCCAGGTTCTTGTCTGCTCACAGCCTGGGTTTCCATGGAAAAGGTCTCTTGTCCGATTACAGCTCAGGCTCTGCCCAGCCTACCTGCTGAAATCTGGTTTCAAGGTGGTTTAACTGCCGACAACAGAGTTGGAGGAAATGATGGTCTAATTCAGGTGTCTGGCCTTAAAAAAGGTTGATTGAGGAGAGTCCAGACATTCATTTCCTGTGACTTGTCAGTGTATTCCTAATCTGTATTACTAACAGGAATTGCAGTATTCCTGAAAGAGGTGTACCTACTATGTCATTCACAAAAGCAAATGTTTAGAAGTTTAGTTTGCAGTATAAATGAAATTAGAAAAGGTAGAGCACATTTCACTCTAATTATATCCCATATACACCTTGATCAGCCCCTCGGACGCTAATCCTGAAAATATTCAGTTCCTTTATGTATGAAAGTCAACTACTTACATCACACAATGTAAGAATGCAAGTTAATGCTAACATTCTGTTTGAAACTAATTTGGTTACTTAGGTATTAATATTTGGGTATTTCCCACTTTTTCACAGCTGAACAGCCCACATCAGGCTGATCAGTTGAACTAGATTTTGAATTCTGTGGATGAATGGGAAGGATGTGCGTGTAAATGTCACAAGAAGTTGTTGATTTATTCGGGTATAGATTAGCTGTCGGGTTAGAAGAAAAAACACATTTAACACTACTTGTCAGGTTGTTTAGCTAAAAAAAACTAATATTGATAAAACTGAAGATTTTAAGCAATGAAAAGAGAGCATAGGAATAGAAATTCTTTCTACTTCCAAATAAAGTGTTCAGCCGCAGATAAAATGAAAACAAGATCTTATCTTTGTCTGATCTTTAAAAAGGATTTAAAGAGATACTGTATAAAGCACCTTTTCTCAAGCTTACAATCTGGGATAGAGACAGACGTGTTTCAAGCTCAGTTACTGGCCAGAATTTTAGGGCCCAGTCAAATTAGCCGATTCTGCCAGTACCAGGCAGCATGTGATTGACCTGAGCATCAGAACTGTCTTTTTCCACCTTTCCTGGCTGAGCAATCCCCTGATCTCAATCCTATTTAAAGCAGAATTCATGGTTGAACATGCAGGTCAGTCCCTCATACCCCTGCCCTCATCACAGCCTGCTGTTAAATGGTGTTAAACACTGGCCTGGGATCAGTATGGGGTAGAATACAGTATAGCCATACCCTGTCCAAACCACTCTTACCACTCTCAAATTTACTAACAAATTGAATTAGTAATTAGTAAGCTAGACACATATAATTGCTATTCCAATAGAGGTATCAGTGCAAATGGACCAATGCAGGAAGGTGCATAGGTCTAGGACCAGGAGAGCAGATCATAAAAAGCCAGGTGTCCTTGTCCTAGATGAATTTGTAATACCAGCTTCTCTAGCAACAGGCCACCTTCGCTTGTATGAGTTCAGCGGACTTTTAAAGCTCTTCGTTGTCGAAGGAATGTCGGTAAGACTAAGATGAGGCTTCCCTTCTTTTCCATATTTTCTTAGGTGCCCCGAAGACAAATTGAATTAATTGTGAAATAACACGATACCTGTTAGCAAACAGGTTTATTTTTAACTCGGAACTGTTAAAAATACAGTACAGCAACAGGAAGGTTGCTAGAAATATTTCAGAATACATGACAGTCCTCTTTCTGATCGCCCCGGGTGTCACTGAGCGGCTTTCCCACACAAACCGCTTCCCACTGCGACTGACTTTGAAGGGGGAAAAAAAAGTGAACAGCATGCAGCTGCTTATTTAGTAATGCGACCAACATCTTTCAGACAACGCAGAATTAAGCTTAATATGATGAAGCTTTAAACAATAAGAACACATATCCAAACTAATAATTAATTTCTGTGATTCCGTGCCAGGGAGCCCGCAAGTGCTACAGACGTGTGTTTGCTGTAGTCTGCGCTGAAGAGGCGCTCGTCACCATTCACACCCTTGGTCTGTGCGCGTCCAGAGGGCTCCCAGATGCTCACGGGCACAGTCCCGGCAGGGGTGTGACGCGCTTCGGTTGCTGTCTGGAATCCGCTAGGAAGAGCAAAAAAAAAACCCACAAACGTAGACCTGTCCTGTGCACATTGGCTCCCCTGACAAGATGCCAGACAGATCCCCTTCGCAGCGGAGTGTGGTACCGCGTCGACTCCAACCCCCTCCCATCGCACCGAGGTATCAAATGACGGGGTCGACCCGAGACCCTCGTCTGTTTCCAATCCGTAGTGTCATTCACCAGCACGGTCACGTGAATCCAGAGGGCCGTGCTTTTGGGTATCTCGACCAAAAGGGGCAATCTCACACATTCCCCACCCCCAGCCAAAAAAAGACAGATTTGAGTCCATGAAAATCTCGTAGCAACGGACGGACCCAGCGGAGCTGGCATTGTGGGCTGTTCGCTCCGTCCAAGACCCTACAAACGTGTGCGCAAAACGGAATATACTCTCTGGGTACGGGGGTGACATGTAGGAGACCTGCTGCTGGCGAGTCTTCCGAAGGCAATCGCGGGATTTGCGGATTTCTACTTTTCTTCTTTTTATGGATGCAACGTAGCTTTTGGGGAAAAAGACCTCGGTGGTTCGTTTTCCCACTGCTGCCCCCCGTTTCAAGGAAGGGGGCTCCTTGGAAACGGATAAGCCGAAGTCGAGTAAGTTTTTTTTTTCTCTTGTGTTTACATGATTAAAGTAAACCTCGGGTAGCTTTTCAGAACAAGTTGCGCCACGGAACCTTTATAATACGTTTTAACGTCGAGCTCTATGTGTAAAAGCCTGTGCCCAGTTTTCTTTAATTATTGAACATTCTGTTTGCATAATTCAGATTTGCTGAAGATGTAGGCTGTTGGAAAATTACTTGTGCATTGTGTTTTTTCTTCAGGTCAGTGTGATAGCAGGCTACTGAACGCGTGTTGGAGCGTCTTAATGTGTTTGTGACGAAAAGCTGGGTTATTTTAGAACACACTTAACGCGATTCTTCTGTTTGCCCGTTTTAGACAAAAAAGGAGAAGTCTGATACTGCCGCTGCCACCCCCTTCTCAAACTGGCTGCTTAACGCTACTTTTCTTTGATGCCGAAGGCATTGATATTCTTAACAAGTCTGGAATCTGACCTTGTTTTTGGAAACCATTGATTTGGCTTATGTAGCCAGCTCAGGGTAGGCACGCATTTCAATTAAATTCCGCATCAAAAGCGCTTGGACAACCTTGCTAAATGATGCGTT
This sequence comes from Lepisosteus oculatus, assembly GCF_040954835.1. Classification (NCBI taxonomy): domain Eukaryota; kingdom Metazoa; phylum Chordata; class Actinopteri; order Semionotiformes; family Lepisosteidae; genus Lepisosteus; species Lepisosteus oculatus. Next base: position 641,714 of record NC_090724.1, on the reverse strand, counting down.
ATCCTCTGCTGTGGAATAGATATAGACTAGCTGCCTGCAGGTCAGGCTGAGCCAGTTGTTCCTAGTGCCGAAACAACGACAGTACATGAGAATTTATTGACTTTCAAACGATAAATGAAAAGATGAACTTTTTGTAAGATCGGTTGAAGGATATGGAATATTTAGAATCCATTAATGATTAAATACTAGTACAGTGCACAACTAGTATAATTTGTTTGGATAACTGGGAAATGCAGTAGTCTGTTTATCGTTTTATTGTGTAGTATTTTGGAACGGACCGAAGTTTTTCCTGAATCATTTTCATTGATATCTATGCGAGGTATCTGTGCGATGTAATCGCGTTCGCAGTTTCCTGCAGTTTAGACACTATTTAAGTTCAAGTCGTTGTAGGCTATTTTGTTTCATTTCGTTTCATTCCACTTTTTCCGGTTTGAAAACGTGTCCCGGCAATCAAGCTGAAGTGTTGAAACTTGTGCCCTGGAGATAAACATTTTTTACTAGAAGTCCCAGAAAGGTTTACGGATGAGTACATGTCGTAGTTTTGTATTTATATGTGACAACAAAAACAAATTATTATTATTATTATTATTATTATTATTATTATTATACGAAAACAGAGCACCGACTGAAATATTTTGATTCTATAATTTCCTCTATAATAAAAGAGTACAAAGTTTATACAACTACCATCAGATACATTAGACGAGAGATGTGAAAATCGGCGTAATCAATGCGGTTTTATTTTATATAATGATCTTTCTTTTGCGATTCTTGCAGATGTTTTGTTATGATCACATTATGGTTTACATACAGTACATATATTCACTTGAATTGAATTGACCATAAGGAAAGGTCAGAAAGAGAGCGAATGAAGTGACACTGGAAATAACAACAGATGGTAAAATTAAAGCAGTGTAATAAAAACAATTCCGAAGGACAAGCAGGGCAAATTCTAAAACAAGTATTAATGGAAAAACAGTTATGACGTTCCGTGACAGCATAACCGCTTAAACCGACCGACGAAAATACATTTCCTCTCGATTCTCCTTTGTGTCCGTGGAACTGAATTCGAGTTCGTTGGTTATCACTGGGAGCCTAAGGATTTTTACGAGACATCTGGATTTAGAATGTTTACTTAGCTCTCAGGGAGCAAAATATCGAAATTAGTCAACCTGCAAAATGCTTAAAGAAAGCCCAATATTGTCTTTTGCTAAGAAACTGAATTGAAAATGTCAAGATAATAAGACAGTAATAATAACGTTACTTATGGAATGAAGGATGACCAGATTATTGTGTATTTGCCTCAAAGTGTGAGGTATCGTTATAGAGCCCTGCCATTACAAACCTCACCAAACAGTGGAATTGTCCTTGTTTTACATTGTAACACTTTCATATGTCATCATAACAGCTCCCAGTGATTGAGTTGTTTATTTACAGAATACATTGCAATGTGATAATTACAGTACTAAAAACAGTTAAATATTGTACGTGTCACCGTCGGGCCCTGGATGATGTACTTCTGCTACACGACACTGAATGTTTGCGGCATTTCTGGTTTGTGTTGGACTTTTTACCCCCAAGGTATTGTTGTGTGAAGGGCACTTATTTCAATATGGCAGTGCTCTGTGTAAGATGCAGGTTTGTCTTTGACCTTGTAGAGCTACTGTACACTGAATGTGTCATCACTGGGTAAACTGACACATTATTCCCTTATGGTTGCTTTTAAGTTTTATTATAGCTCCTAAATGTTCTGTGGCTGTTCTTCTCGAATAAAGAAGTTCTGTGTTTTTAAGCTGGAAGAATAAAAGATAAAATTATTAAAGAATTATGCTGCTCTTTTTTACCTCTTTAATGATTTGAAATACTGCTATTGCTTATGAACTGTCAGTGATTTACTGTGAAAAAGATTGCTCATGATGTGGTTGTCCCAATGGAGACAGGCAGGTTCATAGCTCACTCATCAAACCATCACTCTGCCTGAACACATTCCCACATTGAGGTTTATTTTTATACTGGCTAAACTGGGAATGTTTGTATTGTCATATTAAAGGAACTGCAAGGATTGAAGCAGTATCAATCAGCCATTAACAATCAAGTCACTGGACCAGAAATTTAGTAAGGTAGCAGAGAGATGTATTGTGGTGAGGGGTTGTGTATTTTGGTTGTGCTTGTAAACCAAGACCCTGCTCATGTTGTAGCCAAAGGAGATCCCATGCCACGCTTCAAAACCAGCACGAGTATGAGCCCAATTGCCTATAAAATCCAGCTTGTCTGTTTTATTTGGAGATGCAATCTGTTTCCTGCTCCAAACCCAGCACTCCAATAAATTGTTTAGCTCAAAGTGCTCTGGGAGCTTGCCTTTTGATAAACAGTCCTACATATATGTGTTGATGTTGTGACACATATTTCACTCTGAATCAGGCCTGCAAGTTCCCCATTGCAGTGACAGTAAAGGACACGGACCAAGACTGCAGAATTTGTTATTTTTGAGAGTAACAGAGTTTACTCTGTGTGCAGGATGGGTGAATTCCTAAAGGAATTGTATGCTTTTTGGATTAGGATGTTTTGTGTAAAAAATGCTATTGTTTCTGAAAAGTTAGTATTAGGAAGGTAAAGAAACTCTTGCGACAGTTTTCTTTATTCTGCTGTTGTTTCATTTGGAAAGATTAATGCATCTACAATTTTCCATTTAGAGATGCGTCTGTGGCTTCTGAGTCCACTATATTCATAAAACTGTATTCTCCTTTCAGGTAGTAAGGTTACATTTTAAGAAGGAGGTGGTAACTCCAAATTAATTCAGGCATGAATCTCAGTTCTCACTGTCTCTGACTCCATTAACAATATGATTATTTGTTGAATCTGAACAAAGTGAGTCAATCAAGTGCCAATTCTGAAAAACAACTGTTTTGGAGACTATGAAAATAGGAGAGTATACTGTGTGCTAGTACACTGTGTGTTGTGGCACATTATCGACACAGGAATGTGACTCCCCCTCCCCTACAACAGTATGTCAGGTTTTCTCAGCTTTTTTCTATATACAGTAGCAATATTTTCTCCCAATTCAACACAAACACTTTAACACTTCAGTTATGATAGTACTATTTAATATATATATAATAAAATCTGACTCAAGGGCATCCAATGTAAGTACTGTCAGAGCAGAACCAGTTTGTGGAAGTGTGACATTTACACACAGATGTACTTGACTGGGGTGAGAAAAGCAATCCCTTATTTACCTCCTTGAGGTAGGTTATACAGGTAATAATATCAAGGGTAACTGAAGGACAAAATTGAACACAATTTACTTGGGGATTGGGTGATTGATTTTTGTTTTTACATTTTATTGTTAGTTTTATAAGGTATTATCTGGAATTATTTGTGATATAAAAAGTGTGGTTAAACTAAAATATGCATATTTAAATGAATTAACGTGCTTCGGATATTCAAGATTAGCATACTGTTGATCCAGAAAAAACACTTCTGGTTTAACTTTATTTATTGAATAAACTTTTAATTTCCCTTATGCTTCTCTTTCTTTTTCCTGTGCAAAAAAGATAATTGAATTGTGCCCCATATTAATGCTCCTGTACAAAGGTCTTTACAGGTGCCTTCCCTAAGGTTTTAAAATTCATTTCCTACCAATTATTAGTTTCAGTGCTATGTTCTTTTTCCCCCTACATTTATCAGAGGGCTGTTTTTATTAAGGATCAAAGGAAAGGATTGCAGGGAGTCTTTGGGGAGTTCTGTCGCTGTAAATACTGATTCTGTTAGAAAAGAAAGAAGTTTTGTAAGGTTTATCTCTGTTTCTGGTAATTAATTGCAGGGATGTGTTTGGTTTAGTTAACCCTTTTGATCTTACTAAACCTTTTACATTGTATGTGTTTTTTTGAAAGATCAGTCCAGGAACGTCTTTGTGGAGTTTTATGATCACTTTTATTCAGTAAAATTATTGTAGTATAATTATGTGGTGCAATGTCCCACCATGTCCCTTTCTCAACTTGCTGATTTAATGTTGCTGTCATGATGCTGTCAAATAACTATTGTAGTAAAGTGTGACTTCATTAGATTATAATCCAGAGGCCTTTGATAGTGTCTTGAGCACAACACTGCTTAAAGCAAGACAACGAAAAAATTCTTAACGCACACTAAAAAAAAAAAGAAGAAATATATACTCTTATTCCAGATATGAACTAATTAAAATCCACTGAAACACAGGTTCATAAATTTGCATAAACAGAAGAAGCCGCTCATTTAAAAAAATGATGCCATTTCATCTGATTTCACAATTGGAATGCTTCAATCACAGAAACATCAAAAGTAGGCATATCTCTTCCTGACATCAAAAAGGCATGATTTATGGCACAGAAAGTTGTCTGGTAGCTAGATATTGATATTATATAAGTGAGATAGTCACTCAATAGTCAAAACACAAAAGGCTGCCAAACTGTTGAAATTGCTTGCACAAAGATGGTTGAATAACCATGGAAATAAGCGCACCTTTTCTTGGGGAAGCAGAATGGATGCAATTTTTTTTATTTTTGGATGTTGAAACATTTCAAGGTTGCCACTCACCTTGTTTCAGTTCTAGGTGAAACTTTAAAAAAATCATTTAATCCTTGTTTTTCCATCATCAGCAATTATGTGTTACTGGAGGCCTTTCCAAAACATAGGTTATTACTATGGAATGAGAATGAAAGTTTCCCCTTCCTCTTCCTTAATAAGTGCTTCCTTAAAAGCTGTTGCTTTTGCATTGCACTTACCATAGGAGGGGTGCAATGGTGGTTGGTCATCAAGTCAATCTTGGACTCAATGTTGCTGTTCTGATGCACTGTTGCTCCTGCAAAATAAATCAGTTTTTGCATCTGGTAATGACGGCCATTATTAGCATATGAATGAAGTTGGTGAGGGGAACAGACTATCAAAGAAAGTGTGGTAGACGTCTGTCTTTCTCACTGTCAGCCTGATTCTCTCGCTGTGCTTTGGCCATACTTATACTGTATGGTCACATAATAATACACTGGGATTTTGAAGGGTTTAGCAGGTCACCAGTAAAAGCAAATAAAAAAAATGTAGTTGCCATTAAGATTAGAGGTCATTTATAACCCTGTTGTGCTCACCATGCTGTAATGATTTTATGGAAGTTACAGTGTGACGGGTCATTGAGAGTTTTACTCTGGTCTGTTATTCGAGATTTTATGGATAAGTGGGTGTTGATTTAAGGCTTTGTCTAGAAAGCAGAGGTTTTAAGTTGTACTAAAACTGTTACAAAAGAGAGGAGGCCATTTGGCCAGTCATGCTTATCTGCTCTTGTTAGTACTGTATTGATCCAGTGACCTCTAATTATTTCTTGAAACATATCTGGGTCTTCCTAATGGTATTTCTTAAAGATCCTTCTGCAAGGAAGAAATTGTGGGTGCTGAACATAAGCGATGATTATCATTTGAAACAACCAGTTTTTAGTTTTCAGTTTTCTATAACCAGTCGTTTAAGGTACTGTATATGAGGGACCTCAGCCCAATCCACAGCTTAAGGAAATGTGAGTTTTGGGGCCAGTTGTGAATGCTAGAAGAAGCTGATGAAAGAAGAAACTGAGTGTGATTTGAATTTTCTCCTGAGTGAATTTCTGGTCAGATTCTTTGCTAGTTTGACAAAGTCTCTCTCTAGAATTTTTTTAATTCAGGAATCATCAGACGAATTAGGTAGTGTGTTCTGTGTTTTCATCTTCACTGGGGTGGAGATTTGAGCTCATTACGCTCGGAGCTACAATAACTGAAAGGGATTGTGGCCATAAACAGTAATTTATGCCTGATACATGAGTAGTTGTAATGTGAGAAGCTTTGAGGTTACTGGAATCTGTTATGCATAAGTGACTGTTCTTGTGTGCCTTTCTGTATACTATGGCATGCAAATCAGTGGTTATACTGTGATTTATTGTTCTACTGGCATGTGTGCATGACTAGTCATAGTTCACAATAGCAAGCTACAGTCTTGTGTCCCAAACTGCATCTGTCTTGTAGTGTGTCGCTGAAAACGAGAGGTTGCATCTCAAAGATGGTCTCCACAGTCTGACTGCTGAAACCATTGGCACCACAACAGATGAGATGCAGGCGAACAGGAGTGGTGTTGTGCTGTATGGCCCTTGTCATCGAAACGGCAGCAGCCTGACGTATGCATCACACCTCCCAGGGGAGGCAGCGGGGGAAGGGGAGGTGTGGGTCAGTGTTCCTGCACAGCGGGTGAACGAGGGAGGAAGTGTGCTGATGATGAGCCCAGAAGAAGCCTGTTCTCTTTTCATGCATTGAAAAATAGCAAGGGAAGGGAAGTGTCTTGGAACTCAATTTGTGCTTTTAATAGGCATTGTATACCTAGAGGTGTTAAATATGTTTCATATTAAAACACATAGTAAATACTATGAAATAGTACAAATAGTAAAGTCCATATTAAAAGACTTAAACATGTGACTAAAGGAGTATACACTAGTATCCAGTATTCCAGATCCTTAAAACAGCCTTACCTGCCTTTACCTGCTTTTCCTATCCTTTCTAAATTGACTGGATTTTTTTTTCTTTTGTTTCAGTAGACCAGAAAATCAGTATCAAATAAATCATTGTTGGATAAAAGCTACATTTTACTGAGTTTTTTGACTGAAATGTAGGCAACAAATACAGGTGAAGTTTGTGCAGCTTCTACTTCTGCCAGGCAAAGACCCTTCAGTCTAAATGTAAGGGCAACAGTGTTAATGGTTCGAATATGAGTGTCAATTGTGTGATCTGTTTGTGAGTGGGGTGTATTCCTTATGCACCATCTCGCTTTCCTCATGCTGAAATTCATCTTGTTTATTCCTCTTTAATTCATTCTGAGCACACAATCACAGCTCTCGAACTGACAGGAAGGCTGATTTGTCTTACATGACTGATATTTCCTTTAAAGGTGCCTTCATCCTTTGATATTTGTGCTCTTTCTCAATGGCTTCTACCAGGAGCACCAACCCACAACTGTGGCGGTTGGAAATGCATTTACTCCTGACTGTTGATAAAGCAGATGTCCAGGTTTTTATTGTACAATGCAGAGCAGTGATGCTAATTTAATTAAATTAAACTTAAAATTAAATTAAAAAACTATGTGGTATTTTCTTTAATTAATTCCATAGTTGGGTTTCCTTCATGCTTGAAAATATAGGAAGGATAATAAAGGCAGGTAAGGCTGTTTTTTAAGTATTTGGAATATTGGATACTATTGTACATTCCTTTGTTTATATGTCATTAATTTCAAAATATCTTTCCTTAATGATGACATACAATGAAGGTGCATTTAATATGAAACGTTCTTGATCAGCTAGGTATTACTCTTCAGGAAGTATAACAAAGGATCTTTGTTCTTGTTATTCTGAGAACACAAAACATCTCACCCATCTCAGGGTTACTCATTTCTACCCAGCCAGTAATCTCTTTTCATCTCTTACTGCAATATTTGCTTAAGTAACAAATCTTATGGGTTATGTGTGTATGCCTGCCTTGTGTTTTTCTTTTTTCCTATTTCAGATTTTGTCTTTCTATGCAGCACTTGAACACATTTGAAATAATTCATGTTGGTAAACATGCATGGTAGGACTTGGATGTGGCAGGTTACTGGCATGGAGCAGCCAAACAGAGGCAACAAAAGACGAGGGAAAACAAGGTCTCTTCTCTTTATTCTGTTTCATCACATGCTTGACTGCCCTGCTGTGTACAGCTGAGCATCAATCTCAAGTCTCTTCCAGCCTTTGAATATTCCAAAAGTCTCTGCAGTGAATACCTTCCTACAGTCTATTTCTCTTCGTTTGAAATTAGTACTGTATCTATAGACAGAACCTCTGCTAGTTTGAGTACAGTAAATCAGTGGCAGTTCAGGCATTTTCCAACGTAAATGAAATATATATCTATCTACTGGCACGGGCTCTACAAAGCTAAAGATTGTGGTGTTTTATCGCAGCAGTTTTAAGTATTTAAATACCGCACTACAACACTGTAAAAGATGAGTAAATATTTGACTGTTAGGTTACATTTTCCCAGGCTGAAATCACTGGGGGCTAGACCACCCTCAACAACCCTGTTTTTGTCTTTTTTTACATTGCGTAATGTGAGATCACAATACTTTGTCAGCTATTAAGCACTGCTGTATGTGTCATGATGAATGATATAATGTACCGATTTTGTCTTCCTCTGAGTGTTGTAGCTTTGGAACACGGAATATATAACTGTCTTGTGTTAAATGTTTCTTAACAAAGTAGATTAGGAGTTCATTGATCAGGCATCTTCATCAATCCTGATTGTGAAAAACCTCAGTGAAAAGGTTTTTTCAGGTTTCTCACATCCATCTACCCCCTATGGGCAGTCCTGATTTCTGTTGATGTTGAATTTCATCGTTACAATTTTGAAGCATCAGTTGGTGACTGAATTGTGTTTTCCGTCAGGCTGGTCACTGCACTAACGGACTTTCTCTTGGTTACATTCAGCCAGGTTTACATTTCAGGGGTTATAAATCACTGACTGCTCTTGCTGGTTAATTTAATATATTAGATCTTTGGTTTAGGTGTCAGTGGCTTTCATCCTGTTTGTTTGTTTTTGTCAGCATTTTTCCCAGCTGACTGTTTTCTTTGGAATTTGTAATTAACACTCTCGTTGAAAATGGAGTACCAATCTTTTTTCCCTTTCTGTGCAGCCTTCAGGTTTACAGCCTTAATAACTGCACATGCTACCAGATTAATTTACTTTCTTGTGGTCACCCTGACAACAAAGGCTTAGCACAGACGCCCAGTTTGAATTATCACCTCTGCGAGGTCAGTGACAAAACTAGCACTGCGTTAACACTGGCAAGGTCAGTGACAATGAGTGAGTGGTCCACTTAGGTTACTCCTTAGTTGTACTGGCTAGGTTAAAATGCATCATAATTTAAGCTTTGTTTGTTCTTCATTATTTTAGGGAAGGAGTGCTATGTCAAGTGCCAGTTATATTTGTTAAATACATATTTTTGTATTTTTAATTACAATTTTTCTTATAGCCATTTTAACTAAAAGTTATCTGTGCAAAGCCATGAACCATGAAAAGGACACTGGAATGCTGGTTAGTGCTGCATATCATTACTACTAGTAGCTGTCATTACTTAATAGTTTAGTTCCATTCATTGGCGTTTCAGTTATTTAGTTATTCAACCTGGGAGCACTGAAGACATCGGAAAGATCATCTTGAGCAGATGCAGGGAGAGCAACACTCTAAAGCACTTTTGTTCAATCACTCATTCACGAGACCTCATTCATAGTGAAGTGAAAACATAGCAAGTACAGTATGTCTTAGACCAAGCTTGCGTGTTTGGTAAACATGCTAATGTTTACATCCTCTGGATTGTTTCTAAACATGGACTTTCATTTCAGGAACTAAATAACATTTTTGCAAACACTGTGCAATGTAAAATAAAACAAAACAATGTAACAGGCCTCTGGTGCTAAAAATCTAGTCTATGCTTTTTTAAATACCAAAATATTCTTATTGTTCATAAGCTTTTTTAGTTGACAGTTTTGTTAGGCTGTTCAAATGTCTTTCGTTGCTAATAAGCTTTTGAAAAATCCTTTGCTTCGGTGCTGATTGTGTTTTGAGTCTTGATGACACTGTGATCGGTGTGTCATTTCAACACTGCCAGCAGGTTCCAGTTGGAGTGAAATTTCTCATGACCATTAAGGGATAATGCGACGCAACTTAAATCCCCTCACTCGTGTCCGTGAAGGATCAAGCTCAGATCAGAGAATGGTTCATTAGTTTCACACTACACCAAGGCCCACAGCCAGTGGAGACGCTGGCCAGGACCTGGGGTGTGAGGAGAGCTTTAAGCTCACAAAAGAAGTCAGTCTGTGGGTGCTAAGAGGAGTGGAATGGGGGTGAGGGCAGTAGCTGGGGGGAGAGCCTAGATTTCATGTGCTTGAAAGCTGTTAATCCTCATCCTTTTGTGTCGGAAGAGCTCCAAGTTAGGGGCAGGCTGACCCTTTTCAGAAAATGCCTTTTGTTATCTCCCAAATCAGTGGACATCTGTTACAGGGGGGCTCAGCTGGCTGGGATTTAGCTGGGGGGCTGTGGAGGGGGAGGTGACTCTTAAAGAAAGGGCAATGGATGGATGAGAGTAATTGTGTGTAATATGAGACTAAAAACAGGGCCGTCTGAGAGGGAGGTAATGAACCATCCTTCATGGCTGCCATCCGGTGGAGCCCAGGATAGGATAAATATGGGGAAAGAGTTGAATTTTATAGACCCTGGTACTGTGTCCTACCCATGTGACTGCGTCTTACCTAATGGTCCGTTTCTTTACTAACATGGTGAGTGTAGTGCAGCAGATGTTTTTGGTACATTGGATTATTTCTTATCATGTTTTAGACACCTTTCACACTGAAGTGGAGAACCTGTGGGGGACACACCGCCTGCAATTCTAATTGAGCAGCGGATTTTTGGATTCTAGAAATTGCGAGAGAACGTTTTGTCTCAGAGTTGGAGCGACATAATTAAATGTTTTCATGTGGGGTATGCCTGGTTTTGAGCTGCACTATTTTCAGCATATTGGATTAGATTCCATGAACTAATGTAGAGAGAAAGTAGGGTTGTTAATAAAATAAAATAAAGCTCTTTGAGATTAAAAAAATCTTTCTGATGGATTAAGATGAAGGTTTGAATGGAGATGGAGGCTTAAACTAAGTATGGATTTAGTCCTGGACAAAGGAAATATTTTGGAGCGATATTCCCTTGCATTGGCAAAGCCAGGGATATACTGTATCTATTTCTTCTTAGAAAGGGATTATATCAGGGTATAATTCTGAACAGATGCAGTGGCCAGCTCAGGTATGGATTTTGCATTGACTATTTTCTGTTTGTACAAACTCTCTTGACATGAAAGAGATTCTCTTGTATTAAAAAACACAGGAGCTCGTACTGAATTTGTGGGTACAGTCTTCTGTACTGTCTTACTTTTCATACACAGTAGGTCATAAATGCTTTCTTCTTATTAATATTCCCCATTGTCAGACACTGTTCATAGTGTATACACTGCAAAATAAGTGATCAACTGTGGTCTTTTGCTTTTCTATTTTAATGGATTTTTAAAATATATGGTTTTAGTTCCCTAAAAGGCTACAGAGTTATCTTGTATATCTTTTATTATTAGAACAACCAGTTTTGTGTAAGCATGAAGGTCCTGTGCTGTGTACTTGGTTTATTGAGTTCTGGAGCTTGTCTGTGAATGATTAAGAAATGCACAAATGGCAGACTGAACAGTGGGCTCTGAGGACACCTCGAGTCACCTCACTCTCAGACAGACTCCAACAACACACAGTAATCATTCTGTTTTATTTAAACTCTTGACTATTTTTTAAGCTTGAAGCGTACACTTTGTAATTGTTAATTGTGCTCTTAATTTTGAGGAAAATGGGTAGGGTTTTAGGATTTAAAAAAAAACTCCCATCATTTGACTGAGTGACCTTCTGTCATTCAAAGTAAGAAAAAAACATATTTGAAAGCACAGCCATACATGACCCCTCTGGCTATTTCAGTATAACCCAGAGGGTATCATGTTTTAACAGCAGTTTCATTTATTGCATTTCTAACAGAAAGTGTCCTGTCTTTTACTATGTTGAAACGTGAAGAGGACTGAAACATGTCAGAGAAATGGGATTGAAAGATTTCTCCAAACCAGATCCAAACAATTTTAGCTCTCCCAACCATGATTACACTGTTCTTTCTTGTGTACTTTCCTGGGGATTCAAAACCCCCGATATCAGAAAGTCATCAAAAGCCAAATCTGTCCTTAAATTTGGTTTATACTTCCCCTAGCAGTCTGAGATTGACTAATCTCTCTCATCTCTCTATTCACTTACAAATTGCTGCCTTCCACACTTACCCAGGAATTTGTCTCCCAGATATCCATCTCTTCGGACCCATTTTCCATCTCCCACCCATTCTCACATTCTTTATTTTTTTACACCACCCCTTTGTCTTGTATTTCTGCTATCCCTCTCTCCCTTACACACTTGAAAAGCATACACTTTCAAAATGTTTTCCTTTCTTTTTGCTTTTCAGTATAGAATTAACCTCTACTTGTTCCCCCCCCCAAAAAAGATTAACTGTGCAGAGAGACTAAAACTGCAATCTACCTGACCCATTGTTGAAAAAGACTCAGTGTATAAGAATATTAGATTAGTTAGGATTAAATGCAAAACTGGTCAAATGGTTTCTTCTGTAACCTTTATTCTAATTGTGGTATGAACCAGGGCTGTAATCATAAAAATAATGGCTGCCTTTGGTATTTGAGTAGAACAGCTTTTATGTGAGCACCTGGTACTTTTAATTGGTTTATAGTCTGGATGTTGCTGACCACACAGCTATAAGGCACTTGGACAGAAGGCCTCTTCATCTGTTGTCAAGGAAATATCTGAAGAAAAGCAGATGACCTGTCATCCACACTGGGAAAACCACTCAAATTGCTTCCATCCACAGCACAAAGCAAGGACAGACAGGTCTTCTTTACTTTAAAGGTGTGTGATCTGACTCGTCAGAATTCAAATCTCCACCTTCCCCAGAGGAGTACTGAGGACAGTCTTGCCCCAGGCCTCTATCCTTTTAAGTTTTGACATTCATAGTCACATTGTACCCCAAGTCCTTGCCAATACCACGTGGCTCCAGGCTATTAATGCTCTATTCTCGGATTTGGAGGAAGCCTAAATATGGTTGCAAATCTACACAGACCACGTTTATTTAATTTCTCCTCATGAGAAAAATCACCGGTAATAATATTTGGAAGAAAAAGAAACTCTCTCTCTGTGGGTATACATAATCCTGATTTAAAACTGATACAGACTCCAGAGAAAGACAAACTAATGACATGAGCTATTGTGATTTAAAGCTTACCAGGGGACTCTGTGGCTTGGTTTCTTCCTGTAGTGTGCATAATGGAAAGATTGTACCTGGCTCAACGCTGCATTCAGCCAATGTAAGGATTTACACTGAGAAACAGCGGCTCATGTGGATGATGCTCAGATTTTTTTCAAAGCTTTTAGATTAGTGGGGAGACTAATGACAGCAGTCTGCAACCATTATTACTGTTGTTACTTTTAGAGGTTTCTGACCTTGTTGTTTGGCAGCAGAAGAAATAAGAATAATGCTGTGTTTCCATTTCCAAGGGTAAAGCTCTTGCAAAAGATGAGAAAATCAACACTATGTTGCACTGCTGTTGCAGTTAAGTCATTTGCCCCCTTGATTCACTTTATTATGGATAAATGACAATAAAATGCAAAACAAATCCCGTGTCCAGTTAATGCTTTTTTTGATCATCATTGGTCCTCCATGAAGAAGAACATTTTTTTTAATTTGAACAAAAAAATGTGTAGAATATTTTATAAATATATTGTTGCACATTTTATTCAAACAGGGTTATTAAATCAATTTCTTAAAATCTAATGAATCTAAGGTAAATATGAAGCTACTGTATTATGCATCTATTATCATTTATATGTATAAATCATATTAAATCACCTGAAATTAAACCTGTTCTTCTTACTTAATGTTTCAAATACTGCAAATACTGCACTTTCCCGTGAACAAGGCAGCTGACACCTGCCGCTGAACAGTATTTTAAATCACACATCCCTTAGCTGACTGAAATCTACTACTAAGAAAAATAATTTGCGCCGTGGATTCGAGCCATTTACAAATCAGTGCAGTCATCTGAAACAAGGCCCTATACATGCATACATACTCGAAGTCTGATTTGTTGATGCCTGGGCAGCGTAGTAATTTGGCACAAGGTGAGGTTCAGGTATGTGTAGCAGAAGCAAGACTTTGATTACTGGTTTGACTTACCTGATGATCATCATTACATCATGGCAGCAGCTGCTGGGTCTAAAATACAGATGAGCACAGGCCGTTATTTTATAGCGATCTATTAATAGGCTGTTATTGTATAGAGGGGGTACTGGCAGAGGAATGATGTGTCATCCTGTATGTCATGCTTTTCAGGCAGAGCTCTTGATAATGAAGTCCAGGAAGAGATGAGGAGAAACTGCAGGTCCATCAGTGTGAATTTTCAGAGCCACAACCCCCCCCTTTCCTCTCCACCTCCTTGGTTCTCCATGGGGAGACATTTCGGGAGGGAGGAATTGAAGAGGGAGGAGGCTAGCTCATAAACATGACATTTGCATGGAAATTAAAGGTGTAATAATGAATTTGAGCCCCTCCCTTAGGGGTTTTAATTACTGCACAGAGAGTCGGCGCAATCTGCCACTTCACATCAGAAGCCAGAAAAGCAGCACGGCCGACTGGGGACCCATGCTTAACTCTTTAATCCTCCAGCTCCACACTGCTGCCGCACAGGGGCCCTGCATGTTCAATACATTACCATGGCCAATGGCCTGTGTAAGTGCTTTAAATAATTTATAGTATTCAAGACATTTCATTATGTGGTGCTATTAGCTTCTTCATGTTTAAGATTTTAAAGCAGTAGTGAGTACTATCTGCCCTGACTGCTGTTTTGCAGAAATCGAGCAATTCATGTGACTGATTCATTTATTAGTAAATAACTTTTTATTTCGCAATCTCATCTGTATAGCAGGGTTGTACTAATAAATGAAGATGCAGTATATTTTTAGTTTTTCTTAATTGCATAATGTACTGGCATGCAACATCAAAAACTGTTTCAAATAAACTGTGGGTGAAATAATTGAAAAACAAATAGTTTAATTGGGTTGAATTTTAAGTGTCAGATGTTTTGTTGCATAACTTTATGATTCCCAACTAGGAAATTCTTTGACTTATAAAATTGCATCAGCAATAGTCCAAATGAAGAATTCCTGTAGCAGGACGTTGCTGCCAGTTATAGATTGTTAGTTTACGTGTTTGTTAGCTCAGTTCAGCTTTGGTTTTGTCTTTAGGAGAGAAAAATTGATGGGAGGAATAAAATCAGTGTAGTGGCTGACGGACACAAACAAGACTGGAAATGATGGCATTATAAAAAATACAGTATTAAAAAAGGATTTAGATGCTTTTCTTTGATCATTTCTATAATCCTCTGTTGGATTATGGAGTATTGCAAGAACTTGAATAGAAGAAAAAAATTACAGGTACACTTTAATTTTGCAAATTTCTCTCGATTGCTTTCTATTGTGGATCAAATTGTGCAACCAAGACATAATGTGCTGTCCTTAGTTTCTGCTGTTTGAAAGCTGTGTGTTATAGTACAGGATTGGAATCATTATGTCACTAAACATACTTTCTCGTCAAGCGGTCATTAATTCTATTTCATAACCACTTAAAGAAAGAACTGACAGCTGTGGAGTGAAACATTGTGCTCTTTACTGAATTCATATCTGTTATGACTTAAGGTTATTATCTCACCCATTACTCTGTCAGGCTTTGAGTGAACTCCTGTCATAGATGACATTGTCGTCTGACTGTAGCTGAATTTGTTCATTTAGACAGTCATTTTTCTCGATAGCTTTCAGTTGTGTATCAGCATCTCATCCCAACATGAGGGAGGAACTCTATTCCATGAGGGTGAGAAGCGTCTGTTTTTTTCTACCTCATAATTATTTAATTGTATTATAAGAGGTAGACAACACATCTCCTGTTATGTTTGCTTATTGAAACAATACCTGCAGGAATATGGCCCCCGAAGGTGGTGGTGTTCACCGCAGTCATAGAGACCTTCAGAAGCTGCGTTGGCAACAGCAAAGACAAAATAGTGAAAGCTGAACCAGATTTCTGTGGGCTGTACAGCTATACTGTAGCCCCTGTAACTACATTTGCATCAGTCTTCTGTCTTTCAGAGTACCAAGCATGGGGTGCAGGGACAGGAGTATGATGGTGAATCTTCATTAACAGTAGACCTGCTGACTTGCATTCCAGATTCTTTCTCCTGAGTGACCTTCCCCAACATGAAAAGCCCTCTGTGCCTGCGAGGGGACCTGGGTTACTGTCAGACATAGAGAACATTGCAGGCATGAGACCGATTCCTCTTTTTGGATATCTTTAATCACATTTTAAGAATCTGTTTCAAGAACATGTCACCAGCAAGTTGTGTAGTGGTGGATTTCTTGTGTTGTTTTCATTCTGCAAAATAGTTGAGCGTTTTCTTTCTGTTTTAGCAAGAAGAATCTACAGCATCTTTCAGCTAAGTGGGTATGTGATAAAAGAGACCCATCTAAATGTCAGCTGTACAGTCAATTGGGTAGAATGCTGAAAAGAAAGCACCTAATCTAAATGGCTATCTTTATAGTGATGGAAAAGAGCAGACAGCTTTAACACTGACGAATTGTACACATGTAATGCATTTCCTTCACAAACCTTTCTTAGAGATCTGTAATGTATTATCAGAATCAGAATGGTATTATACACCAATATTTCTAGTGCTGTAAGTTACAATGATTATTATTTTTAAATATAGTTATATCTATTATTGTATATCAGTTGAAGGTACGTATTAGAATTGACATCTGACAGCTTGAAGTTTCAGGTGAATTATTTTTAACTTATACTCTGCCTGAGCTCTTCAGATCATTTTCAGAAGCACTTTTTTAGTGGTCAAAACTCAGCCTTTCAAGCAGCACCCAGCAGGATCAGCACAAAAATAGAGGCTGCTCTTTCCATTCGTTAGAACTAACGGTTGGTGTCCATTGTTCTCTCTGGGTGGCAGTTCTTCGCCAGCACTT